>NC_066844.1:12586542-13244042 GCF_001640805.2 Lates calcarifer
TCAAGACCTCTGACTAAGACAAAAGAACATTTTTATATAAGCATGTATGCATATGTGTGTCTGCAGCATGTCTGTTCATGTGTGTACAACACCCCTTCTCATGAATGTGATGTAGGTAAAAGCCAGCACCCAGGGGAGGGAGTCTGTTGTGTCCCCACTGACCATCACCGCTGAGAGTGTCACCTCAGCAACCACAACTCAAGTTACCAAGGTAACACCTTATCTGTTCCCATGGTTACAGTTAAATAACTGGAACTTGGAGTCAGCCACCACATCTGTATCTTATGGTACACATAAATATTTCTCATCTCCCCTTTTTGAAATGTTGGAGTAGATTGATAAATAAATGGGACAGATGTAAATAATTACATTTTTCAAAAGACTATAAATAAATACTACATATAAGTATAAATAATACATAATTTATAAATAATACAATATATTTATGTTTGCCTCACAATGTAATGTAACAATGTTAGAAACTCCAACTGGCTTCACATTGAAAAACTACTACATTTTTGCCATGGTTTTCTAGACATCTATATACACTATACTATACACTACTTTTTTGTTGTTGTTGTTGTATTAAACAATAGATGGCTTTACTGAGAAAGGATTTGGTGCACAAAAGATGAACTTGACTGAGTTTTTCAAGCCTTTGACAAATATTTTGTTATCTATAAAGTAGATTTTTAATCATAGGGAATGAGCTGATGAATCACTGAGTTAATTCCTTTCTGTGTGTGTTCTGCAGACTGTGAAAGGAGGCTACTCAGAGACCAGAATCGAGAAACGGATTATAATCACGGGAGATGATGATGTGGACCAACATCAGGTGAGAGGAGCATTACACAAATACTGAGCTACTTCTGTTGGTACTTGAAGCTAATATGTGAGGTTTATTACCCATGTGTTGTTTCCTCATGTCACCAGGCCCTTGCCATGGCAATCCAAGAGGCCAAGCAGCAGCACCCTGACATGCTGGTGACAAAAGCAGTGGTTATCAGGGAAACAGATTCTCCCACTGAGGAGCTGCAGCAGAAATCAGAGGTATGTGACACAGAGTGCTCACAGTCTGCGCATGAGATCAGCGTAAAGGTTACAAGATTACTATGCTTTGTGTGTATGAGTGTGCTACTGAATGGGCCAACCAGGCACAGAGTCAAATGACTGTGAGTGATATAAAACTTCTGAAACAAGGGTTTTGCATCTTAGAGAAGCAAAACTACTACAAAAAGACAGAATTGCAGCACAGAGACACACAGATACATAAAACAAACAGGCATCTCTACGTTGGTGGAGAATGACTGCATGGAGATGGAAAAAGAGACACAAAAGAAGTACAAACAATGCTGCGTTATTTGTAGATGTTTTGTGCGTCTTTCAGTCTGGGTGTCTTGGTCTTATGTAGGTGGATTACCCATATGTGATGATAGATCTGTGTGTTGTCTCATTACAGTCCTGATTGGTCATGGTGGCTCCTGAAACAGGGGAGACAGCAGAGGATCCTCCAGCTGTGTGTCTCCTGCCCCACCTTGCAATACACCACCAAGAGGACTCTCTATCCCCACTGTGTAGACACCGACACAAGAACAGACTGCGTTCCATGACGCAGTCAGTAGAACTACACTCCGAACCCTTTAGACAAACCAACTGTGACCCAGCCTCCCATTCCATCCCAACCCATCCCTCCAGCCCTCCACCTTCTAATGGAACAGAGAATATCTTCTACTGGATAATTTACCACTTGGTGTGTTGCAAGATTAAAAGAGAAACCCAGTCAATGCTCCTACTATTTGAATTCACCTCTGTTAGAATTTCTTTGAAACTTTACTTGCATATTATTTAATTTTGACTCATTTGAACCCTCAATATAATTTAAATAAATGAGTTTTAACCCCAGACTCCCCAGCCCCAAAACCTTAATCCTAATAAAATTACTTTCTGTTTTAAGGTCACACATATCTTCCCTGTACTACCATCTCATATAAAATGAATATAAAAAAGCAGAGGATGGTTGAGTGGAAGTATGGGGACAATGCTGGTGGTGGGGGGTGGGTTGGGGAGGTTGGTGCCAAGTGGCAAAAGGCAGTCTTTTTGCTCGTTGTTGCCACCTCTTGGCCATGACACCTTCAGTATAATCAGCAGCTGTCTTATTAGCTTTTTACATTTTTATCTATAGAGAATCTAATTTATGTCCAGTGTTTGCTTGTTTATGAAATATGTATAAAATCAGATGACTATAATCTGCATGATTCAATACAAAGAATATCTGAGGGAAAAAAAAAATATGTGAACACATCCACATTTGAAATTCATAAGAAGCTCTGATGTGATGGGACTAAGCACCTACGGAGAAACTGTTGAAAAAAATAAAAAATAAAACAACAACAAAAAAAGAAAAAAAAAACACTGGGCCAATGAGAGGTGGACAAATATTAATGTTGACAGACTCTACTGAAGAATATCAGGACAGTTCAGTGGACTACGGAACTCTGCTGTGGTCCAACATACAAAACGTCACTGTCCTCGTCCTATTTTTCCCACTTCACCGTTACTGTTTTCATTTTGGTGTCAACTCGCCATCAGAAATGCTGGTCACATGTTTTGGGCACAGTTATAAGATTTGTAGAAAATTTATATGAATAATGTTTTATCTAATAGGTTTCAGAAAAGTGATGATATGTTTTTACTGTTTTTTCTTACTTGATTTACTGACTTTCACCGTGAAACAGAGTTTATGTTATTCTTGTGTTTTTGGACATTTCAGTTGTCATATGCAAACATGCTGAAATCGCTCTTTAATATCCAGGCCAAGGACTAACTGATGTTCCTGTCAGTAATCAATAGCATCATATCCATTCCTTGAACCAACTATAATTGGCCTCTTCAAGGCAGTGCAACAAACTTTAAACACAACATTGATGTATCTTCACCTATTAGTAATCAGTTCTCTTTAAAAATCCAGCAGATGCAAGGCTAAATTACCCTTCATTTGGAGTCATATTTCTGACCACCTGATGTGTCTGCAATTTGGTGCTTAGCAGGTTAGCAGGTAGCATGTATGTGATTTATTAATACTGGAAACAAGCACACATAAGAGTGGACCAGTTGCAGACCATGAAACCAAAACAACAAGCTGAAGAGGCTAAAATACTTTGCAGAGCTGAGGGAAACCACTCATTGTAGAGAGCTGGGTGACAATTCTCTGTAGTTAATATTTTCACTTTATTCATAATCATTTGTCCCACTGTCAATATAAAAATATTCAGTAATCCAACTTAAAACCAAGACTTAATATGCAGACATTTGATTTATTCATAATATAAAAACACTGGCCATAGCAACTTGAAACAGTGACTTTAATAAGCTATGTTAAAAGATATATTTTCTGGTTTTTGAATATGCATGTTCACCAACGGCTGGGAAAGTTCAAACCCACAAGAGTAACATGGTTACATTTTTGTTGTTTTTCTGTTGTATTAACTCTTTTAAGTTATGGTGTATGAGTTTGTAATTGTATTTATAGGAGTGGTGAGTGTGAGGCCTGTGCTTTTCCTCCCTGTTTCCCCTTTCAGACAAAGCCGAGACTCAACGTGTAACACACAGTACATGAATATCCACAGAACCTGTTGGCTGTCACGTAACATATATCTTGGATGACCTTTAATACTATACTATGCATCACTTATCATACATAAAAATCCCTCTGATGGAGCCTGACCCATGTTAGCTGTGTTGCTGTCATTGTTAACTTTGTGCTACTGTTAACCGAAAGCAGTGAAGCGCACTGCTTGTGAGATTTGCAATAAGCAGCCATTACTCTTATCCTCTGTCCTCTAAAGGGAGAAAACTGTGAACTCTCATGCGTACCGAAGCGTAACCAAAACCTGTAACACACAGTTAGTGATATTCAAAGGAGCTTTTCCAGCACTTGTGACCATGGCTTTGTCATCCTTGTCGTCTAACCCCCCCCATCCCCCTGACTTGAAACTGTCGACCTGCTGTTGATGTGTCTGTGGAAACAAGAGATTCCCAATCTGATGATTTGTATAATCTATTTTGCTCTATTTTATTTTATCTGGTCATATGACACTGGACTGTTGTGAAGGCACTTGCTTGCAATGATAGCAGCACATATACTGTAAACTGTTGGGAGAAAAATAGTCTGTCTTCGTTGTAGTATTGGACACACTACTGATGGAAGAGAAATGACTGCAGGCATCAGGAGAGAAGTCGTGCACTGTGGGCGAGGTGGTGAGTTGAAGGATGGAGGGCCTGTATTTATATATAAATATCCATACCTCTGTAGAAATTGAAAGGAGCAGGGATGTGTTTTTAGGCTCAAGGGATGAGGCAGCAAGTAAAATCCGAAGGACAGCAGAGCAATAGAAATGTCACATGAATGGGTGCCTTATGTTTGGAGTCGTGGTTATGAGAGTCACAGTTATCAGTGCACAGCTGAAAATGCCGTTAATCACCATAGGGCAGATGAAGAAATGACCTCTCCTTTCAGTCCAAGGTGAGCAGGAGTTGTCCTGAGAGTGAATAACTGTCTTGTATAGAATGTGACACCAAGTGCAGCAAAGAAGTCGTCTCTCTGAATCTGGACTGTTAGTTCTCAGTGGGATGAAAACATTTATTGGCCCTGTTAATGCAGAAAACCAGCACAGTACCGATTATGGATATGAGCTCTTTTTAATTTCAGTGAAGAGCATCAAACTGCTCCGCTGTTTAGCCTCCACCTTCAGTTATCCACTGCCTCTTGCTCTACATTCCCCTAGTGCTCGGTGGTGTGTATTTGCTGTATTTGCATTCAGTCTAAATGGAAAACATACATGCATAAATAAATGTCTCAGTATGACTCAAACACTGTCTCTTGTTATGAAAAAAGGGGAGAGAGATTTCATGTTGAATTGGTTACTTATTATACAAAGAGGTGAAATTTGGGGAAATGTTTTTTTATGTGACTTGAACATTTTCATATATTAATAATTCAACATAGGAAATTAAGGGATTCTTCTGTAATATCCACATAATGAGGGATTATGCTTGTATTGCCATCTTGTGGCAAAATTCAATACATACAACTTGGGTACAGGGTATTTGTGTGCTCTTGGTGCCACCTAGTGTAATTTCTACAACCTACTGCCTGAAGCAACATTTTCACTCAGCATATCAAAAATACTTTACACCCAAATTCATAAGAAACTCTTTGGACTTCTTGCATGTATATTTATAAATTAAAAATAATGAAATGTGATGTTTTTGAAGCTTGAACCAAACTTGGTACTAAAAGTCAGGATATCTCAGCCAACATTACAAGTCCCTGAATATTATGGAAGTGCAATGCTAACCGCAATGTAATGCTCACTGGAGTACTCTGGAAATTACTTATCTAGACCTCTTTACTGCTACATGGCTACAGTCTAGATATTTTATGCGAAGCAGTTTTATTGTATTCTGGATAAATGGCATTCAAAATACATTAATACTCTCTTATGCAATCCAATATCTTTACAATGGTAATAATGTTCAGGACTTTGAGACTGAACTGTACTATATTAATGTGTTTCTGATGTTTTCTCACCCCATTTTCAACCACAAGGAGGGAGGAATATTAGAAATCATCTCAATGTAATGCAGTACAACACCACCAGCCATGACCTCAATAATAAATTTATTGTAGAACTGATATGGAGCTAGTGACAGTGACAGTGACATTAAGATTTGGCATTGGAAACAAAACTCAAACTGAAAAAGCAAACACTGGCATTGAAATATTTGGATTTGAAAGGACACTTTGAAGTTGTATATTTGTCTTAAAATATGAGTTGCAATTTCAAATTTTGTTTATTCAGTGTATTTAAACATGGCATTTTACAAACCTCTAATTCTTTCATTGGTATTCTATTGTTCAGATTTTCCAGCTCTGTTACTCTGTTCAACAGTCTGTCTGTAGATGTTTCTCTCTTTTGCTCTTGGTCTTTTAGAGCCTGTTTGAAGACACTCAGAGACTCCAGGAGGGAAGATTTTTCATTGTGCCAGTGGTGTCTTTCCTTGTCCAGTCCTCTTGCACATGCATTAACATCTTTTTTAAGCTACATGTTGCCCTGATTTGCTGTACATGTTTCCCTGTCCTCCTCACACCTGGACCTTTTTTTCTCCAGCTCCTGGAGAAACACTGTCTTGAGGTTTGCTTCACATGGTCATCCATGAGATGGGACCTGTCCTCCTCCCACTCCAGATGTTTCTCCAGCTCCTGGAGAAATGTTGCTTTGCGGGTAGAATTTTTTTGCATCTGGTCAGCAAGGAGACTGAACCTCTCATCTTCCCAATGGCATTCTGATTTTCTGTTCTGACTATAGAGGTCTCCTCCTCCAGGCCAGGCATTTCTCAGCCTCCTTCTTGCTATTAGTTTCAATTTTCTGAACTTTTGGGCATTTAGGGTACCATCTTTCACTATATTTCCCTTTCTGTAGGTCTCGATAAAAAGATCCCCAATTTTTTGGCTTCTCTTCTGTAGTCTTGAGCTGATGTTTTAACTGCTCGAGTTCATTAACCAACACGAGTTTCTCCCTCTCCAATGAGGATACCTTGTAGTCCTTTACAGCCATAACCTGATGAAGCAGCTGAGTTATTTCAACTTGAGATTTTGGCATCATTTCATGTTGGACTTTTGATGCAGGCCGTTTTAGTGTAGTAATTGCAGGTTCTGCATCTGGAGGTGTTGGCCAGATTTCGGCAGTTGACGCAGGCCGTTTTAGTATGGTGATTGCAGGCTTTGCATTTGGAGGTGTTGGCCGGACTTCGGCAGTTGGAGCTCCAAGGTGTGCTGCCGGGAACCGCATCAGGACTGGAAAATAGGGGAGATCCGGAACTGTAGCCTAGCCAGGCTCGAGCTGGCCTGTCCCTCGACCGGCTGTGGCTCTTACCTGGTAACATGGACGCCGAAATGAAAACCAAGTCGTTTCTATTTACTGTATATAAATATTAAGTCTATGGGAACGTCTGTATATTTATATTTACAGTCTGTAGTCATTCCATGACCTCCACGCAATTCAACTCGGGCAGTAGTGTGGAAATGATAAGCAGACCCGAGCGACACGCCAAGCTTGAGCTGGAAAATAGACCGGCAAAAGATCTGTTAATAGTCATATTGACATCACATTAGCAACATTACATAAAAGTGACACTTTTCAAGTATGGCTTTCAGGTGCACCATGTCTGGCTTTCTCCCTAGCTTTCTTTTTGTGTGTGTCCCTCTTGCCTAGGTGCAGAGAGCGCTTTACTCCGCCCACCACTCCTTGCGCCTTCCCTCCAGCCCCGCCTCTCCACACCAAATTAGTGACACAGAATTAAAGATATATTAGAGATAATATGATAAAGTAAAATGACAATATTGTGAGATTGTAATTTTTTGATATCTGTGTTTAATTTTCAGTAAAACTCACTTTTCAGTGCCAATACTTGTTTCAATACCAATGCAACCTTTTACAATCCAATTTTTCAATGCCAGTGTTTTCTTTTTCAGTTTGGGTTTTGTTTTCAATGCCAAATCTTAATGTCACTATTCTAGATCCATAAATTGATACCTCTCTGACAGTGTCAATAAAAACTCAACATCATAACCTCACTAAATGTATACTTAATGGCAGATCTGCTGTATTGGATAAATAAAGTGGCCACCAAGTGCATTTTGAATCCTGCATGTCATTTGTGACATAGGTTATGAATTGAGGGATCAACCAGCAGAGCTTGCCATTGTTGTATAAATCAGTAATCTTTATTAACACAGTATAAACAACAAACAGCAACAGAGGAAACCCTCATAGCATATATGGACAGTAGACCCAGTACATCTCAGAGGGGCTGACTGAGACAGAAGCATAGACACGGGGCTGATTGTGGTTCAGTTTTCATGGTACACACACAGTATACACAAACTTATCAGATGTATGAACATTGCATGTTCCTAAAGCCATTCAGTCGGTTTACAAATGGACAGAAGAGCAAGGACAAAGTACAGTCATGCTGAGCAACAGTTAGCTACAGTATGAAACAGATATTACATAAAAACCAAGTAAATCATCTCTTTAGAAAGGTTCTTATATATAAATGATTTGAAGTGTACAAAACAGTATATTACACATTTCTTGATGCATGATTCTGAGCAAGACCCAGTAGCCTACAGTACACTTCCCTTCAAAGTACTACAAACTATTCAACTGGTTTACACGCTACATACAGACTGCACTGTACCTCAGTAGCACAGCAGTCCCACATGGCATCAGGAGACTATGGAAAAAGGAAAAGATCAGCAGCATTGTCTTTTATTAAGAATACACACCTATAAAAATTCACCAGGCCTCATATATTGCCAATATCCCATGCGAAACAGCAGAATGCCATTCAAACTAACCGCTGCATTCCACAAAGGATGCCGGTCCCCCGATCCTGACCACATACAACTTCTATCAACACAGCAGCATGTAAACATCACCGCGGCTGCTTCATAATTCTATGTTTCTAATGTTTTTGATATACATATGATAAGTTAAGGCTCTTTAAGGACCTGAGGATTTTGAACATATGATGAGGCACACAGAAGGCAAAGAATAGCTCTAGACACAGGGCTAACTGAAAGAATGAGGAGCATGAAACAGCCACAAGGGTTCGGTCACCAGTGCAGTTCAATGGCCAAGGTAGAGGAACCCAGGGAAGATCTCTCCAACAACAGCATGGTGCTATTTCAGTAATGATCATGGGTGGCTTTAAGGACTTTATTGACTTTTGGGGAGTTATACATCACCTTACCCGAGAGGACTGGCACCAAATTCATGACATGCTAATGCAACCTTTTAGTAATTAATGCCAGTTAGCATGAGCTGATATAGCAGGAAACCACAAAGTATTTTATTCTGCATTTCCTTTAGATTCATGAAATGTAAAAAATAAAATAAAAATATCCACCTCATTAACAAAATTCAATTTGAATCAACTTTAGCTGGCTCACCTCCAAGAGCTTTCTAATGTTATCATACTTGTATGTATTAGCGTGCACTGTCTAGAGTCATGACTTTAGATGCTAATCTTCTCTTTACAAACCTGGTAACATATATATATATATATATATATATATATATATATATATATATATATATATATATATATATATATATAACCAATGATGACAAACACTCAACATGTAAGTGCAGTCCTTTGAGTGAAATATTGTTGAAATATTGCAGAAACAGAAATGCAAAGATGTAACAGGTAACAGTTAATAGTTCATTAACTTGAAGGAAAAAAAAACTCTGGTCTTTTACAACCAAAGTTACAAGTCTTAACTTATTTTAGAAGACAAAGGTACACTGTCAAATTACATTTATAACCTCCAGACTGGAAAATTTAATGATTTTTATTTGTTCTTGCCCCAATAAGCCCAGACCAACTTTAAATTTATTAAGAAAACAAAATCTATAAAAGCTCAACATGTCATACAAAAAGATGCATATAAGACATTTCTCTTTACTTTTTTTTCTTACGAAAGCAGCTTTGGTAACAACATAGTCACAACATCAGTCAATCTCTTTTACTTAGCCTGGGTGTTGAAGGGGACTCCTTCCCTGACATCTCAATGGCATTTTTTTTCATCAACGACTTCCTTCTGCCTCTAAAATCTAAATGAATGGATCTAGTTACACCGGAGTGGGCTGTGTTTGCGTTCGACCGTGGAGCTGACTCCACATCAGATGCAACATCTGCTGGGAGCTGTTTGTCATAAAGATGTCCGCGCTGTGAAAGAGAGTGCTATTGTACTGAGTGCTGATAGAGTGGAGACCTTGGATGCTGAGCCGACTGCGTTGGGGCCTGAAAAGCCATTGAAAAGAACAAGGCTGTTAGTTTGACCGCTGTGAAAAAAAAAAAAATCACACAGACTTTGGTATTTCTTTCATTCTTTGCCTCTCCACTCTCCTTTAGTAATCACGAGCTGAAAACATTCATCTCAGAAAATATTTGAGAATTTCATTCTACTGCTTAAGTAATGACTCTCAAAGTATTTTAAATAAATTGCTCAACTTTTCATGCAAAGCTTGCATTATGGTGTCAAGCAGAGGCCATAATTGCACAAATGTTTTATGTAGCACATTATTTTCCCACTCTCCCTGTTCCTTTGGAGATGATGATAGGTAATCTGTTCTGGCAAGGCAGCAGCAGGGGAGTGGATTATTCATCTTAGCCACGAGGGAGGCACTAACTAGCTCTCCACTGACCTGGTATCCTTGGGATGGTGATCTGCCTGCTACTGCTGCCTTCCCCTCCCTCTCCAAATGGCTTTATCTGGATGATATAATCCTCATCAGTGGGCAGGGCGAGCTCCACAGAGGTGGTGTTGGTTTCCATGACATTGGGGCGGCTGTGTCGGTTCTTCTTGTAGAGCACCTGAGGACAAATGCCGCAAGTTGAGTCAAAAGTCAGGCCACAGAAACCATTGGAAACAAACACAATTTTCTGATAAGATCAAGCCACTGGGTGCTTACTTTGTAACCTGTGACCTCTGACTCATTCTCCAGGGCTTTGACCTGCTCCCAGTTCAATATAATCTTGGAGTTTGATGCATTCCACATCACTTTAACCGGGGGCTGACTGGGTGCTGAGGGGAGAAAACAAATTATTCTCCTCAAACACAAGCTGAACATTGGAAGGGAGTGACTGGTGCTTATAATTAGATCTGATATTTACGTGGTTTTTTGGTGGTAACGTTCACAGTGGAGCTGGGAGGCCCCGTTCCAGCAGTATTATACGCCCTCACTGAGATGTAATATGTGGTGCTGCCTTTCACCCCGCGGATAATAGTAGACGTTTGATTTCCTACAGTCCTTTGCACGCTGGCTGTGTCTTCCCTTTCACTTCTACTCCAGTACCTCAGCTGGAAAGAAACAGGGCAGAACCACAGACGTGAGTGCAGAAAACAAGACGGACACCTTAAAAGCTTTCTGTTACACCCTGTCAATGAAGTGCAAACTGGAAACAGGGAGACATGAACTCAGCTAGGGTGAAAGATGTGAACTGGTCTGAAAACAGGCTTTAGCAGCATGTCACCTCATGTTGCTCACTGTGAGCAACAGTACATGCCTCAGTTTTGCCTCAGATGTGTCATGGTTTAAGTTATGTGGTTAAGAAGGAGGTCAAATATGCAGAGGAAGAAAAAAAAGGAAAACAATAAAAAGAAAAGAAAAAAATCCCCTGGATCATCAACCATCAACTTCCATTGATAACAGATTTTCTTTGTCACCCTGCTTGTCATGGCTGAAATAGCTGGCACGCTTGACAGCACAAATATAATTTGTCTTTCCTCACAGGAATGGTTTGCTCAGGCCCTGCTCCTCTGTTGACTTTTAGTGGTCAACAATTTATAATTCTGGCACTTTATGCAATCGAAGGATGAAAACAGTGTCTTTGCTCACATCTTGGATTTCATTAATGAGCAGAATTAAAATGACAACAACTGAGTGCAAAGCCGCTGTCTGAGACTGCTTTGTTGTGTGGATTAGAAGCTAAATGCTCTATCCCTTAGAGTATTGCATCAGTAATCAGGATGGTTACAGTACTTAGGTAAGCAACAAGAGAAACACAACTAAACCTACAGGCATGGGACAAGGCTGGACTATTATGCATGCAGCAAGCTATTATCTCCTATGCCCAAGGTGCATGAGCCTGAAAAACTCATCAATAATAGAAGAGAACAAGATTCAACAGCATTAGTTGCAATGTGCTTGCACACGCACACATGCACATAACAGATTTGCATTCCATGGAAGCACACACAAACAAGGCATGTCATTGTAGCTCACCTCATAGCCCAGCACTCTTTTCTTGCTGGCATTCCAGGGCAGAGCTTTCCATGAAACTTCAATCTCAGATGCAGAAAGGCTCTTGGAACGAACCCTAGTGGGTGCTCGGCCAGGCTCTGGAGTTAACATCAAAACTGTTTCATTTCTTTCATCCAAATAACAGAGGGAGGAAGTATGGGGAAGGCGTCTGCAAGTGCTGATAGAAAATCTCTGCTGCCACTGTGTTAATACCAGCTGAACATGTAGAGCTACTCTATAAAACGTTGTGTATGACATGAGATCACACGCACCTTCCTCTGCCGAGTAGATTGTGGTAACAGGTCCAAACGGCCCTTCCCCCTCATTGTTGTAAACCCCGACCTTCACGTGAAAAGGTGAGAAGGGCTGGATGCTCTCATTTTTAAAGACGTATTTGGATGCCTCAGCGGATGGTACGGCAGCCTGCATCCATCCTGTGGCACCGTGGGGTCGAAAAGCCACAACGTAGCCGAACCCTGGTCCATTCTGCAGCTCCTCCGGAACAGGCTGCAGGATAATACAAACATTAAGCACTACACACTACAAGACTAAACACCAAGGACACCAAAGACAAAGCTCTCAATTTTTAAGGCAAAGGTTGGCTTCAAATATAACATCCTGTATTAGTGAACACATCCATTACGAAGTTTAGTGCGCTCAGCATGATACCATAAACTTAGCTGTTGTCAAGAATGATGACATGCCTCATATATTTATAGCTGCAGACATGTTAATAAATCCAATTTTATGATGTTTGCTGCCAAAAACTAAAGTTACTGTGAATCTAGTTGTTGAATTTCCATCAGAACTGCACTTGTGATTATTCAACACCATAATTCAAGAACCGAAGATTGTGAATATTTATCAGTTGTTCAGATACTGAATTGGTGACACTAATCTTGGTGCCCACTATGAAATGGTGATTGTTGAGATCTTCTGTGCTGCTGGGTTGAAGCTGTGTGTGAAGCATCCATGTTTTAGAATTTGTGGCTCCTTGCAGCATCATGCATATTTGAAGCACTGTTCATGACCACAACTTTGTGTTCTCTCAGAATCTGTTGAATTGGCCAAGCATGTGAACACATCACTACATATACTGAGTCTGGACAGACATAGATGTAAACCGCAACTTGATTGGTTGGCAGCAGACCACAACTGGAAGGTGGTAATTTTAGTTGTTTAAGCAAAAGTTGCAATTAAAAATGTCCCTGCTTTTATGTCAAAAGGAAAATGCCTCAGGAGTTTTCAAGGCTGAGGTAAAATAGCAGCTTTGTTAAGCAGAATTAGACTTTAATTGAACTCCTGCATGTTTGATTCTGTGAAACATTTCACAGCAGGGGCTGATGATTTTGAGCAGCCTGAATAAATATAAGCTTTTGGAGCTGGATTGATATGCAGAGCCTTTGTAGGCATAAAGGAAGACTAAGAAAGAAAGATGGAAGAAAGAGAGAAAGAAAGAAAAGGAAAACAATCTGGAGTTGGGACTTTGAAAGAACTATTGAGTTTAATTATCTTATTGAAACCTCAAAAGCATGTTTCTCTCCCTCAGGGTGACAGCAGCAGTTATTGCCTCTCTGTTCGTAAAAATGAAATGCCTTACATTAAGCTGTTCAACTTTTATTAATGAAACAGAAGCCTAGATCCACAAAGAATAATGATATCTGGTTCGCTCCTCCATGGGCCAGGGGGTCCTGTGAAAGCTTGCTTACCTCCCATGTGATGACTAATTCAGAGCGACTGCCACCGCCTCCACTCACATTAGCTGGTGTGACCTTCGGAACTGGAGGAAGAAGACAGATCAGCTTAACTCTGTTGACTTCACACAAAGCTGAGAAGGCACATGTAATCATTTTCCATGTTGCTACTCCCAAGTGACAGAGGTGTAACTGTTAGCTCAATGTCCAGAAATCCTGTGAGATATCAGCGAACTTCTCACAGCTGTCATGTTTGCAGATGTGACCAGCCTATGCCTTTTACACCAGAAGCTATCAAAGGAACAAGAAACACAAAAGAGCTAACCTTGGTGAATTCTGCTGTCTCTGAATAGACTGTGGGTTGCTGCTTTTTAGAGATGATTTGTACTTTTCTCTTAAGGTTAAAACTGAATAGAAATTTATTGTGGCAGAGAACCCAACATCAAGTCAGCATTTTAGTAACTACTGGAAATTTATGGCACCCACAATCATGGTCTTGTTTGATATTTTGAGCATATTTTGCTTTTTGTGAAGAATTAGATTTGAGATTGATGTCACTGTCACTGCACTAAATACGAAGCCACAACTAAGAGGCCATTTAGCTTATCTTACAATAAAGACTCAAAATGGGATCAAATAGCTAGCCCAGCTATGTTCAGAGGTAACAAAATCTACCTAACAGCACCTCTAAAGTTCCATTCACGTCATACCAACCCAAAGTGTAAAAACAGCGAGTTGTGAATTTACAGAGGGTTATGTGCTACAAATAGTTTACAACTTGTAACTATTGGTGTTAGGGGGATTTTGTCACCTTTGGACAATCTGTATGCTAAGCTAAGATAACCCTCTTTAGGCTGTAGTAGCATATTTTGCATACATGAGAGTGGTATCAATCTTCTCATCTAACTCTTGGCGGGAAAACAAACAAGCATATTTTGCCAAAATGTTTAACTATTCCATAAAAAACTAAGAAAACAAGTAAAACAAGCATGATATATGTGTTTCGAAAGAGGCATATGGAATTTTTTTTTTCTGCTACTGCAGTACATACAGGTCCCCTTTGTCCTTGCTTGTTTGGATGGCTTGCTAGGCTCGCCGGTCCCGATGGTGTTGCTTGCCAGGACTCGAAACTCATACTCCACCCAAGGGCTCAGGTCTATTACTGTAGCTGTCAGCCGGTGGCCCCCCACCACTTCAGGAACTGGCATAAAACACACACAACCTCCTTCAGTATCAAGAAACTTTGTGTGTGTGTGTGTGTTTTCTATGTGTTTGTGTGTCAGCTTAGCATCAGCAGCAGACTGTCCTTCAGGGTGACAGGCCTGGTAGGACTTCACCACAGGTAGATAGGCCAGGTGTAATCTCTCACAAGGATACATAATGCACACACAAACTCATAAAACAAGAACACAATACAGAAGAATGGCATGTAAAGAGATGCTATTAACTTACCAATTTGGCAATATTTGTTTAATTTCTTTAACAATATGTGCATGGGGTCGCACATTGTGCATATTAACTGAAATCAATAGCATATATAGAAAAAGTAAAGGGTATTCTTCAAAAGATGACAAAAAGCCCCTTCTGTGCACTTACAAGGTTGTAATGTAGTTCTGTTTCAAATGTATGATCCTGACATGGTAAATCAATGAGGCCAGTTAAACTATCTCAGATAAAACTGTACTTAATTCACAAAAATATCAATAGAACAGGGTATACAATATGGGATAAATGCGCATTATACCAATCATGCATGAATGCTAAGGGCCCCAATAAAGAGGATGTGGGGAAAAATTACACCGGTGCTATCACTTAACTACACTATCAAATTACAGCCCTGGCAACAAGCTTCATCATCACAATGGGATCCATGTTTCAGGATTCCCAGGAGTCTGATAAAATGGCGGTCAATGGTCACGCTACAATTGCATACCATTTGGTGCTGAGGTAAAAATTACATCTCCAATATTCTCATAGGCAAGGCAGAATGAAGAGCAGCCCCCTCTATGTGATTGGAGAAGGCCACGGCTGGTTGGAGAGAGCTTACCTGTGGTGACAGCCTGCCACCCGAGGGAAAATGGTGTCCTGGCCTGGATGGTGTATGCCGTAATTGGACTGTGATTATCAGGACCAGGCCTCCAGGACAGAGTGGCTGTGGTATCAGTGATTTCTACTACATGAATGCTGGTGGGGGGGCCCGGGGGACCTGATAGATGGCATAGCCAGGCAGGAGAGAGGAAAGAAAGATAGAGAGAAAGACGGGGGAGGGGGAGGGAATATAAATCAGGAAGAGATGGAGAGATGGTAGAGAGAGTGGCGTGGTTTTAGCACCTGCGGCTGCTGCAGTCAGCTCAGTGTGAAACCTTTGGGAGCTATTCGGTCTAATTAGACACTAACTTTCCCTTAAATCTCAAAGAGAGAAATTTCTATTTGCCTTTCTTTTCATTCTATTTATTTATTTCTTCATCAGTGAGGCACAACCAGTCATGGTAAACATTAATCATTAACAAACTCCCACCATCCTCAGTAGTCAATGAATGATAAATTATTTAACTGTTTTGAAACCATAACATTGGTAGGAAATGCACATCTGGTCAGTAGTTATTTTGAAATGAAGTACATCCACTGGACATTCATTGATGTAGCTTACCTCTGACAACCAAGTCAACAGCAATGGAGATACTGTCCACCTTCGTTTGCACGGCACACGTGTACTTTCCTGCATGCTTCAGCTGGATGTTTCGAATCATAATGTCTCCTGCCGAGTGCTGCTGTCATTCAACACACAACACAATCATTCACACAGATCCACACAGAGTTCTATAAGCAACATATTAAGCCTCCCAGCTATTGTAATTCAAGAAAAATACTGACTCTCTAGCCACATGGGAAAAAAGCAGCTGAACAGAAAGCTAATTTTCATGTATGTGTATCTTGAAAAGCAAATTTGTATTACCTCATGCAGCCTTTTCTTCCATATTCTAACAATCATACAGAAACGCTCCTCTGTCTTGAGCACATTCCATGCTTTTATTTTACCACTAAAAGCACAGAGTTTTACTTGAAATAGCTTGATTTTGATTATGGTATAGAGCTGTTTCAGTTATAAGAGCAGCCTAATGGCCAGTCTTATAGTTAGTTCTTTAAAGGAGTCTTTTATTCCGTCCCTAATTGCTATGATAATTCCCACTCCCATAATATCGAAGTAGGAGTTATTATTTCAGCATAGTAGAGCACAGCAGCTGGAAATGTTGAAAAGCTGTGGCACAGTGGCAAAAAGGATTCTGTGGCTGCTTGCTTAATCACTATAATGATGTAAGATGTACAGCAATTTACCATACCAGAAACTGTACAGGAAACTTTAAATTATGGTACAAGAAGCACCTAAATCAAAAAAGAAACAGGAAGGACACCTCATCTCTGTGTTTTTTTTTTCTCTATGCCCACAGTTGTTGAAGGAGCCTTGAATTTTTTAAAAACTAAGACCAGATGTCACATGCTGAGGTGTAAGCTGCAAACCTTTTAAAGTATACAGCAACTGACTGAGACTGGTTGCAGGGTGTGTATGTAAATTTCATTTTAAAATAAACCACAGGCAGCAATTTTCTGGCCATAAATAATACACTTGATACAAACATTCCCTCTGCACTGCGGCTGAATTTATTATGACCCTGCTTAAAGAAGAAGTATAATATTGATGTACCAATGGATCCTCAGTCACCTCTTGACCTTTATTCAGTGAAATCTCTGGAGGAGGCTGAAAAATAAATCAATGTCTAAAGAGCACAGTGGCACTCATAAAATGAGCATTCTTCAGCACACTGCAATAAGGCTTCTTAATATGTAATACTAAAAACATGGTAGAAAGGCTGTGACAACTTCTGGGTTTCTGAGTGAGGTGAGCGCACATGCTTGGGTTAGAAAACTTGTAGTGACTGAGATCTTGTGGGGAGCTCAATATGAGGTGTTGCTGTGGAAACTGTTCAGTATTCCCAGAGGGAAACCATATTAGCTTAGAGTTAGCACCAGATTTTTTAAGGTGGTGGACAGGTTTAAATAGAAACTGGTGAGAAAGTGATGCCACTGATCAACTGTTTAAGAAAAACTTTCTCAGACTACATGAGCAATGATTAGGTGATGAGTTTGATGTGTGTTTAGATCATTGTGGGTCTTGGTCGTGGTGGTGACTGCTTATAAATGGTGTAGACTGATGCCTGTGTTTTATAGCTTGAGCCAGCAGACATTTATCAAAGTCTTATGTGTATTAATTAAGTTTTAAAAGTTTAGTTTTGATTGCCACATACAAATATAATGCCAGACAGTGCTTTTATTGATTTACAGTTTAACTGATTAAATAGTGAAAATATCCATATACAAGCTATAATTACATTGAGGCAATGGGTTTTCTATCCTCCTGCTGTGTGCATATCTCTAATTGTTTGTCAATGAGAAATCTGTAAAGCTCTTGCACCATGACAGCTAGTTTAAAAATCGGAGGCCTTACAGAGTTATATTTCTCAGAAATCATGAGGGATTATGCACTTACACCTCCAACTTTTTCAAAAAATCCGCTGTGGCTCCCAAAGTGGATGAGCTGCTCGTTGAAAAACCAAGTGAACTTGAGCTCCAGAGATGGGTCATGGCTCACTTGACAGGGCAGGACCACACTCTCCCCGACACTGACATCCAGTGTTGATGGCAGGGTGGTGATGACGGTCGGCTCTGAAACACACATCCACATCCATCCACATTTGATCAAACACATTGTTCTGCTCCCCTTTTCCAGGCATTATAATTCAGTACAGAAAATGGCTTTGCAAAAAGCCAAGCCCTTCCATCATCCTTATGGATATGTCAGACTCAGTTAATAGAAGGATATACGGGACAGAGCACACAGCAAACTAGGGTGCACAGCTACAATAACTGGTATTAGTTTCAGCCTGAGCTTGTCTCTGTGGGGACTCAGAGACGTGTCTCTCCTGCATCTCGAGATGCCTCCATGTGTCACTGTCAGCTCAGTCTTCAGCCTGGAACTCCCCCTGATTGTCCTGAAATTCCCAAAACACACCTGCTAGGAAAACAGTAAACAGCAGTGAGCACTTCCTCCAGTCACTACTCTCTTTTCAAGCCTGCAGTGCATTACAATAGCATCACATGGGAATAAGGCACGTGTCCCTTATCTACACTTGTGTCTGAGGAGCGGAGGAGGAGGGTGGAAGGACATGAGAGAAGCAAAATGAGAGGCAGAGGCTTTGTTGTCAGAGTGCACAACACCTATCTCCCTCTTGGGGGTGCTGTGATTACTTGGTTGAAATTGCCACTCTGAGCACACAGACTAAATTAACCATGGCAAATGATCCCTGGACAGGCATAGATTCATGTATAAAGTGCCGGCAGTGCAGTCTTCATCCAGAGTGAATTCGATACCTTCATTGTATTCCTCCCTGACGCACACACACACACACACACACATATACACACACTATCCACTACCATACGCTCTCAATATGATTTATCTAGCCATTTTCTGAGGCCAGAATGCTATCAGCTGCTAGGTTTTGTCACATACACAATGACAGTGTGTCTGAAAAGCCCAGTCCTCTTTTACTGGGGCTAAATGGTGAGCAATGGCGGTGCAGTAAAAATGTTGTAATAACACACAAGAGGTATTCAAGGGTCTGTGTCTGTTCTGCCTGCTCTGTTTCTAAAGGCCAGCTACACCTTGTAGAACAACTGCAGGAAGGAAATAGGAAACCTAAAAAATTCAAAGGGTAAAAAAAAAACAAAAAAACTAAAAACAGTCTTTACTAAAAAAAATATGTCAGGACTGTTTTGCGGTGGTTCTCATGGTGAGACAGTCTAAATGATGTGAGGAGAAGGAGGTAGGAGAAAAGAAATGGCTATGGAAGGATCTATGGGGAATTACTTACATGGACCTACAGTCAAAAATATTTACTTCTGCATCTCTGCAACATGGAAACATACTATAAGCATTTATTTTCTTTATTATTTCTCCAGCAGGGTTTGTGGATCTGTCTCTTCTCTAACACAAACTCTTCTATTTGTGGAGTTTACAGCCTGGCCTCATACTGCCTCCAGGGAATCACTGCGACAATGACGATGGGAATATGCTCCCTTATTACCCTCCTCTGTCATCATTTGTGACAGATTATATGGACAACCAGGTTGGTTACACAACCACACACTGAGCTCTTGACCATAATTTGCTTTCGATCTTGTATAATGCCTTGTTACCTACTGCCACTGTAAACGAGAGGATAGTAACCCACTCACTTAGCAGGGTCAATCAGAGACATGATAGAGAGCGTGCTAACACACTATAACAGACGGGGTAGCACCTCAGGGAGTGCTGCTGAGGTGGGTCAAACCCATGTTGGCATGTTTCAGTTTGTACTTAAGGTGCACAAAATTTCTCTCCATAGATACCTGCACATGTCACAGTGTTTGACATAAATATCTGACCATGAATTAATCAAACATGTCAAACCAGTGGGTACCATGGCCTAGATGAACATGTATTTTTATCTATAATTTTTTAAAATAAAGTTATGTGTTCAAGGTGTAATTTATATATTCACGAATAACCAGAATGTTTTGTAATCTAGATTTAAATAAAGACTTTGATAAGCTTTAACATACATTCATGTTAATGATTTACTCACTGACTGAGGCTGTAACAGTCATGTTTGCATCTTTACCAAAAAAGCTGAACTATTCACAAAGAAGAAGTGATTTGAAACAATGATATTTACCATTGAGGAATTCTTTTTTGCAATATTTGAAGTGGTTGTGCTTCTTTGCAGTTAACTTTTGTTCAGATCACTATCACTGTTGTATAAAAAGGAACATGCAAACCTATTTATGAACCTGTTTTTGAGATAAAGTCATGACTTTGCTGTTTCTGGGGCTTAATCAGTCACAGGAAAACAAGTTCTCATTCTGGCCTGTTACTAATATGGTTAAGTACTAGTTACATTTAGGCAACTAAAACTAATTGGTTAAGGTTTGAAAAAGATTGTTGTGCAAGTTAGAGGATAAACTGAAGTTGAATGATGTTCTATATTCTTTCTAACAAATGCCATGAAAGAACCAGTACCAGCACTGTGTTAGTCCATCTCTCAATACCTTCTGACTTCCATAGCCTGTCTGTGGCCCTCAGTCAGAAACTCATGACTGATTGGTATCAAGCAGCCTGAAATGTGTGAAGAAAACATTACATCACCAGCAGCAGCCTGGACTGTTGACACAAGGCAGGTTGGAACGATAGATTCATGCTGTTGAACCAAAATTATGACCCTATCATTTGCATGCCTCAGAAGAACTCGAGAATCATCAGGCTATATTTTTTCTAGTCTTCAGTCGTCTAGCTTTGGTGAGTCTGTGCCCACTGCACCCTCAGATTTCTCCTCTTGGCTGACAAGAGGGGAACCTGACATGGTGCTCTGCTGTGCTAGCCCATCCAGCTCAAGGTTGGACATGTTGCCCATTCTGAGATTATCTTCCCTTGCTTTTCTTTCTGTAATATTGTTAGGTCTGGACCTTACTCTTTAAAGTGAGATACTGTATACTATGATTTGGTGCTACAGAGGTCATCTGGGTCATCCTGATCCTGGGTCATGTTGTATGTACTATTAGTGGTACTGGAATTTTGACCTCTTTAGATTTTTTCCCTCCTCCATGCACCTTGGAAGTAGGTGAAGTTGTGTCAGAAATCCCTATTCTGATTCTATATGATTTGGTGCTATATAAATAAAATTCAATTGAACTGAATTTTCTGCTCACCACAGTTGTAAGAAGTGGTTATCTGAGTTAATCTAGCCTTTCTGACAGCTCCATCTAGTTGGGTCTTTCTTCTCTGACCTCTCTCATCAACAAGGTGTTTTTGTCCACAGAACTGCCTCTCACTGGATGGACTTACTGGATTTGTATTTATTTATTTATTTTTTGTCGTCTTGTTTTGTTTTTCACACCATTCTGAGTATACTCTACAGACTGTTGTATGTGAAAATCCAAGGAGCTCATCAGATGTCTATCTGGCATCAACAATCATGTCATGGTCAAAGTCACTGAGTCGCTGCTTTATGCTCAGATAAATGAGAATTGTATGAATCTTTTATTATTTAAGCCTAGTTGAACCACAGCTGTTTAAATGGCAACAACAATCACAGCACTACAACATACTCTATAACAGCAAAGGAGCTAAAGGAAGTGTAGAACCCTAGACACCTAGTGTAGTCAGACAGATGACTTACTGACACAGGCTCACAGTGGGAACACTCAGAGAAGCTGTGCAACAATAACATATGGTTGACCAGAAAGGAGAGTGAGCTAACAGTTACCAAATGACCCCCTGCTCCTCTCTGAGGCATACTGTCATGCCTCACATGGCCAGTTTCACCAGTCCTCCCACAAACAGCAGCCATCATGAATAATACTTACCCCCCACATCCCCCAGTCCTCATGTGGACAATCCCTCCCAGCTTTAATGGTCTAAAGCTATAAGGTGTAAACGTGTATTCTCCTTGAGTGTATACACACTATAGTTTTTCACACAAAGTGAGTGATGCGAGCTTGAATAATGCATAGAGTAGGGCATGGAAGAGCCACAGGCCACGTGATCCAGGGATTTTGAAAATAAATTTACCAGAGCAATGCCTCACCCTCACCCTCTTAAGTCTTTTAAACTGAGACTTGTGTGGTTCCGGAGGCATGCGGGTTCAAGACAAACACAAAAGGGAATGGTTTTTCTGTGGCAGGTCAAAAGCCTTTCTAAAAAGGATCTACAATGTTTGACAGTACACAGTGGGCTAAGGTTCATACCAAGTATTTGAAGGTAAATCAGTGTAACATTACGCATCTCATTCCACGGTGCTTTCAATCGTCAGTGCAATCTCTCAGGTCATTTTGGAACAAAAATGTAGTGACCATTATAAAAAGAAATCATTCTACTCCCAATTTTACCTCTCCTTGCTTTCAAATCAACAAACCAAGAAGGATGCTTTCATCAGCATATCACAAGCTTCTCTAACACCTCTTCTAAATAGCACTTATTTTCTGAAGGACAAATCAAAGGTATCTCAAGGACAAACTTCAATAGCAGGGGAAACCTAGTGTACATCACTCAATGGATAAAAACAAGATGCTCTCAGTACTGTATTTGTATGCCGTGCAGTGGCACATCTGTAGCAACCTGCTGGCGATCACTGACAGATGGCTGCTCATTATTTTTCTGTATGGCTGTCAGGAATCACACATTACATTTATTTAATATAGTTGTTGGCATTCAACATGAAGAAAGGGGATTGATGGAAAAAGACCTCCCACAGACCCCCACCCTGTGTAAATGAGCAAGGAATAATGTGATCAGATGATTTATCCTCTGTTCCAAAAGCCAATAACTGTCAAAAGCATTGATAAGTGCCATCTTTTTAGAGTTCAAATCTAATGAAATGCCAGAGAATCCTTTTAATTCAATAGAGTCTACAGCCATGCCAGTAGCTAACATGTTCACAATGACACTACTAACATGCTGATTTTTATAATGTGTGTTTACCTTGTTCACCTCTCTTAAGGAATCTTGAGATTGTTTGACAACAATGATTGTGTAATTAATAAAATATTAGTCATATATGTGTCAGTTTTTACAAATCAATTTGTGACATGTCATATTGTACCGTGAATGCCTGGTGAATTTCAACAGCAGGATGTAGGAAAAATACATGAGCAAAGACACACACAGGTAGATGTCAGCTCATGTCATCCATGTTTTGAGAAATGCAGCAGACCACAGCTCTGCAAGGTTTCCTTCTCTGAGTACCACAAACTTCTTGTTTCGTTTCACCTCCATTGTTTGTGTGTGTGGATTATTTGATCCTAAACCTATTCCTATTCAAATGGCACAAAATGTTATGCTGGCAAATGTACATATTTTGTGTCATTTCATGCCATATTCTACTACTCTAAAAAAATTGCTGTAGGTTGTTAAAGTTTCTAATTGACAGCTGGTTCACATGGACCACTAGGATCACTGTTTCAGACCGATGACAAAAGAGTTTATTTCAGACAGCCCAAAATCACAGTGTAAAGGAGCCTTAGCTTGCTAACATTTGCTAATTAGCACTGAACAGAAGGTAATTCTGCTTATGGCAATGTCTCCAATTTTGCTGGTATTTGGTCTTAAACCAAGGCATTGGACAAATTAAAATTTTGACCTGATGATGATGATAGATGAAAAGTTCTTTGGGTCCTTTGATCCTTTGGGGATCATTAATGTTGGAACAAAATGTCATGGCAGCCAGTTCACTAGTTGTTGATATATTTCAAGCTGGACCAAAGTGGTGGACCAAAATCATCATGATCATGATAAAATGGCCTCTTAGACAAAATTCATTTCATGTGTTCCAAACACCTCCAAAGCAGAGAGTTGCAATTATGTGTCAAAGTGTTGAAAGATGAATTACCCTCAGGGTTATACAGATGCTAACAGAAATCAACGCAGTGTGATCTCAGCAGTTTCGAGTTCACTGACCATCTGCAATGATCGGAGGCAACCCCAACTGCAATGGCTCATCTCCAGTGTAATCAAAATTCATGGAGCACATCTATAATCAAGTGCAATTAATCTGCTAATATCCCCCCAGTGTTGGAATAATGGGGACATTACCAGGGCTCATCGGTTGCGACTGCTCCTCCACTGTTTGCTAGGTGGCTTATTCACAGCAGGAAACACCGAATGCTTTTTGACAGGCATTTTTCAGCATTCATATCACCAAAGTCAATTTGAATAAACTACTGTCATCTCCCATAAGGGCTGCTAAGGCAACACAAATTTCTCCCTGCTAAACAGGTTTCCAGTCCTCAATGAAATAGTGCATGTAAATTACCCCATCCCATTTTCCAAACAATATTGACTGTGACAGAAAGGCACAAGATCATATACAGGAACATTTGTACATCAGCTGCAGAAAACAGCTTAAACGTATGATGATGGAAAGGATGCGAGTGAGAGAGGGTGTCAAATAAAACCCATATTCCCTTTCACAAGAATAATAAGTGGATAACGGCACCATCTATTTATGCTGAGAAGATGTATGAGGGTGTGTTTTCTTGCAGCTTGATTGGAAAATCACGTACAGGCCATCGACCTGAACCTACAGTGAGAGCGGCAGGTTTCACAGGCCCCTCCGCTCATGCTGATTGGCTGGGGTGGGGTGTGGGGGACGGGGTGCCTCTGTACCAATTTCATTTCACAGTGTGTGATAAATGGATAAAAAGATGGTCTAGAATGTAAGTGGCAGAGAGTAATTCTGCAATTCTGTGCTTTTCATTATGCCTTGAGGTTTAAGATTTAACAGCAATTAACACATACATGTGTAAAAATGCAAAATGCAAAGGTTAGTCATTATTTTTGTAGAAAAGCCAGAGCTGTCAATGAGAGCGTGAGTGAAGCATCAGCATAAATCATCTGCAAGGTGCACTCTAAGCTCTCTCCACATCCTTGACTGCTGCTGACTTTCAAGCATCCATTATATATGAAATCTGTCTTTTATAATTCAACAGAAAAAGGAAACATGCTTGATAGTGATTTACAGAAGACAGAGCTGGTCCAGAGTTCTTTAAAATTCCATTATGCTGTGTGTTCTCTGGTAAAAGGGAATTACTGTGTAGATACAGTATAGGACATTGCTGGTGCTGTTATTCCCATTGACAGTAATCAATGTTTTTCAAAGTATTCAATCAAAAACTAGCCTGTAGGGCTAAATAAAAGGCAATTAATTCAGGTTTCTATACCAACCTCTTGGAAAATGGAGAAAAAAAATCTGATATTTTAGCAGACTGCAGTTCTGTTGACATGGCATTTTAAGGGATTTTACAGATTGCTAACTTGTAGAAGAAAGACAATTAAATGGATTGAACCTCTGAGCAAAAATCATAAACTACAGAAGAAGAAGGAGAAGCTCTGTCTTCTACACTATGAAAAAATGAAAAACTTCAGAGAGGGGGTGGGTGGAGAGGCGGGGCATATAGCATTCTGGGGACTGGGATAGATTTTGGCATCACTTTATTAGTTTTTCTCTTTTGACCGTGTAGTCCCTGCCAGGTGAAAAGTTTACAGTGGCACATGGAAACAATTAGTGTGCCCTGCCATGTGGTTACACTGAACCTTGTTCTCTCTTACATACATATTCTGAGAGAATTTGCAGAGCACAGTCTTTCCTGCAGGGTTTTCCTGAACATCTCAGAATGATGCTGCTTATAGAGAAGCTGAAGAAATGAAATGGCCACTGCCTGATGTGATTGTTCCAACAATCTGTTGGAATATACATGTAAGACTATACCAAACCTTTTGAAATATGAGGCATGAACTTTTCTCCCTAAGGCCAATATACTGAGGATCGATATTTCTATAAATGTACACAAGCCAGCCAACAATTAAGATCAAGGCAGAAAATAAAAATAACACAAATGAAACATGCAACCTCCGTGATAAGGGGGTCGCAGTGAGGGTATAGTTCACAATATGTCAGCAAATCCCTCAGGAGGGAGGTGAGAACACCATCCCCCAGTGGAAATAGGACAGAAAAACAGCAGTGTACACAGAATAAAGCCACTCAATGCACAGCACTTTATACCCAGCTCACATTAATTTTTAATGAAGTATAATAAGTCACAGCACCGGAGCAGAAATGCAATCCCCAGTCCAGATGATCTAACAACACTTGGCCTTTTTCACACAGTGTAACCTCTGACAGAACTGGAGGCATCGAGGCAGTGAGTTGAATGTTTTTAACACCTCTGCAAACAGACATAGCAACCGAGGTGTCTCTGTCTCTCTAGTAATGACAGTGCAGAGAAAAAACACACCTGGTCCTTGTGACTTAACAAAAGACAGAGCAAGGTAGTCGGATGCCTAAAAAAACTTCTTCTCTTTGTCATTTTTTATTTATGAAATTGAATACTGTGGGTTAGTTTTTCAAGGACAGGAATGAAGTATCAAGCAACTCTACATGCCATCAGAGTGAAAAACATGCATTTGACAGAGATCTTTTTCTACCAGTAGCACTGGTGCTCCTCACTGAAAATTTTAGGAGCACCAGTACAAAAGTTAGGAGCAAATGCAAACCCATTCATACAAGACCATTTGCAGAAATAACAATGTCTTGTTTTATTTTTAAGGACAGTATTATTAAAATCTACATGAATGATTTAGGTTGCACTTTGGGGAAAAAGAAGTGATCTCTCACATTTTTGTGAAAGATCCCACTGTGTGCCATAAAAATAATAATCACAAGATATCACTAGTTAAACAAGACTTATACTTAAGGGATTTGAACTGTGATTTAGTCATGCACCCTAAGTAAGGGTGTCCATTGCAGCCTCTGCTAAGTTGATTGGTCCAGATGTAGGGGTGTGTGTGTGTGTCACATGCAATGAGAATACAGTCCTGCCCCAGACAAAGAGGACAGAGAGGCAACATGACCATAAATTATAGAATAGAAAATCAGTGTTGATATTAGGGCTGGTCGCCACAATAAAGCAACGTATAGGAAACAATGGACCTTACCCAAGAATGGGAATGGGGGACATATTTGCAAGTCGCACTGGTACTCTTAATTGTAAAATTTAGTCGCACTCTCTCCAAAATGACCACTCCACTTTTGTGGTCAAAGTTTGGGGTCCTGTTTGAAAAAGGTGTCCACTATTTTACTGTACTGGACTGACTGAGTTGCAAAAAAGACAGTGATGAAATGGAAAGAGGGAATGGGAAATACCTTTAATTGTGATACTTCCTGTGCTGCTTGCCACACCAAACTGGTTTCTTGCCACACAGGTGTAGAGGCCTGCATCGGATTTGGTTGCATTCCATATCCGAAGATTACCGTTGTCCAGAATAGAGACCCTGTGGTTTAAAAAAAAAAAAAGCAAGTAATTTATATTACTGGTGTGACAGTGTCTTGCACTGTTAGTAACAAATGTTGGTATCCATACAATGTAAAAGTTGCAAGTAGTAACTATGCAGCATGGGGCTGACGTAGTAGCTAGGATAAGTGACTAATACAGAGCAGAGAACATTTCTCAGTGCCTGTAATTAAGTTCTGCGTCTTTGCAGATGACAACGATGAGAAATAGGATTGTATTTTCAGAAGTCATTAATTCAGCGCATGACTTTAAGATATCTAGGACAACAGTGGCGTCATGCCCTTTCTGCAATGGCCACTAGTGCTTCAAAAAAGGTCAAAAGGCCTTAACAAAACCTGACATTTTCTAAATAACAAGCAAAAATGGAAATTGTGCCCTTGAAACCAAGGTACTGTGGGAAATCAAGGGTCGACCAACTCATCAAAGTATGCTGCATTTTAATTATCTGAAATGCTCTGCTGAATCTGCAAACTGTAAATATGAAACGGCGTCAGCCTGATTGTGAGAGGGGAAAATTATGTGTGGCCGGTAAATTGCTCTGTTCACCCTATGAGTCAAAGGAATCAGAGCGAACAGATTCATCCTGTGCCAGAGAGGGTTTCAAAGATTCAAACCAAAGAACTGACTAAAGGGGAGAGGTTATTTTCTTTAATTGTAGTTTTTCATTTACATACATAAATACAGGCACATACTGTATGCATTAACACAGACATATACAGGCATGTGCACAAACACTTAAAGCTGCACTTTTCAGATCAACAATGACTCAAATAACTGTGAGTAATATAGGAGAGGGTTGCTCGTAGTGACAAACCCACAGAGAATAATCACCCAACTCTACACTTCCTCTACAGTTGTTTTGGTTTTACGGCCCACGGCTTTACTGTACTGGTTCAGTCTCACAGCTCTCATCGGTGCCATTTTCAGACACAGTGAGCAGCTGTTGTAGGCAAAATGTTCAGATAAACCCAGTCCTCACTACCTGTCCAGCAGGACCAAAATTCAAAGTAATATACTGTGCATTTAATGTTCTAGAGTGATGTCACGCAATCAAATCAGTCCCTCCCTCCCTCAGTGGAAACCTCCTCCAGTGTATTTGTTTGATTAAACAGTTGAATGGTAGATGGACTGTACTTATATAGCACTTTTCTAGTTGGACTGACACTCTAAGCGCTTCACACTACATGTCACATTCACCCATTCACACACACATTCATACGGCACTTATTCTATACACAGTGCTCTCCAACACATTTGTAAGCCAATGCATACACACGTCAGGGGCAATTTGGGGTTCAGTATCTTGCCCAAGGATACTTTGGCATGCGGACTGGAGGAGCAAACCACCGACCTTCTGGTTGCTCAACCTCCTGAGCCACAGCCACTGACTGTTGAAAATAATTGTTGATGCAGTCTGACATCAAATCGGGTTTAATAGCTGTGGTAGAAGTTTACGACACACAGAAAACAGTTCATCAGCTTTCACTGTTGTTATGTGAGCATTTAACTAGATGTGCTTGTGAAATGCAGTTGATACAGAGTGACATAGCCTTACATTTTTTCCAGTGCTTCACTGTCTTTACTGAGTCTTTTTCAAGTGGTGGATATGATAAGAAAGTGCAGAGACAGTCAGTGTAAGTGAATCTACTTCTAAAACCACATCGTGCTGCTGCTGAGTGGAGACTTCTGGGTTTATATGAGGCTGAGAGAAAAAGTGCTGAATGTAAAGTAGCCAACAATGACCATCAGTTACATGAGGGTCATATCGCTGTGTAGGATGGCCCACAGTTAATGACATTAGACCTGGAGGCTGATAAATTTTAGGAAAATTGCCCATTAAATGGCACCACAGTCCTGCAACAGACCATAACCCCGAGCAGAGTAAGCACAATTAAAACAACTGCCATACATTAATTACACTACATTTCTGGTGCTCTGTGTATATAGCTAAGTAAGTCTGATGAGTCACATTAGCTAAAGGAAATGTGAATCAAAGGTAATAGTTCTGCATTACATTGAGTTTTTTTCCACATAAGCATCTATTATCAATTAACTAGTGTGAGAGTGAAAACAAATGGTAAAACATTTTATTTTAACTAGAACAAGCTCTGACCCAGCTCAAGTCAGCCAGCACAAGACTCACAACAATACCTCAACATAACTAAATACCTGCATTTGCGCACTGCTTTCTGTATATCCACAATCTCCTTATCCTCTGGGACGGCTATCATGTGCGCCATGCATGTTGTAAGAGAGGGCTCTGCGGAGAGCAAACAAGTAGTGCTGCATGCAGGTACAATGACTCTTAGAGAGAGTTAAATCCTCAGTAACTCTCCTGTGGAGCCAAGACTGTTCTCACCCATTCACTGCATCGTCTGCCTTTCTCAGTAGCTTTATACAAAGACTTGAGAGGCACTTCCCTTTCAACGACATAACAGAAAGAAGCGCAGACCAGGTGTCTTCATAAGTGTTCATCATTTTAGTCTGAAGCTAATGGAGAGCAGATGAGGTCAAACACAGTAGAAGTCATCTGAGGCACAGCAGTGGTGAATAAGACATGGAGGCTTACTATTAACACATTACAGTTTTGCTCCTGCCTTCCCTCTTCTCTGCCATAGCCCGGACAACATGTCTGTGCGGTGTGCCCATTATGTGAGGAGACATTTTCCATCTCCATCCCGAGAGAAGCCAGCAGAGGGACAGGTATCAATAATTCACAGGTGAGATGAACACAAGTGCCACTCCTTTTATCCGTGCCTCACACAGGTTTAATGGACATGGCAATAATTCTCCTAAAAGGAGGCAATTATTTTGAACACAGTGAGATGGCCAAATGCACTTGTGTAATCCTAAAAAAGCACAGGTGTATATTTTGGGTGAGATCAAGCCTCTGAGGACAGAGGCTGCACAGTGTTGATCCTCCCTGCTCTGTGACAAGATGAAAGAGACAAATAACATCAGTCACAGAGCAGCTATCATGGGCACTGTGAAGTGGAAATCGCAGGAAAGAGCCTAGTCCAAAATAAAAGCCTGCTTTTGTTATTTTCTTACATTCTCTTTGAGATGCTGTTAACAGATGCAGATGTTGCCTTTTTGTAAGCTTCCTCACAATCAAAAAGGCACTTGAAAGCGTTGTTTTGATGTTTCATTCAGACATATTTTGTCTTTGATCTGTTTGATAAATTGTGAGAGGAAACTGTCACAATCCAAATAATGAGTCACAAAAAAAGGAGGCAAGAAAATTGTGTGTTGAGAACAGCAGCTTTGAACTAAGTGCGGGCTTAGGAGTGTGGAGCGAGTTTCTAATGGCAGCAGCAGGAGGCTCATGCTCAAATAGTGAAATCATGTTAACGCTCTTTCTACATAAACATGCTAACTTGCTACTGCCGTCAAAGAATAGGGGGCACTCATAAAAATTCAACATGCAAACAATATGCATAATCACAGATCAGATTCTGATTTGAGAGTTCTAAACAGGGACGTTCATGAATACTTAGTGACTCTGAGATGCCATGGCTGATTGGTAGCATGACTGCAGGCTGGAGGCTTGTATGTGTCTCCACTTAATTAATAGGGTAAATAAAACAGCTTTTGAAAGTGAGGGTTAAGATTCTATCAGAAGAATTACTCAGCCATGAGACCACAGGAGGAGAGATTGTCACAAGCTTATGGTGATTTCACCAAATAATTAATCTCAGCTAAGGCCTTCTATACATGCAGATTATTGCCTCAGTGCACAGACAGCTTGCTCAGCTCACCATTGCAGCAGACATTCACTTCCAAATATCAGTTAACTAAATGGAAAAAGTAGGTGTGAAAAAAAGTACTGCAGGGGATATGTTTGATTTTGTGTTTGCCCACCACAGTAAGCTCATAGATAAGGTGAGGTGTGTGTTACTATTTCCGATCCACATTGACCATCATCGACCTACCTGCAGGTGATGTTTCTAATCATAATTGTATCAAAACATCAGCGTTGCTAACAGCGCCAGAGGCGAGAGCCTGTAATGTGGCAAGTATGTGGAGAAAGAGGCGAGGTCACCGTATCCTCTGAGCCGGTACAAGGGGTGGGACCTAACTTCAGGTGTTGATCTATGCTCTTGACTGCTTTAAAAACCCTGAAGTGCAGAGGGGGGAGGGGCTGTCTGAGATAAATTGAAAGGCTGTCTCTCCTAAGGTTCCCCACAGTGTGCTGTGTTGGAGAGAAACGGCCTTGTCAGCAGCATAAATCAAGCCCAGCTGTGCACCGTAGACCCAGGACACTAAAACCTGCAGAGCGCGTTGCCGCTGCGGTACAACTTCTCAGATGCCTGCTTTATGCATAATCATGACTAAATTAATGTGTTTTCTATTTTATTGTGAAGTTGTCAACATCAAGGTTAATGGTCAATTAGAGACAACAAAGCAGATATGGTCTTTTTTTGGGTTGTTCTTTCAGCCAACAAAGTGATTGGCTGATGCTGTTAAAATAGGGACACCTGGGCATTTGCTTTTGGAATTTCTCCTATATAGGTGTAATTGATATTGATTTTTGCTATATTCAGACCTGTACCAACGACTCTCACCTTGTCACATGGATCATTAGCTGAAGCAAATGATAAGAGTATTACCACATGGTCCTGTACTACACCTGTATCACATTTCATTTTATATAGATAATGTATTCCATGTGATAAACTGTAATAACTTTGGTGATACCCTGACATTTTATCTAGCAACAGACATTGAGGTCCAAAAGTGGAACTAAATAAATGACTGTAGAACCATATAACTGTATGAGACACTGAATGACAAGATCATTTTCTCTTACATCTGACTACTGATGTCGTCTTACAGAGTGAGCAACCAATATGCTGAATCCAACATGCTTTGTAGGTTTGCATTTTGCAGTATCTAAAATGCAACAGGACAGGTTTGGATGCCAGTGTGTCAGTGCTCAGCCTGATCACATTAAAAATGCCTGGTAGCCAGCAGGACAAAGCACTACCTCAGTATTAGAAGTGATTAGGCAGTTCAATTACAGTTTACCTCACCAGTCTTCATGTGGTAAGAAAGCAATGTTTTTTGTAGATAATTACCATCAAGTGTGTAAAAAATGCCTGTCTGAGAGGGGTCTCTTGGAGATGTCAATCAAAGTCTAACAACAACATAACAAGTGCCTTTGCGACCACTGTCACAGGGAGCTTTGCTTTAAGACAGAGCAAATGATTAAGAATGATTGACACAAAACATGCACTCATTCTCCCATGTCTCAACAAAAGCAAGCTCTGCAGCTAGAAGCAGGGTTATTTGCTGTTTTTGTCTATTTGGCTACATTACTAGTGAAGTAAGTTGCAGGCAATACTTGAAATGACTTTCCTTTTGGTTCACTGTGTATTGACACTTGTCTCCAGGGCACCAGCGAGCATTAAAACCTCTTTGTCAGTATGGTTGCTTTATAAAAACACGGCCAGGGGACAAGGGTGCTGGGCTACGATGCAAGTATTAATTTTGTTACTCTATGAAATGCACACTACCACTACTGCTCCAGTGTGTATTACCATAATGTAAGCCAGGAAATAGCAAGTTCTTCCCCATAGCCTCGACAGCTAGGATGCATTTTTCTTTATTTTTTTTTTTTATTATTTCTTTGATAGATACAGCAGGCATTGTACACTTGTGTACTGCATTTTTGCATCAGTCCATGGTGCATTTTGTTTGGCCATTTGAGTATTGGATTGTAAATTCCAGGAATTGGTCGCTAGATTTATTTTCTAAATAACATGAAAAGTTAAGCCTCAATATTCATAATGCTGAGATAAATTAACTGTACAACACATTTTTGTGCTCAAGATGACAGAATGTCCCCAGACATGAGGAAAAGATCTTGTTACCTTGTCATTGCCTATAATGAAAAAATAAACATAAAAAAACTCTCTTTGTATGTACACAGTCTACTGTATAAGGTCCTTGGAGCAAATATACATTCTCAGAATAAGTGTGTGTATTTTTTATAGGAAGGGTCTTAATGAAGCAAGCTGATTGAGAACAATTCCCCGCCTGTGGAACATGATGTGATTGTGTTGGTAATTGCATTGCGAGGAGAGGGAGTTTATCAGCCTGGGCTGCACAGGGGTTTGTGTATGTACTTCTAGAGGATTCCTTTAATCACAAAATGCTCTCCTAGCTTATTCCCCTTCCAGAGATATTCATCTCTTCTTGTGTGCTGAGGTATCCCTTCTGGAATAAAGAGCACACACATGTTCCACAGGAAATTGTCAGAGGAACCAAGATGGATTACTCATGCTGCGCTGGTGGATTCTCACTCTGAAAAATGATATCAGCCACAGTCTTCCAGATAAAAATAATCCTGGCAAGCAGTACATGGGATGCAGACGGGTAAAGAGGGTTCTGACCTAATCTCAGCAAACATCCCAGAATTCACTTTATCTCTGGTCTGAGATTTATTTGAGTTTAGTCAGTCAGCACTAGATTCTTGCAGAAATATGTTTTACAGTCCCTCCCCCTCTCCTGCTCCAGAACAGGAAAAAATGCTAATTAAGCAAATGCAAAGTCTTCACAGACTGAAAATGTATATCACTGCATATGCTTAAGTCTTAATGGTTTGAAGGATATACCCTGTCTATGATGAATGATGAAGTAGGATGTAAGAGGTACAGTCATGGCCAGCCTGCGGCATGATCTCAGTTTCCTGGTTTCTGTTATGTTGTATTTTCTCTTGTGTTTCTAGTGTTTGATTTGTGTTATTTTGGTAGTTATCATTTCTCCTGAGTTTCTGGTTTCATCCTTTTCCCTTGTGTTTCTGGTGTCATTGTGCTTCCTGTTTTATTTTGAAGTCTTGTCTTGTCTCACCAGTGTTGCTTTTACTTCCTGTCTTTGTCCTATGTTTCCCTCCATTTTCTGCCCTCACCTGTTCCCCATGAGTAATTATCCCAATGGGTATATATGGTCCTGTGTCTTCCCAGTCCTTTGTCAGAGTATTGTGGTGTTCAGTGGATGTGGCTGTTTGTTGGGCTTGGTGTGTGTGCGCGCGCGCGTGCCGAAGCCCAACAAACGCGCGTGCGTGCACGTATGTACGTGTCCCTGTGTTCCCCAGTGTTCCTTTTGGATTTGTTTGGACCTCTTGTGTTCTTAGACTTTTTCCTGCGCCTGATCGCCAGTGAGTTTCTTGTGCTTTTGGTTTGATTTTTGTTGAATATATTCTCTGTTTTGTCTGCATTTGGGTCCTTGTCCCTCTGTCCTTGCCCCCAAACTGTGTCAGAATACCTTGACCACCATGGACCTTGCAGGCGATTCATTTTTTGAGGGTTTTGATTATTCCCCCTTTTAGGACACCTGGTTGGCCCTGTCCCCAGCTATGTCGAGGCTGAGCCCCCAGAAGGAAGCACAGGCCTCAGAGACTCTAGGCCTCCAGTTTCTTGGCTGAGCTTGAGCCTCGGTCTTCCAGCCTCCAGCTCCAGCTACAGCCCCTGGGTTCTAACTATCATACCTTACCTCTGCCCCAGGCTTCTTCACTTCAGGCTGCTTCACTTCAGCGGCCTGGCACCATGATCCACAGCCAGTCAGCAGCTCTCAAAGTGGCAGCCCAGTAGACACCTCTCCCGTCTGTGGTCCATCCTACCCCAGCTCCTTGTCATTTTCAGTTGGCAGTCCAGCTGACACCAGCCTCGTCAGTGGTTTGGCCGATCCCTGCTCCTCGTCTCCAGTTGGCCCAGCAGACAACTGTCCCATCTGCAGTCTGCCCCACTCCAGCTCCTCGCCATCTCCAGTTGGTGGCTCGGTTGACACCAGCTTCCAGTGTTTTCTTGTTGGCGGTCTGGCCAACTGCAGCCAGTGAGCGGCTCTACTGTTCAGCCTCCTGAGGGGACTCTGTTCCGCCATCATTGCCTCCTGCCCGGCCTCCTGAGGGACTCTGCTTCACTGCCGTCGTCGCCCTCCTGCCCAGGCTGCCTGAGGTTTCCTCTTCCCTGGCTCCCCAGCCCCCTGGCTATCCACTCAAGGAGTTTGATCAAATAAAATGTCCCCAAATGCCAAAAACTAGCAAAATTTTCAAATTAATATTAAAATGGCCAACTTCCTGTAGGTTTGAGGATATGCTGTTGAGAGACTTTTTGATGCATCGCAGCATGTTACATCATGCCTCCGAATTTTGTTCATCTCGGACAAACCAAGCCCAATGGTAAGGAGGTTTTAAGTATGTCCAAGGGGGCGCTGTAGAGCCATTTTATGGCTCCAATGAATGAGACCCCTATCAAATATCAATTTTTGCCAGGTCTGATGTGTGTGCAAAGTTTTGAGTTTTTGAGCATGTTTAGGCCCTCAAAAAATGCAATTTTAGCATTACAAGAATAATTCTTTGATTACAATAGGGCCTTTGCATGCTAGTGCTTGGGTCCTAATTAAATTTAGCAACTAGACCTCTTGGTAACAGTTTTATTTAAAAAAAAAAAAACACCCACACACACACACACACACACACACACGGATGCACACACCCTTTTTAGACCATTTGAAAAAAATGTTATTGGGATGTGCATTTTTAATTGCAAGCAGCCTCACAGGACTAATAATTAGCTGACCACTAATGTCCATACCCCTTAGATTCACTTGTCAAGCTTTCAGTTCTTGCATTTTCAGTTCTTGCATTACCATTTGAAATTCTGTTGCTAGCACGTGCATGCTTTTGTTGAAAACACTGCCTTTGGTTGATCTTTTAACACTTAAAACTGACAAAGAACCCTGTTGGCCAGGCCACATGCATGATATCGTGCTAAAAATCTGAGGCCAAGCTAACAGGATTGAGGCAAAAATTCAGTATCCACATGAGCTGATGATTCAAGTAGAACATACAGAAATAAATGGGAATTGTTCTTGTGCACTTAGTGGCTATAGTCCCTGTATTACAGGTATGATGAGGAACAGCGTAAGATCGGACTGTTACTTTGTCCTAACATAATTGTGTTTAGCTCCTTATCTTTGAACAAACATGGTAGGGGTTAGATTTATGCTTTACTTTCTGTGTTTTCAAAAAGTAAAGTACGATTTTAACTAACCACTGTGTTCGGTAAACCTATATCCCATCATGGTTTTTCAGCATGTGGAGAAATCCAAAGCTTGACAGGTCTGCCATGACTCTAGGGAGGAGTTTAGTAATGACTCAGAGCAGATCAGATCATCACTACGTCTACGTCTAAAATCTCTTGAACAAATCTTTGACCTAAAGTGTCTAAAAAAATCTACTATTCTACCATTTAAAAAAAAAATAAATAAAGCATAGTTCTGTCAAAGCATGGCCTGACAATTAGATTTTTCAGATTAGGATTCATTCTATTTAAGTGAAAAAAGTGTTAATCTGCTGTTTTACAACATACAATATACGTCTCTAATACAGGCAAATGTCTATAATCCACCCATGCTAGACCACAGTCAACAATGTGAATCACAGGCTACTTGTTTATCTAATCCAAATTTATCTGATGATCACATCATGTCAAACACATGGTGCGGTCCCCCCCCCTGCTTAGAGCCACAAATAAATCAAACTAGTGAATCATGTTCATCTGTGGTGAAGTGACTTTCTGAGCAGCCAATGGCCAAGGGTGGGACACATCATGAAAAAAAAAAAATATATATATAATATATATCTATTATATACATAATCTGAGCGGACTAGTTAGCCTGCAGTAGCTGCCTTGTCATGTCCAAATTAGCCATACTTGCCAATAAAGAGCATGACTCTGTAAGTGCACAAATGAATAATAAAAATATGCTTCCTGCCCTTAAAATGCTCTATTATTACTTTGATTTCTAATCAAGCTAACTGTTACCTGACCTTGCCTTCAAAAGAAATGTAGCTCTGCCCACTGAGGTTTAAACCAACCAATAAGATTATTTCCACCTCCTGAGCAGCTCTAACTCCGAGATATGTTTGGATAAATAAAACATTTAATCTGCTATGTGGATGTGTGTGCTAGCAGGCACTTCTGAACAGTGTTGGATGTTGTCTGCAGCTGCCAGGATCAGCAAAGCACTAATCCTCGGTTTGCTCCCATTCTCAGGCGAGGGGAGCCTTACTCCTTCATGTGGCTTTTTTAAGCTACAGCTGCGGTGGAGAGGTGTAGGCAAAGACAAAATGAAAAGCACCAGTCAGCTGTCCACGGCATCCTTGTCAGGTAGTAAACCTTTCCTCAAGGCAAAGTAATGAAATAAGTCCTTCTGGGCACATTCACTCTCAGTCTTCAGGCCTGCCACTGCTCATTCGCACTGTTAACCTCCACAGAGAATCAGAGTTCCACTTCACAAGCAGATGTTCAATTAGAGCAAATGAAATTAGAGATCTGATTAGAAAAAAATGTGAAGTGACATTTAAACATGATAAACAATGTTTTTAATAAGAATGACAGCATGTAGCCCAAGAACGAGGGGACTTAAATAGCAGTGCTGGGCTGTCCGTTCACATGGATCATTTAATCACCATTTTTATTAATACACCTGTTTCCATACAGAGCTTATTAATTCCAAGTCCTCATAAAATTAAGCCCTGAGACAATTGATGAGACTCTTATTAAAATCTCCTTGAAACAGAACAAAGGCATCATAGAAAGATAGGGAGATATGTGATAAGTAAATTAATGCAAAGTTCACTGCTATGCCTCCTCTGCAGTTTCCGTGTTCTCTTGACACTGATTCTTTCTGGAGTGCGTCTGGCAGAGCAGATGGGCCTATAAATGGAGATCACTCTGCGAGACATCTCTTCATTTATGTGACAGCCATGCTTATTTGCTCTGCCAATGTAGGAGGGGTATATAATATCCAAGAGGGACAGTTATACCAGTGGGTCATGACTACAGATGGAATCTGGCTTTAGCAAGTGTTGCTCTCTCTACAGACTTATGGACTAATCAACATCCACACCACACACAGAAAGCCTCCTGTGTCTTCTCACTTTAACTCAGTGCACCCCTTAAAAACTTGCCATGCAAAGCTCACACTTACAGCTTAGACATTAACAGACAGCACTTAAAACTATAAACGTACCTAGCTGATGATTTCAAAGCTGCTCCAGGCACGAAATGAGTCAGAGCACATCCTGCGATAGTAATTTCTTACGCTCACTGATTCATGTGGCACACTTGCTCCTCAATGCATGTGTCAATAGTTTGGCAAAAGTAAAAAGCAGAATTAAAGAGGCCTCAAAGTGTGCATCTGAGCTCAATTCGGGACGAGCGATAAAATAAGAAATATGTGAGGAAGCAGGGGGGCTGACGGGCCAATTTCCCAGCAGCATTTGATTTTCTCAAAGTAAGCAGTGGTTTCAAAGCCGAATTTGAAACCACCGGCCCATTAGTGTGTCAAGCCGCTTCAATGTGGAGATTTTGAGATTTGATGGTGTTTGCTTTACGACAAGGGTAAGTGTAATTTGGACAAATTAAACATGGAATCACTGCTCAATGAGAAATAAAGCTGAAAGAATGATGGCTGCTTTAAAAAAAAAAAAAAAAAAAAAAAAAAATATATATATATATATATATTTATTGCATCTTCAACTCTTCCAGGAGAGCAGACAGTAAAATGAGTTTTTAAACCTTGCCTTAGCTGTATCTGTATTTCTGTTACAGCCAAATATACAAATAACAACAACAAAAAGAAAATAGGGACATGACATGATGACTATGATTGTATTTTGATGGAAAATTTACATATCCAATATGCCAAGTGCTGTCCTGTCCTGAACATAAGCCATTACACTATATTCTAGATGTTTTCAATTTCTTAATTGATTCTCAACATCAGAACAGAGAGTACAAGTGTAACCCTGTGGTTATGCCCAGCTTTTACAAAGAGTATTGCATTACAGAGTCTTTGTGACATTTCTTTGTTTATGCTATAAACTCTAAGTACTAAGTTAAGCAGGTGGACCCTGCAGAAGTTTCTGATAGCTTGTGTAAGATGTTATGGAGGAGAATAATTCCTAATGAGCAAAAATGAGTGGAAATCATCTGCTGACATTTTTAGTACAGGTAAAGGCTAGGGACAAATTTGTCTGTCAACCCGCCAAGAATTACCTGTGTCACAGATGATGTGGACATCAAAACAAAAACATTATCTAAAAAACTCTGCCAAGAGCCTGTAAGTAGAGTGTGTGAGCATGAGATGGATAAACAAGCCATGGGATTTGTACTCATTCATGTTTCACTTTTATGAGAGAAAAGATTTCAAGGATGAGGACTATCTTCTCTTCGGACTAATAGTATTTCAACAGGAGTAGACTGACAGCGTTCCACATTCCTGCAGTCAGGGTTGTTTTATATTTGTGCCGATATGGTGCTTCAGATTCTTTAGATAAAAAAACATTCTACATTGGACACTAAAAAGTGACAAACATAAAAGGAATTGATACTAGTTAGGCTTACTATATGAAATGTGTGTTTAAATAACATCATTATTAAGAGTTGAAGGAAATCCAAAAGTCTTAGACCTCAGGCAAAGTAAGTGAACCATGGCCAATTCAATGTTCTGTGATACATACATTCATGATATCCAAACTGTGGCCACCATTCTGGCCAGTGATGCCAAAACTTCCTGCATTTGGTCAGAGGACAGTGGTATAAACATGTGCAGTCTTTGAATAAGCAGTGATTTATTTGCAATGTGTGATAAAGATGCAGCTTGTTTGCACTGAGCCACTATAAGCGCACTTACCCAATATGACTGCGTTAGATTAGATTCTTAAACTGCTAAAGAGGGGAGCGTTTTCCAACAAGATTAGTGCTTCAGTCTTATCATTTCACAACCAAACCAAATAGTAAAAGCTATTTTTAATCAGAGGCCGAGTCAGCCACTGAGACAGTGGTTGTGAGAGATTTCTTAGTGAATTAAATGAGCTTCACAAAAACAACAAAAGGAAAAAAACAACAGCACATTTTATGCATGGCAGCTCAGAGATTTAAGATTTTTCATTTGCACTCAGAATACAGGAGAGGCTCTGACAGCTTTAGCTTTTGAATACTGCCGATATTTGGGAGACATTTTATTTATATACAACTTTCTGGTAGCATCCTTCCTTTATGTTTCTCTCTATGTGCCCCGAGACTGCACATCTGTAGCTGTCTGAAACCACTTATCTGGGGTAAAAAGGAGCTGATAAAACTTTGAACAGATGTTACCTTGGCAACAAGCTTCCTCTACTCACCTTGTTCAAAGATGTCACTCAAACGGTTATGCTCCCAAGTGCACAATGACTGCTACAGCTAACACTGGTGCATAGTTTCACTCAGTTGGCAATTTCAATAGGTTTGTAACAGCAGTGCCTAATAGTAGTAGTAGTTTCTGGCTTGAAATCAGTGGAGAGTGTTTGAAACATAAAAGGATTCTCACCCCCCACCCCACCCCACCCCACACCCCATTTCAGGCCCTATGTAGCCCCTCACATAGTCATTTCCTCTGAAAGTCACTGAGATGACTGATTATTTTAGGCAAACACATTCTTTTTTTTTTTAAATTTAAAACCTAAAAAGAGAATATAATTAGTGGAATCCCGGACTCCTTGAGTCCTGAATGTCACAAATGCTTTTATCATTACTTGCTTCTGTCCAGAGCTCAGAGAATATTCATTAGTTATTACTGAATCTGAAATCCTTTGATGAATGTCATTAAACTAGCAATTATTTTCAATTAGTTGAAGTACTAGGATTTTGAATAAATAAATAAATGCATGAAAAAAACAGATAAATTGTCTGTTAGCTTTGTGCGCTTATGGACACAACAGAAGCCCAACCGGCATTTTGACTGGGCAGCAGTTTATCAGTGGCATTTTTGTTCTTGGAGTCCAATCTCCTCTCAGCAATTACAATACACATTAAGGACTAAACTCTGCCTCCCCAGGAATCCAGGCACCAGCATTCTAAATATATTTTAGAGGTTTAACTCATAACCTAGGGAGAAAATCACAGCACAACAAAAGAAAATAAAATTGTCGATTTTTTTTGATACCTTGAGCACCTGCAGTGACTGTAAACTCCATCAAAGGAGAAGAGGGTGGCAGAGAGTAAATGCTAAAAAGCAAAATTATATATTAATCTTTTTTTTTTTTAAAAAACTAAGGCATTATATCCTCTTCTTTTGTGGTAGAGTGTGCACCAAAAGAAACAACAAAGCAGCACGTATCTGCTGTGCAGTCGAGGAAACACACTGCAGCATTAGCGTGCCTGAGAACAAAAGTGGGGGGATTTGTCCAAGCCACACCCAAACATCATCTTCAAAGGATTGAAAGATCCAGGACAAATTTTTGCATGACTGCCAAAGCCATTACAGGTAAATACTCAAGGTCTTCAGTATTTGAGTAAGGTGAGAGCATCATAGGGACATCAGTGGTGGCTCGTGAGAGGACAGGTGATTCAATGCATCTGGTGCAAGATGTCTAGCAAACTTGATTTCTTCCTGCCATCTCAACATATTGAAATGGTGTGTTTTTTAAGACTGCTTTTCATGGCTGACGCAGCCCACTTACACACTCATCAGCTAGACCTGCTCTTCTCTGTGCTCTCAGCTGCTTTGTTCCAGCTGATGTCATCTAAACCTCGTCCCTGCAGGGTTGTCTGGGGTAGATAAGACATCCCCTCCCCTCCACTGGTCTCCTGCTGAAAAAAGAGGGGGGCTGGCTGCTATGAAGATGGATTACCCAGCTGGTGACACCAGTTCTCTTTCTGCTGAAGCCACTGTGGAGTGCTAATGCAATTAAGGCAATTAATCATCAACAAAAGGGGATCACAGCTACCTCTTATGATTTTGCACCTTTCTGTACAGGTGCATAACCAAACAGACGTGTTCAGACATGCATGCATGCACACACTGTGTATGCTTACAAACTCCATTCTTTTATCTGGACTTAATACATAAAGAAAATCATAATTAAAATCAACAAGCAAGAAATGTAGCACTTGTGTTTGTCTCACAGCTCATGTGTGAAACCAGGTTGTTATTTGTTCCATCTTCTGCGCTCATTTGCATCAGTGCCCTGCTTTTACTTAAGTCTTAAATTTTCCAAACAAACAGCGGGATAAGACTTAACACTAGTCGAGCTACAGGCAGGGCAGCTATTAGCGGGCAGTCATTTAAAAGACAACACAGCTCTTATGATTACCACAACAGATGCTGAACATTTTTATTGTGTGGCATACAACACAGGGGTATATGTGCGTATGCCACAGATGAGAGAAAAAGGGAGATAATAGAAAAGGGGGGAAGCTGTAATCAACACATTTAAAAGGTCTCGTGTGTGTTTTCAAACTCTGTAAACACTCAATAGCTGGCAATACAGTCCAGCAAAAAAAGGGAAAAAAAAGAAAAATCTTTTAATGTATTACAGCTGGGATTGCTGAATTTTAATTTTTAATTTCAGATCTGTGCCTTCTTCTTAATTTTGGAGCAGTGGCACAGGTGGCCAAAGCCAAATATCATTCATTTACTGTTTCAAGTAAAAGCACTGAAACATATTTCTGAATATCAAACAGACTTTCAATACCAGAATAAAGACAGCGTTAAAGAAATCCATCTACTAATTGTCCATAATCACCATACTTTTTGTACACTAAAGAACTAAACTAAATGGGTGCAGTAAATCTAACTTTCAGTTACAGCTGCAACAAAAAGATTTCCCTGATTTTAATTGTTCAAAAGTAACAGCTAGGTGATTTAAATCTCACATGGAGTGACAGAATTTTAGGGAAACAATGCATCACAAAGCATCTATTTAACATCGGTACAGATGCTGCTATTTCATTTATCACTTCATGAGGATGTGAATTCATGTTACACCAAAGACAAATGTAAAATCAATTTTAAACTATGAACTCAAAACAACACAATCAAAATGGTCCGGGTGCTGAGAGGCTGAAATGTGTGATGGAAGTGGTGCAGGGCGAGTGAAGGGCACCAACAGCGAAACCACTATGCAAATTTGCCGCCACTTTGTTTGACAAGCAACAACACTGCTTTGTATATATGCAAAGCCTGGCAAGACGCTGTGCACACAGGCCTGCTGTCAGAGCGGAGTCATGCTAGAGTGGTGACACCCGATGGGTGACCCCTGTCTGGGCCAGACTTCACACTTCATTCAGGCACACACGCACGAACACTGGCAAAAGTTATCACATGTAGCACACATTACATCTCAGGGGTCAAACGTGGCAGGATGCAAAGTCTGCCCTCTGTTCCTCAGAAACTTGGAAATGCGTCAGAAGTTGAATATTTTGATTTCTGAAACCTTTTTCATCCCCACTGAGGTGAAAAGTACTTGATTAGCACTTTGGACTTACTCAGCAGCTGGTCTGTTTGGCCACCACTAAAGAGCTGTAGATAAAACGTGGCAAACCCCATTAACCATTACTCAGTTAGGTTTCATGCTGCTTTTCCTCTTTGCTGTTCTGTGAGTGTTCTCACCACATCTGAGGACTGCATCAGAGCCTCTCTCTACGAGCATACAGCAACAAAATATGTCACAGTGACTGGAGCCCCTGCTGTACCTTCCTACAATATCTTTGAATTTCTCTCCAGTACCCTAACAAAACCTAGCATTTCATTTTAAGTTGAAACGTAAATAAATTCCTGTTGATGACAGCTCTGAGAGAGCAACGAAACACTGGCTACTTGTGCACAAGTGTAGTTACCCCCCAAAATTTATGTATCATAAAAGAACTCCAGCAATTCGGTATTGTACTTCTATAATGTTTAATCTCTATTATGGCTTCAAAAACACCATCCTACATTCCCATAATGCGATTTTTGACTTATATTAGACTCTCTCTGCCCTCTTCCCTCTAAGCATACTTCCACTTTGTTTTCCACTTTCTTTAAAGCCTCAAGCCAAAGTTGATAATCATTATAGAAACTGCACTATTGCACTAATAATTGACTTTTTTTATTTATCATATTGTCCAATATTGTAACCAGTGGGGGGCAACATCACATTAGAGAATGTAACATATTCAAATGTGAAAAAGACTTTACATCTGGAGGGAGCAAGTATTGTTTAGCATAAGACATGTCGATATTACACATGAACACAAGCTCCAGGGATCTGTACCTGGCTAAGAGCAAATTCAGAGAGATGTCCAGCAGTCCTCACGGTGGGGCAAAGGCAGAACAAAATGTGTGAATGCTGTGTTACCTGCTACTTTCTCGGAGTGGTTCACTGCCCTTCCGCCAAGAGATCACACCCCAAGGAGACATCTTAGGCCTGCACTCGATGAGCACATCTCCGCCTACCTTCACCAGCGTCTGGCTCCTCAGTTGATTGTGAGAGAAATCTGGGGCAACAGCTGAGACAAGAGCAGCATATTAAAGCTGGTGTTTGTAAAAGCTTCACATCTCTTTTCCTCCAAATTATCTCTGATTATTTATGTGATGTTAAGTTCATCTCAATTTCTCAAATGTTAAAAATGCAAAATGGGATTATAAATGCATTGCATTATTGCCATAGATAATTCAGACAGTAGATTACATTATTTACAATCTGAATAATTAGTCATCAGAAAGCTAAATAGTAATGTCAGAATCAGAATCAGACTTTATTGCCAAATAAGTTTGCACATACAAGGAATTTGTCTTGGTATATTGGTGCTAAAGGACAGTGGTAGTAAAAAAAAAAAAAAAAGAGCAAAAAGCAAAAACTATATTTACAAGGAACATAAATATATACACAAGCAACATAAATATACATAATTAAAATGTAAAGTGTAGAGTGCACAAGCTGATGAGCTGATGAGATATGATCTTATTAATCTCAGTTTGGCTGCATATGATTCCTCCTTACATTTTCACAGAGAACTGTTTTGTTCTTCAGTTTTTCACTAGCATAGTAACTTCCCCTGACCAGAAACCACTAAAAAACATATGTGCACTTTTCAAAAAGGTGTGCGACTGTCTGACTGTCTCTGTCTCAACCCTTGACTTTGACCAGCAACATGATCAGGATGAGACGTGTTGGAGGTTGAATAGTGAATGAGAGCTGCTGCCAGTCCTGAGTGGAGAGTGACAGGCTTTGACAGGGCAGATGGGTGAGGCTGGTGAATAGAGCAGCTCTGGCATACATCACTGTCAGCCAGACGCATTCATCTTATAATTAATGCTTTTCAATTAGTGGCCAATAACAGAAAGGCTGGGGGTCATCCACCGGTATTGAACAGAGGAAGAAAATGAGGCAAACTTGAAAACAAATGCAGACAAATGTATGCTTGCGCTCATGTCATGCAAACACACACATATTGTATGCATGCATGCGTGTGCACACAGACTCACACACACACAGAGTAAAGTGTCTTACCTATAACTTGGAGCTCTGCGTTGGAGTAGACCTCGCCATGCTTGTTCCCAGCCACACACTGGTACATTCCTGTGTCAGACAGGGTCAGGCGGCTGATTGACAACGCCCCATTGGCAACCTGTATACGCTCCTATGGACATAGAGACACATGCTGTTAATATGCCTTATTGCCAGTGCTCATCTACATAAAAACAGCCAGCCAGTGGGCCAGTGAATTATGGTCTAGAAGTGACAGGCATGGCAATAAATCTAGGTTTTCATCACTAATGGAGGGAAAGGCTTGGGTGGATGGAGGCAGGCTAGCAGAAAATGGCCCTAATCAATCTGCATGTTTATGAGAGTGAAATAAAACCATGCCCTATTTATATCTCTGACTGCACCACAGGGCCTGTTTCCCCTTGTGCAGGAGGAGGGGATAAGAGGGGGGAAGGAATATCGTAACATCTGAGGTATACTGCATTGTGAAAATTGCTTTTCTGATAGGTATGCCCTATACATACTAAATGCTGTGTACATGGTCATGCTGTACCTCCTCATCATCTGTTTGGACTATCATTTTTGTCTGCCTGCGGGGGGAAATTGTGCTCGTCACTGAGCCATCAAATTAAGATCTTTTTAAGGACGGCTGGGCCTGATGAACAAAAAACTCAGCTGGATCAGTGCATCAGTTGCACATTTAATCCTCAATATACGTTTATCTCTCTGAACTTGGGCTCTCACTTAGCTCCTTCACTACAGTATTAAATCCTTGAGCAGTTTTCATACATCTCTATGCAGCTGTGTCAGGTTCTGCCACCTCGTGCCCTTCATCTCCTGTGTTTTCCACAGGCTCACCCATAATGTCATTAGAGCTCATTTCCATAGGGGGTGTCTCAGCGGCCTGAACTCCAGTCCCGGGGGATTAAGGTAGTGTCACATGAAAAGAAAGGCTGTCCTCAGTGAAAGATCACAAACTAATCCTGTGTTTGAGCAGGTTGTGCCTGAATTTCCATAACGCTCGGAAGCTCTAGATGTGCAGGGGCGAATATCCCTCCTGGCAAGGGAGGCAAATGGTGGCGTATATCAGTCTGTGCATGGAAAGCACTCCCATTTACGGCTGCTATTAATTAAGCATGACGTTCCTCTCAAATCAGCAGTTTTTCATGCAGTGACCTGGGGGGACCATCTGCACGCCTTATGCTGAATGAAAATGATTGGCGATGTCATTTCCTGACAACACTGGGTTGATTCGCTTGATATAAAACTTCAAAAACAGAAACAGTGGATGGATCTTTTTATGGTTTAGGAATGGTTTACTAATTACTGGAAGCCTTTGTGAGAATGATGCACAACAGCTGTAAAATGTAAATAAACTACATTTTGTAATACAGCATCATAACAGTATCAATCAGCTATTGTAGATTTAAGGAAAAGGTGGAAAATAATCTTTTTCTTTCTCCTCCTTAAAGGCAAAGATGCAAAAGAAACAACAACTATAAATAACATCAGCTTTATTTTAAAGTTTAATGACATAAGGAAAATCTCACTACAGGGGTTTACAACAAATTATTATTGTTGCTCACCAGAGTGGAACTGTGAGAGAAATCTGTTCTATTGATATATGTTTGATTAACTTACTGTACATGCAAGTAAGAACTACAAAACATGATCTCAGCTCTGCTATGGTTTTGCAATAGCAAGAACAAAAGCTCAACCTGCTTGCTTCATGTGAGCTTGAATAATTGGGAAAGGCCTGAAATTCAAACCACCTTTCCTCTTCTTATCAGAATGTAGTGGACATCACTAAAATTACATCATTCATTCCTGAAATTCAAAGGCTTTGACATTAGAGTCAAAGTCAAGTACACTATAGTAAGCCATCCATATGGTGGTCCCATACTCCTTTATATGGATTAAATCCTGTTTCACAGTGGAGTTTCCCTTTAATTGAGCAGCCACTTAATCCTGCAGCCATTGTCAATAAAATAGCAGGGGGAGAGAGAGAGAGAGAGAGACGTCCTTAAGATGAAAACAGCCACCAGAAACAAAGCATTCTGATAAACAATTGTAGCAACATCGGGCATCAGCCTGACGTCAACCTGGCACCTATGATAAGACTATCACACAATTCATAGGAAAAGACACAAAGGTATTCCCAGAACTGCACCAAGGTTAAAGTACGGTCACTGAGAATTACGACCTGAACCCCCCGCTTATCTTCAGCCACCCCAACATTCTGTGATAAGAAGCAGATACAGGACTCTTCCTCCCAAGCTAGGGTCAAAGGTCAAATGACCCATTTAGAAGAGACAATTCTGATGGACCCCAGTTCATCAGAAACTTATGCATAAACACTCTTCATTCTGTGCAACAAACTTTGTCTCTGCATTAAACATTCCACTGTTACTTTATCAAGAAAGTAACCTGGAAAAGAACTATGCAGATTGGACAATCTCAGATCCACAGACCTAGCTAGGTCCTGTCTCCTCCATTGTTTATCTTTCTCTGCACCAGAGATCTGTTCGTAAATTACGTCACATTCCAAGATAACCTTGCACACAATCCTCTAATGTTTGAAACTATATGAAATAATTGTCTGCCCATTTTGTAAAGCACACAATTTCATTAATCAAATGCGTATAAGTAATTTGGTGAAAATCTGATATATATTTTTTTGATGTTGCTAAGCTAAGATAATAATGTGAGGAATTAATTATAGTTATAGTTATTAATAACATTGCCATGCAACCATACTGCCATCTATTGACCATGTCTAAGCTTAACTAAAGAGGTTAGACATAATGTTTTTCAGGTATTGGAATCAAATGATTATTCTTCATGTCTTGTAATGCCACTCATTTATTACTAATGATGAACGCAATTTATTCTTTTGCAGTTAATCAGCTTCATTGTGTTAAGATTTGCAAGTAATGTGTTTTGATTCATGTTTGTATTAATGCATTGTCTTTCTTTAAGTATTAGCGTCACCAAGTTATATCTCGTCTTGTACTGAGACAAAGAAAGTGAGGACAACAAACCATGATTGGCTGAGACCACCTCACTCTGTCTGTAAACCTAATACTATCCTCAAGAAAATAAAAACTCTGGCACGCAAAAGACAACGCCTTTGGTTGAAATCAGCTCCAAGCTACACAGCCACTCACCATGCATTTTAATTTTCTATGTTCCCTTGTTCTCTTTCCACCACGTGCTCTGCTAGTAACTTTTTCTTTTGTCTATATGCACAAGTGACTTTCTCTATTTCTTAAGCCAAGCAACATCAAGTTAAACAAAAATATCTGAATACTTAGAACTAATTTTTGATAATCCTACGTCTTTATTCTGAAGATTTTTGACAGTTTTAGAATCACCTGGCTGACACCAGCTTCCTCTAAAGTTATCCAGAAAATGTTAAGTAGACTACATAAGAGCTTATTTTTCTTCAAGATTATAGAGATTATAGTTACAGACTAAACCGATTTACCTCCACCAGATCACTCTTCATTTTCCCTGCTGTTAGTTCACCATGATAGTTTGATCATCCTTACACTTCTGTTTTATTTTTATTTCACATGTTTTCACTCTATATATATTCACATTAGTAATCAGAACCCAAGAATTGTTATAACCAGTTTGAAAGTTACTATTATTAGAGCGAAACAGAAATAGTTGGGGTTCTTAAATATTTTAAATGACTGACACTGAATAATTGAACGTACATATACTCAGCTTTATATATCATGACCTGCTAGAAATCTACTGTGCTGTGTAGCCAATTTTTCCATGAACAGATATGTACCATAAATTATACTATGTTATTTTTTTTACAGATTGATTGCTCTACTTTGGTTGCTCAAAGTTAGAAATCTGTCAGCAGAAATAAGTTCCAGTGAAGTACACAATCACAAAGGTCTCAATTGATTCACTGTAATAAATAACAACAAATGCTGCATCCTCTCCCCACTGCTCCTTACATCATTGACCTTTCCCTCTTCCACTCATTAAGCCACTGCGGTTAATGGTGGCATTTCAAACAATGTAACACCTTTGCTGATTAATCCATTCACCCAGGCATTCTGAATATATCCATTTATCATGTCTATGTTCAGGGGAAATCTGGTGCACAAAAATCAACACAGTCATTGCAATCTTCAATCATACATTCTATGAATCCAGATGGCTGACGGCAGGTGAGTGTGATGAGGTGTGTGAGTGGCTTCACCTATTTTTGAGGATATTTTTTAAAAAGTAGTGCTTTCATTTGAACTTATCCAGCTCACAATGGAATGAGATAGGAGTAGTGGTAACGTCACATTATCAAAACAAGCAAACAAACAAAAATCTAAAAGAATACATCCAATATTAGATATTTTTAAGGAAGTACTTTTGCTTTGTACCCAACAATGTTAGCCACCGACTAACAGATTGTTGATTATTCTTCCCTGATAGCAAGCCAAATCATTTTTTTAAATAAAGGAAAGATGCTTTGCTGCATAGCGCCTTTGTTTCTACCACTGCAACAACAGACTGGGTTCATTCTGACGACGTCTAATTTTCAAGTAGTGATCAATGACCCCTGGTGTGTTTTTTACATAATGAAGTAAATTAGCATAATGCTTGTTTATTTATCAGGTGCAAACTGTGCCTGAGTGTCCAATCAATCCTGTCCAAACAACCTGACTAAAGCATCCAAAATAATATTCCAATATAATGAAAGAATCAAACTGAACAGAGTTCAGTTAAACATATATGTACAAGAAGGATGTTTGGAGTCATAATGGACTCATAATAGGAATTCTGAGGTGGCAGGAAGCTAGGAAGATACACAGTGGTTTTATAGAGAACGTTACTTTTTTGTTTTTGGTGGCACAGGATTAATAACCACACTCAGCGAGGAGAGATTTAACAGAAGATTAGGGAAGCTCTTACATCACTGTGCTTTCCAGACTAGTATGAAATACTTGGCCTGTTTACAGTTCAGTCTGTTAGCACGGCAAAACACAGTAGACATAGTCTGATTCCTTTAAAATAAATGCTGTTGTGCAGAATTGAATAATGTATTGCCAGCACAGGAGGCACTGTGTTGTAATGAAGAAGATGATAATGTGTGGTAATTAGTCAGTAAAGCCTGAACAAGCAGCACAGTAAAGCTCTGAAAATACAGGACATGGTGGCTCACATTCTTCACTCAGCAGCAGCAAGTATGCAAGAATCTGTGCCAGGGCTTCTGTTGTATGTCTAACCTTGGAAGCAGACCTTTACCTTCAGTTCAAAAGACATGCTAGTGCTTGGCAGGTCTCACCTCAGCAGACTCTAGGTTCTCTCCATTTTTCATCCACCTGTAAGAAGGCTTTGGCTTCCCTGTGGCTTTGCACTCCCACACTAGCGAGTCATCAATGAGCTTCTGCACATCTTGGGGTTTCTCAATGAGGTGAGGAGGGGCTGGAGATGTAGAAAATGTGAGAGTTAACTGGAGAAATTTGACTCAGACAAAATAATTAGTCTGTAAGGAAATAAATAGCAAGGGCGTAATTTTCACTGGAGTTCAAAATCCTTAAATTTACATTTTCAGTCTAATGAAGTCACTAAAATCACTTGACAGAGTCCTCTGACTGTCCAGCTGTCAGAATCCAGATGAAAGAGACAAGTTAGTCACAATGTACTTATCTGAGTTGCCTTCAATTACTACCGTGTACTCAATGCTATTATATTTCTGGTGTTTTTTGGGGGGCAAAAGCAGCCTGAGAGGAAGACTGCAGACACTAGTCCATCTTCTCTGCATGTTTTCCAGATTAAAAAAACCCTCAAAATTCCTCCCATTTGAACATTAGTCAAACATGATGCAGTGAAGGAGCAGCTCCTGATGAAGGGAATTTTTATTCATCATTATATTTGTTAGTTATCATGAGGTATCAGGTCTTTATAAAGGAAACCAAACACAAGTATACTGTAGGATTCATTCATTAATACAGCAACATACAGACCATTTCTTATACTGTTATTATGGAAAACACAATTAACCAAGTTATTCTTGATGTGTTATTTGGTAGATTGATATAAATGTATATATATATATGTATATATAAACAGGATATGACATTCAATTTAGCTGCTTTCTTGAGTTAGTGCATGTATTAAAAGAACAATCAAATGATCTGATTTCTAGTCCTCTGTGGTGACTTTTAGTGACAGGACTTCCCTCATTTACTTCTTTCAGTTGCTTTCATGGTTTCTTTCAGTTTCCCAGTGTACTTATACCTGAACAAAAATGATGAAAACCAGATCCATATACATTAGGGTGGCTACTGGTGGCATAAAAAGCCTCCCTTCAATACAATCTGAATAAATGATAGTATAGTTATACAGGAGGAGGACTGATTCTTGGTATACCATGCAAATAACTCAAGGCTTGTTAAAGATTAAGCCAAAAAAAAAAAAAAAAAGTGGTACATAAAACTAGATCTGTAAAGCTCCTACTGTGTAATTCTCTGTACATTCTGATGACGTGTGGGTCAAGCTACTATCATCCTATATCACACAAGGCCAGTGGCAGGACAAGAGTAATGGCTGACTGCACTTTTCCATTCCACAGATCTCACCTATAATGCCACTCTCAAGGACTGACCTTTGTGGGGGCCTTTCAGTAACCGTACAAATCCTGCTTTAATTGGCTTCTGCTATACAGTATTTTGCCTTCAAGTAAGGATAAAACAGCGAGAAATTCAATGACTGCAAATATATCCCCACACTATCTCTGTGTATTTCAACTTCAGCAGGTAGTCGATGTGTGAGAGAGTGTGTGTGTATAAGTGGGTGTTCAGAAACGCAGACAGGAGATTGATAAAAAGAGGTGGATGTAAAGTCCAGAGGGGGGTATTTGTGTGGCCATGTGTATTTATGTCAGAATCGAGCACAGTGGATCATGTGTGGTAGTATAAGTCTCTGAGATTGCAAAGGCTGCTGCACCAGCTTGGCTTAGGTAATTAGCATTCAACTTGTATGGAGGCTGTGCTGTTGCTGTCTAAGCAAGCAGTAAAATGAAAGCTGCAGAGAGATCTTCTGTTAGCTATTCTGTTGTGGAGAAGAAAGATTTATTCTCCATTTGTGTAATTTGACATCTACACCAACCCTGTTGATGTACTCTCAACAAAATACAAGGAAATACACAATCCATATATTCATAATGACAGCTTTTTAATCAATGTCAGCTTTGTAATCAGTGGTTACACTTGAATTGTGTGGTATGTGACTTTATGTGTGTGTTTGGCCAAGGAAAAGATGGCAGGAAGTTACTCTATGGGACTCTACCATCATCAGTAATTTAGCATCACATCCATTCACGCTACTGCAATCCTCCATCAGAGCCTGGCTGAGCTTCCCCTCCTGCACCTTTCACAGCCACATTGTTGTTGTTGTTTTTTACTTTCTCCTCACTGTCAGGGTCCCTGACTCTATCCCTCACCCACTGCAAACATATCGACTCTCAGTCAACGCATACCAAATGAAAGCAGGCAGCCCATCTCTGCCCGCACCGGGCGAAGCGCGCATACAATCAGGCCAAATGTCAAGTGGCTAAAACAGGGGAAAGATGGGAATGTGCCTTATCAGTGAAATCACTGTGAGATAATGCAGTGGTAAGTCTGCAGAAAACACAATACAGAATACAGTGGGGAAACTAACCTGTCACAGCTTTACATTTACGCTCCTCTCTGAGTAATATCAGCTTCAACCAGCAGGCAAATGGTCATTTCTTTTCAAAGCTTTTTCTTTCATGGATGGAAATTTAACAAAAACAGTTGTCTTTGGCTTGAATTTAGTTGAAAACTGCCTCCCCCAAGACAGAGATTTATGACAAATAGGGAAAAAGATGGTGGCTAAATGCACCCAAGAACTTCTTTTGCATTAAGATATAATGAGTCTAATTTCACCTCAAGCTAAAAACCACAAATATGAGTCTAAGGTCTCAGTACAGTTAATGAATTTCTTATTTCATACTGATACTGTTTTCATAATGAACAGATGGAGGAATCTAAAATTAATTTAAAAAAAACTCAAAACACATTAGGAGTTAAAAGCACTATTCTTACATCTCTGTACATAAACATTGACATGAAAGGTGAGAATGTTTTAACATGCCACCATGAAGAAACCTGTCTAACATAAAGCCCAGCTCTCTTTCCACTGTCCACTGGCTTACACTGCTGACAAATGTCTCAAAGGCTTAATTCAAAGAGAGTTCAAAATAAGATTACTGATTTTTATCACTTGGCTAGAGACAGCAGGAGAGAGAGAGAGAGAGAGAGAGAGAGAGAGAGAGAGAGAGAGAGAAAGAGAGAAATCACTGACAAATCACATCAAAAATGAGAGAGGACCAGCAGCTGAAAAGGACAAATCAAGCCTTGGTAGATCACAGCGTGCTCCTGGGCTGTTATAGTGAAAGAGGCAGAGATCTTCCAGGGCTGCTGTAAATAATGATAAATTGTTTAATACCCCAGATGAGTTATTTCTGACAGCTGACACAGCATGACTAGAAGGGGAGAAAATCCGAAGAAGAAAACATAGATGGTAGAGAAAATCCATAGATTGTTCAAAGCATACCTTAACAACCTGGTACACACACTACATACAACAAAATTGAGACACTGTTGGTTTCGCCAAAAGACACATATACTGTGAATCCTATTTACCTTATTCTTATATTGCCCTATAGTAGGGATGCACCGATAGCGATACCAGTATTGGGTATCGGATCCGATACCCTGTTCCTGTACTTGTACTCATAAAAGTGTTCCGATACCACAGCCCGATACCACTTTACGGCACCGTGATGTTCACTTGGGCGGTCAGGTGCTAATTTAGAGCTAGGAGGAGCAATGGCAATAATAATGGCAAACAGCAACAACCAACTTTGCAGCAAACTCTGGGGAAGAAGATGTAGAGACAACCTCAGCTTTACCACTGATATTTGGACGAGCAGCGTTAGCCCGGTGTCTCTCATCAGTTTAACTGCACAGCAGATTGACGAGGATTTTACTCCGCGAAGAGTCGTCCTGCATGCAAAACAATTTAGGGGTTCGCACACCAGCCAAGCCATCGCAGGTGTGCTTGATGACATGCTTCAGACATGGGGGGGAGAGGGGTCCCTAAAAGTTCTGTTCATGAGTGAAGCTGGACTCCCGAGCCTGCCGTGTGTCGCACACACCCTCCAGCTGGCTGTTAATGAGGGGCTTTTAGCACAGAGGAGCGTGGCTGATGCTGTGGCAGTCGGATGGAAAATAGTTGGACATTTTAAACATTCCGCCTTAGCCTACTCCTGCCTTGAAGATATTCTGTTTGTTAAAAAAAGATGAGGTTGAATGCTAAAATGTCAATAACAGTACTTAAACAGTACTTCTATTTGAGCAAAATGTGTGGCAGTGCCATATATAATGGAATGTTCAAATGTCAGTCACAGCAATTTCTTACAGCTAGAGAATGAAACAATATCTGATGAAAATAAAACACGTTTTCAAGTAAATGTACAAAGTGTAATGGCATTAATAAGTACTCGTATCGACAAGTACTCAGATCCAAGTATTGGTTTGAAAAAAAAAAATGGTATCATTGCATCCCGACCCTATAGTTTTTCTTTTATATCTTGTCTTAATGCTTTTTATGTCTTATATACAGGACTTTCCTTGTTGTTGAGAGGTGCTAAGCAAACAAATTTGCCTTGCCATAATTATTTCCAGGACTAATTCCATTTTCTAGTAGGGCCAAATCCTTTTTTTTTAAACGAATATAAATTAACCAGATTCAGGTTTCTTCTATCATTAGAGCATCATCAGAAAAAAATGAATGTAAAAAAAGAAAAAAACAAGAAACAAAATACAACTAAAATAGTTTGGCCAAAAAGAATGCTGGACATATATGACCAACTTGTGAAATAGATTGTGAGTGGGCATATAGACATACAGAAAAAAGTTTGTAAAAGTTTTGTATATGGAGCCAGCCATGTGACTGAGAGAAAAAAAAAACAAAAGAAAAAAACCCAGAATGGAAACAGAAATCCCTGAGGTCTGAATAACCTATATATGTTTGTTAATGGGACATTTTTTAGGAACAATGAAATCAGATAAAACTTAGACAGAAATATTTCTGTGTTGGTTGTTTCTATCCAAAATGTTACATATTTAGCTGTAAAATAGAATTTTCAATGGTAAAATAGAGAGATAGCTTATAAAATGCCCATTCAGGGAAGAAACTCTCTGTTGTCCTTAAAAATTAATTAAATGTGTACTATCTGCCATGTTGTAAAAGCAGGTAATATATTTTTCTGATCGTGGAGGTTTACCTTTGGGAATTAAGTGGCCTGCACATTGTAGTCAGTGGTTATCATGACTTTTATTGTCTGAATTCAGTAGGTGTGACTCTAACCATGGAACTATCTGTAACAATGAATCTACTAACCCCCTTCATGTAGATCCACATGCTCCCAGATGCTGCTGTGCAGATTATGTCCCTGACATATGTGTCACTGGTCTATGTATAGTACATTTAACAGCTTTGATCTCCAGTCAAGTTGGATGTCAATCATGATGCCATCTGGTGGATCCCAATACAAGGCCCACCAACAAGGTCGTATACAAGGGCTCAGCCTCATCCACATCACTCCTTTAATCTGGATCAAAATATTAGAGGCATCATGGCTGACAGCCTTTAATCATTTTGATGTGCCGTTAAAACAAGCCTACCTCCTTGTGTATGCCACATGAACCTCCCCCTGATCACCACTGACAGCTCTATAAGACCAGTTCTGTCTGCTTTTGCTGCCTCTCAGTCTGAGCATGTCTGACAGATGTGGTGCACGCTGGTCAAATATTCATGCACGACAGGATCACCTACCGTAGAAAGAGAGCTTTCCTTTGACTGTGTTCATTCCCCTGGAGTTCTCGGCCACACACTCATACGTGCCAGCATCCTCCTGCTGGAAATATGGGATTTCCAGGACACCACTGGCTTTCCTCATGTCCACTTTCCTGGGGAACGGCACACTGTCCACTCTCCTCCAGTTTATAGAGGGCACTGGGCTGTAAGAACAGAAACGTAAAAGGCTGTTAAGTCACAGCTTTCAAATTTTCTGAATGACTTGTAGCCCAAAAGAGTTATCCAACCTCAAATACCCTCAAGATTATAGACACCTATTGGTCATTGTTTGACAGACAAAAAATTTAAACAAAACTGCTACAAATTAACTTTCAATACATTTACTAGACATGTCTTCATGCCTAAATTAGTGGTGAATTTGTACTGCAACATTTTTGAATGGTGAAAGATGCCAAACCTAATTATTAGCAAATTGTCCTTTAAATAAGCATAAAATCCCTTATTAACCCCATTATGTATACACATAAAACCTAATATTACGGATCCTAAAATATTTGAATTTCTCACATTTCCCTCAATTTGCAAGATTAGCAGCCAAGGTGATCGTATTAACCTTAAATTATGCTATTAAAATCCTTAATATTTAATGTAAGAGCAGACTGAAGAGAGCAATATTTATTTACTCTATGATAGTGGCCATACAAAATGCACAAAATACACTGTATATCAAATAGTAGTACATAGACAGGGGTATACATGCATATACTGTACATAAAAGTGAGTTATTTATATATATATATATATATATATATATATATATATGTTTTTTACTGTATATTGTACATGTATTGCTATCCTTTGTTGTTTCAGTGTACATTGAGAGCCACTAGAGACCAGATGATAAACTTGGCTGTAGCTGGTTCTGGAAGAAAGTTTAAGAGGTTTAAGAGAGTACACTATGTGATAAAATCTGACATTTTAACTGAAGATTCTTACACCACAACATGTGTGTGCTAATTTCTTAGATGTGCAGCCTAGTTTTAAACACATGAGGATTGCAGCAAAGTGGTGAAACACATGAAAAAAATAACCTGGCGCTTTTCTAGTAATATTTTTATCTTGTATGCTGTTCAGCATGTTGAGCCTGACTGAGGCTGGGCTTACTTTCCCAGAGCGAAGCATTCCAGCTTTACAGTGGATCCTTTGGCAACATGAACAACGTCTGGAAACTGAACTTCAATCTTTGGCTCATATTCACCCATCACACCTGACAAAGAAATGTAAATTAGCGTCAGTATTACAAAAAAAGTTGCATTTTTGATCCAAGTTAAACAACTTGGGCAAAAAAACTGAATTAAAAAAACACTAGTTGTGCACTTCTGCTGTTGCTACACATCTACTGAAAACCTTTTTCAAGCACAATCTTTTTGTTACTATAAGCTGAAATGTTTTTTCAACTTCCAATGCTGTGCGATCTGAGCAGCAGAAACACGCTCTGCTCTCAGTGCTGTCACAGAATGCTCTTCCATTGAAAATAATGAGAAACTAAAGCCAAAACACAGCTCTCCAGTGGACATGCAACACACTGATGTTGAATGGAAGAAAACAACTTTGAGAATTCATAGACGGTTTGAGCTTTTACATCCAGATGAGTTTCATCTTGTTGTAGTGCTAACAGCTGTGAACCAGAAAATGGGCCCATAAAATCCCCCTGGGTACTGCCACAGTGTCTACAAAGCATCCCATTCACTGTCAGTGAAGCAGCTCTGGTGGATTATAATATTGCTGCTGTGCATGCTAAAATTCTCTGGAGGAGACGGAAATGTGGCCTCTCTGGTATTCTAGTTTTGGGAGAGACTTATTCATAAATCAAGAATGGAGTGTCTAACATCAGTGGAAAGGCACATGTGCACTGTATTTTTTACCTTTAGAATGACATTAAGGTAAATTATATAAATGAATTTGTAATTGGGTATATGTTCATTTTTCCTGGCTGTGGCAGTTCTCAGGATCGGTGCACAATGTGGTATTTTAAGCCACTCTCATCCACCAGCGTAACAATAGGTTTTCCCCCATTGCTGTAATTCAGGGCTGTGTTGAACAAATAGCTCTAGAGATGGAGGAAACAGGCCAATTTCATCTCGTTGATTTGGTGAGGCATGTGTTATCAGGATGGCTCCCTGAGTGACTGTGAAAGCTAATTCAGATCCTTATCACAACTGTCTCATACTGGAATGTAACCACAGCACTATCACCCATGTTAAAGCAGACAGGTGGAAGTGGATGGGTAATTGTCTCATACCATAACCTTTTGTAGGGGACACCTGTTTAATGTGCCCACCTGTCCCTCCCCCTTCTCTACTTGAGCCCCTATGACCATGAAGTAGGGCTAATGTTTGCTGCCTTGTACCACTGCCTAGAGAAATGTTGTTATTCACAATCCTGAGAATTTCTTAACCCTCATTCTTAATCTAAATGGTATGTATTATTTTTTTACTATTAAATGCTAAAAGCACACGAACAGCCCAATTGACTGCTTTTTCTTTAAATTGTATGTGGTATCTCTAGAATGTCAGTTAATTCCCCAGACAACTGCCTCATCCTTTCTTTTTATTTTGCTAATGAGTTTGCCTATGCTGCACAAACTTGCAAGCTGAGCCCTATATTACTTCATCAGCTACACAATTACATTTAAAAGTTAACTAGAGAAAAGGTGTTATTCTAACACAATGTTTCACAATATTTTGTATTGTTTCCTAGGCTAACATTTGATTCTTCATGTATATGCATAACATACCCTACCACTATTAGTATTAATACTAACACTAATCATGTAAAATATTCCTTTTTAAAGCATACCCTTCTCTTTAATAACCAAATTTAAGGAAGCCTATTGAAAAAAATGTCATATTGTATCTATGTGTTAATGTTAAAAAAATGAATATTGGCAATGAGAGCGGCAGATATAGGTACAGTGCAGTCCATACATTGTGTTAAAAACACACTACTGCATCACATTAGATATGGTAAGGACCACACTTCTGGGACAGAAGCCTACAATTAGATTACTTGCTGACAATGACCTTTCCTCTGGAGTGCCTTGATAAGGCCAGCCTAAAGCATAAGATCCACATGTTAAAGGACATGCTGAAATTAGCAAACAATGAGATAATTAACCTTTGAAGTTCATTTGTATTCCTTAAAACCACTCGTCCTACTTTCAGGTACCAAGGAAACAATTCTGGCTTTTTGTTTATCATGACCAGGACCGGTACTAATTTTCAGCATTGCTGTATAAAATCATCCCGAGAGATTTCAGCACAGAGTAGATGAGCTGCAATTTTTAGTACTGATGAAATCACGAAGAAAGACGGAAGAAAAACACCATTCAAACACATGATGAAAGTGACAAGCAGATATTTTCATATGCACAAAAATTCTATAACAGTCGAGGTGCATCACAAATCTTCCTGTAACCACTATGGAAGTTTAATGGAGAACTGGCTTTGTATAAATGCAGATTTTACATATACTGCAACATTCACATTTGGAAAAGGGGAACCATCTGGAAAAGCATGGTGATAAGGCCAGTTCAGTACAATTAAGAGACAACATTTAGCAGAATCATTTATGATGATTACCAGTATGATATACAGCCCAGTTAACCTGAACAAACCTCTCAACTAACCAGCCAGCAGTCTTATGTGCTGTGGTTGATAATGTTGACATGTTGTTTGTACAGTTAGTGGGTTCAAAAGCAGAGCTCACCATCACTGCGGAGCACTAGTGGAGTGGGTGGACCCTGGACTCTGGTCTTTGTGACTGTGTTGGTCACCACACAAGTGTAGTTGCCAACATCTGAGGGCTCCACTTTGGCGATGTACAAATTTCCTGTTTCCTGTGAGATGAAGCGACGAGTATCCTGTTTCACAAATGATGGGTATTCATTAAAGATCCAGGAAAATATCAGATCTGTGGATAAAAAGAGAGAAAGGAAATTCTTAATTTAAATGAAACCATGTTTTGGTTTTCTGTATGGGATACTAAACAAAATAATTTGGTGGAGGGAACTGAGATATTTTGGTTGCATGTAACTTGTAACTTCCTGATTCACTCCTCCTGATGATAGATGACCCTAATGCTATATCATGCTAATGTGAAAACTGATGACCTGCAAGAGCTTACAAACAAATGTATTATCTGGACTCACTTTAAATGAACAGTTTCCATGTGGATGAGGTCTGCATACGCAACTAGGGATTTGGGAGATACTGGGGTATGTGTCTCATGACTAATTGCAATTCCCCAGACAGTCAACTAGAACAACAGAGATAGCTTCCACGAGAAAAAAAAAAGAAAACACACCTAATAAGACTTCATAGTAAGGTACATAAAACTTTGAGAAGTTAATGATTGAAATAACCAAATAATCAATAAAATGAGAGCACACTGATGTAAATAATTACACATATCATTATTACATCATTAACTAACACAGTCACATATATGTGCTAACCAGCTAACGGGCAGCCTATAGCCTTTCATTGTGGCAACTCACGAGCTAAACCTAGTTAGTTCCATCACTCACAGATGGTATGATGGCCTTGTTTTCTCCAAACTTCATGAACAACAACTTCTCTAGAAACTTCCAGCTTTTCAACACTAAGACTGTGTGTGCTGGTAATAATGTAAAACTACCTTAACTAATCTGAGTAATCTGGATTTGTTTTCTATATTTGCCCTCTGTTATTTTTTCAAAAAATCAAATGCCCTCTCACAACTCTCTCTGTTTTGTCGTTGTTCACAATTTAAAGGTAATAAAGGCAATAATATGCCCCTAGTTACAAACAGTATGATGCATATACACATAATAACATCATTTATAATTGGTTATGTACCATTTAGCATCTGAGTTGGAGTTAATAAGGAATTATTCATTATATGCAGTAACTGGTTGATAGGCAGACTCAGAGATACTCTATTTAGCAACTTATCATCAGATACTGTTTATGAAAATGATATCCAGCAGATTGTTCTTGGTTAACTTATCATTATCCGCTATCATTTAGACCCACAATCATTATCCCTTGTTGATTCAAGATTTGACAGGAGCTGTACAGACATGGTGTTATGAAACCAACTAAAGGTGTGACTTATCACTAACAGGAAGTGGGGCATCATGTTGGCAAGTACTTGTCAGACTGCTCAAATCAATGAACATTGTTGGAGTTTAAATGCCAGGATTTCCTCAATGTCACTTCATTGTGTTGGAGTAATCAAAATGAGAAAAACACACAATTTGATAACTTGAGATCCACCTGTCAATTTTTCTCTTTCTTTCTTTCTTTCTTTCTTTCTTTCTTTCTTTCTTTCTTCACACATCAATGGTGTTCGTTCTACACAACCTTATGAATGCCTTCAAAAAGGTGTCCCAAAAAAAAATTAAGGCGAACTGAGCTTCAAAGCTCACCCACTTTGTACAATTTTGGAACAAACCCGCCCCAAAACAATCAAGACAAAAGATGTGGTTCATTCAGTTATTTGGTTCATTAGACTTGGAGTTTGACATCATGAAAGAAGTAATCATTAAAAAAATCACTGACCGTGAAATTATTGATTATTTGATGAAGTAATAACAATTATGTAATTATTCTGTAATAATAATTAATGACTGACTGTTACAGTAGATGAAATTAATTATGGGACTTCATTAAACCAGCCAATAATCCAATTTACAAGTTGAACCAGTGTTTAAACTGAAACAAATGTTCAGCAGAAAATTATGAATAATGAATGTCTTTAACAACACAATGTTATTACTACATTGACCAGGACAGTACTATAATTCATCCACAGACATCATCTCTACCATGAGTTTCAAAGAAAAATCTGAAATGCAATGCAGACATGATTGCAGAGCAAAATTGCTACAGCAGTTTAAAATAATAATTAAAAAAAAGCTATAACCTCCTGGTGTCCTGCAATTTCACAAAATTATCCAGCATCTCAGTAATCAGTCTTGGATGCATTCTTGACATTATTGATGTTGACTCATCAAATCTGAATTTGAGTAGTGACATAATCTGCTGCTCTGGAGTTTTGTAGTCAGTCCAACTGAAAGGCACATGCTATTTTCCTGCTGAGCTTAATCAAACCCTACCACTTGTTAGAAGACTAGCAATTAAACAAAACAGTCTAGGTGGGACCATTCCCCTCCCCTCCCCTATAGCTGCTTGGCCATTTATCACAGCATGATCCCATCCTCCTGCTGGCTGAAAGGAGCAGGTACTGTACCGATCAACACCGTGTGAGGCTTGGGCTTAGGGTTTGGCTGGCGTTAGTGTGGAGCTGAACACAGAGTAATGGCACAGCAGAGGTCCATGGGGACAAGGGACACTTCAAGGCAGGATAAGGCATGTTGTTTGTGTTTGTTTCCTCTCCAGTGCTTTTGGACTACGGCTGCACCTGCTCTCGTTCTATGTTTAAAACCCATATGCCTACATGGCACAACATGAGCTGCAGAATACCACAGAGAGCAAAAACATAATGAGATGTGTCACACAGCTGGCCAAATGGTCTTCACAAAATCATCCAGGGCATTGATTTTATGGGTTACACAATGTTGCCTGGAATAAAACCAGGACATCGTGAAGACAAAGTGTAGAAAAAATCCAGCTGCCCTGGGAGGCACCATTACAATCACTACCATGGTAACAGGAAATCAGCCTGATACCAGCAGCTTTTGCACATAAGCTCAAAATTACTATTTAAGTTACTTTGGAATAAAATCTGAAAAACTGATGTTGCAAAGATGAAAATCCAATGATCTTGGCATTACAAGATTTTGAAAACACAGTACTACTGGTCTCTTCTTTTTTGGTCTCACATTGTTACATCAAAGACATGATCCATTGGAGAGAAGTCTGCCGTAGTCCCACAAGAGTTCTCTGTGGTTTCCCTCTAGGTTAAAGATCACTTTGCAGAAGTCACACTGAATAAAGCTGATTCACTCACACAAGGAGACACAGGAGCTGCTTCAAAGGAGAGGCCCCGCCAAATATACAAAGGCCGAACAAGACGTGCAAGTCAAACATGCCCGTCTCCTGGCATAGCTAAGATCACATCCAGACTGAATTGTGATAAAGATGGAGCATGAAGACAAAGATGGTGGGCTGTAATCCCAAAGTTGGTTTATCATCCTTTGTGACAGCCTCAAAAGGAAAGTCTTTATCAACTTGGGGCACCTATGGAAGGACACACGTATGTGCGTATTTTGTCCACTGAAATGTTACTCTACAGTGTGAACATGTAGTTTCATAAACCCAAACAAATGAATACATAATATAAATGGTTAAAAATACAACTATCTTCTAACTCTTTCTTTTGTTGTACTATGCTTTTGTAGTATACAGTGGTGCAAAAATGTTTTCGGAAACCCTTGAAATTTTACACAATCTTAAATATTATCATGAAATATTTGGGGAAAAATCTTTTTTGTGTTTCAAAAGGTGTGGCTGCATTAGACAGACACAAATAAATACAAATGATTTTTTTTTTGTTTATTGTTTACAAGAAAACTAACAAAACAAAATTCTTGACAGTTTCAATATGTCAGTTCTCAACATTGTTGGTATCAAAGTCAACAAATAACAGAGAATGTGTTCAAAACTGAACAAAAAATAAATAAACCATCACATCATCAAATTAATATTTAGTAGTCCTGCCATTAGCACGCAGTAGAGCTCTAATCCTGGCTGGCATGTTCCCCCATGAGTCTTTCACACCGTTGAGGTGTAATCTTGTCCCTTTCTTCTTGAATTACTGCTTTTAATTCTTCTAAATTCTTTGGTTTACACTTTGAAACAGACCTTTTGATAATCCACCACACATTTTCAATGGAACTCATGTCCGGGGATTGAGCTGCAGAAGGGAGCATATGGGTTTTGAGAATGGCACAATACTTGGCAGAGTTCAATGTACCATCACAGACAGTGAGATGACTCATGCATCCCCAAACCATAATACTGCCTCCACTATACTTTACAGTAGGTACTGTACATGCTGGAGATAATGCTTCGCCTGGCCTGTATACCCTCACATTATCAGGAGGAGGATAAAGCTGGAAACTGGACTCATCTGACCACAGCATCTTCTTCCAATTCCTGGCTGTTAAGTTCTTGTGTGCTTGGGCCCAACGACGCTGGGCTAACCTCTGTCTCTCATTGATCAGGGGCTTCTTGACAGCCTTGTAGGATCTTAAGCCATGATCTAAAATTCGGCCATGTACAGTGCGGGTGGTTTGACCACTGCTGCTGAAGCTCCTGTGATGTCATTTGGTGGTTTTCCCTGCACATGCGGTCATTTCTTGCTGAAGAAACCCTTGGACGCCCAGATCTTGGTTTGTCTTCCAAGCTGTTGGTTTGTCTGTATTTCTGCAGAGTGTATTCAACTGCTGAATGACTGCATTTGCACTTCCTGGATATCTGGCAGCAGCTGTACCCTTCCTGGCTGAGAATCTATATCTTCAGGCATGTTTCCTGCGTTAGGTTCCTTGTTTTAGCCATTTTTGTCTCTGAAGAACTTTCAAATGTGCTGGCTTTATATAGACAACAAGCACTGCAACAAAAATTGTCTTTTGATAATAAGCACAACCTTCATTAGTGGATCACTGGTACCAACATGTCCCAATACTCAAAATTTCTTATACAGTTGTGTTCAAAATAATAGCAGTGTTTTTTAAAACGTGAGTAAAGCTCAAAATGCTTATAATATTTTTTATTTCCATTCATTGGGAACACTGCACATTATATTTTACATCAAAACTTGAAGAAAAATTTATCAATATTTTAATTACTTTACAGAAAATGAAGGAAAAAATGATATTGGGCTGTTCAAAAAAAATAGCAGCATCTGCATTTTTCATTACAAACTCAAATATTTACTCAATAAACTGTGCTGCATGGAGTCGACCAACTTCTGGCACCTGCAAACAGGTATTCCAGCCCAGGATGATTTGACAACATTCCACAATTCCTCTGCATTTCCTGTCACCCCACAAGTTTTCTATTGGATTAAGGTCCAGGGATTGGGCTGGCCACTCCATAACCTTAATTTTGTTGGTCTCGAACCAAGATGCTGCTCGCTTACTGGTGTGTTTGGGGTCGTTGTCTTGTTGAAACACCCATTTCAAGGGCATTTCCTCTTCAACATAAGGCAGCATGACCTCTTCAAGTATTTTGATGTTAGCAAATTGATCCATGATCCCTGGTATGCGATAAATAGACCCAACACCATAGTAAGAGAAACAGCCCCATATCATGATGCTTGCACCACCGTGCTTCACAGTCTTCAGAGTGTACTGTGGCTTGAATTCAATGTTTGGGGGTTGTCTGAGAAACTGTCTGCGGCCCTTGGACCCAAAAAGAACAATCTTACTTTCATCAGTCCACAAAATGTTTCTCCATTTCTCTTTAAGCCAGTTGATATGTTCTTTGGCAAATTGTATCCTCTTCAGCACGTCTTTTTTTTAACAATGGGACTTTGCAGGGGCTTCTTGCAGATAGATTAGCCTCACACAAGCGTCTTCTAATTGCACTCACAGGTAACTTCAGACCATCTGATCATCTGAGCTGATCATTGGCTGAGTCTGGCTATTGTTCGATCCATTCAAATGGTCTTCCGTTTTCTTCCATGTCTCTCTGGTTTTGCTTTCCATTTTAAAGCATTGGAGATCATTTTAGCTGAGCAGTCTATCATTTTCTGCACTTCTTTATATGTTTTCCCTTCTCCAATCAACGTTTTAATTAAATTACGCTGTTCTTCTGAACAGTCTGGAACGACCCATCTTTCTCAGGTTTTCAGATAGAATTGCATGTACAACATGTGCTGGCTTCATCCTTAAATAAGGGCCACCTGAATGACACCTGTTTCTTCAGATAATGAATGACCTCACTGATTGAACTCCACACTGCTATTATTTTGAACATGCCCCTTTCAATTACACAGACTCAGGAGCATGCATATCGTGAATGTTTGGTCTGTTGGTTTCTCTGACTCTACTACACCTACTGGTAAATTATTTGCCATGTAATAATATAATTTCTACCAAAAACAGTGATTGATCTGGTTAGTCATGTTGGACTGCTATTATTTTGAACAAAACTGTATATTTTTATGGATTTTTAATGGCTTTTTTAGGATTTGTTTAGTATTTTGGCTGTGACTGTACTAAAAGAAATTACACTTGAAGACCTAAGAGTGATTCTTAATGCAATATTTCACAAATGCATGGGGTGTCCGAAAACTTGACTAGTTGAAAGTGCTCACATGGGGCTTTCACCCAATCTTCTCTTTTATGTCTAGTTACCATTTTTAACTGACATTTTAAAAACTTTGATAATAAAAATTGATATTTTCAATGATTTACAATAGCATACATAAAGTTTACATGAATGCTGCACAATAACCATCCATTCATTCATTATCTATACCACTTATCCTTAAGGGTTGTGGGGAGCTAGAGCCTATTCCAGCTGACATTGGGGAGAGGTGGGGTTCATCACAGGCTGACATATAGAGACAAACAACCATTCACACTCACATTCACACCTATGGGAAATTTAGAGTCACCAATTAACCTTTTGGGAGGAAACCAGAGTACTCGGAGAGAACCCACACAGGCACAGAGAGAACACGCCACATAGAAAAGCCCCAGGTGAACCAGGGTTTGAACGTGGAACCTTCTTGCTGTGAGGTTACAGTGCTCACCACTGTGCACCCCGCTGCACAATATGAGTTGGGATAATATTATAGTTACATTTCTTAAAGTTTTCTACTGTATTTGTTTTTATAAATAGTGAAACAGTGTTTTGAAACAGTGAGTTCATAAAAAGTCAGCAAAACTTAAAACTACCAAAATTAGTCTGAACTTCAGAGTTAATATAGCGGCCAAAACTAGTAAAGTATATTTAGCTGATGTTCCACAGTTCAGTGAAACTGAATGAACTGTCATCTTGTTAACTATCCAGCACAAGCACAAAAGGGGCAGAAATGGAAAGTACAGGCAGAGATATCCTAACTTTAATTTTCTAAAATATCAGTCAAATGTTGGATCCTACATTTCCCATGATGCAACTTGATAGCATCTTTTGTCAGACCCTCCCTGTCTGGTAAATATCCCACCCCTTTCAAAACTTCACACCTACACTTCATAACACAGACCTCCTTGAAAATATGGAGTCTGAGATAACTAAGATGATGTCCTCTACCTTATTTTCTCAGATTTTAGTTAGATCTTAGTTTCTCCAGAGCTACAGATTACGTTATATAACTGAACAACAGAACAACTTTTGCCATATACATTACACACAGTGCAATAAATACATAGCTTCACCCATGCAACACATCCATCAGAGGCTGTAAGCAAGGTGTGTGCTGCCACTCAAAGCTACAGTTCAAATCAAATCTGTGTATTTAATTTAAGGTTTCTTTGCCTCTGTAAATATAGCATCTTACAAGTCAACCATGAAAAGATGAGCATGCGCACTGCATATTCACATAACAGCTGATTTGAGTTAGGTAAACAAAACACAGCAGATGACACCAAAACAAACTCACAAACAAACAAAGTGGAGCAACTGGAGTAAAAAACAGTGACTGCATTTATAGACAGCTTCATGTGACTATTAGTCAGTGACATCAGCCAACAGTTGAAAAATCAGCCATGTTTTTTTTTCTTTTTTTTTTCCTGTAATGTGATTAATTTCTGCACTATACAGGCCCTGGCCTGCTTCTCATCCTCCTGCTGCAGCCTCAAAGCGAAGCCAGCCACTGACACTGTCCCCAGGGACGCCTGCCCCTAGTGCTTAAAGCAATACATATTCATTTAGACAACAGACAACGACAAAAAAATCATCATTCGCCAATAAACAAAGCAGCCATCTGTCAATACAAAAGGACGCCTGCAATTTAACTGTTACATCAGGACAGTCTGGCATCATAATATATTATCTGCCTCATCATATGATATTAATAATACATGTAAGAGCACACTGTGACAACAATATGCATTTTTAATCACCCAATTACAAAACAGTGGGAGGTGGGAATGCTGCAAAATGTACAAATTTACAACAAAACAGAGTACACTGAGTCAGTCTCTGATTACAGGCGTCAGTAGGGTGGTAATACACTCATGAGTAGGATGGATTGCTGGGTAGTGTCAAACAGGGTAAAGCACTCTGATCCGGTACAATGTGAACTACTTTCTACTTCTAGAGCCATGGAGAGGAGCACTCACACAGCCGAACAACACGGCCACAGATTGAGAGAAAAGTCTCAAACCCACAATTTGATCCTATTAGAATCTACACATTCACTGATTTAGGGGAGCATCTTTGAAAGGCTGCCTCTATGCACAGAAACAAACAAACAGAAAAAGAAGCTCAGAAAACCCCTCCTCAGTTAAACTACTGTCATCCCACATCATGTTACTGACTGCTGTATTCCCATATCTGCTCCAGGCTCCAAGAATCCTCTGTTCTTAGTGTTTCCTTTACAGGACTGGACAGGATGCACATGCTCTGTGCTCTCAAAGCCTCGGGTAGGAGCACAAACAGAGACACACACACACACACTAGAAAAAAAAAATCACTCTTAGTAAAGGCGCACACAAGTGATTTCAGTCTTGAGTGCCCCTTTAAGGTCTCTCCCCATTAGAAGATAGAGGTCAGCAGCATTAGGTCCACAACTAAACACAGTAATCGTGTAGTACAAAGAGTGTGACTGGGTCACACTGGCAGCCCATTAATTCAGTTGGCTTTGAAAAAGACTGAAACTGACAGCCTCTCTGCTCCTCTTGCTGCCTCTGATCCACAGAGACAGACAGGAGGAGAACTGCATTGCACGGAGAAACAAATATTTCTGCGGGTTGGTTTTAAAAAAAAAAAAAAAAAAAAAAACTTGTGTTGTAACCAGGTTGTGTTAATCCATTCCCCTTCCTTGGACTCTGCAGATAGTAATTACCATATATTTCTGGCATGCTCTGACATTGGCCTGTCAGCTGGAGAGTGAGTGTGTGGATGCAGCGTGGAGGAAGCACCCAGCTCTGCCTTTGTGCTCGGATCTGGCTTGGCAGGGTGTGTCATGCCTGATATGCACTCAGCCTCTTCTCCCTGTCTTTCCAGTGCTGACTGTAAGAACAGGTAGGATCTCTGATGACACTGGGCACATTAGAGGACATCAGTAGTCTTTACAGTTGTAGTCAGAGAGTTTATCCAATAATCAATTTTCTGTTACTATGTTTGCTAGCTGTGTACTCACCCAGAACAATTTGAGGTTCAGTGTCCTGACTAAAGACAATAGAAAGAGTCAGGGTTTGTTTTTACATCCAAATGGTGGATTGATGGTTAAACTGAAGTCATGCCATCATATTGGGTTTTGTGCCTAGCTTGGGGTGCTACATTATAAACCATAATCCAAATAAGAAATAAGACCTTAGCCTATGAGAAAGGATAAAATGATTACTGGAATGACAAAATAATTTGGATGAGTAGCTACATTTCTTCTTTTTTTAGATGCCAAAATCACCTAGTGGCTCTGTGTTGTATTATAGACTTCATAATCACTGATAGAGATATTATGGTTGTGGTGCATGCTAATATGTTGAGGTATCTGCACATCTGCACTCTTAACAGAACTATCTGTTTAGGTGCTCACACCGTATTTTTAGAAGTTGCATATTTTCTTTAGGAGGAGTCACTGTTTTACTTTTCTGGCCCACTGCTGAATGAATAAACACTCAACACTCACAGCGGCATAGGTAACTGTGGATGTGTGTATGTGCTATATGAGTGTAAGTGAGGAGAAAAGCTACGATACACATGTGCCCTGCCATGTTTTTGATCTATAGAGGATGAGGTAATTGAACATGGCTGGTTTGCATTTATTTATTTTGGGCTCTGTCACATTTCTCTTGAATCTGTGATATGAGTTATAGTAAGAGTGTCTTGTAAATAAAGGCTTCATTTTTGTACATGATTCTTTAGCAAACATGACAAATAAGAACTAATATGAGTGAATACTGAAATTCTGCAACTTTTTTTAAAAAAGAAAATAGCAACATACAGCTTATATGAGAAAATCTTTAGGTTATGGTTAGTCTTGTTATTGCATAAAATTACTCATCAAAACCAAGACTTGAAGACATCAGACAAACTGCATATGTAATACATCCATAAGTGATACTGATCATCAAATGTGGTTGAAATAAACAAATTAAACAAAACATAACAAAAAAAAAAAAAAAAAACAGCAGCAACTGTAAGTTATTACATGCTATCATCCAATCAGGCAATCATGTGGCAGCAGTGCGATTAATAAAATCCTACAGATACAGGTTAGGAGATTCCGTTAATGTTAACATCAAATACGAGAGTGGGGAAAAATGTGATCTTAGAGACTTTGTTGGTTCAAGATGGGTTGGTTTGTGTCACACTGCGGTGAGGTTTGTCTTGTCTTGGGATTTTGGTCTTGTCATTTCCTGTTTTATTTTGAAGGATTTACTCTCCTCTCATTTCAGAGCACTTGCCCTTCCTCATGTGTCACCTGTGTATCCTGATTACTCATTGTTTCCACCTGTTTCCCATTACCTCTGCGTGTTTAAATAGTCTGTGTCTCCTTTGTCTTGTGCCAGAGTGTCTTCGTCCGTTCACCTGATGCACCGCCAGCCTTGAATCCACAGCCACAGTGTTGCCTCCAGTAAGCCATTGTTCCTCTGTTAGAGTGATTTATTTTTTATTTTTTTTTTTTTTGTAAATTTTGATATCTCAGTTTCTTGCCTTAGCCTTAGAGTACTTTCATAGTTGTTTGTTTTCCTCCTTTTGGAGCGATTTTGTGTTACTCGTTTATGTTCATAGCTTATCTTAGGTCCTCCGTTTTTTTAGGAGAGAGTTTTATTTAGAGCTTTTCTGGTTTTCCTCCTGTTGGAGCGTTTTTTTGTTAAATCCTTTCATAGCCTTTTGTTTGCCTCCTCTGAGTGATTTTTGATTTGTTCTAACTTTATTAGCCACCGTTCATTTGTTTTTTTTTCCTCCTTTTTGAGAGTGACTTTTGTTTTTTCTTATCCACCCTAGGAAAGTTTTATAGCCTTTGTTTCTTTGTCACTCAAGTGAGAGAACTTTGGTTGAAAATAAAGTCTGTTTTATTAACGTCATCTCTGCGTCTGAGTCCTGCCTTTAGTCTCGGCCTGACAGTTTGAGTATGTCTGAAACGGATGCCTTCCTGGTATTTTCATGCACAAACGTCTCTCGAGTTAACTCAGAATGGTATGAAAAACAAACAAACCCATACAGTGAGAAGTAGTTCTGTGAACAGAAACACCTTGTTGAGAGAGGTCAGAGAAGAATGACAAGCCTAGTTGAGGTTGACAGAAATACTACAGTAACTCAGATAACCACCCAATACAACTGTGGTGAGCAAAGAAGCATCTCAAAATGAACAACATGTCAAATATTGAGGTAGCTGGGCGACAACAACAGAACATCACCCCAGGTTCCACTCCTGTCGCCAAGTACAGAACACCAAAACTGGACAGCTGCACATTGGAAAAACATATACTGGTCTAATGAATCTCAACAACATGAATCCATGGACCAAATGTGTCATGGTTTGGGGAATGTTGTCCTGGTACACTTTGGGCCTCTTAATACCAATCAATCATCTTTTCAATGCCACAACCTATCTGAGTATTGTTGCTGACCATGTGCATCCCCTTTATGGCCACAATTTACCATCTTCTAATGGATCCTTCCAGCATTAAATGCATCATGACACAAAGCAAAAGTTGTTAGTGTATCTCAGTTGCCTCCCCATACACCTTGTCTGAATCCAAAAGATCACCACAGGGGATGTGGCTAAATGGGAGATTGGCAGCATGAATGCACAGCTGCAGATATGTGATGCAGTTGTCTCAACATGGACCAGAATCTCAATGTTACCAACATCTTATGGAATCCATACCACAAGGAACTGAGGCTGTTTTCTGTCTTAGTATAGTGTTCCTAATAAAGAGTCTAGATCATACAGAACACAACAGAGATACATGCCACTGAGAAATTCAAATGTTATGACTATAAGCTCTATCTCCTGAAGGAGAGGAGCAAGATTGCAACATACTATCTGATGCAGCTTTAGCTCAGGCTCTGGCTTGCATCATTCTTTCAACAGGTAAAACTGAGCTCACTGGGATACATGGGACAACATGAATCCTCAGAGGTCCTGCACACATGAGGCAGCTGATTACAGGGATACAGCTACACTAATACTGCAGGTCCAGTCAATAACCTAATTTTACTGTGAGTAAAAACTATCTGTAAAAAATATATAACAATAATATGAGCTGCAATTTCATTGGCTTTTTACACTTCTACTTGCTACATCGAATTGCACTCCTATAACATTGTCAGATTCATCAGGGGCAGTTTAAAAATGGGATCTAAATCAGCATAACTTTTTTACCTCACATAATCTTCTTCAAAATCTGGTACCTTCAATACCAGCAATGCAACACTGACTGATTCAGGTGTGTTATGCTAATAGTGGCTAATGTAGCATGGAGCCAATAGCCTCAAGCGGAGCAAGAGGAGTGGGATACAGAGGTCTGGTAAACTTACTTATTTTCAACCCAGTATTACCCAGATTTTTTCATTTTCAAACCTGTAGTCTTCAGCCTGATGCTGACCAACATGACAGCATTTGAGGCCTAATGTGAAATTAGAGGGAAGTTATCAGATTTCATATGGCTTCTTCTGGAGCCACAAAATATTTATTTATACAACTTTTTTCACATATGCAGTAGTACTCCTCAAAACCTGTAAACACCTGCAACAACAATTAACTGATTCATTGATAATGAAAATAATCGTTAGTTTTAGCTTTAAACTATGTTCACTTATGTAAATTAAAGGATTTTTCCAGGGAAATGTTTAAAGATACCTGGTGTGAACAACAGTAAATTTTTTAAATTTTAATGTATTGGATATTTATCACAATCTATGACCTCTACAGGAAAACAATTATATTTTGCCTGAAAATACTGAACAACTTTATTAGTGTAGCTTTTGACATGAACCACGACATCAAGCTTCCACAATTCATGTATTCCTGGTTTGTTCAGTGCAAAGCTCACACAGTCTCACAGCAGTGAACAATCCCACTAATTGGGCAGAAACAGCAAGTGCAGTAATACAGTTGCAGAGGCTACCCAGCTATATAAGGTGGAATGGATTCAACTTAAAACTGCAGTCCAGTACTCTGCTAAGCAAGCTATGGGTGCTGTGGATGGAGCTGTCATGTTTTCGACAATTGTTATTTTCCCCTTGCACAGCAGGTGACAGCACATTTCTGCTGGGATGAAATCCCCACGGGCACTGAGGGATTTGTGTTTACGTAGCGGCACCAGGGAGCCTGAAGACATGACATGTGACTGTAGCCGAGCAGAGAGGATGGAAGTGCTTACACACCACCAGCCACAAAGAAAAGGATACAGCAATGTCTGAGTTAAGTTCTCGACATGTATACACACATGGGATCAGACAAGCATGTATACACAAGAACCTGGAGTATGCTCCACATCCTTTGATACTGCCTCTTTTTTGTCCTTCATACCCCACACATAGTCATGCACCCACTTCAAATGCAACAATAACAGCTGTGTGCACTGTAAACTTTAAGGAGCTTAAAGGAGATTTAGGAAGCATGTCACTCAAACATGTCCTCTGGGAAATGCATGCGCACTACACCCAGACTTCTCCATGACCTTTTCATACGTGATTAGAAACTCCAATCAACTCAGAGTGTCACTCTCAGCAAGCACAGCATATCCCATTTCATGCTGCTGTCATATTGTTGGCTGAAGTTTCTCTTCACTGTAAGGTAACTGCTACATTATGTCAAAACTGTAAGGTTTTGGAAAAAAAGCTCTGTGACCTCTGCATGGATAGTGTGACAGTGACATGCGATATTATTTCAGAGAACTGAAGTCCTCAGACAGATGAAGGGGGGGGGGTATTACTATAATTTGGGATTGAGAAAAGAGATTACTCATGGTGATTGTGAAATGTGTCGTCTGCTAATCAGACTGAGAGCAGAATAATCCCTGATGAAAAAAAAAAGAAAAACTACTGAATATGAGTCATGTACAGTATCATCAGCAAATTCCACTGGAATAAACATGTTCATAATCATAGCATGGAGAGATTAGATTAGCCCTTGAAAACAGAATGTGATGTTCCTTTCATCTTATGGTGTCTTAAAAGGTACTGGAAGATTTTGCATTTGGCATTGAAGGTCACAATTTGTAGTATATTCAAAGTGGTCATTTGAATACTTTTGCCAAGCAACTCACAACAAAATCAACAAAAATGAATGTTGCCTTGATGATGATTGATTTTGTGTTTTTCTTCAGATCCAGATTCAGATTTAGAATTAAATGTGTCATTCTAAACATTTCAGAGGTTCAAAATTCAGACAAATTAAGGGAACTAAGGATAAAGGCCTGGTTGCACCAGAGAGTGCTATAATGAAACCCAGTTCCAATTTTGTGTGCATAAAAGTAACAAGCCTAAACAGGAAATTAGTTGTTGTTTATGCATATTATATTTCATGAAGGTAGGATGAGGTGTACCATTCTATTCAGAATCAAATTTTTTTATTAATCCCTTGCAGGAAATTGTTGAAATCAGCAGGACTATGTGAAATTCAAGATAGTATTCAGTTGGGAAACACTGATGACAAGTCCTGAAATAAAACAAGTCCAGAACAATAGTCAACTGTGTTTATCTCTATCTATAATATTACTATAATATCTCTACAGTGACTTAGAACACATCTGATAGGGTTAACCATTACAAAGTTAGCTTATATGTAATTTCTAACACAAATAAAATATTAAAAAAGATTCCTTTATCTTTTGCCACATTAATCTCTGTTTTCATTTAAAATATGATAACTGTTGTAGTTAATTTGTTACCCATCTTTATGCTGAATACTGTACCATCACCAAGTGGTTTGGTCACTTTCTTTTCCCTGGTGTAGCCCTATGTTTTCATATAAACTGATGGAAACAAGATAACTAATGAGGAAAGGGTCAACTACAGCACCATGATATGAGAGAATGAGCCCAGGATGTGAGGAAATGTAAAAAAAAAATCTCCAGGAGGCCTAAAAGGGAAGGGGAAGTGATGATGATAACAAAATATAATCTATCATGAATTTGTGTATTTTTTGTGATTCTGAAAGCTATTTGCCCAGAGAGAAGACTTTGCTGTCCTGATGATTTACAATTGATCAAAATAAATTTGGAAGTTTTTATGTTGGTTGGTGTCTATGACACTATCTTGATATAGGCAATGGTCATTACGACGTCATATTTGAAAGCCAATTTCCCTGGCTCTGAACAGAGAGAATATTGGACAGTTTCATGATGCATCAGGCTGCTTTGAGCAGGTACAATAAAACAAAACAATACTGGCTCAAACTATGAATACCTAACTATATATGAGAAAAAAAGATGATGACTCATATTCAGTTATTCTAGTGATCCACTGTATTGTATATCCATTGTCAGTCATGTGCAGTCATATTTCATGACATGCCTTTGGCATAGAGGAGATGTATCTCGGTGTGGCATCTGCAGCCTGACAGCCAATAACACGACAATAATGACTGTCAGGCCACCAAAGCCATCTTCCCTCCTTCACAAGGACCTCATTGCATTTTAATCAAAATCTGCATGTGGGTGGCACATGCTAGGAAAAGCTCTGCACATCCCTATTCAGTACCATATGTTTGTAGATCTTCCCATAGTGGTGGGACCATCAGTGTATGCCCAAGGCTCTGGTGGGCTCCACCTGCCAGAGGGGGCTCTCAGAGGACACATTATGCATGGCAGACAGCTGTCCTGCCCACTGTATGCAGCATGAGCTCGCCCATGCAGAAAGATGTGTCCAGACAGAGGAGAGAGCATGGGAAGATGGGTGGGGATGGTGATAGAGGGAGACAAATTTCAAGGGAATACTGAAGTATGTGAGTGTGTTATTGTGTTGCTGGTAGGGAGAGTTCACATCTGCTGCATAACCTGAGACTACCCCTCATATGGCGTGTCAGTGTTCAATGGATTCTATGTGTGCTGTTGTGCTGCATCTTTTGGTTTTAATCAATTAAAGATCATGTATACATTATAACTGACCATTTTGCTGCTGTGTTTTAGTAATGTGAAAGTATTTAATCTGCTCCAGATCTCTTAGCTTCCATTCATTTCTGTACAATATGACAATCAGCATCAAGTAGCAATATCTAGTCACTAGTATGCTCTACCTACATTACATTGTTCTTGCTTGAAAATGCAGTTTAAATGTAAATAGGTGTGAAATGTCTTGCTTAATGTCACAAATATAATGTAACCACTGATAATGCAGACCTGATACTCACTGTAATGGATTACACAATTCAAAAAAGTTTTAATAGTCTGATTATTGATTTTCATACATGGTAAGTCAAATCAGTGGCTAAATAGCAGGAAAAATATATACAAAAATGTAAAAATATATGACCTGAAATTCTCAACAAAAATATAATTTGAAGAAAATAGTTAAGGATAGGGCTGGTGTTTCTTAACAAATTTCATGAAAAGAGCAAAGCAACAATGCATTGGTACTTTCTGACTTCCCTGCTCTGTTTGTGGCCACCAGGCTCATTCCTTTCGACAGAAGATACACATTTATAGTTTTCAAAAAGGCTCTGTAATTATCTGAAATAGTGGGGTACTATAGCTTTAAGTGAACTTCATTCTAACATGAGTAAATGGTGCATCTATTCTAGAGTAGGTTTCAGCACTGGATTAATACAAATATGATGCTCAATTGAATATCTATGGCAGCAGGACAGTGTATGTGGGACTGATTCAAAAATAAACTACAGTGTGTGTGTGTGTTCATGGTTATGGGGGAACATGCCATCCAGTGCAACAGTGTGGCTTACTGACGCGTCTTTAAAAGATCTGGACAACTGAGCTGTGTGCCACAGTGTAATTTAATTATCAAAAAACCACCAACACCAAATGTATTCTGGCTATACCAATGACATATGTGTAGCTACAAGTCACAGACCACAAACTGCAACCAGTAAACAAAACATTGACTACTTTCACGGAGTCAGCAATCACCAAGTATAATTAAGTTTGGTAAGACATATTTTAATTCAATATATTTTATGCCACTTGTTTCTTTTCCAGGCCAATTAAATTTAAATTACATTAAAATACAAAAGGAAACTACAACTGGCTGATTAATGACAGAGCTCTCTGATCAGCAGATACCCTATCCTCCTTTTCAAGGAAATCACTTTGGCTTCAGCATGATGTGGGAGACACAAGCCTATGTTGCCAGATTACTGGCAGTATTTCCCTCTACCAGCACAGGCAAGGGCCATTTCAGATGTAACAAAAGCAACATATCAGGTCAACAAAGAAAACTAGCACTGGCAAAACACTTAGCTCTTTGCCTGCTGACTGATTGCTTTTCATTGTTGCCAGTTTGAATACTCTGATGCCCTGACCAGCAGCTTGGCTGAACATGTATTTGTGTATGTGTACGTGTGTTTGTGTGTGTGTTTAGTGCCAACAGTCTGGCTAGGATGTGTGGGGAAGTCTGTTGAATCTTGATTTGGTTTCTGTTGTTTAATATTTTATTCTGGACCTGAATAACTGGGGCTGAATATAGTGTTGTGTGCTGATATACAGCACGTTACAGTACTGACATGTACAGGCAAATGTTTTATAATTGATGATTCTGGTGAATTGTTTGGTTGTTCTTCATGTCAGATTCTCATTAAAGGGATTAATCTAAAACACTGAAGCAAATATGGATCTTAAACATATTTCAGAGCAACATTTTCACCGTTACATGTCAAGGCTTTGGGCAGGACGAGCAGTATAAACTGAAGACACACTCTGTATTTACTACATCTGTTTAATGCAAGAACCACCACACTAGCAACAAAGTGACAAGTAATAGTAGCTTCTGTTACAGCTGAGAGATGTAACTCACTAAAATGGACTTCTAATTGACAGCTCGTCTTGGCTCTGTATGTTAGTGAGGAGACAAGTGTCTTGAGGGGGCTTTTCATGTGCCTGAAGATGCCTGACATGTTGGAATTATTTCCCCATTGGTCTTAAAAACTAAACCTTAATTGGATTACTTCAGCACAAATTGGCAGCTATGAAAAGAGTCAGTGTAGCAACTGTTGACAGTATGGAGGACAATCAAATACAGGCATGTCAGCCGAACTATTTGCAAATAAATCTAAAACTCCAGATTGCCACAGAGCTTGCCAAGCTTTTGCCAAATAAAACCCCAAAAGGAAACAAGCTCCAAACAATTACAATCAATTCCAGACCACTGCATGAATCAGTGATATCTGTTAGGTGGCTGTCAGCTGGGGCAGTGTAATCCAAGCAGCTGCTGCATGTCCGGTACGAGAAGAGAGGAAGCTATGAAAGAACACATCTGCTGCAATTAACAGAAAATATGAGGAACTTTGCTAGAAAAGTAAGTTTTGAGTGAGAAATTTAGCTTGATACAAGCCAGTTGGCACATACAATTCATGGCGCATGTTCTTCAAATATCTGTGGAGGGTGTAGCAGCTGAAGAAAAAAATACTACTTTGCACAGTACTACCTTTTCAGCATTTTAAAAGAATAGTCTGACATTTTGGGAAATACACTTATTCACACTCTTGCCAAGAACTGGATGAGACAATTGATACTGCACTCATGTCCATATGCTAAATATAAAGCCAAGCCAGGAGATGGTTAGCTGAGCTTAGCATACAGACTGGAAGCGACAGGAAAGCGGCAGCTAGCTTGGCTAGCTGGAACTCACTGGTTTCGGCAGAAAAACCTTAACTTACCATTTAAACTTTGTTTTTTGTATTTTAATTGTTCTGTTATATAAATCAAATATATGTAAAAATATGTGTTTCTGTATCAATAGGCCTCTATATATTCTCCCTCTATAAAACTTATCTTGAACTCAGCAGTGCATACATATATTTATCCAATGTGAACTAACTAATCATATAAAACCTACACTTGACCTTTAGCTTGTGAGTCCAAGTTGTTAGCAGAGCAATATCATAGGTGAGGGGTTGTGTGTATGGACATAATCGGCAAAAAGACTGTATTTCCAAAAGAGTTTGGCTGATTTGATCTTTTCTCCCTCATTTTCTGCCTCTTGATCTGTGTGGAAGGTGGAGGTTAACAGTCCACTCTACCACTCCAGATTTGATTTTAATGTTTCTTGTAACTTCCACTTCACTGTGAAATATGTCATATTACAGAAGATAAAGATAGTCACAGCATCCAACTCACTGTGACTCTTTATGTTGTGTTAAACCAAGCTGGCTCTAGCTTCATATTTAGTACAGATAAGAGACCGGTATTTATCTTGTCATCTAGCTAGCCAATTAGCATATTATTTGTACCTTATTATATCTTATATAATTCATCCAGGGAATTGTTTGCCTTCAACATCAGAGCAAACAATGATGAATAAATTGAAATTGAAAATGAGGCAGAAAAATAAGGCTTGAATCAAAGAAGACTCAGCTGTAGGCGCCTGACAGCGAGGCTGTCGCACTTCCCATGGTCTGACCAAGACTGATCACACCTAAGCAATGCAAGACTCACTTGGAAATCTCTCAGTCCCCATAGCGACAGATGCAAGGTGTTGATTACCAAGTCAAAGGTGCCACTGAAACAGCTGGATCTTAAACAGCACAGGTGCAACCAAACACTAAGCACTTCAAACTCCAAATACCCATTTGAAAACATTTCAAACATTATGATCTTATTCACATTCTGTTTCTCAGACGGCCAGCTCCTAATATTCAGTTTAAAACAGTTCAGTTTGCTTGCCAACTGGATTGAGGAGTTATTAAAATTGAGAATGTGGTGCTTTACCTCCAGAATGTGGTGGAGGGCCGCACAGCAGAACCACTCCTTGACCTTCACGGACTGAGACAGAGCTTCTTCTGTGAGTCTTGAAGTTTTCCAAGTCTGAAAAAAAAAGGGCAGTAAGTAAGAATATCCCCACAAATCTGATGTACCCCCCTGATCCTTGAACACATGAAAGTGCGGTCATGAACAAAAGATGGTGTTCTTACTTCACTATTTTTCTTGTTTCTTACCTCTATTCAAGGTCACAGCCTATGGAGCCTAAAGCAGAACACAGCAGGTGGGTAAACATTCACAACAGGTTGCCAGTTTATTATAGGGCTCACACTCACACTGTAACAGAAAGTTCCTGGCCTATAGTTCCTTGGGCAGAAACAGAGGCTTAACCCTGACAAATACAGCACTTGTGAATTCCAAGGGCCTAAGGTTCAAACCCATATTGTGTGCGAGACAGCAGAGAAAACCACTGAACCACTGCACTTCCCCCATAAACAAATTATATACAAATACAACAACGTCATTATCCTGTCTGTGACTTTACTTCTGTAGGAAAAAGATCTTAAAGAGTGGCTGAACCTTCTACAGCAACAAACTGAAAGTTTTTGGGTGGTAAACAGCCTTTAGCTTTGCCTCAGGCCAAATCACCTCCTGTGTGCATCTGTGTACTGTGGACATCCAAGGCTCATTGTGATGGTGCCACAAGTATCAGAAAGACATGCATTAAAGGGACCCAGCGGAAAGGGACTTTTGCCTTTTGCTGGAGGAAGACCGTAACAAGTTTTGAAATACAGAAAAGCTGCCAAAAAAAAAAAAAACAAACAAACAAAAAAAAAAACAAAATCCCTGACTTTACCAGAAATGTTTAATCTAAGGGTTGAGTCTAAGGAAATGAAAAAAAAAAAGGTTGGAAACTTCTGATTTCTGTCTCAGCACTCTTTTGCATTGGAAAAAACACAAAAGAGATGTCACTCTGTCTGCACCACTGTTACCGAATTTTTAATTCTGACTCTATACTGTATGTATGTTTTAGTTGTTTTATATATATATATATATATATATATATATATATATATATATATATATATATATATATATATCTGTGTGTGTGTGTGTGTGTGTGTGTGTGTGTGTGTATATATATTATACTATTACTGTACCCTGTACCGTGCTGTGATAATTGTATGTCGCAAATTATGAGTAGAAGTCCTGCATGAGCTAAATACTTAAAAAAAGAGAGAGAAAAAAAGGAAAAAAAAAAAGAGTTGAAACCAAAAGTGACACACACTCACTAATATGAGCCAAACAGCAATTTGGAGCCCCGCTGCTAAGCAGAGAAGGTTGCTGTGATGGGTTACACATGAGGGATTTTAATAGCCCTGGTGGTAATCAGGTTACCTTTCATTCATCACGCCCACCACCACTGAACATTACACAGCTATTCCCAATATGGTTTTGACACCAAAGTACTGTTAAACTGAACTAATTTTCATTTGACAGTTGATGGAAACAACAGCAGGTCATAACCACTTCCAATGACTCTGTGAAATGGTGTATCCTGGCAGAGCTCTGTAAATGTAATTTATACATCATGTGGCAGCTTCATGTCTGCACTGATCACTGGGTTGGAGGGTATAAATTCGATAAATATATTCCTATTGGAACTACTTTAATCTGAAAGTTTAGTAGGAAAACATGAAAAATAATTTGTATTTACAACATTTTTAAATGATATGGCTTCAAATAGGATTAGGGTTAGGGTTTCAACAAACAGTTTATGTTTTGTATTTCATTATTCTATTTATTTTATTTTTTCTGGATCTTTATTTAGCTTGTACATGGATACCTGCATGCTTTGTGGTCAAAGGACAATCAATGTGTTTGAAGCATAATAATAGGCTATAGTAAATTAACAACTGAAGACAGGTGATATAGGGACTCAGATTTATCCAAACATATTCTCCAGAATGGATTAATTAACCTTAATTAACCTTGTTCTATAATACGCAGCATATTCTCAAGTCTCGGCACAAGCAGCGGTGCGAACATGGGTGCTCTCTTTGCAGACCTGCTCTATGCAAAACTGCAACCAATCCACTTTCAAATGAGATTACTGATTAGTTCAGCTCCAAGTGATCTAAATGTAAAATTATTGGGCTCACTGATTTATGAAGAGGACTATAAGGTCAGTTAATGCACGTCATATTGGCTGCAGGACAAGTCAATTAAGAAGCAGCCTTTAATTATTTCTTTAAACATAAATCTCTTTTTAACCCACAAGCACAGTTTAACTAATAGCTATTTAAGACTCTTAAGCCCTATTAAGAAAGCAAGTCTTGATATTTTGTCCAAAGATTAATGCCAGATTTGGGTCAGTCGGATATGTCTACCTCAAAGAAGTAACTCTTTATGGCTATATGGAGACGTTTATACATGTGACTTTTGTAACACATAATTTCACTATGGTATTGTCTGGAAGTAATTTATCTTAAAATGCTTTGATAGAGTGCTGCATTTTAAGAAAGACCATAAATTTCTGAAGTTGTTTACATTTCATGATCGTGCAGATGGACTAAATAATGTCAAAAATACTAGTTGTGATATAAGTAGATAGCAAAGAAAAACTGAGGCAATCTTACTTTACTTTTGTTTTCCTTTGTGAACTTCTGGGGTGTTTGCACCCTCAGCTAAGTCAGGTACATGAGCTAAGAAAAGCATTGTGGACAGCCCAAATGCCCTCCCACTGTACATACATGCTATGGATTACTTTTACTTTAGCTTCAATCAACCTTTAACAATTGTGTGGAAATTGATGGGAAAAATTGAGCTGAATTGAATGTTATTTTTCTGAAACAACATTATTATTTTGGCCACAAAAGACAGTGATTTTCTGTTACATTTCCAGTGAAGTGAAGAACAAGATATACTTCACCATATTTTCTTGACTTCAGCTTTGACTGATGTGTTTGCTTGATAAGCATCACCTGCTTTTCTTTTCTGACTGTCAAAAATATGTCCACTGTCTTCTGTATTTCATTTTTCTGTTGGTTTATTGTTCCTGCATGAAGCAGATTTATTCAGCTCTCCATTCCAGATGTTTTGCTCCACTCATGCTCAACCCTGTGCAGTGCCTTTGTACCCCCCAGGTGCGATCTGCTCCACAGTATGAGAACCACTGTTGATTTCTAACCTATGGCGACCGTTGGCCAGTGGTGGAAAGTAACTTCAGTAAGTACAATTACTCAACAGGTATTTCCATTTTTATGCTACTTAAATTTATTTGTCAGTTGTGTGCATTTCAGATTGTTAACACAAAATCATTACTTAAAAATATGAGTGGTTATGATCAGTGTTTTTAACAATAAATTAAATGACAATGTGAAACAATGGGAGGAACAATGGTTGTAGTATGAAGCCCACAGAGCACTATCAGCTGAATCTGTAGCTACCCTCAGCTTTAAGTGAGTTTCAGCTCATTGTTTAGCTGACCAGTCAGCAACTTGACTGTTTTGTTTTGCGCGCAGCTCTCATAGCAAATCCATTGTGCACTACCTACTCAGCACCAAATGGCAGACAAGACACTGCTAGAGACTTAGCTGGTGAAAGGCAGACCCAGCCAGAGTGAACAAGTTCACAGCATCAACTTAGGTGATGACATGTCAATGCTGTGTTCACGGCTTCTCTATAAACCTCTTTAAAGATGAGGGGAGCTGCACATTGAGGTGATAATCCTTCTTAGGTTCATCAGTATGAGCGACTCCTCTCATGTTGTTTTCACATTGTCATTTGATGCATTGTTTTCATAAAATGTCAGTTACATCGCCACTTTATGTAAAGGATCAAAGCACTCATAGAGACACTGAGGACATTTATTCAGTCTTGGTTTGGGTTGTTTTGGGGACTATGTGATTTTGACAGCTTTTAGCCAAAAAAGAATACTTTTTAAAATCAGAATATTATTCTTTCAGTGGTATGAAGCCTTTAGGCCATTACTCAGGGAAATACAGTTGACATAAAATATCACTGCATAACTGTACAAATGAAGAATGAGAAAAAAACAACTTTATTTATAGCTAGTCCAATATTTCGTTGTACTCATGACCTTAGCATTTTTGAAACCACTGGTGTGGTTATCCCTCTCATATTCCCTTTCTTCTTTGTATAATACAGGATAATTTTACCCCTTCAGACAAAAAAAACTTTTTTCAAATGATCAGATTTGAGCTGCTCCAATACCTTATTAAAAGCGCATAAACCAAGAAAGTTGGGAATCACTGAACTAGACCACAAGAATATCATGCTTATTGACCATAATAAGATGCCTCTTCAGTCATATTTGAGTGCTATTGTAAACCCAAATTAATGATTCCACGTATTCTATGTTATGCCACCTGTGATACACATTGACAAGAGTTTGGCCATAATGTCTCCACTGTTGTGAACATAATTCAACTAGTGGGAGGTCTGTTTCTTGTGTCCAGCATCTTAAGTGTGAATTATTTACCCACCCCTGAAGTGAGAACAGAACTAGACTAAACCACTCTGGATATATATAACATATAAGTCCACTAATTTGATCTATGTACTTGTTTGTCCCTGCTCCTTACTGGAAAAACAACATGTCATCTCCACACCAGAATAATTGAGCATTTGAGTGCCGTTCATAAATGTGATGACACATTTGCTGTCTGTAGTCATTTTTGCTCTGCAAATCACCGTCTCTCCAAATTATATATTCTGGGCTGTGCAGAAAGTAGCCTAATGCTGGCTGGGCGGTAACCATGTTGTAAAAGTGCTTAAAACAGAAAGACAGAGCAAAGATGTCTGAAGATCTGAATTTAAGATGCTTTCTTGGAGGTTTATGACATGTGTAGATTTCAATCTGTCCTCTGTGCTTAAATTAGGTGATTTATTTTTATAACTTGTCATATTTTACAAATTGCTATTGCTTTTCAGTGGCTTTTTTTATAAGAACATTGGCTGTCTGGCTATCTCTTAACTGTCACTCAAAGGTGATTAATGTTACAGCAAGGCTTATTGACTTCCCTGTTGTCAGCAGGCTTTATCTCTGGCCGGTGTGGCTCATCAGAGATCACTGATGAAAGCTTGTAGCTGAAAAAAAAAAAAAAAAAAAAAAAAATATATATATATATATATATATATTAAAAAGCTACAAATAGGAAGACGATCTTCTCATGGCCTGAATTGATGGAAAAATACAGTTTTTTGAGACTTGTTAAAACAATCTGGCCACTCCAAAATGGCAACTGAAGCTTTTTTTTTTTTTTTTTTTTTTTGGAGTAGCCCCACCACTTACTTTCATCTGAAGGCGCGATAGAAGGTTAGATAAAAGCACCCAAGCCTCCCCAAAATATGAGCCTAGAACAAAGTGGAATAGAGCAAAAGACATCTAAGGTACTGAATTTATTCCAAAAAAAGTCTTTTTGGCATTATTTTTGCTGAGATCAAAGCTGTTGTGATTTGTGAAGTGGCGATGTCTACCTCACTAAAGCCACTGATTGTCCCTGTCCACATCCACAAACATGGCCTTGCCTGAGCTGAAAGCATGCTGCAGTAGTGGTAAAATCCAGCACTCCAACTACCCCCACCCCACCCTACATCCCTCTCCATCTATCCACTCTGAACAGCCAAAAAAGAGCAAAAGAAGCATTGTTGTGGGAAGGGCTGGAGGAGAGCAGTGAAAAGCATAATTTACAATATGATGCCTTCAGATGCAGGAGGTACATCGTGGAGGGCTTTCCCAAAGGCATGCTTTTATGAGCGCAGGCAGTTTGCCTACAATGGACATTTCAAATAACATATCCATTAAATTTGTCTCATAGAGGATCAACAGTAAATGTAACTCCTTTCAAATTTTCATTCAAAAATTATAAAATTGTGCTAATGATTTTCTACACATCAGCCTCTGTGTCATTTTTCTAGGGGGAAGTGGTTAACAATGATTAATAGCCTCAGAACTAGAAGTAAATGTGATGTCCCATCTAGATCCATTAACATCACTTATAGCAAACCTGGGCTGGCGTTACGAACAATGAACTAGATTAGGCTAATGATCACATCTCAGACATATGAGCTTCCCAAACACCAGCACAACTTATCATACTCCAGCAAGCCTGTCTAACTGTGACCATGAAATTTGTCACAACCTGCGACTCCTTAAGGATGCACTTTGTCTTCAAGTGGGTGGTGGGTAATGTGTGTGTGTGTGTGTGTGACAGCTCTGTTTTCACAGTTTGTAAGAGAATATAATCACATGTAAATATATGAAAGTATTGTTTTTTTTTTCACAAAGAACCCTGATGAATTGGCAAGTTTGGGAGTTAGCCACCTCACCCGGAAAAGGGAAACCAGGGAACCCTCCTGGAGCCAGACCTGGGAGGGGAGCTCACCAGCGAGCGTCTGGTGGCTGGGCTTTCACCCATGGGGCCTGGCTGGGCTCAGCCCGAACAAACTACATGGAGTCGCCACCTTGTGGACCCTGGACACCTGCGGGGATAGGCATCGGGGTCGGTTGCTTTGCCAGCCGGGTGGCAGCCGAAGGCAGGGCCCCACGTGTACCAACACCTGGTGGCACAGACTAGCTCTAGGGATGTGGAATGTCACCTCTCTGGCGGGGAGGGAGCCTGAGCTGGTGAGGGAGGTGGAGTGGTACCAACTAGATATAGTTGGACTCACCTCCTACACAGCGCAGGGCTCTGGAACAACTGGAGAGGGGCTGGACTCTCTCCTTTTCCTGGAGTTTCCAAGGGTGAGAAGCGGGCAGGAGTGGGGATACTCACAAGTCCCAGACTGTGCATCACAGTGTTGGAGTTTTCCCCTGTGAATGAGAGGGTCGCCTCTCTGTGACTGAAAGTTTGGGGGCTGTAAGGCTCTGGCTGTTGGGTGTGCTTATGCACCAAACAGCAGCTCGTAGTACCTGGCCTTCTTGGAGTCTCTGGGTGGTGTCCTGGAAAGGGTGCCAGCTGGGGATTCCATAGTTCTGTTAGACGACTTCAACGCTCACTTGGGCAACGATAGGGAAATGTGTGATTGGGAAGAACAGCCTCCCTGATCTGAACCTGAGTGGTGCTTTGCTATTGGACATCTGTGCTAGTCACAGTTTGGCCATAACGAACACCATGACTGCTGACCCAGACTGGGGATATTGTTGACTTGGGGGAAGCCTTGGCCATATCTTTGGCAGAGGTCGCTGAGGTAGTTAAACAGCTGCCCAGTGGCAATGTGCCAGGTGTGGACAAGATTCGCCCTGAGATGCTAAAGGCTCTGGACATTGTGGGGCTGTCATGGCTGACACGCCCCTTCAATGGTGCATGGAGGTCGGGGACAGTACCTGGGGAGTGGCAGAGAGGGGTGGTGGTCCCCATTTTTAAAAAGGGGGATGCGAGTCTGTGCTCCAATTATCGGGGTATCACACTACTCAGCCTCCCTGGGAAAGTTTACTCCAGGGTGCTGGAAAGGAGGCTTAAACCGACGGTCGAACCTCGGATTCCAGGAGGAACAGTGCAGATTTCAGCCACGGAACAGTGGACCAGCTTTTCACTCTTGCAGGATTGCTGAGGGAGTCATGGGAATTTGACCAGCCAGTCTACATGTGTTTTGTAGACTTGGAAAAGGCTTATGACTGTCCCCCAAGGGATCCTGTGAGGGGTACTGCAGGAGAATGGGGTACCGGGGCCGCTAATGCGAGGCATATGTTCCTTGTGCAACATAAGCGAGAGCTGTGTACACATTCTCGGCACAAAGTCAAACACGTTTCCGGTGGGTGTTGGACTCCACCAAGGTTGTCCCTTGTCTCTGAGGTGAGGAGTGTGTCCGGTTTGGGAACCTCAAAATTGCATCTCTGCTTTTTGCAGATGGTCCTGTTGGCTTCATCAGACCAGGACCGTCAACACGCACTGGGGTGGTTTTCAGCCGAGTATAAAGCCGAGTATGAACCAAGTCCGAGGCCATGGTTCTCAGCCGGAAAACTTTAGGATTGTTCCCTCCAGGTGCGAAGGAGTTTAAATATCTCGGGGTCTTGTTCTTAAGTGAGGGGAGGATGGAGCGTGAGATTGACAGGTGGATTGGTGCAGCTCCGGCAGTTATGCGGTCGCTGTACCGGACCGTTGTGGTGAAGAGGGAGCTGAGCCAGAAGGCAAAGCTCTTAGAGCCTTAGAGATAAGGTGAGAAGCATGGACATTCGGAGGGAGCTTGGAGTAGAGCCCCTGCTCCTTTGCATTGAGGTTGAGGTGGTTTGGGCATGTGGTTAGAATGCCTCTTGGGAGGCTTCCTTTGGAGGTGTTCCAGGCATGCCCAACTGGGAGGAGACCCTGGGGCAGACCCAGAATGTGCTGGAGGGACCACATATCTCTTCTGGCCTGGGAATGCCTTGGAATTCCCCAGGAAGAGCTGGAAACTGTTGCCAGGGAGAGGGACGCCTGGAATGCCCTGCTCAGCCTGCCACCACCATGACCTGATTTCAGATTAGCGAAAGAGAAATTGACAGAACTGACAATTTTTTTTTTCACTGAAAATGTTTTAGAAAGGTGTTGATTCAACTTTATGCTAATTTTGCAGTTTATATTTAAGGTGCTATTGAATCGTTAGTATATTATGCCTACTCTCAGTGTAAAGTATCACAAACCACACACTGCAAAATGACTGTAAAGGTAAATCAACATCTCTCCTAAACAATTTCAACAAAAGCTGGTGTACCCAATAACCTTGCAGAGTGTAATTATTTCTCTTTAACTTTTCATGTCACTACAGCACATATGCAACAAACTGATACAGTTCAATTCCATTTAGTACACATTCATTCCTCGTGGAGTCAGGACCAGCTAGTTATGACAAAGAGTTCATTTATTGATTATTATTATTATCTTTGCCATGGCAGTTACCTTGTCTTGTTTATCAAACATATGGTAATGTAAAATGTATTCAAAATTGTATTAAGTTGGGGCTCATTGTTCATTCCTTTCTGAAGACTTGTTTAGCATCGAGCATGTGCAAAGGATTTGAATGTCAAAATTCAGAAGTGAGTAGTACTACAGATATTCAGCACCTCCATAAAGTTGGGGCAGCAATGGAAGTGTTTACAATTCATGCAGCAGAGGCTGTAAAAGACATGACTGAAACTCCAAAGCTGCTGGATCCTATATCTCAGTACCATCATACTGGCTCCTCTCTGCCTGGTAAATGCATGTCTCCCTTGCCTCCAGTTTTTAAATGTAGACTTTTGCCCACATAATTGTCATGACATTATCAGACATTATTGTCTCAGACATAACAAAGCTCCTCCATAGCAAAACAGGACATCATACAGTCTTTTTCATAGACTAAGGGCTGGTTTATGGTCTCAAAGATGTAGTTCGTAAAATGTGCTGTCCGACTACCTGATCTAAACAGCTACAGTGGAAGATAGACTGAGAAGTCGGCCATCATAGAAGGTGGGAAGATGTGATATTGTTAGATTCAGATTCAGATTCAGACTAAGACAACTTTATTTATCCCATAGGGCAATTCAGTTTTGCATCCAAACCACAAGGAAAAAAAAAAAGAAACACACACACACACACACACACACACACAAACATAGTGGGCATAGGCACAGTGGGCTGTGTCAGAGACAATGAGTAAAAGACACTCAAACAAAAGTCAGGCAAGTGGGGTATGTCCACGGTATAAATATATAATATATTATTAAAATACTGGAATGACCGTGCAGACAGTCTCTGTCGTCATGTTCAAATGAAAAGTGCCAAAAATAGGTGAGTAACAAATGAAAAATGAAATAGAGGGAGAAGTTCAAACCCTGGCTCCTTTCTTATCTCCTCTATATGCTGTGTGTGAATGTTGGATTGTTGATTCAGGAAAGTCACAGAAATGACAGGACATAGACCTCTCCCTAATCTGTCATTGGAACGGTTTGGGGAGAGCACTTTTAACATGGCCTACCTATTGACATAGGTATGATGCACATCTGTCACCTAGAAATGATGTGTATAGTATATGCAACCAATTAGTTTTGCCAAATATGCCTTGGAGGAAACATTAGGACCATTGCCATTTTGTTCAGTAAAGGAAGAGCTACTCTACCTCAAACAAGTTGGAAGGAGGTGGTCAGGGTGGATGGTGGGCGTACAAAGCACATGACTTTAATATCAAAGGCGTACAAAGCACAGGACTTTAATATCATAGATTGGGGTTCATATCCTGAGTCCCAACCAAAAAGCACTTTTCCTTTTAACAACCAATTGCAGTCACATCTGATTTTAGGGATGTACAATGAAGCAGTGAGTGGATAAACAGTTTAAATACTTTCAGTAAAAGAGGTATGACATACTGTCAGTATTGTACAATCTATTCCAAAGGAGTTTAGTTTACATTGAGGTTACAGATGATGCTGAGACTTTTTAACAGCGTCTGTAGCTTCACCATTTCTCAATTTTCTAGTCTGAGACACAGTTCCTACTCATTTTTAGGCCTGGGTGGTTCTCAGAAAGCAGTTAACAGTAAATCCTGAGTATGTTATGCCACCTTATAGCAGGTTCTCAAGAGTGATATCTTGATAGTGTACTGCAGATAAAAAGCAAAAGCTGGAGTACGCCCATTAGCTATTTACACCTCATTAACTAAGTCAATACTCACTCCACATTATCACAACAGCTGAGAGGAGTCTAGAGGATTTATTTGCATTTAAATGAGGCATTCGTGTTTCCCCTCAAGGCTTTAAAGCCTGCTCTGGTGACATCAGGAATTTTCACCCCTATGTGCTTAGCAAAATATGAGCTTGTCTGACACTGATGAGACACTCTATAAGAAGCTGAATATTAACTCCTACACAATACAGGATATGTTCCAGTTTTTTGTTTTATCCCCCCTGTGGGTTGGACCTTGTTGACATCTCTGGTCATGAAGTGGCATCATGGAAACTTCAATGCTGAATAAGCTCATCATCACATTCAAAGCAGCAGCATCTCCTCAGCGCCACCCACCCGTAATTCTGATATTGAATATACTGCCTTTCATCAGTATGAATTATGGGTGTACATCTTTTACATAATCACTGATATAGAATCAATAGACATACTAATCAAGGGCAGCGAGTATTGAGTGGGTGCGTCCACTGCCCATCAGTTATCCTTGCCTCAGGAGGTAGACAGCCACAACCCTTGTGAGGAGGAGCATCATCCATCAAAAGTTTGTGACACAGAGAGTCCCGCCAATTTCAGCAAATGACCTTGAAGGCGTTGTGGACCATGAAGGCTAACAAATGTTAACTAAAAAACATAATTTTGCAGAAGAGCTGGGTTTCATTGTACTGTGTGTTTATCCTTGACTACAGAATATATAATATGTACAAGTTCAGGAGGAGCAGCAGAGCACAATATAAATTCAATCTGCAGATTTTCATTTGTTTTTAGCAAGGCTGTGAATACTAAGTCAAATAAAATCAAGGGTATTGTATCAAAAAGAAACACAAATCATAGATTTTCAATTACTTCGGAATGTATGATTTGAGAGAAACAGATTTACAGCTTTGAGATGAAAATACACCCTTATCTTGCAGGGACAATTCACTGTGACTTCAACAACACCAGTAATGTGTTTTAGAAAGATTACTCACAAGGAACAAGATTAAGACACCACTGATGCCTGTTTAATTAAAGAAAAGGGAGAAATCTTTCACACCCAGTGCTAAATGACTAAATTAGAAGGCAGAGCATGTTCACTGAACAACAACCAGAAAGCTCCTGATCACAATGACTCCCTATCAGAATGTAGTGATCAAATTTAGAACACAGTTCATAATTAAATATCAGTTGACTTTCATGATGAGTCAAAATATTTAACTATGACACCAGTTTAGTTGGTTTTGTGAGAAACTAGCTTAAGTAAGAAAACGTTCAAATGCTTTTAGTTTCTATTTGCCCTTGGTGGATTAAGCAACTAAAACATGCCACATCATTAAAAAAAACATGCTAAGATTCCAATTCAATCTCTGCTGACCCTTTAAAATGTCTTATTTTATTTTGGTGTAAAATCAGACATAGATATACTGAATAATACATGCAACCTAAATAAACACATTTTGATAAATTAACTAATAAAACAAGGACTCTGTATATATTTGTAATTCAGCAGTAGATTGTGAGTATAGTCTTTACCATGTCTTGACAATACTAGAGGACACCGGTAATTTGGATGATTTTGCCTTGATTTGTTATCATAAATGCTGATATTCTCTCAAGTAAGCTCAAATATTTGAAAACTCAGCACTTAGATTGGTTTGGTCCACTGTGACAGCTACAGTACAGAACCACAGAAAGAGACTTACTATCAACTGACAGGAGAAGAAGTTAAGGTACACTGTTCAAATAGATGGGGAGGAGTGAACAACATGCTTTTCTGGGGTGACAGACTGGCACCAACACTGGAAAAATAGAGCAGTGAAGCACTCACACACACACCAATGTCAGCTGTTTTGATGTGTTGTTGAATGCCTCTGGTTTGGTTTAGGTATTCAGTTTCACAAATTCACTTTGCCATTTTGTCTTTTGAACTCCATCCACTGAAAAAGACTCCGAGCTGATTAAAGCTCCAGAATAAGCATGTAAGTAGATAATGAGTTAATATTTTTGTCAAAATATGTACATAGTGTTTACAATATGGCACACTTAGTTGTGTACATACTGAAGCTATTCACTGTGCAGAGTTTTTTGTTTTTGGTTGTTGTTTGGTTTTGGGCCAGTTGGGGAAAGAATTCCACAACAAGCTGACCATCACCCAAATGTTTTACATATTAAGGCCTTTCACAATTGATAGGTCTGTTGTGTTAGCCTATAGGTGCCTGTCTACACATTCAGCTTACACGGGGCTACATTAGTATTCATTTTGTATATCTGGCCACCTGTAGAATGTAAGCAAAATACTCACTCTCTTGTAGCTCCTGTTTTGGTTGGTTTGACACAGTACCTTTATCAGAACTTTTGATACAAACAATAATCAGTCTTATCTAATCTAATATGTGCTGTAAATGACAGATTTATTTTTTGTTAGGCTACCAAGCTATCTCAAGTATCAGCTCTACATTCATACATACATATTTCATAGTGATACATTACTGACAGGAGTGTGTTAAAGCTGTAGTGTCCAAGTGACACTACAGCTTGAGGGGAGCATGAGGGAAATAGTTCATATAGAAAGTCAGTAATAATTATAATAAAGAAATGCATTTTTAAAAGATCAGTTGAACAAATCCTGCCCACATACCCCACGTGCTGTATGACCCATGTGCGGTCCTGATCCATAAAAACAGACCTTATGTCAGCCCTAGAAAAGGAACTTCTCTCATCTATATTTGATTTCTGATAGTGCCTGCCAGTCATGCAGCTAGGAACAACAAGTTCACCGGGTCTGTCTTTAAGATAGCTGAGACTGACTCATCCTGGAGCAGGCAGGAAAGGAATGGCTGGCAGAGCCACAGCTGATATAAGAAGCATTTTCTCCTCTGTCACTGTGCTGTAACACAAAAAACCTTTTAAAACAAGTTTTTGTGTTTCCAGTTGTGTATGCAGAGTGGCCATTCTTTCAAAACACATTGTATAGTTTAAAAATGCATGTGCAGCTGCCTAAAATTAAGATTAAGAGTTTATCTCGATACCTAAAAGTTTTTTTTTTTTTTTTTTTTGACAGAGGTCCTCAAATCAGATGGATTTTATGCTGTAATCTATACAGTTCACTATACAGCATCTCATGGTGTATCTCCTACAATGACTATGTACCATTTATAACACACTTATCCACTCTCCATATATACAGTATGTGTATTATTCTGTTTGTCCTGGGGCAGAGTTCTTGTAGGCTGTCCAGGACAGACCAAAACAGAAAAAGTGTTCATCTTAAATCACCCAGCTAGTTTGTATGGAAGCTCATTAACAGATCAGCGTACATTCTGCACAGTTTGTGACATCAAATTTAACCCAGAGACAGACCACAAATCTGTTTAAGTCGTGCTTATCTCTTCCTTGTCATACAAAGCCCTCTCAAAGGAAACTGCACAAACAGTTAATATCTACTTTATAAGTGCTTTTTAAGCTTTTAAAAAAGAAGAAAATCTTAATTTCATTTAACTTCATGAAGATGAATTTTGTAAACAAATCCATATAAAGACAGAAGACAACTTCATGACTTTCCTACCCTGTCTCTGGCTCCTTGTCTCAAGCCTGCTGATTCCTTCTGAAAATGTAAATACATTCTTTTTTTTTTTTTTTTTGAAAAATCTGTAATTTCCTAGAGCAACTGGGCATGGTAGTTTTTATCAAATGTCACTCAAGCAGGAATAAATAGTGTATTTGTAAGGGGGACTATACTCAGTTGTGGAATAATACACATATTGTGTGCTAATGGAGCTTTATGCACAGATATTAGTTTTATAAGGCTCTGTACAGATGATACTTGTTAGCAGGATCAATTCATTGTTGCCTTTTGTCTCTTTGTAGGAAGAAAAATCTAGACCTATCCTTCAATAATAACAAACAAAAAACTGTAATTTTTTTCTCTTGTTTTTACATCAAAAACACAGTGCTGTTAGGCATTAGGTGTGAATAGAGAAAATATCCCATCCCTTCATGCTTCAGTCAAAGACACACTTAGATGCTCTCTTCCTGCATTAGGTCCCACTGGATCCAACAGGAAATATATCAATAGCAGGAAGTAAGATACTCTTAGGACAATGCAAAATTAGATCTAAGATTTGAGAATCTTTAAAAGTCTTGATGTGTGACCTTTGAGGTGTAGCAGATGTGCATTTTTTATAGTTCCAAATGATTACTCCCATTTTGGTTGCTGACAGCTATAATTACCACTGAGCTTATTAGAGGTATGAATAGGCGCAAAGTCTGTCTTGTGTCAAAATCACAGTCAAATTATGTATAAAACTAATTACCACCAAAAGGTCACGATCTTTACTGGAGAAGAGTAGGATAGGTGCTGAAACACCACTTGCACCTAAAGTGTGCATGGTGTGTGGCTCTTATTCTGCATTACAGGAGCAGAGTGTCTCTGCCTGCCTCCCTGCAGGAGGAAATAATGCATGTATTGTAGTTCCTTCAAATTTCTATAAAGAATTACATGACACTTTTCAGCAATACCAGTTGCCCTTTAAATTATTCGCTTGAACCTTCACCATTCAATCATGCCGTGGAGTTAATTAAGCTATACCAAGAGTAATAAAGAAGATAGATGACACCTGGTCATACATGCATGTCCTGACTCTGTGACAACTGAGGGCTGCTAAGGTCAGAGCCCAACAATTGATGGAACTGTCATCCTATCACTGTGGAAATTCACCAGCAGAATCAGATTGTGGATTGACGTCCCACTGGTCCAGGGGACCAAACAAATGGCCTGAGACATATTGGAGGCCTTGTCCCCAATCGCTAAACCTCAGAATCTAATCTGGGCAAGTGATCACTCACTTGCTGTTAATGTCATCATTTATGCCTGTCCAATAACTGGCACATACAGTGGGCACTTATTGACTTTGTCCTGCTTTAGGTATATGAAATCTAGTGGTCAGTAGACTCATCAAGATCCTTCAAACAATCTATCATCATGATGGTCAGTAATCACTTAAAAAAGAGTCATTAAAAATATTTTCTGCAAAACAGATAGTGCTGATGCTGCATTTTGGAATGTTTGCTCATTTGTCATTCATTTCTTCTTTGCAGTGATGGAAAGTAATATACAACATTATGTTTACTGACTATATCTTGGTTAAACTGATCAAATAGCCTGGCTAGCAGGCCCAATTGGCATATATCTATTAATGTTAAATATCACCACAAAATGGCTATCAAAAGCATTTGCTGATGCATAAATTGGATATGTAAACACTCAAAGTGCAGAATTAGTAGGCACATTGTCATGGTACTTATACTTTAGGTATTTCAAATTTATTTTATACCTCTATAATGTATCTAAGATAATTCATTAAAATTAGTTGGTAGCTATTGTTAGAAGTACATGCAGATTGATATTTTACACAAAAACAAGCAATCCACTCATACAATATGATGCAGTGTTATACATAGACTGAACTACCCAGCATCATAGGAAATAGTTCAAATTAGCTCCATTTGGAGCAAATGCCGGCTAATATGATGCATAATAATATTTTTTTACTTTAAATAGTGAACTACACTTAGCTGTTAATAAGTAAGTAATCTACTTTTGCTTGAAGCTAATAATAATAATTATTAAAATAATAATACTAATAGTGTTTTTGGCATCTTGGGGCAGCAAAACCAGCTTAACTATTCATCATCTTATAAAGTTGGTTTAACAAACATGTTAGTTAATATCTCCCTATTTACACATTCTGCAGACATATGTGGTCAATCAATGAATGAAATGTGAGTTGTTTGGTAGTTTTAATCTGAAAATCAGAGCAGAGTTGTGGGGCATAAAACCAATGTAAAGAGCTGGAAGACCCTGAAAATTAAAAAGCGCAGAATCGGGTGGTAATTCCCTGCTCACTCTGAGCAACACTTTTCAAATTAGAAATCATTTGATGTCAAATTATTTCAAGTGCTATTATGAAGCATTTTTACTTGATTTGAGTATTTTACATTAATAACTGAGTTTGTCTGGCCACTTTTGTCCATCAGCTGTGTTCACAAGTTGTGAACACAGCATGGACATAATACCACCTTTTAAGTTTGTATGATGAACTTGTTAGCAAACAGTTGCTAATTTACGCATGCAGTCATTACAGACCAACATTATCATTCATTTAGAGTCACCTGAACAAGTGTAATATTCACTCTCTTTCAGCTCTGTTTTTGTTCTCTACCAGCTCCTGAAATAAATATCTGGTGGTCTAGTTACTAAATGCTCCACTATGGTAGTGGAGCTAGTTACTAATTCTGTCTGTCTTTTGTTTGGTGCTTAGTAGGCAATGTATAGTGCCTTTTTAGAATTATTTCACTGACAATAGCCAGTGAGAGCAGTGGGAGTGAACCAAAAAGTTGTGGGCCGGATAGCTAAACAGTGAGTTGAAACTCACTATAGAGCTCAGTAAAACTGAGAGGAGCTGCAGATTCCAGTGACTGTTGTCTGTAGTAACCCCTTACACACTGTTTTTGCATTTGTTATTCTGAAAGTAAAACGACACCTCTCCTACCACAGTTATAGCATCATTAGTTGCTGTTCTGTGATTTACCATAAGAAGCCTTGCTCTCACTTCAGTTGGACTTTTTTGTAGGTTTATGTCCATAGAGAAGCAGGGGCCACAATGTTATCCTGGGGTATGACTGGGTGCATCTTTTCCACTGCATCTCTTTTTCAGTAGAAACTAAGAGGCCACAAAAGTTTGTCCAGAGAGAGAGAGAAAAAAATGAGACTCACATGCAAAGGTTAGACTGGCCTCTCGGCTGACGATGGTCCCAAAAGAATTGGCGGCGAGGCACTGATATGTTCCAGCATCTTGGTCTTTGTTCAGATGGCTGATTCTGAGGTTGCCTCCAGAAAGGCTGTAGTGAGATCCAGATTTGTGACTGATTTCTGTGCCATTTAGTTTCCACCTGAAAAAAAAAAATAAATAATGGAGAAAAATTTACATGTAAATTAACAAATTAAACATTGTTCAGTGTGGACTGGGGTGATGGAAGCATTCCAGACTACAAGAAGAAGAATGTGACTTGTACATTTGATTGTTTTTCAACAGGGAAGAAATAAAAGGTGGAGAGGGCCCAGAAATCATGCACTCCAGCTTAGGTAGCGTGCCAAGGACTTTACTCTCTGAGAATAGATAGCATTGCAGGCCATCCATCTTGCCAGACCCCAGTCAAACCGCATGAAAATGCTGCTTAATCATGATGGTACGACAATTAAAACAAATGCCTGCCACCTAGCCTTCACACTTGTGCATTCTAGACCTGTCCACATGATTATCATTGGTGTTAGGGGTGATCAACGAAGGGTATAATTCACTTAAAATGGCAACAGACTCTCCAATCTCTCCACACAGACGCACCTTATTAGGAGAAACACAGGTGGGAGGAATATCAGTCATTTCAGAAAAATGCTTTAAAGCCATAACTTAGTTTCAGCCAGGGCAAGAAAGAGCTCAGACTCTGTTATTTGTTATCAATGATGTATAACCATCAAAGCAATAAAAGGCTCTGCACAGATAAACAAGCATGAAAGGAGCATTTTATACCTTATTGGAAAACAGACAATGCAGATTTGATTAGGGCCCAAGGTGATTTGGCGGTTGATTATTTCTTTGAGGAGAAGTTCTAAATTTCCTTCTGCTTTGATTTTTTGATTTTCACAGAATGATTTCAGGCTCAGCTGGGAAAATAGTGCATTGTTTCATTTGGAAAAGAAAGCAGCTTTGATGTGAAAAAGGGCTTTGCTAAAGCCCTTTTGTACAGTAGACAGAAGTTGTGCAAAGCTGTTTTATGCACTGCTATCTTAACTCCCCTTGTTGTGCCAATTTGGTGCCTTTGAGGCTTAAGAACCTTTTTGAGAAAACGCTGACAGCACTGTTGTGTTATCATTGTTGCATTTCCTTGCTATATTACATCCTTTATAGTATAATGCTCTATAGAATAGATTCATTTACTTATTAGAGTTGAAGAAAATCAACTATGTCACCGCTTTGGTCACTGGAGTTGGTGCAGGATCATCACATAATACACAAGTAGGAGCTGATTACATGAAAAACAGTGTCAGGCTGTGTTGCTTACCCGCCTACCCGTACATTGAAGTGTCTCATAAACAGCAGTATATTTGTGGGTTGGGCATTGCAGCACTCACAAAGTGCCTCTACAGACTTTTTTCTTTTAATAGGCAAAATGTGTAGCACAATGGTCTTTCATGGCCCTTCTCCAGTTCAGTCATAAGTAAGTGCACACTCTCCAGAGCCTTATTACTACACACAATAGAGAAGAGCCCGAGGGGGGGTAGCTGCAGTCTCACAGGACCACAGCAGTGATTCATGTGCAGCTGAAGTGAAACAAACAAAAAATCAACATGAATATTTTACAGCCAAGGAACACCTTCAACCTGAATGAAAAAAGGCAGAATGGACGGGGGTGGGGTTAGTTGGGGGCCAATGTCTTGTCAAACCTCAGTATCAGGCTCAGATAGTGGCTTTTCCTCTCTGAGAAAGGATCCCATCAAATATGAAAGCAGCCTTTTCATAGTGGTAATTGCTCTGAGAAACACTGCATTGTATCCAAATTGAAACGGTTTAATCGAGTGACAGCTTGAAAACCAAATGCTGCAAAGGGTTTTCTCTGACAGTTGTTGATTTGTTTCTTTATCTGTGCCTTTCTAAAACATTAGCCTGGATGGCTAATTGAGTCTGGAAATGTTTTGATGTATCTGAGTGAGTAATCATGTCCAATGCTTAAAAGGACAAAGAATTAACCCAGTTGGAGGAAGATACTGAGAATCCCTAAATGTACCATATTGTGTGTGTGTGTGTGTGTGTGTGTGTGTGTGTGCGGTGTGTGTGTGTGTGTGTGTGTGTGTGTGTGTGTGCGGCTGTTAAACACAGAAGCAGTTAAAGATAATTGCCCACCCAATGCTGCCATTGTTCTTTTGTGACAAATTGAATTCCCTATGACAACTCTTGTTGCTTTAAGCCAATTAGATAACAACTTTAAAGCCACTAAGTGACAGATATTCAAATTTCTGTGAAACTTGAGCACATTCTAACACCAGATAAATTGAGACTAGTGCAGGAACAATGATAGAAAGCAGCATGAATGGAACTTTTAATTCCAAGCTCATGCCAGTGCATATCCCCCTCAACGAGAAGTATGGTGCAACAGATTACATCAAACACATGTAAACTAGATTATTTAATAATTCTATTTACAATGATTTATGCTGGCAAGCAGGCCACAACAGCAGTTCCATTTGTTAGGCACATGCTTTATGCAATCATGTAACAACAGGCCGTGTACACAGTGGCATAATACCACGCCATCTGGCTTGTGAGGCTGCGAATGTTATGCGGTCGTCTCTCTTAAGCCTGGCGCTTTAATATGTTAAAACAAAATACTAGTTTGTGCCACACCTCAGATAGTTAATTTTTTTCCCAGTTTTATTTTAAAAATACAAATAAGGAATGTTTAATGTGCATTAAGTGCTTCACGGAAAAAGTATTAAAAGTATTATAAAATGGATAGATGGGGTGGCTGTGGCTCAGGAGGTAGAGCGGGACGCCCACAAGGTCAGCGGTTTGATCCCCAGCTTCTCCAGTCCGTGCCAAAGTATCCTTGGGCAAGATACTCAACCCCACATTGCCCCTACGTTGTGTGAATGGGTGTGAATGTTAGAGCAAGCGCTGTATGAATGTGTGTGTGAATGGGTGAATGTGACACATGCGTGTGCAAAGCGCATTGAGTGGTCGATACGACTAGAAAAGCACTATGTAAGTACAGTCCATTTACCATTTACCATAGTTCTGGTTCTTGATTCTGATTGGCTGCATTTGGCTGCATTTGAAGATGTTGTAAAATACTGTATGGCTGCATTACATAAGTATTACTGTGGTGTTCATTTATTCATTTAAGCATCCCCCTTAAAGTTCGGTTTAGGCATGGAAACAGATGATTGGTTAGGGTTGGGCTTAAAATAACACAGGGGGGTGCTTTTCATGTTAGGGGTGTTTATTACAACACAACACCAGCGAAAGAAACAAAAAGAGCCTTCAGGGATTTATGTTTGAGTACCTGGAGAACCCACTGTGTCCTGTTGCTTCATTGGAGAAATGTGACTTGACGAGAGGAGAATTGATCACCGAGACAATAGTGGAGGATTTGGTGTCAAAGCAAAAATCAAAAGTGCATATTTGGCAATATTTTGGATTTATACCCAATGCCAAAAGGGAACCTGATAACATTAATGAGTCAATCTACAAACTTTGTCAGATGAAGGTGGCAGCATCTGCAAGTAACAGTTCTAACTGGATATTGAGGCAACACATGTCTATTCTTATAATGTCTGGTGTAATTGGTAACACTAGTGTTAAATTTGAAATCTATCTCCATACTGAGTACTGTCAGAACTATGGTTTTTACAGTTCGGTTATCTATCAATCAAAGTAATGAAATGTAACACAGTGAGCTTTAGAGGTGCTGGTATGCAGATTTTGTTATCTGCAGACAGAGCCAGGCTAGCTGCTCTGCTGTTTAATTAAACCAGGAGGAGAGTGCTGCCACTACTTTACCATCCAACTAGACCCATATTCACTAACACATTTGGATGCATCAGCATGATTTGTACAATATGTAAAAAAAAAATACAGCCTATACTCTATTAGAAAGCTGTTGAATGACAGCTGGGCACACAGGTGCAAAGCCTTTAAAGGATGCTGAACCTTCAACACAAGACTTCAAAATAAAAGTACACAACTAAATGAAAAAAAAAAACAGTCACAGAACAGTTTTAAATTCTCACCAGGGTTCAGATATTATTTTTGAAATGGTATTTTGCAACTGTGATATGTTTTAAGCTGTTTATCTTTCATTTTGTTGTTTTGATCTGAAATACTGGGCATCTTTGTCTAGCTCTAGTTGAATAATATGTATTTTTCACACATTTAAAACTATGAAGCTAGTGTTGCTGAGTTGTGTTGCGTAGCCTTATTTTTAACAGACATATATGACAGTGATTTCAATCTTCTTATCTGACTCTTGGAAGAAATAAGTATATCTCCAAAACGTTGAACCATTCCCTTAAGACAGTTGTACAGAATTATTGGTTTGATACATGTTGGTGTATTTCTATACTGTATCAGTCAATATTTATTAAAGAATTTTTAACCAGCCACCTCAGTGCCTGGAACTGATTTTTTAATACCACAACCTTTCTTTTCTCTCCCCTTTAAAATACAAAAAATATCCCTTCCTCATTTGGATTTAGTGCAGACAGTACTGAACACATACAGTATCTTTCTTCCTGGCATTTAATGTAAACACTGCAGCTCAAACTGTCACCATTTACTGCTGTGTGATGTGCAATTAATAAACTTTGAACATGACTTAACAGTTGCAATACTCAAAATCTTTAGAAGGTGACAGCCATTCTGACAGGACTGCACAACGACCTTGACAGAAAACAGCTGATTAGGTCATCCTCTAATCTGGCTCAAACCCAAGTATTAAATGTACCAATCCTTCCAAATCTTACCCAGCAATTTCAGTGAGCAAACATGATTGATTTTAACTTTTACTTGCCAGAGACACTGCTAGACAACACAACACCCTTTCAGTACACTAATGGTCTATGTGAAGAGCAAATAAAGAAGAAGAAAGGAAAGAATGGAAGAAACAGCTGTTCTTTGAACTCTGCAGGGGATAAAAAGATGTTTGAGCTGGGTACATGCAGAGTTTAATATGCATTCCCAGGCTACAGGTAGACAAGACACATTCCCACTGCAAAATAGAAATCATGTAATACATTCCTATGATCCTGATCAGCTCAGGTTTGATTTGCGTGGGCGAAAAAGTCATTTCTAAAGCTAGAAACAACAGAGCCAAGACTCTCGTTGCTGCATCAGGAGACAAATCCTGGGGCGGTTTTATCAGGGATGAATGGAGGACTGAATCTGAGGACACAATTACAGTACCCAGCCTGATATTACAGGGTACGGACACTGTCTCTGCTTTGTAACTTTGAGGACTACAATGAACTTAAGCGCATTGAGAAGTAAAAGCTCTGAATACATCTGAGACAAAAACAGAGTCAAACTCACTGTCAGTGAGGCAGCTTCAGGCTTTGTCAGATTAGAAAGTTGCTGGTTTCTAGTTTTAGAACAAGAGTGTCATGTAGAGTGTACAGATTAAACTGTCTGGGATCAAAAGAACAATATGTGTACAATTCTTCATCTTGGTTTGTGACTGAGTATGAACCACACAAGAAAGCTGCAAATCCAGAACTCTGTAATTATTTTGTATTCTTACCATAGCGTCAGTAATTACGCTGATAAAGCATTCCTAAAGACTGTGAAGCTTTTTGACAACCTTTTTAGTCATTTCTATTATCATATCAATTAGAACTCTAAGTTTTGTTTTTTTTTTTTGTTGTTGTTTTTGTTGTTTTAAAAAATACCAGTTTGATAAGCCTAAAAGATTAAAATGGATCTTGTTACTTGTGGTGACTTGGGTGGCATAAACAAGGGACTGTAATATTGCAATAGAGCCATGGTGTGAGGTAAACTGGATCCCTGTTTTTTTTTTCTTTTTCATACCTACATTTGTTTACATTTATAGAGCCTGAGAGCGACCTTGTGACTGGTAGGTAGGCAACTGCTCTACTGGTTGCGCCACTGAAAACCACAGGATACTGTGTGGTGCTAAGATCAATTGTAGTTAGGGATGCAATGATACCACTTTTTTTCAAACCGATACGATACCGATACTTGGATCTGAGTACTTGCCGATACTGAGTACCGATACGAGTACTTATTAATGCCATTACACTTTGTACATTTACTTGAAAACGTGTTTTATTTTCATCAGATATTGTTTCATTCTCTGGCTGTAAGAAATTGCTGTGACTAACATTTGAACATTCCATTATATATGGCACTGCCACACATTTTGCTCAAGTAGAAGTACTGTTTAAGTACTGTTATTGACATTTTAGCATTCAACTGCATCTTTTTTTAACAAACAGAATATCTTCAAGGCAGGAGTAGGCTAAGGCGGAATGTCTATTTTCCATTCGACTGCCACAGCGTCAGCCACGCTCCTATGTGCTAAGAGCCCCTCATTAACAGCCAGCTGGAGGGTGTGTGCGACACATGGAAGGCTCGCAAGTCCAGCTTCACTCATGGCTTTGATCATGTTTTTCGCATTATCACGTAGCACATGAACAGAACTTTTAGTGACCCCCCCATGTCTGAAGCATGTCATCAAACACACCTGTGATGACTTGGCTGGTGTGCGAACCCCTAAATTGTTGTGCATGCAGGACAGCTCTTCGCGGAGTAAAATCCTCGTCAATCTGCTGTGCAGTTAAACTGATGAGGGACACCGGGCTAACGCTGCTCATCCAAATATCAGTGGTGAAGCCTGTCTTGCAACAGGCTGCGGATGTGCCTCTTCACAAAGTCGTGTAGCTTTGGCAACACTGTGAGAGTCAGTGATGTGGTGTCGGCTAGGGATCTCATACCTCGGCTCCAGTACGCTGAGAAGATGTCTAAAATCCCCATGTATGGGTCAGAGCCTCTGTTATTTTCACTGCGCACGGGTTGTCTCTTAACATCTTCTCCCTTTTCTCCAGAGTTTGCTGCAAAATTGGTTGTTGCTGTTTGCCATTATTAGCAAACACTTTGAACTCGGCGTTGTGTTGGTTTTTTAGATGTTTTATCAGATTGCTTGTGTTGAATGAAATCGCTTTCACCCCTCTTCTTGACAGCTTTGCAGAGCATAATTTGCAGTCTGCTTTACTTTAGTCACCATCATCTACTTTGAAATACCTCCACACTGCTGACATTGCTCCCCCTAGCTCTCAATTAGCACCTGACCACCCAAGTGAACATCACAGTAAAATGGTATCGGGCTGTGGTATTGGAATACTTTTACGAGAACGAGTACAGGAACAGGGTATCGAGCCGATACCCGATACTGGTATCGGTATTGGTGCATCCCTAATTGTAGTGGTAGTGAAATTGCAAAAACAGTATAAATAGCACAGTTGCAAAAAGCATAAAATGTTCATAATGCCCTCTGTTATAATTATTTTATTATTATTTCTCTGGAGGGTTTTTTGATATTTGTCTCGGTTGGGGCTTGAACATGAGACCTTGGTAGGCATCCGTGTTACCGATCTCGCCACTGAAGAGCACAGAGCAAGACTTGGTAGTAAAAGCAATTGTAGTGATAGTAAAATTACAAAATAGTAAAATTGTTGTAAATAGCAAAATAGCATAAAAGCATAAACAGTTGAACAAAGCTGAATAAGCAAAACAGTAAAAATAGCATAAGCAAAACCATAAAATAGCATAAAAGCATAAACAGTTGAAAAAAGTTGAATAAGCAAAACAGTAAAAAGCTTCAAAAGTGAAACATTTTCATAGCAGAATAGTTTCTACAGGCAGAAAGTGCAGTGAAATTTCAGAAGAATAAGAATAAAGAAGATTTGAAGAACAATAGTAATAGTAATTATGGTGAGCCAAGGTCTACTATGCTGTATAGTGTACTTCTATATAATTTCTCAGCAAACATATAGATGTTTATCCTCAATAGACGTACAAGAAATCAACCACTGAACAGAGTTGAAGGATAAGTTTTTTGTCACCAAATACCATGAGAAGATCAAAACTGTGTGTTAGTCCATCACTCAGTCCATTCTGTCTTCCCTGCTCTGTCTGTTGTCTGACTCTTAGCCTCAAGTAAAGATGTAAAGCTTTAGAACCTGCTCCTGAAGTATTATTTTTGTAATGGATATTTATGTTTAAAATATTCTAAAACATCTCCTTTAATAGCTGGGCACTGTAATTTTCAGTAAATGTATTTTTTGACACTTTTCAGCAGCGCATTAATACACATTTAGTGCACTCCTGAGTATTTTCAGCAGCAACAGTGAATATGGGATTGACTAGAAATATACTACAGTGCCCATGTTAATCATAATGAATAGATACATTACCCAGTGCAACAGTGTGACTCACTGATGTATGTTTAATAGTTTTGAGACAATACTGGAGGTTTGTGGCACAGAGGAATAATAAGAGATACATCAGGCTTTGCATACACAGAAAACACTTACCATTTGTTTCAATTCATTGTTGGTTTTGATATGTTCATGCGACTTGTTGTCAATAAGAATAATACACAACATTTATAATATATATTACAATATTATGATACAGTTCAGACATTGTGCTGATTTCAGCAGTATGCAAAGTATGGTAACTGTATTTTCTTGTTTAATTGAGTGATGCAAGTTTTTAACATGTCACTTGTGCTATCGGTTAATAGGTGCAGATGAGTCTCACCCTCCCACAGTAGCCTGATATAAAACCTCCCTTATTGGTTGAGTTGGAAAATTTGGAGAGTGCTACATTAAAGGATTTGTGGGTACCAAAGTTTCAAACAGTTCTCTCTTATTGGCATTCACAGTTGCCAACATGTGAAGAGACACTGTTAAGGACAAGATGGAGACATTTGCCAGTGATGTCTAAAATTGAAGGATGTTGACATTGTCAGCTGTATAAAAGCAAGCAACATCACTGGAGAAGAACAATGTGCAGAGGGGGACAGACTCACCGGTAGATGGGAGGTGGGCTTCCTTGGGCTTCACAACTGAACACCACCTCCCTGTTCCTCTCCAGGGTTTCCACAGGGTACACGATGCTGCCGGGCTGCTTGGTGAAAGCAAGACTCTGCAGGACACTGCTCTCTGTGGGATGACAAGCAAAGACAACACAGCTGAGTATAAACTTAGGCACCGGCCTGTTTGTAAAACAGCCAATTAGTCAGTGGCAGAAATAGGTTGATGCTGCTTTAAGTGTTTCAAAGGGCAAAACCACAAGCAGACAAAACATATCAGTTTGAACAGCCTGTCACAGCACCACAGCCCAGAGAAGAATGATTTGAAGTGAGAACGTGTCTTCACCAGTTATTTAGGTGGTAACAGGATACAGGGCCTGATTTATGTTGAACAATTGTGTGGACAAATGCCTTCATTTACTTCGACTTTGACCTGCTTTTATTGTTCATTTATTTATTTATTTGCCCAGCTATAGTAGGATTATGTGTCCATGCAGAGGTGTATTAAGTTGGTTTCATGTGGTTAGAGCTCTTTGGTGTAAATGACACAACAGAAGTCTCAGTTACTCTATTAATGCAGCCAACAACACAGTGTGCTTCTTGTGCATGGGCTCAGTGAAACTTAGTAACAGTAGAAGTAACAGTTCACCTTAATTTCTTTGTCATACTGTAAATTGTTGTTATTCTTGTCAAAAAAAGTTGTAGAAACTGGAATAAGTCACTTCTATCTGATATCAGTCAGCTTTTTTATGTGAGTGAAACTTGTTTTTTGTATTGACAGTTTTACCCAACTGAGAGGAAACATATCTCTTGGATTTTCTGTAACAAATCTAAAGTCTAAAATAAAAAAAGAAGATGAAGAAGAGGACAGAGGAACAAGAACAAGAAGGGTAACAACAAGAAGAAATATAAACCAAAAGAAAAAAATCTTTAAAAAGCATGTTCTTAAGAAGTTTGAACCCATTCCTGCTGAAAAATATCAAAATGAGCAGCAGTGTTGATGGCTCAGTATTTAAAGGAGTTTCTAAGAAAAGTAAGCCAAAAATGTTTTTTCTCCTTTTTTATACCCAAACAAAAACATAATACATAGTTAAACAATGGGGAAATGTCAGAACATATGGACATTGAGTCAGAACAGCACCAGTTGCAAGGTAAATTATGGTTGTATGTTGTGGCACGAAGAGGAAGATTAATAAGTCATGACAAAGAAACAAGAGAAAAAAAAAGAACCTAAGAATCTGATCTGAAAAATTTAAAAAGAAAACGAAAATAAATGTCAAAGTTGTGATTGGAGGTGGTTATGGTGCTGTTTGCAAAACAAGCCCCAACCACAGAGGTGGGTGGAACACCAGAGGGTCCAGGGCAGAAATATAATCATAATGCACATATGGTAATTATTGTTGCTATTATCTATAGCATTATTATGATCACCAGAAGGACCTGGGCATTTAAGGAAGTTGCTGCAATAGACTGTGGGAGGGAGGTGGTCCACGGCTAAACTTCCCAGCTTGGACTACCCCAAGATTGTGTAGGAGGAAACTAGTCCAGTGTTGGTTGTTGTTTTCTTTTTCTTTTCCTTTTTTTAATACTCAAATAATCTTGATATAATCATTTCCAATTACATTCATGTACAGTGATTAACAGTACAATGGGAAGAACAGCAGGAGTTTGTTGGGTGTGAAAAAAACCCATTAAGTTCAGGAAAGATTTAAAGGAGTCTTGTCTTTTTCATTAGCACATATTGACCAAAACCATCTTGATTGCTTACAGTGATTGCTGCTCTCTGTGAATGAATGAGTGTAAATACAGTAGATAACCTACACATAATCTGACACATACATGAATAATCTATTATTCAGTGATGAGACAAGGTGAAAAAGAGGTTACCTGAACATAACTCCAGTTATATAAATATGTGCATCATTGTTCTGTATCATGGGTGTGACAGAATGTAAAGGATAACTCTGGTATTTTTTAACTTGGGCCTTATTTGGCCCAACATGTTATTAACATGTTTTTGCTTGTAAATGACTGATGGGGATAACAATCTTTGCAATCAGTGCAGTATTAAGCAGAAATAGTATACATAGCCACCACGAACAGATGCTGCAGTGTAATGCGTCCACATCAAAATAATTATTTTTGATCCTAGTCAGATCCTGTCTGACAACATTATGGATAGGATTCCTGCAGATATATACCTTTTTATTAAGGAGTATGATTCTTTAGGTTTAACCTAGAACATTGCAATACATCAGTGGTCCCCAACCACCGGGCCACGGACAGGTACTGGGTCGTGGATCATTTGGTGCCGGGCTGCTCAGAAAGAATAAATAATGTATATTATTTGATCTTATTGACTATTGTAGGGCCCTGAAACAACATAAAAGCCCCAAGACTGTCAAGAAAAACGAAGCTGCATTTAGTGGGAAATACCAGGAATCCTACTTAAAATACAGCTTTATCGCGATATCGGGCCAGGTGATTTGTATGCAGAATCTATATTCCAGTAATATAGTATATATATACATATATATATGATGTCTATTAATGATTTAAAAATTTCTTCCACCACTGAAAGTGACACAACACAAACAAACTAAAAGATTGAGGTAGCAGTATTCCAGAAACTATGCTTGGTAAAATAATTGTTTTTGTCAATGGAGTCCAGGAGCAAAGTCTAAGAGTGAAATATAGCAACTTTTTGTCCCACCTTATAATTAACGCCAGTCAGATATATGAATGGAGACACCTTCCCAGATTATAAAATTATAACCCACCAATATTAAGAATGACCTGTGACACAGAATGACCATGTAAAAGGATTATTGGAAAGAGAAGAAAGTAATACACAGTGCATGTTTCAGCAATTATAGTAAAATGGGAGAATCAGGGATTATTTAGTGACATGAGGAACAGATTAGTCCTTAAGATGAGAAGTGACTACTGTTCTAACTATACTTGTGGATAATGAGCTCTAGAGTTTTCATACAGGCTGTGGCTTACAGCTGAATCATGGTCTAAAAGTATGGGAGTTGAAGCCAGATGATGACATTAATATATTATCAGGAAGTCTTTTTTTGCCCTTCCCACTTCCTTATTGAGTTTCCATGCTTGTCCAAGTGGTGCAGAATTGGCTCCATGAAGCTTTTCTTGACCAGGAAGTTGAGCCTGAGCACTGAGAGGTGGGGTGAGGACTTCAGATTGTATTTGACAGCTGTTAATATTACATTTAAACTAAGCAAGGTGGAGACAGAACAAATGCTACTTTGAATGCTGCTGGGTGCCCTGTCAAATACAGCACTATGTCCAGATGTTAGAATTTACTGTGATTCTTCTCTCTAAAATGTAATTTCTCTGCGAAAACAGGTAGATTAAGTTCCCTTAAATCCCGCTGAAGATGTCACAACTGTAAAACAAACAATTTTTAAAAAAATCATTGTTCAACAGGGTTTATATTTTAAAAGTTAGAGCCTTACATCGATATTGAAATTTGTGCTGATATCTGGTAACCAAATTTCCATTGTGGCAAATATTTGCATGAGTCTAGTTTTTTATTTTTATTTTATTTTATTAATTTAAGTGTTAACTTTAATTCAGATGTTTTAATTAATTAAATAACATATCTATTATTATGACTTTTTAAAACAATGTTTCATTACTATTTGGTAATACCTTTGACTGTAGGAAAGATCCAACATTTATTTTAGCAGGACATGTTTGAAAGACTCATCTACTCTTGCATTTTTACTGGAGTGACAATCTTAGTTTATTGGTACACTTTACACTTTGGGCTACAGAACAGCTCTACAAGTACAACTGCCCACGTGTCTTTGAATTAAGTATAGCCACTCGTAGCCTCAAGATGATAGCTTCTAATGATTTAGTTGACCCTGTGACCCTTCATATAGCACCGCTGTCAGGTCAACATTTCTTATTGACAAACCCTTTGGTCCTTGACAAGCTCTCTCCACATCTAATCATAGGATTCCTGTGAAATTTGCAGTTGATATTTAAGTCCCCCTGAGGAGGGGACCTCACATTTTGATCCGCTGACCTTTTCTTTATCACCTTCATCAGACTAGAACTTCAACCTGCACACACTCATGAAACAAGACATTGGTATTGAAAAAGTGATTGAAATAAAAAAAACAACAACTGAGAATTCACATTGTGCATGCGCATGTCTTAAATCTGTTTATTACTAATGCCCAGCAGTGGTACATACAGCCTCCACTGTGCAACTGCAACCATTTATTTTGTCTTCAACTAACTTTTAAACAACAGCAATCTTCAGCATTGTGTTATGAAAGTAGTGGCAGATCTATGCATAGCTGTACAGACTGACATGCACAGGGTAATGCATAATTCAAAGAGCTGCTCAATAGGCAACCTAATTCAAGAAAATGTCTCCCTGCACAGCTCACATTTTTACAGCATCAGAGTGTGTTTCCAATCCCAGAGTAGCATTCAAACCTCATGCTAATTTTAGTGTGGGGGTAAACCATTCTTTTCTTATGCAAAACTGAACACAGCATTTAAATATATCACCTCTGACAAACATGTAATCTGCATAAGTCTGGAGAGTGATATTGTAAAAAAAAAAAAAAGTTTGCAATGCATATTTTAAACAGATCTCACAGATGTATGTTGTAAACTGTGACTAGAGCTCTGTGTGGTGAAAGCAGAACGCTGTTTAGTTTTGCTCAGAAATGCCTTTTAGCCATTTACCAACATCCCTCCAAAAGAGGATTTAAAACAATACATCAACATGCCTGCTCATCTTTTCCCTTCTAATTACTTCTGGCATGAGTTAGTTGTTTCCCGATCATCCAGAAGTAATTATTCAGGTCGTTCAAGGACACAGCAACAAGTCTTATCAGGCAAACAACTTCAGTATTTTGGTTACAAACAGTGTATCTGCTGTAACCTCATAAACTCTTGGGCAAAATAAATTGACTGTGTATTCCTTGCCAACAGGCAACGCTGCATCAAGTGTAGCAGAAGATAATACTGACTGTCCCTCAACAGCCAGCACGGTCACATGGAGCCATTTTTTGACTACAAATATAATGCGAGTCAAGGGTTTTCAAGCAGCAATGCACTTCACAAACCCTGTTGTGTATGCACCATCAGCTAGAATTACAAGAACAATTTAAACCTTATACAAAGGGTAGAGAGTGGCAGAGAATATTGCACATTTATAATTTTTTCCAGTATTATCTAAAGTCATTCACGAAAACATAAAAGAGGTAGCCCCAGTTCTACCTCTGAGGCATAAAATGAATAAATAAAAAGAAAAGAAATGCAGCTGTGAAAAAGAAGATAATTTTCCCAACAGCTACAATGTCCCCATTAATCCACACCTGTCAAAATAAAAAACACAATGCTTTGCATCAGTTAATAAAGTGACAGAAACACCACATCACTCAATTTTATATTCAGTGAAGATTAATATCTTTATCACACATACATCATCAGAGCTATTTTCGGTGGGACAGCTGTGAAAATATCTGTGAAATCATCTGAACAGATATGGCGTAACTGTTATTGTGCTATTGTGGTTAGGTGCCAAATCAAAAAAATCGTGCTAAGTAAACATTAGCAAATGCAGTATATATCTTTTTACACATGCAGTTTTCCACTATGATCTGTCTTAATCCAGTCTTCCTATAAACATTTTGCTCACTTTTGCTCTTGTTGTTGGCATGCCATTCCTCATCACAGCAATTTGTGTTGGTTGTATACACTGTGGGGGTATAATGCAAACCCACTATCTGCATCTCTTAAGTTCATAAAAATGTGTCGTCAGATTTTCAGAAATGGGTGTGGCCTATAATGAAAGTCAACAGAAATCTTCTAAACTGCCTAATTATCCATGTTAAATTGTTTTCTACCTACAAATGTATACAATAACATAGTACTGGAACTATCTGCCTAAATTTATTGAATCATACAGTAGCATGGAAGGATTTAACAATGTAAAAAATGCTGGAGCCTATGGCATGATTTTTCTTTGAAAAGCTGAAAGTTGTGTTCATAATGGAGAGAGTACCAGATGAATGGGAAGTTGGTCTGAAGTTGTGTCCAAGTTTATGAAGCTATTGACAAGAGGTTACATTGAGTCATACTGCATTATTAACCCTGGAGAAAGAAGCTTGTGACTACAATGGGAGGATGTCCAGATGAAAATAAAGTTGCTTTGGAGGTCTATGAACAAAAAAAAAAAAAAAAATGTTGAAAAAATTCTGCAAAGCTCCCTTTCACCATTGTGCATGGTTCCATTTTGTTATGGTTCCATACTACAGGTTTTCAGCTACTGTCTGTAAGACTGTCCAAAGAAAAAAAACAGCAGCATCATTTCAGCAAGTGCCCTGAAATGACCTGTTTACATTCAAGTGACCACTAACCAAAAAGCACAGCTAACCTTAACAAAGTAGTGATTTGTCTCTAAACATAACCAAATTACTGTACACAAAAATAATTAATGTGTTTCAACTTAAAAACTTCAATCGCTGCCTTGAACATGAAAAAGTTAAGTTCAGCAAGTTGTTTAACTACTGATCATTTGTTGTTTAAACTTGATACCAAAAAACACAACTATGTTACATTATCTACTACTAAGAACTACTAAGAAAACTTGTTTTATCTTGTCAAACAAACATACAGTGACACACTATTACAACTCACAATTTCAAGTTAAAATAACTTCAACCACTTAAACCATGTTTCTTTGGATATTATCAGCTCCTGTCCACACTGTACAGATAACAGTCACCTGAATTAGTTTATTACTTTAATTAGTGAAGAAAAACTCTGAGTCACTGCTGAGTAATAACCTCAATATGAAGTTATAAGTGACACCTTTATTCATTGGAGAGCTTGCCACTACTGTTAAGAGCTTTGATTTCAGTTCTTTGTGAAAAGAATCTGCTGGAAATTTTGCTCTCAACCAGTTCAGATAAGGCTGTTTAGCATGTCCTGATGCATGTCTGAACAACAGAAATAGGTCACCTTTAAAATCCTAACCCTATGTTTCTCAAACATTCAGGTACTGTTACCAGGTCTCCCAGTGGGCCTCCATACACCTGCAACGGGCTGTTCCTCTTCTCACTGTTACAACCCGATTCATCTAAATGCAACTCTGTGGGAGAAACATGTCAGCCCAAAGCACCAGGTTACTGCCACAGGGAATACCCGCAGCACTCTGGAAATTGGCTGTTGCCTACATTATGGTGATACTAAAAGATTTTTAAATTTTTAAATGGGATGAATAATATGTACAGATGTAGGAAAAGTCTTTCATCTTTTCAGTCCTCACTTTCTCCTGTGCCAGTCTGAGAATATTTTCTCTCACCTGAATGTATTATAGACTTCTATATTTATTTTGGTAAACATTTTTGAGTTGATTCATCCTAAAATCACAGGCCTTTTCATACTGTAAGTTTTTACATTCTGTAAATATTTCAACATCAGATCAGGTCTCATTACATCTCTGCTTGGACCAAGGTTAATTAAATGTTTCCAAAAGGTATGCTCATATAATCACAGCTATCATTTGCTTAGGTTTAAAAAAAAAACCAAAACTCTAAAAGAAGCGACCCAAAGTCCTCACTGCTCTGCTCTGAACCTGAATGACTTTAACTGTCCCAAAAATCCTCCCAGATATTAAGATAATAACTGAAGACTCATTACAGCTGTTTTATTTGCAAGGATATGTATTCATGCAGTGCCATTGAAAATAATAAATTTAGATCATTGAGATCTGAAGTACCTAACTTTTTGTTCTAAAGGTGTTTTTGTGGAAAATCAACAAAACAGCAAACCCTTGTGACTACTGACATATAAGGAACAAAGAAAGACATCTCAAGCAAAACACATATGTCTCATTTATAAAGATTTTACAGTTAAAATTCAGAGGTACAATGATAATATTTGACACAACATTCAGCTAGTGCTTTAATTCCTGTAAAGGAAATTATAAAATTCCACTGTGGACATTAATTGGTTAACAGTCAGCAGCATTTCAGTGTAAAATTCCTCCATGAGGACAGTCCAAAAAATTCCCTATATTGCATGGCTACCAGTGACTATTATCATATAGAGTGTGGACAGAACATTTTTAATTGCTTTGAAATACAAATACAGTGAATATCTAAATTAATTATGTTAAAAAAAATTAGAACAAGGGCAGCACGGTGGTGTAATGTTTAGTGCTGTTGTCTCACAGCAAGAAGGTTCCAGGTTTGAGCCCTGGTTTGCACAGGGCTCTTCTGTGTGGAGTTTGCATGTTCTCCCTATGCCTGCATTCCTTCTGGGTACTCTGGCTTCCTCCCACAGGCCAAAGACATGCAGGTTAACTGGTGATTCTAAATTGCCCGTAGGTGTGAATGTGAGTGTCAATGGTTGTTTGTCTATATGTGTTGGTCACAACACAACACAACCCCTCCAAGATTTTTTTTGCTACCAACCCAAAAAAAAAGTCTGTGAAATTTTATTCAGTTAAACTATCAGTTTTATTTCCTCAAATATACTTTTCCATTTTCATTTTCACTTCAAAACACCATATATAATCTGTGCAAGTACAGAATATGAAGCCAAGGACATGACCTTCCTGTCATCAGTGGTAGCTATGGCCCCGACAACAATCCCCTGGCGGAAAATATGTAAAACTTTGATGATTAGCTTTTAACACTGTGCAACAATAATTATTTTCTACTATGATTACACTATTGTACTGAATGGACAGTGTTTTCTTTTTTTCAGACTTGGTCTTGACATAGGCTTGGATCTGCTTGGGCTTGTCTCAAACTTGACTTAAGAGGTCTTGACTATAGCCCTAGCATCATGCACCCAAAAGTACTTGGAGTGTGAACAGAAAGAAATGACACAACCCCAAGAACAGTTGAAATTAAATTGTATAATTAGAGTTTGATTTACATGCTTATCAGCTGTGAACACATTATAAACAGAGTACAATAACTGAGGGGAAATGAATATGGAAAATATATTATCAGAAAAGTGTTTGTGAAACAACACATCTTTATACTGAAGTCAGTTGCTGCAACAACTAATCAAACAGGGAAACGAAACTCCAGACAGTGTAAGGGAACGTGATTTCATTTTCCTATGCACCTTTTTGCAAGATGTGCATTAGTTTAATATATTTGAAAGGAACTTACAAAAGAATACACCTCTTTATAACACTATTATGTTGTCTGATTAAAATGCATCATTCTGACCACGATCCTCTGCAAAGGAATCTGTGGCATAAACACCCCATCCCCACCACACACCCCCACCCAACACTCACAGAGCCCCACTCTTACTCGCTGCCACAGCCTTATGTGTACTGGTTCTCTGAAACTAATCCACTGAGGGCTGGCAGGTTTTAATGTCATCCAACAGTGGCACAATCAAACAGCTATTCAGATGGTATCAGCAGCGCTCTTCTAAGAGCTGTAAGGGAGATATTTTTGGACAGACTATGCTCTTTTCACTTAAGCTGGCCATAAACTAGAAGATTAACAGACTGAAAACGATACTGATTTGGCTGTCCTGAACTGTCTTCATGCTCCAGCTATGACCTGTTTGGAAAGGTCTTGCCTCAGTTGGAGCCATTATAGAGCACCCACAGAGATGAGACACAACTATTCTGGGGAAGGAAAGAAAATTTCAGGACATCCATGTTAAAATTCATCATGTGTGAAATGTGAAATAGCTGGTTGGATGTGTTTTCATTGTTCGCTATGGTTAGGTTAGCAAGAATGGAACAGAATAAGTGCCCCAAAAACTGGTCAGTGGGTTTGAATAGAAACATTGTTATGTTTGGCAGCTGTGGACCAAGTGGTTTGACCTGAGAATAAAGCAAATATTGATTTTATTATTATTTGACCTTTTTTAAAATCTTCAGAAATATGTATTTAGCATTACACAGACAAGATGAATGCACTATGTTATTCCTGCAGCAGAATGAAATATAAATATAAAAGAAACTCCTGACTCATGGTTTCCTGTATAATCCCTGGAAGTACTGTTTGTGCTTTGGAACATAACACACTACAAAATGACTGCTTCCAAACAGCTTTTTGTTTGTTTTGCCCACCACTAGTGCTCTTCTGCCAACACTATTAGGCATGCTGTAAATGTATTGTGCATGGTTAGTGAACAGAATGGCACTCTAATGTGGCCATTTTAAAACCGTATACTGCAAAGTCTGCAGTGCAAACACTGAGACAATCAACATTATAGGTAAACACTCTGCACCAACATATGGTACATGAAAAGGTTTGCTGAGATGGAAATAAATCCTATTTTCTTATTCAGTCTCCCTCTAATTGCAGTGCAGTTGAACAGTATGTTTTTTCCACTCAGACAGACATGTGGTCCTCACTGGGGTGACTGAATTCCCCAGTGAAGTGACAAATGAGTATACAAGCCTTAGCCTGTATGATGTAACACCTGCAGAGCATCCACGCAGCAACGCTAGGCATGAAACAACAAAGGAGAGACCTCATCTCCACAACAAGTCCTGAACATTAAACAGCAAAATATGCTGTTTGTGCCCCACTTGCAAGAACAATATCTTTTGACTTTGCTTTCTCACCATTTTAAAACTGTGAATAACAGTTTTCTGATCTGGCACAGCTACGATTAAGGTTTGTTTTGTTTTTTTTTAGATTGAAAAAACAATGGCAGAATACACATATTTGCTTTCTTGCTCACAGTTAGATGAGTTAGAAACATCTGTACGCCAGATATGAACCAAGAGCCAGTGGCCTGTTAGCTTAGCTTAGCAAAAAGACGGAAAAAACCCTGGCTCTGTCCAAGGGTGGCAAAATCTGTAAAATGTAAAAACAAAGTGCAAAGTGAACTTTACTGGTGCTGGCAGGCTGATTAAAAAAATAAACAGGCTGTTACACCCTGCCCTCAAACTAACTGTCTTACTGGGCCAAAATCTACCAGGCATTGATGATGTTCACAGAAAATAGAGTGTGTCTTCTTTTCTGTAGTGGGATCATTATTGATACTGAAGCATCGTAACTCTAGTTTTATGGTTGCAGGCAGTGTCCTTTAATGAGTTACCCTGCCTATAGAGTCTCATTAGAGGTCATAGCCTGCACGAAACAGAAGTATGTGTTCAATCAGATAGCAGCTTGTGGCCCATCTGATAATCAGACAATTAGGAGAACTTTAAATTGGCTTGCATAATGCACTGTAACAGTTATACACATACACTGATTTCACAGATATGGCCTCTATCATGGTGGGATCCTGAGATATAATAAACACTGACATGATTGTAATGAAAGAACATTTTAATTAAACTTAACATCTTTAGCATTATGATTAACATGAAGCCTATGCACTGTTGAAACAGGTACGGTACGTGCGGCCATTAGGATGTGGGTGGCAAACCCCTCCAGCTCACCCTTTTCTTTCCTGTCCCACTCAGTCTGTGCCAGGAACATCTCATCAGTGTTCTTTTCCAGCCACTCAATTAGCATTGCTGTCTTGTTAAAAAAAACTTACAAGCTGTCGGAAAACTAGAAGAATGGTGTGGGATGTACAGTCTCAGTTGCTCTGCACCCTCAAAGTGACAGTCACATAAATCATTCATTTTTTTGGGTTGCATGAGAGTGAGGCGGTGTCACTAAATTAGCTTTGAAATGGCAACCCCATCCACACTTCTTGTGCCTACAGACAATAGCAAGGTGATCTTGACTGATTTTACTCCAAAAGGCCATGAATAAAACATGTATTGATATGCATATCAAAAGGCAAGAGTTGACAAAGCAAAACAAAGCCAAACAAAGATGTAGGGGCAGTGAAGAGAGGAGAGGAGAGAGCTTTTTCTTGAACCTGCTTTGAATCCCTAGCACCGCCAATTAGCAGGGGCTTGGCTCAGAGGCCATCTGGGGATGCCCCCCTCCTTCATCTTGACATAATTGCTCCTCCTGAGGAAGGGCAGGTGAGTCCACCTAGAGACGCAGGCCTGTTCCAGGTTAGCTAGACACGCTCTTCAATTTCATGGGCTACAGCTGAGCTCTTACTAATTCAGTCATCAAGCTGATCTCAACCCTAATGAAGGCTTTAATAAGTCAGAGAACAGTGTTTAAAATGATAAAAAGCTTAGCGAGTCAAATGGTTTAAACTGTGGAGTTCTGAGGTCACATTACAAGGTACAAATTTGCAGAAATGTGACCAGTTTTCATTGAGATGCAGTTGCCTCCTTAAACAGCACGGTGGATTAGATGACCAAACTCACCTCACAGAGTAATCTACTCCTAATCAGTACATAATGAAGTGGGGACAGCTGGGCCAGTTTGGAGGTGTGCATGGACACAGACTCGGGGGCAAAGGGCCATGGAGTCTGCCTAGCAGCAGGGCTCAGCTGGCCTGGCACCGGCAGGCTCACCACAGGCTGCTCACTCAGTGGAATGACAGAGGTCAGTGTTCATCCTGTCACTGTAAAATGGCCTGAAGAGATCAGGGCAGCACTTCTAGAAGAGACCTTGACATATAAGGCCATCTAACATGCACATCAACCTAAGGAATGCCCTTCATGGGCAATGGGCATGATTATGGACACACAGGAGTGCATCATTCTGGATGGCAGTTATTGCCACATCCAGGAGCACTGCTGCAGTGACAGATGCTGCACGTCCTTTGGTTAGTCAACAAACTGATAGAAGAGAATATATTTATCAGCCAGACTGATGTGATTAACACTATAAGAGAGGCTAGTCCCAGTTGATTTCATTTGGAATGCAGTTACTTGTGATATTTATTTGTGATATTGAACTGCTGGATTATGAGGGATAAATATGAATGTCATTGTTGAAGTTTAAATTCAGTTTGCTTGAATGATGCTGTGGAATTTAAAATTTTTGAAATTTTCCCCCCACCTTCCACACATTAACTGATTTTCATTTGTTTTACTACATTTTTAAACTTAATTTTGTGGAATCTTAACATTGCCTGACATATGTCATCCATCACAGTGATCATGTCAGCTTTTGGCTTTTGGTGCTGCCATGGTTCAATTCTGATTGTATGGTGATTTGGTTATAAATGCAAAATGATTTCGAAAGTCTTCAGAATAATCTCATATAAATTAAAGCTGACATCATATTCACTGTGATGGATTACCTATCTTAAACAATACATAGTTATATCGTAGCCAGCAGAGAGGAAGGGAAACTAGTGGCAGCTTAAACAAATCACACTAAGATATGTACAAACACAACAGTATTCCTTGTAAAATATTTGGCAGGATGTGTAGTGTAAAATGTCCTTTATATCACAGTGCCCTTCCTGAAACGTCTGCATGGCTGACGCCTTCTCTAAGCCTGCCAGCAGTGAGCTAACAGTGAGTCAGATTCACTTAGTCATTTAGCAATGAAATATGTGGAGCTGTGCTGTGTTTTTCACTGGAGCCACATTTCCCTACCTGGTGAGGTATTTGATGCCAATGTGTACCCTTTAAGTTTGATTTTAAATGAGCTGTTGCCTGAGAGGCTAACCGCTATCCATCGGCTAGGTTGTGGCTGATAGCTACTCTCTACACTAGTTAGTAGCTTCAACACAGGATTAGTTTAAAAATGCCCTCCCATAAAGTGTTTAAATTGTCCCATTTTTATTAAATGTGTATTAATACAGTTTGTGGTGGCTTTGCACTGTATTACATTATATTCAAAAGAGTTTCTAATGCTGATCCTCCTCATGTATGTAAATTAGACATTAGGACATTAGACCTCTGAAACAAACCTGACCACTACAAGCTTTTTAAAAGGTAATTCTTATGGTAGAGCTATTACATCAGATTGCATTACACTGTTCATTTGTATATTCTATCCTAGTACCACAAATTATTGCTATCAAGTTTCAGAACACTTAATTTAGCTTTCTGTAGCCGCACAACAAACCAATGTATTTATCCCTCCATGAGGGCCTGCAAGAACACAGCTACTAACTCTTTCATCAAGAGGGGATTATAATGCTAGATCACTGTCTGAGGAAACAAGGCACAGTGCCACACAGCTAATTGGCTAAGTGAAGCTGATTCACTATTGTCTGACTTAGGAGAGGCAGCCATCTTCCAGTCAAGTCCCCCAAATAGGCTACTGCATTTTATATCTCAAAAAGGCTGAAATGGAACAAAAAAAAAAATCCAATTCAATTTCAGGGCATTGCTTGTTTAGACATTTTCACCTGTGCAGGTGCAATAGCCACAGTGTCACAGTAAGACATGTAAATGATCCAGCATGCACCATGCAACCTTTATTAATGTTATTACTTACAAAAGAAGCTTTCCTGCCATGAAAAAGTCTACTCTTTCTTTACTTGGGTCTGAGCTTGCAATTAATTGAAGAAGAGTTTCATTGAGGAAATGTAAATTCTACACAAATTACATTACTGCAAAACAAAACGTTCCAGTACAAACACAAATAATAGCTGAGCACACTGGCAGGGGAGGGACTCTTTGATATGCTAAAGAGTGCCATCTGTTGCCATCAATAACTTAATGTGTTGAGTAGATAGTGCCATCTGACTTCATTACTTTCAAAGTATGTTTTGAAGTACAGGTAATGATCCCCGTCTTGCTCATAACCCTTCACCAACACAAACAGGAAACGACTGCCTGCTACTGAACCTGCACTTTCACATGTTTGATATCCTATCAGATGGTTATCATCTTTGTGGGAGTGCAGCAGAAGTGCGAATCCTGATGCTGTGCATCAATTCAACCCTGGAGTTTATCTTATCAAATGTGCAGCCGCTTCATAATTTATTTTCAGGCCAAACAGAGCTGCTTTGTCACTGCACACTTGAGAAGAAATTGCCATGACACCTCCACAGAGAGCTCTTTAATGAAATGTCATAATTAGGCCTACAAGTCATCTATCTGTCTGTCCCAATAACTCACTATATTAGTTCTAACCATTAGCACTGATAGACATCTGCTGGAACAACTCATTGCATGATGTAATGAGTTTGCATAATGCATGAGTGCAATCCTGACCTGAGAGTATATAACCTTTTTACAAGGTCATTACAAAGACAAATTAGTAATTTAATTTGGGAGGTTAAGTTGTTTTAAGTTCTGAAAGGATTGACGTATGGGAAAACTGGATTATTTTTCATCATGTTACACAAGTTTGTCCTTTTGCTATGGGATACCTGCAATCTAAATATACTCTTGTTATTCATATGAGGTTCCATGCAAGATCACACCAGGCAAGGTTGGGGATATATTTGGGGAACATGCATGTATGAATCCATGTGATCACATCACATGGTTGTACTACAGCTATAGCTTGCAGAGTTGCCCTTTATTGTACAGAACTGTATACTTGTGTCCTCTACTAGGTAGCCTTGCATATCCCTTGCAGTGCACTATGTAGGACTGTACAATTGTATTGTATATGTCCAGTTGCACTTGTACCATAGTTTATGACCTGGATGGATATTGGTTCTACTGTTCTACTGACCTTTAAGGGCAAATATGTTTTATTTGAATAGAATTAAATGTAGAAATCTAAACAGATACAGGAATGTTCATGATACCGGGCTGAGTGCAGTGATACTGCAGTTTAGATATTTGAGCACATAAGTTACAGTCTTGTTTATTTATCATAAGAGTGACAATAAAGAAAATGTTGCACCGTTGTTTTTTTAATGTCAGTATCTGCAGCCCTTTGCTATGACTTCCGCAGTTTGTCCTATTTTCCTGTTTTGCAATGACAGTCAGCTTGCAGTGGTCAAGAGCATACTGTGTCCTGCTCAGGGCGGGCTATGACTCACTTAGTGAATCCAGTCTTGGGGTGACACATGGCTAAATGGCTGCACAGTTCCTCCAGCTATGTGTCTGTCTCAGCATTAGTGCTCTCACAGCCACTGACCGGAGCTGCTGCTAAGCTGCTCGCTGAGCATTTTAGATGAATACTTGCATTGGCTGCACTTCTGACAGTCTCACAAACATTTTGTGAAATGCTGAAACACGGTTTACAAGTTGGGGACACAAATAATGTGAAGAATCAGACGATACGGTTTTGACATGTTTTGACATTGTTACATTTAGCTTTAGCTTTAGTGGCTTTGGCTTAAAAGTAGAACAAGACCAACTGGGCTGGCTGATACATCGGCTGATATTGTATCAATATCACATATATCTGTATCAATGTACGTGTCATCTGATAAGTACAGTAACAAGAAATTGCAGGTCTAGGGTAATTTCACAACAATGCCACCATTACATACAGTGGTTTGTCAACTAGAAAGCACTGACTTGAATTTTTCAACTGAAAAATGTCCCAACACAGATCTTGGTTACGTTTAAAAAAAAAAAATAGTTAATTAATTAAGGGACTCATATTAAGTTTTGTAAAATTATGTGTTTATGTTTATTGTTTCACTTATCATTATCAGATTTTCAAAAACTCAACATCAATATGAGCATCTGTTACCAAAAATCCTGTTCCTGTTACTTAGATTGTACTTATGAGTAATATGAGTTGGTTTTTGGTTGAACAAGAGACACTGCCAACAAAAACATAGATTTTATATGTGTGTTGATATGGAAATGGTATAAATGTCATACCCACAAAAGGCTTTTAGTTTGGGTTCGTGACAACTTTGTCTTTATGACAATTGTGTAAATGATAATTGTGTTTGGAAGTGGTGATTGGTTAATGATTTTCATGTAACAGATTTCCAGTCTGACTATTTTCAAAGCATGTTTAATAACAGCGGTAGAGTTGTAGCCATACTAGACAATCTCTAACTACTGACCTGTTAATAAGTAACTTGATCTTCACTTAGTGCAAATTTTGTCCTCTTTATAAGTGGGAAGATGACAGTAATTGCTAATTAAATTCTCCAAAACACAATATTCCCTCACTGGAGTAATTTCAAACTTATTAAAAGATAGTGAAATGAGACCTGCTGTCATTTTGCATGGACCCCTGGAATCCTGATCAGAAGCCCCCAACAGCTTGGTGTCTAGTTTTTTTTTTTTTTTTTAATAGCCTACAGTTACTATTTACCTATATAGTGTGCAATGTTAAATCAGGACAGTCAGTGTATCTGTGTGTGTTACTGTGATCTATTGTACTGTGTGGTCTTTGACAGAAAATCATCTAAAAATAAATGTATGCAGTAATACAAAATGTGCCTAAACTGTCAGGCAAGGGTTAAAAATAAGAGGATATCAGCTTCCTAGTCATCTCCCTGCTCCCACTCTCCAGCTAGTATTCACAGCAGAGCTGCTTTGGTCTGTCAAAGAGCAGTTTCCGTGCTGACAAGTGACAGTTTAAACAGAAAACAACAACAACAACAAAAAATTCTAGTCCATTTGCAGGTTGAGAGTATATGAATTTAGAAATCATGGATCAGCATAAAGAAAAAACATTATTTAAGAAGCACCTAAGTGTGTCCACTCTGTGAAATAAGTTTTGCATCAACTACCTCATATACTCAAACTCTTATATAACAACCTGCCCTCAAAAGCAAAGCAAAAGATAGCACATCTTCTGAGGAGGCAGATCAAATATCTGGTGCAGATGTTTTTTTTTCTCTGAACCTCTATGAGGAGTTCATTAGAGGCAGTGTCCTCTGTGATTGTTGGAGATAATACACAAGGCTCCGCATGTGGAACAGATGAACCTTGAAGAAAGAGTATTTTCTCCATGCTGGGGGTAAAGGCTTCATAAAGAGGTTCAAGGTGGTGAGAATGGAGAATATCTGCACATATCTTTCTAGCTTCCTTGTAACTATTAGAATAGATAGTTCTGTCATGGCACATAAGTAGTTCACTGGGCTGGAAATATTCATTTTCTATAGGCAGGACACTGATATATGGAATGTGTTTTAACAGCAAGGGTCCAATTCACACCCACTGGTCTTGTAAAAGAAGAGAGAATGAAAACCATACTTAATAGGATAATAATGGAGTTTGAAAGAAATAAACTACAGTTATTTTGCCACGATCGTAAAGTAGAGAGAACATTCTCAAACTAAAATTATAAAATCCTTAAACTCATTCAGCTAACGGGGACAATCAACATAATTTTTAATGTTTTCTCTAATATGCATGAACATTATTGTATTCTCATGTTAAAAAGGTTACTTACATAAGAGACAGCCATACAATAGCAATCAATAGTGTCACATTTATCTTTTGTTTTTTGTCTGGCTTTTCCAATTTCTGTAGATGACAGGACATGCAATGTCCTGTTTAGTGTTTATTCAGTTGTTACCTCAGCAATAGCACCTATGTTAGGCTCCATAAAACAATGCCTGTGATGCACTGAATAGATGGGGGATGTATATTGACGGATACTGTTACTTCAGCGGACGATGCTTATGAACAGATTCAATCCACACACACACACACACACACACACACACACACACACACACACACACACACTCTTCCCTCTGCAACTGCACTTGAGCAAAGTAGTAGAGCTGCTCAATGGCCAACAGCACACACAAATTTGATCATGCTGAGCAGTTCCCAGGAGAGATTCTGCATATGAGTATAAATCATGTAACACTGAAAAACGGTGTGCTTCACAAAAAATCCTCAAGTGAATAAAGCTAAGAGACAAAAAAAAAGACCTCTCTGTAATGAATATTCAAATAAATACATTAAAATTATAATAAATATTTAATAATGTATAGCACAAAGGAAGCATACTTATTCATATCAGCAGTAAACTGGAGGCTGTTACATATGAATATTAAGAGTCTGACACTGACATCATTTATCATAACTAATGTAGATAGGAACTGTTTAATTGCTTTATTTGTTAGTCACTGGGTAAGTAACACACACCTTGGGTAAATTATGTGATACATGACTGATTCTTTGAGTTTTGCATTTTTATAATGTCTGTAAAAAAAAAAACAACTACTACTACCTACTTACTGCAATTCCTTAATAAAACAAAAGCCTCAAAAGAGAAATATGTATTGCTGTGCATTCATGTATTATGTACTACATTTCAGGGAAGTGATTTAATAAGCTGTAAATGCAGTGTTTAGACATATGTACTGTTTGCATCTATGATGTCTACTAGGCTACAATAAACTGCTGTAACACAGGTTTGCTTCCATTGTTGTTTGAGACACAAAGGTGGGCTGAAATAATGTATAGTTCATTTGCATGTTATAGACTGTCATCCACACATGGTGAGTTTATTAAACACTATATATTCAAAACTATAAAAAGATTTTCTTTTTCAGTATACACTTTGTATACTGTCAGCCTGGGCCAGAAGAGATGTGCAAACATTGCTTACTCACAGATTGGAAATGGTGGCAGTGTCATGTCTCACATTTGACAAATACGAGTGTCAGTTAGAAACTGCAGGTAAATTTGTATGTTCTTAAGTCCTACATGCTCATGTATGTAGCAAAAGTCGTCTGTTTTGTAAAAAATTGTACAAAATAATATGGCCAGTGAGTTCATGTTACAATTCACAGCTTGTACATTGCAAATTCAATAAGGCCTCGTTTGTCCAGAATGTCTAGAATGACACATAGAAGTGTTTCCTGATTTGTCCTCTATAGACAGAATAGCATTATTTGTCTGTATCTTTTAAAACAGGTACAAATCACTGTAGAAAATTAATCAGTTTTAAGGTCTGACAACACTATGGTTAAGGTGTGGTTAAATTTAGGCGTCATAAACATTCCATTAAAGTTCATGAAAGACTGTGGTCAGAATAAATAATAAATAAAAATAATAATTTAATAAAATAATAATAAAAATGTTGACTGTCAGTTATAAACAGATAATGAAAATCAATCTCCTGTGTTACAATCCAATGTTTTGTTGACTCATCCACCCACCAAGGCCTCCTTTGTCACTCTATAAATATTAAAAACTTTGCTCCCGCCACAATTCCTACAGCCACTACAGACTACGGCTTTTGTCTTTCTCTTTTTTTTGGTCATTTTTGTCTTTTTCACTTCCCCACTTCATTGTGTTTGAGCTATGCCTTCTTTATGACACACTCAAGCAGTATTTGTGCACAGACAGTGGAAGCTTTACTGGGCCCACTGCAGAAGAAATTACAAAACTTATGTAAAATGGAATTGAAGAGTGTCATGCAAGGCCACATTTTGAAGTCCCAATTTATTCCTCTTAGTCTCTAGACCTAAATGGAGGTAAAAGAACTAAACAACACCTTACACTAGGTTTGCTATGAAGACTTTGTCATATCTGAGGTTGAGTATTGTCTGTTTATACCCTACAGTTCAAGAAGCCCAGTTGAAGTTGTTAGGTTTGGTTAGCTCCCCACTGTATGTAAAAAAGGGCCTCAGAGTAAATAAATGACATAGATAACATCCCATTTTGTATGAAGTAATAATAATGTTTTAAGATAGTACAGATGTATTTCTTAAATACTGTCTTAAACACTGTCATTGTAATTCTTCTGTAGTAATAACAGAAGTCTAAACAGTACAAAAGAAGAGGAACAATAGTGAAAAAAAGAAGTGAGACATAAATAACCAAAAAAACTAAAGCCAAGGACAATAAACAAAGCACATTATATGCAAGCAGTTTAAAGCCTGATTGAAAAGATGATACAGAATCATCCACCCTAATCTCCTCAGACTGCTTCCTCCAAAGTCTGGAGGCCCAGATGTCAAAAATTAAAAATTGGGGTGATATGATCTTGTCTTTCAAGCTGCTGTATTTTGTACAAACTGCAGGCATGAGAGGGACTTTTGACAGAGGCAGAAAAACAGAGCGCAGCTGTATTCTTAATGATAAGACCAAGGGTCACTGTCCTCTTTTATTTATTTATTTTTATTCTCATATCACTAAAGGACAAAAACATCTTAATTGTTTCATCTGTGCATTTTGTTTTTCATAGGCACAGGTCATGGAAAGTTGAACATCGCATTGTTTTCAGTATGCGTTAATGCATACAAAGTATGGTGGTGAGTAATGAATGAAAAACACAATGTATAAAAAATGTCATTGAGGGCAATGCATATTTTACAGGTTATAAACAGTTTAGGTGGATTTTATTGAGTCACTGTTTGATGTTTAGACTGAAAGCCGACAAAACAGAGTTGCTACACGTGTTGGTGGGTCTCTGTGAAAGTCTAGAAAATACAGCTTATTCAAAAAAGTTTTATTTCAAGTCAGGGAACATCTATTTGTAGTTTCTAAAAAGGGTCAATTAAAGTGCGAGGGTACACCAGGGAGCTGTGTCAAGGCTAACTCATGAGTCCTGTGTTTCTGATTAGAGATGTCATGCATGCTTTTAGCTGAAAAGAAAGCCTTGATGGTGCATTAGTGCCCCAACTATCCAAATGAATTCACGACAGGTTGCCCTCTACACGTACCTCAGAAATGTTGGGAAAGCTGCTGAGGTCAGTCAGAGCTCATGTTCAAAACTAAAACATTCCTCTTTTCACCTTCCTCTTTGGTTCTATTTAGAAGCATGAGCACAGACTCTAAAATACAGACATCTTTGAAACAGACATCTTTGGTGCAAACACTATATCATCATATCACACATCAAATTTCTTCTTAATCATTTTTATAAAATCATAACTTGATTTGGACATGGCTATTTAACCTGTTGGTCATGTAAAAACATAGGCTGACACATCACTTACTTGCTTAGAAGTTAGAATCATAAAGCTCTGGAATAAGAGATGAAAGATTTCCAGCCTGATATCACCAAATTTCATATGAACACACCATTTTTTATATTTTCCAAAATATCAAACTTTTCCTTCAAGGTAAGGTTGTGGCTGTATGAGAGAGAGGAGCTTTCAATAAAATCTGTAGTTTCCACTCAGTAGAAAACATCCTGGTACATCTTTTTAAAAGAAGCACTCACCCAGAACATGGTGCTTACTTAAAGTTGCTATTTCTGTGTAAAATTACCTCCTGTTTCTGGTTTCTGTTTCTCCCTCAGAATCCTTTTGTTGTGAGAAAACATTTTCTTACTTTTCATGCACTGGGCACATATTTGCATTTTACGACATTATGCCCATTTCAGACAAAATGTCTGGAAACCAGGCTCTTTTGCTCACAAAGCAAAAACACGCTTGTGTCTAAAGTGCGTGTTTGTATTTATTTGTATGTGTGTGCGTGTGTGTTCCTATATATAAAATGCTGAGCCTGTCTGGAAAGACAGCCCTTTTAATCTGCTCCACAGCAGCTCTCAGGGTGAAGAAATCAAACAGTTTTGAAACAGCACCCAAAAATCACACACAAAAAAAGCAGCTTGGTGAAAAATGTGCAAGAGAGCGTGAACAGAAGTAAAGGGCGCTTGCTGCTATTATCATGGTAGAATAAGCTGGGGCAATGAGCAGGGAATTAAAATTCCGGATGCATGGGAGAACTAGGAGTGTAGTAGTGTAGTGGAGAGTGGTGCTACAGCAATCAACCACTAACAGGGAGGAATGATACACAGAGTATGCAGGGGGAAAAAAGTAAGAAAAATATCTAACTAAATCACTTCCTTGTAAACACAACCCTTAACCAACGTAATGTACTTCTTGAGAGCCTTTGGCACACAAACAACACTTCAACATCTGGATTTATTAATTAATGGTTGGGTAAAAACAGAAAAAGGAAGTTACAACTCTATTTAAATCCCAACATATTTGGTTGTAGTGTTAATATTACTAAATTGTGGCATGTCACCTGGGACCAGGGCAGCCAACACTTAAAGGTTAAGGCTGGTGATAGTCTATACTTTTGTTATTTGTCAAAAAATTTCCATGAAAATAATTAAAATAATTTAAAAAGGCTAAAGAATTTCCTAAAATAGTTAGGCATTTGTTAAGGACTACTTTTATCTGATTAAAAAGCATACACAATGTACATATATACAGTTTGCTATACACATACTCACTTAGTAACAATGGTGAGAAATTGTACAACAATACAACATATCTATATCTCAAATGAATAAGATATCAGGCTTTGATTACACAGACAAAAAGGATAAAGTTGTCACTGGTTTCATGGGTTTTGCTGACAATAAGAAAATTTACATAGAATGTATCTCAAAATTCCATGCTTTAAGTTTAAAGGGGACTTCTTTTGTCAGCATGGTTATTCTAATTGTGACAACTAATCATAATGCTCACCATGGCTGTGGTAGAACACCTGTTACAGCTTTCTCAAAAACAAACAAACAAACAAACAAAAATCTGAAATCATGTATGTTTGTCATCGTAGCACTGAGTCTCAGGAAGCAAATGATCCCTCGAAAGAGTCTGCACCCACTGGAGCAAACCACTTCGCATAGTTCCCTCAACTGGCCTCCAGGCTCAACGGCCAGATATTACAGATAATCTTGCATTGTTTGTGACTCCTAAAATGTTAACTGCACACGTCTTCTAGAAAATTGCAGTTTTTTGGAAAGCTGTGAAAGGTTTTGAGCCTCTTTCCTGATCTGCATCTTTCTAGCCGGAATCTACATCTCCCAAATCTCTACACTAGAGGTGGTGAGCAAAATGATATCATGACCAATATTAACAATTGGGAAATGTGACAATAACACCAAGGTTATCTCAAAGACAATCCTAAAACATTAGAATCAGCATTGTCTCAGTTGTTGTGCCATGCTACTGTCTCAAAACACCCCTGTTGTCATTTTGTTGTCTGTTGTTGCAGACCAGCAGTATAGTCAGCAAGACAACAAGCAGGTGACTAATTTAAAAATGTAATTGGATTTTTGGTTTCAACGACATGTTTTATTATCAAGCTTTTATTCATTTGTGCATGAAAAACAAATCAACTTATAACTCCCCAGGCTGAGGAGTGTAACTAAAGCTGCAATAAACATCTGTACAATCCCTTTTTCCCAAGCCTACATGAGGTTCACTCTACTTGCAAATCCATTCTTTGCAGCATATGAAAGCTGAGCCAAGCTGCATATTGTGCATCATTCTTGTTCCCAGCAGTCGGTTTTCAGCCACCTCTCTAATCCATATAGAGGCCATATCATCCATTGTATGGTGAGTTTTGTTCCAAACTGATAAGCAGGAGGGTTAGTATAGTAATCTTGTGCTCAGGCTTAAAGATCCAAAAAAATGCTCCAAGATGTTCATTTTCAGCTCAGCTGAAAATGCATTAGTCGTATAGAGGTCTGACTTTATGCCTCCCTGGAAGTTTCGCGAGGAGGATAAACCAATTTTAGACTAAGAGCAACACTTTTAACAGCTGTGGTTCATGGATGTTCTCAGTGGATCTGTCTGCACACACTGCTCTCATTCTGTAGTTTAAAAATGTAGGACCTCTGTCCTCATTAACCCTGCTTTTTCCATAATGTAAATCTGCATACATTGCTTTTGCCCTTATGTCAAAGCTGTCTGAAAGTAAAAGAAGACAAATATTCACATCCTGATATATATATGTATACCTGATGTGATCTTTAAAACACGTCTCCAAATGGGGTTTGGTTCTTGATCAAGATAGAAATTGAATCACAAGCATCATGTAGCATCAACTGATGCCTGTGGCACACAGTAGAAGTAGTAAAGGTACAATAATCTAAATGTGCCAATCCAGGATATGCATCAACTCAACAGTGTGTTATGTGGTTCAGTTTAATTCAGTGTCTGTTATTGGTGGCCTTTAATGAACATCATTTCCCATGAGCCCCAGACCAATGTGGATTAAATGTCACGGCTTGACAGAATATACAATAAGATCACCACTCCAGATATGAAGGGATGCCGTTGTTGTTAGGACAAAACATTTATTGGGAATTGTTAACTGCCAATGGAGGTAGAATAGCTTACTTTGAATGTGATCCAAAAATATTTGCAATCCATATGCATCACTAGACTTAAATTGTGTAATATTGTTTGCACCCTTAATGCATTTCTCCATACCAGAAATGGTCTCCATTATGTATCATCTCCATGAGGATTCAGCTACATCCAAAGTGTGCCAGTCAGTTATCAACAGCTATCTGCTGTGAGATCATGTGAGACTGTTAGACCCACCTTGTGATGAGCAGCAACATGTACAGGCAAAATGGCAATACAGCTCAAAGTTCCCTTGAACATATCTGATAATCTAATGCACAGAGGAGGGCAAAGGGTTCACAACAAGCCTAATGTGTACTGAGTAATGAGAAAGAGTGCTTCAACAGAACACAACTCTCAATAAAGCCTTTTTTTCATCTTGATTCATATAATACCTGTTGTTAAACACTCTGAGTGATTCAGCTGATGCTCTCTGGTGACCCCTCCTATTTGTAAAGGAGACAAATTAAAGTCCTCCATCAAAATGTGATCAATGCCACAGAGCCTCTGGCTGAAATGGGCTCCACAGTATAATTAAGCTATAATTCAACTTTACTGCCTGGTAAATGAATGATGGACATTTGAATGAACCCAGAAAGGATTTCCTGTTAACAGGTCATCTGTCATATATCAATATGAGAAATTTCCCTAAATTTAACCTTCTTTTACAGTATTTATTTCAAAAAACCATCTCTGTCACTACAATAGTAATTGGTTCACTCAATCATTCATTCATATACTCATTCACTCATTACAGTCATTCACTCATTGATTGATCATTGATAACTGACTGTAACTAGAATGCTGGACCGATTCTAACAGACTCAATTGGTTCAAAGTTAGTATCTGGCATGAAATAAATTTAAATTAGATTATAAGAACCCCTCTGAAACATACTGTATCTCACATTAGATTAATTTTCTTACTTTTGGAATATGAACAGCTTTTTTATATCTAATTTCTCAGTGAAACTTCCATCCATCCCTTAACTATACTGCATATCCTTTGAGGGTGTATAAAATAATTCACTTTTTGTTGAGATCAGAATTAAAGTTGCCTTGTGGAGATTTTTTGTAAACATATAAAGTAATGTTTATATTTGGAGACCCCACTCATAAAACACTGCATCACAGCACAACAAGTGGTCAAACTCCACAGGGTACCTTTAATGTGTACATATTAATTTATTTTACACACATATTGATTTACTTGGGTTTAAGGCAGGAGTTTAACAAAGCATTTAGGTTCATGGCAGATTTCCACTCCTGATAAAATCTTATTTGTGTTCTGTGCAACTGAATATTTTCATCTCCACTTTGCTGCAGTACACTCCCCTCATTCACATTCAGGATGATATCGATAACTGTTTCTGAGTGCCATATTCAAAACTAAGGTAAAGCCAAAATGCAATATTGCTTGCAACTGGAAGTCTTCAGCAGACAATGGCTTGCTTTCACAATAATTTCCACGTTGAATGGATTCTACATTCTTATTATTCTATATCAATAGGAAAAAAAAATATGTTTGCTCATGGCTAATCTACTTCAGGTTGCCCCATTCTAAACTATGGCTTTCATACTGTCACCTGCCCCAAATACATATGAATAAGGAGTCAGACTTCACAAAGGCAGCTTTGGCATGCATCAAAAGTTCTTAATAAGATACTTTACCTGCAAGGCACCCCATAAGTGACTGTAGCACCAGCAGTTTCCATAGCAACATCATCTTCAATTTTGTAGGGTCAAAGTAGTCTCACATTCAATCACAAATGTATGGAATCCGATTTGCACCTGTCTGGTTTCCCAATCTGTGGAGAAAGAAACAGGAGATATGAGTATGGCGGTGAGGTTCTCATTAGCAGCATCTTTGAAAATCAGTCTTTTTCTTTTTCCTACTCAGCATGCTCATTTCACAAGGTGTAGAACACAGAAAGACAGCAGGAGCATACAGCAAAGACCACTGTGATAGTAGCAAATATGAACTGCATTCATAGATGATAGCTATAATGTAACTGAAACCTGTGACTTTATGATGTATTTAATCAACCAGCATGCCTGCTTCCCCTTTCCCAAAAGTTGCACCACAGAGAAATTAGTATTTCAGTGCTGGGCACACGAACACAGAATATCTCATATACATTCATTTCCATATCTCCAGCAACTCCAGGGACAAATACTTTTAAGTCAATATGAAAACAAAGCCATTCCTATAAGTTCTCATAAGCATTGTTCTTGCTTGAAGCCTCATAGCTTTTATGCTCATAAAAGTGCAAAGCCAAAAAGATGAAAACCCTGAAACATCTAGAAGAATTTCACAACAGTCGTGTGCTTTCCCCTCACAGACATGATCTCTCCTGGAGTGAGAATTAAAACTCAAAAGTTGGTTCAGTGTCAGGAAGGCAGGACTTGTCAGTGTCTTAAACCTCAGTGACAAGAAAGAAACTGAAAGTGTGAATGAGGCTGAAAGGCAAAAATTCACTCCATAACTTAATTAAGAAAGAATTATAAACCCAGAGGTGAACTATGTAAAAACTAGCACACTCAATAAATGTGTAAGTGTCATTCCAACACTAGTACACATCCAGACGGCTGATGGTTATGACACATTAGCAATCACAGATCCCAGGTCAACTTGACCCAGCTAAAATGAAATGCTGTCCTTGCCCGAACGTTCCTATTATTAACTGTCAGATTACAATTCTCTAATAGGCATTTCCTTTGGCAACAAGTCTAACCAAACCATGAAACACAGTACAAAGATGAAAACACATCAAAATCATAATTTGTTCTCACAGGCAACAAGTCTAACCAAACCATGAAACACAGTACAAAGATGAAAACACATCACAAATGTTTTTAATACTTGTGAAGATGCAACCCAAACATTCTGAAATTATTTTTGTTGGGAACGCTGCTCACTAAAATTCTGCTGTACTCGGACAATGACAATAAAAATTCTGATACTGATTCTGAGATGAAGTAAAATCCAAGAAACCCAGTCTGAAAAGCAGATCTGTGGATCTGAAGGCACAGTTTGTAAAACCAGCTCTGTCTCTGTTATCAATTTTGTGACTGTTTGATGAACTGCAAGTCGTGCTTTCTGTTAATATTTCAAAGACTTTGTGCAAATGGGCTTGCAAGCTTGTCCTTCTTAAATTGTTAGTTTGCTATCTCTTGAGGCCCATTAGAGCCACTGACTACATTACTGTCCTCTGCAGTCGCCAGAAATGTGTATCTTATACCCGTATGCTCATCACATTAATGAGACTAATGCTGGTTTGACTTGCTGTACACCACGCACCTTAAATATGACATTCTGTTTGCAGTGGACTCTGCACTGGACTTGAAGTTTCTTCACTGTGTTTTTTATTAGCAGTGTTTTTTATTATTATTCCCAATATTTATTGCATGCCTTCTACCACTTACTGCACTTGTTGATGCTGCTGAAACTGTGAATCTATCGTTTGTAAGCCCAGCCTCTTTTTTTAATAGCCATTCCTTGTGCACATGGGGGATACAGGATATAAAGACTGTAGGAAATCATTCTTCAAAACACTGCTCTACAGTGCTTTGTTGTCAAACACCACACAGGATACCTTGTATTTTCCATTTCCAGGGTGAGCACTAAAACACTTTCTAAGTTTGGTACCAATTTGATAGTTTTTTGGTTTAAAAGGGGCTGTTGAGTAAAAGATGTAAATAGGGCACAGTGAAGGAGGCAGATTTATCCAGCAACTTTGAGGGAAGAATACAAAAAATAAATTGGAGGAAATGTCAGTGGCTGCCTCTGGATAAGCTGAACTGATATATGAATTAAAGCAATACAACCAGTTAGGAAGTGAAATCTACCTTTTGCAGAACTCCTCCAGGAAACAAGCAGCATTAATCTAACGTCTGCTGGAAAAAAACTATATTTAGAGTTGAGGCATGTTCGACACAAACCTCTCCAAAATTACAACTATTTGTGTAATTTTGCCATTACAAAGAAGTACAGAAGAATTCCCTGTGATTCCACCCTGCTGTGATTCATGATAGATGGCACAAAGTTATAGAACACAGCGGGCAAGAGTGCGACAAACCCACTGAAAAACATATAAAAAAAGGAACCTGAAACTGTTTGAATAGGCCACAGTCTCATTAAGCTCAGATTGCTTCCAGTTCTGTCTCCTGTCTCCACCTACAGAAAAGAGGCCTTTTACCTTTATACATCATATAGAAGGTTGTCAGAGTCTGTCTTGGATACATCAATGGTGCAAGCTCTGTCTAACTCTTAGGGAGCCATTTTATGCATATTAAAGAGTGTTGTGTGAAAGCACCAAGCCCTGTGTCTACTAAAGCCTGTTTTGTCTGTGTTAGTTTCCTTTAAACCTTTTACACCAATCTTAATTTGACAGATGAAATTGTACAAAACATTTAGTATGATGCACAGGAGTGCGACAGCTATATAGGCATGGGCCAGTTACCTGTTTCACAGTTTGAAAAAGCCAAAGTTTCAAAACCAGTATTTTCCATCATACCGCTCCAATGGTATAAGTGAGAACTCAGCTCTGTTCTGGCTACCTGTATTCATGATGACAGTGGTGCCCCATGCAAAACAGTTACAAGAGTTAGCATATGTAGCTACAGCAGATAACAATTAACTAGCTAACATCAGCCAGTTTCACCATAACGTTACTTCAAGTTCAAAATCACGACACTGCAACTCAAAGCAGCGTGCTGGCTTTCTGGTGTTTTGTGACTGTGTTGCACTTAGAGGGAGAGAAGAGAAAGCGTGAGTGTTGTGCGTGCTTGTGACCCAGGTAGACCTGTTCAATGTTTTCTTACCCGGCATTTCAAAATAACTAATTTTAGAGCTGTAAGTGCAATACCATGAAACCATGATATTTTCCTTAAGGTTATCATACCGTCAGAATCTCATACTGGCCCATGCCTACAGCTATAATACTAGGGCTCTGTTTTGGGGGACACACCACACAATTTCAGTTATTGTACTTACAGGTAGACAAAACTCCCAGTAATAATGCCACTTTAAACAACAGGGGCAATAATCCACACAGTGACCTGATACATTTCAAAATTTCAAATGCATTGAACAATCTTGGAACAATATGAACATGATTATGCATGAAAACTAGAGACAGAGACAAAATGCAAACTCTTGATTGTATTAAAATCTTTTTGGTTCCAAAGAGAGTCCAAGTCTCCATAGTTCAAGCTGCACCAATCAATATATTTATGTTAGTATAGTTATGTTGTAGTTATGTTAGTAGAAAAAAATGACACTGTGTAATGTGAAAGATGTTGCTTAAAGTGACAAACCCACTGAGAATAATCACCTGACTCTCAGTTCCCAATACCCCTCAGCTCTAGAGACCATTCTGGTTCACTCTCACCATTCTTATCAACCTTATGTCTCACAGCAGCAGCAGCAGCAGGCAGCTGTTTTCAGCAGAAAAAGCTCTTATTAATGTACTGTATACTACCTGCTGAGCACCAAACAGCAGCCACAGTTAGTAAGTAGCTGGTGAACACAGATAGAGCCAGATATTTTCTAAGTAACTGGTAAAGACCAACACAGAACTAAAAGGAGAGTGAATATTGGACTTACATTGATTAGATGGGGCCCATGTGGTAAAAAAAAAAAAGGTTTAAATATCAACATTCTAAAGTCTGTAACTAAACTCAGACGTGTCCTGTCTCCAACCGACAGCATTGGTTTCTTTTCATTTTTCTCATTAATCACATATTTTTTGTTGCTACTTAACAAAACCTTAACCACAGATGTGGTATAAAAAGGTTGTCCTTTTATGCCATATGGCTAATTTATTTTTTGTGGTTTAGGTGTGAGGACTATAACGCCACCCCTGGACCCACCCCTGTCAACTCCATGTCAGTTGGCCCCTTGTTCTGAGTTTAGTGAATTCAAAGGGAGCTGTAACTATTGTACCCAACAAATTTATAAGTCTTTTTCCATTTGATTGGGCACTTAAAGCACTGATCTGTATCCATTTGCCATGGTTGTGCTTCATCAACTCATGCTCACAGAACTGTAGTTACTCTTGATTAATATTTTTTTTACTCCACTTTGTTAAGGTCTGTTTTTACAGCGTCTGAGTCTTGCTTTGGTCCCTCCACTCCTTTCAACTCAACCTGATAAAACACCCGGCAGCTAAAGATAACACACTACTGAGCACCTCACAAACTTGCTCTTGCCTATTACTGCTGTAATTTATTTAGTTACTTGATACCAGGAAAATGGAAGTTGATAAATGTTCTAGCTACACAGAATATATCCAGCTGTGCCTTGTTAACAAACGTTCTGGCCGGGTTTACAGGGTTTGCCAGTGCTTATAGTGTTACAACTATGACACACATTACAAAGGAAAATAAAAACAAGGTTGACACTCTGTAATAGTGATGACACTTTGACCCAGAAATAATTTATATTAATACTGCTGTAAGTGCACAGAGTAAAATGATTTAAAAACTGCAAATTAGATAAAAGGATGAGTGGTTATCTTAAATTCACTCCCTCCCACTGACACTGCAATATTAAAATTTAAATAAGAACTACCACCGCTGCCAATAATATCACTATTTCTACCAATACTTATAATAATACTGTTATCACTATTACTACTACTCTTGATAGGACAACTACTTCTACTATTGTAATAATTATCATTCATAGATATCACTTTAAAATGAAGCAGAGATTCCCAGATTTTCTGCCATAATTCCCTAATTTGCAGATGAGCTCAGTACCATTCGAGCATTAGATTTTATAGATGTAACATACTGCAGCTGCAGGTGTTGAAAAATAAAAGACTGATGATGCTTTGGGGTACAAAGGGAGATGGTGATCAATATATTTAGTCAGTAACAAATTAGCAGAAAATTTACAGATTGATAGATTTTCGCCCGTCACACAATTAACAGGTTTTTTTTTTTTTTTTTTTTTGATGGGCAAAATGAGGACAATAACTCTAAGTATAACATAGGACCCTCTTGTAAATACAGAGGGTAGTTGCAAGGTCATTCTGCCTATTGTATTCTAAAAAATGCTACTGAATAGGAATATCAGGTAGAGGGAATGTATACTACATTAACAACTAAATGCTATGAAGTTTTGAGTGACAGAATATATTCATTTCATTCTATTTTTTTACTTTTAGCTGCATATACTGCAGATAAAATGTAGAGTATGTCTAAGTAAGTCAACATGATGATCACTTACAACCACAACACTACTGAAAGAGGGGCATGACAACTTAAAGCATCTGTTTTATTCCCATTGAAGTCATTGCACTGTTTACTTCCCCAAAATTTGGTGATGCAGCGAACAGTCCAGAATTGATGTATTGCAATAGCTTGCTCCAGAAAGAAACTGATGACTTTGGGAAGGAGGTGCAGATTTGCACCTTGAATTCAATTAACTTGGGAGGAGATAACACGTTTGGTTAATGTACTGCACTGGTCCTAAGAGATCCATCGTCCAGTTCATTGATATCAGGGCAGTGAGCCAAACAGTGGCGGTGATCAAAGGGACACTTCAAATTTAGAAGAGGCATATCTACCACTCAGTTTCTAACATCCACACAGAATGCAGCCACCTTAATGGCTCATGTACTTTGGTGTGTACTGATTGCTTCATGTTAGATGACAATCACACCACAGCTACATAGTGTGACTACATGATTAAACGGAAAATGTAAATTATTTCATGTCAAACTGGCCAGTATTCAATAAAATACTGGGAAGCTTTTGAATGAAACTTGTTTACTCTCAGATGTGCTGTGCAAATACACCTGCCCTGTCCTGTGAACACTGACAAGGCGTATGCAAATACTATACCTACAGCAATTCTTCACCAGTCAGGATGATAAAAAACTATTCAGCTATTCAAACTATTCAATTAAAAAACAAGTGATCAATTTACAAAATAGTCTCTATTTTTCTATTTTTCAGCAACATAAATCTTTTTCATCTTCCTTTTAAAAGAGTAATACATCAGCTTCTATGTGAGCTTCAATTGCCAAAACTTAGCACATTCAACTACAAAGACTTTAGCTGTTGTAGCTTTCCAAAGAGGCCTAAAAGGAAACTTTGAACTTTAGATATCAGTCAGTACAAGGTCTATGGTCTCTGTATGGAGCAGAACCTTGACAGGTGATGTATACCTTTGTTCTGGAACGTTTGTCTGTATAGAGTCAGAGAAGCCATCTAACCTTAAAGCTTACGTAGAGACTTATAATGAATTACATCTTTTCATTTTTTCAACCATGAATTAAACCTTCAGAATATAAGGTTCAAGGTACTTGGTTGGAAAAAGTTTGTCTCTTAGCATTTCAGTGTCCAAAGCGTAACTGGGGTGCCAGTAACATCACTTCATCAGTACAAATAGACTCATGGTGATACAACTGACAAGTTAGTCATTTTTAGATTTTTTAATTTGAGAATTCATTATCCATTAACTATTATTAGTTAATGGATAATGACTACTATTATTATTAGTGTTTTAAATATGGAATTCACAATGTGTACTATATTGTTTTAGAGGTGCTCCCCCTATAATGGTACTTAGATGTTGATCATTTGTGGCTTGTCAAACAGACTTAATTTTGAGTGTGTATTATAAATGTTTCTTATAAATAGTTCTATTACCAGTCACATACAAACTTTTTCAGAGCATCTGTGGCTGTACTTCTCGCTGTCTAATTAAGCAAATAGAACCAAATTTAATTGCCTTCCACTGTCATTTCCATAAAGTCACAGTCCATGACACCAGCTGCAGATTTACTCTATAACAGGTCTATTTGCAGTGGGGTTATCATACATGGCCATCAGCACCTTTGTTGTGAAATAATTTACATATGTCACAGGGATGAGGCTTAATTTTACACTTCATGCCATTATGTTGAGCTCTGTGTGCAGCTATGGTGGTGGTAAAGCTGAACTGTGACAGCCCTGTCAAACAGCTCTCTGCTGTGCATCCACAGTCACTACTGATATGGGTGGCACATTCAGATAGTTTGGAACTGGAAAGTGACTTTTCCAACCTCTATCACTATAAAACTGAATTTGAAATCTTGACTGCTGTTTTTTCCATTGGTGTGACTGTCCCATTTCATTTGTTAGGACAAGATAAAGGGAGGTTATTTTAAATATTTGAACAATCAACTGATGTTGCTTTTTTATCTCGTAAGGATAGTCTTTTTATAAGAGGACATGCAAAACACCAAAATTTGAAGAAAAAAAAAAGTAAAAATCCAAACCTATTTCCCTAATTACACACAGACCTTTCAATGACACGATACTCAGTAAAAAATAAAAGACGTTATTCCTAAACACATGGATGTGAGGAACTCCCGATACAAAGACACTCTGCTGACTGATAGGTACATACTGCACTTGGACTAATTAACAAAATTTAATGTTGTTCAATATATACAATAAAACATGCCACATCTTTGCATGAGGAACACTACAGCTGCAATGATAAAATGAATGTATTTTGACTTTGCCATGGTTTTTATTGAGGAAAAATGCTTATGTCTGTGTTTGTGTTGTATCTTTGCAATCTGTGCAGTATTGAGCAAGAACAGTGTACCCAAACACCATGAACAGCTGCAGCAATGAAAGCCAACAGGCAAAGTATATTCACTAAAGTACTTGTTGTGTGTGTGCTGGGTACATTGTACTTGCTCAATACTGCACTGATTCCAAAGATTTTTGTCCCTAACAATCATTTACACGCAAAAACATGAAAAGATAAGGCCCAGTTCACAAAGATCGTGTTATCCTGTAACATGGCTGAGTTTTACAGCTGGGCACAAAACTAGTAACCACAATAAACCACTCACTATATTATTTTTTAATTTGTTTGTTTTATTATGGCAAAGTCTCTGATTCTTACATAGTAATATGAGTCATTTTCAATAATTCAGTTTCATTTAATTTTTTTTTATTTAAGGTCAAGTAACAACACTTTCAGACAACAGTAACATGCATCTGTTTTTCAGAAAGGTGAGGTGTATCACACAGCTATTATTGTTTCCAGCTCAGATTATACAAATGCACTTAGGATGCAATTACCACATAAAGGCCATAGAGAGTTGACCTGACTGACCCTCCTTAGATATGGGCCTCGCTTCCACCTTGTCTGACACAAATTAACAACGTAATGAGGTTGAATGGATCTGCACGTCTCATTTTATACAAAGCCGATAGTTCTAGTTCAGCAAAGCCAAATAGTGCATTATTTTTGTTCTTTTTCTTATTGTCCTTGGTTTAAATGGATGAACTAGTTAATTGCACTCTGATACAATGACTACAGAATCTCATTTATCTGAACCACAGACATCTGAAATGCTCCGCTAAACAAACAGTGCCTTTCTGGAATGCCTAATTATTTCATTTGAGAAACAGATGAGATTTTCAATACCTGCACTTTGCATCATCTGCAGTTCTCTCCAAACTTACTTCACTATTTCACATGAACAGGATGTTCTTCCTAGATTTTCATTAGGGATTTTTTCTTCTCTGGAAAGAAAACAAAGTCTCTAAGGGATTTTAATCAGCAATAATATGCTAGTAATGATAATAACCAGAGGCACCACATTATAATTTCCTCATTTAACAATTAGAAAACATCCATTGAGCAGCTGCAACACGTGTCCATTTACTAATGGGCATATCAACTAATTCATACTCAAAATCTGTTTTGCAAAAAGGAACTGATTAATACACTGCACTGTGAATGTGGATGAAGGAGCCTCATTATGTAACCCTGACTGATTAGTTTAATACAAAAGCCAAATAAATGTCAAAATATGCATAATAACAGTGCACACTCCAGAGGCTGTTGATACTATGAAGGTGCCCTTGAGCAGAACCCTCCAGACTGTAGTCATACATATGTGTGAAACAGGGGATTTCTGAAAAAAACAACAATAAGCCTGCTCAGAGCTTCATTTATCTTTGGACACATAAAAGGTAGAAATGTGTATGATTTTAGCAAGAGCACAGCAGTGTGGTAGGGCAGTATGCACAAAGCTAATGGTAAAAATATTTCATCTATCAAAAAGAAAGAAAGAAAAAAAAATCCATTATAATTCTTCATAGTTGCTTCTAAAAACCAAATATATTCAATTTAGAATCACATAGATGGAAGCAAACTTTCACACATATTTGGGATTTGTGGTTGTATTATGATTGAAAAAAATACTTGGCAAGTTATTTTCTGTTGACTGACTAATCGGTTAATCCCCTCATCCTTCCAGCTCTAATATTCTTAGAATTTTCTTCTAATATCCCTGTCTGGACATAAAACACATCGGGTAGGGTTTAGTGACTCTTTGAACGGTTAGTAGACCTAAATTTATTTTATTTATTTAGGTCAAATCTAAATTTTAATTTAGCATATCATATAGTAACATATAACCTGTTGTACGGTAGATACTCAGCACTGAGTTTGACATTAATCCTCTATCCTCTGTGATTTAGTTTAAATGTTACTTTTCTGCAAAAAGAAATTTCAAAGAATAATAAACCAAACTAGCTAAAGTAATTGCCAGTGAATTTGTCCCATTTATCATAGATTGCATGAATTATTACTTTGCAATACCTCTTGACAACTAATTATTCAATGAAAATTCCACTGCTTCTGGCATCACTGACTGCCATTTAAACTACAAGTGATGATTTTCAGAATTTCATCATTACTAGTACCAAACTTCTTTTGAATTAAAATGTGTAAAATCTCCTTTGAATAATTCGATAATGAGAACATCTGAAATAAATAACTAAAAACTTGCTTTGCCACAGTGGATAATATGACCTTGCTTCTTTACCTTAATTTCCATCTCTTGTCCTAATTTACTTGTTTTGCTCCAAATAATCCTCAACTTTTGATATAATCAAGACACACTGTTTAGTCCAGTGCTCTAATTTTTAGTCCATTAACCGTTTTTATTGAGCTCCTTGTGAGGAGGATGCACAACGATTTTGTAGAAGACAAACAAGGACAAAAAGTCCTTTTAAAATGAAATTCTTTGTTTTAGTAACTCTTGAATAACACCTCTAATTATTTTCCTAGCATTAATTTTGAAGAAGAAAAAACTTGTATAAGAAATGCCACTGAGTTAAAAAATGTCTGTATACCACACCTGTGACCAGGATTTATTTACATTTATCAGCATGATTTTACCATTAAAAAGCTTGTGACAGAATCAGGTACAAAGTGTGAGGCTACTTATATTTTATTGACAGTTATCAATAGAAAGAAACAAGGTGCTTAGGGTGTATTTGAAACATTCTTCTGAGTCATCTCAGCCGGTCTATTCAATCCTTTAATCTTGATTCAGACAAAGACAATAACAATACCCTGTGGGGAGCACAGATTTATCGAGTGCTTATATTGTACTAAATGAGGGAGGAAAGATGGCTCTCACACAGCAGCCACACCCAGCAGAGCACAATACACCTCTGACTGTGTGCTCTCGTGAATCTTCAGCTTAAAAAAAAAAACATTTAAGTGAAGTGCATCATCAAGAAGAATCATGAACCTAGCTTTATCCAGAGACTACTTGTAAAGATGATGTTTGCAGGCCTTATATAAGTACATTAAATAATGTAGCAGTCCCAGTGCTCAGATCCTCCCGCCCTGAAGTTGGCTGCTGTGTGGCGTTGCTCTTATTAAGCACTCAATTAAAGCCGTTCCCAAGGAGAGGCAGCATGCAACAATGTTTGAATCGGGAAACGTTGCAGGCTCAGACAGTCTGTGAAGACTTACCCCAAAGGACCGCGGTGCCTTGAAACCAGAGGCCTAGAAGTGACAGAGCATCATAAAGCATTGCTAAAGCAGGGGAAATTATTCTAATACGATTGGATTACAAATAGGGCATTTACAGAACCAATGAGACTAGATAAATAGAGCAGGAAATGGAGCTGTCTCATTGTGCCATCTTGGATCTTTCCCTCTTCATTCTAAATACTAAAAATGAACAGAGAGATGGGACTAGGTGGTATTATAGTCAAGTGTGCTTATTCCTGACAGTTGTGAGCCCCCAATCCACAACAGTGTGCACACAATCACTTTTGATGGTGAAGATGTACTTTTATGTAAATTACTCTTCATTCATGCCCTTTGCTTTTACTGAATTACGCAACAATTCTTCATCCTCTAGAGGCGTAGTACCAGGTGGAAGATCTTGGATGCAGACCCACGCAGGTAAAAGATTTATTTCAATGAAAACCAGTCCCGAGGAGTATTGTTCGGAGTAATTGTATTTCTTAAGAGAAGTAGTCACTGGACAAAAAAACATAAAACCGTATCAAGTGGTAGATACAGTGAGTTCTCCACATTGTTTTCACTTTCCCATGCTGACTCTATAAGCCACAGTCACTCTGATAGAGTGAAAACAAAAATCCATCTTCTCTGTATCTGCTGGATGGCATAAACCCCTGGAGTAAACCTAATCACAACTATCATACCTTTTTTAGAGTTTGGCAAAAGAAGAAACGTGTAATTTTCCAGTATTCTGCTTGACAGGCCAAGATTTCTTCATAACTCCCATCTCAGCTTGTCAAATAGCTCTGTTATACCATATTCAAGCAAGTAATGCATGGCATACATTAAAACCACACCGCACTCCGGTAAAGTAGTATCAGGGGCCTGCAGCTTCCCCTCATATATTATGGTGCTGTGGAAAATCCTACAGCACTGTTCACTTTGAAAATCTAGCAGAGGGACGCAAAAAAAAAAAAAAAAAAAAAAAAAAAACAGCGCTGCTAAACAACTGACACCAGGCATTGTGTATACCTTGAAATGCAATATATTAGGGCAGCAGCTAATGATCATTTTCATTATCAATTAATCTGTTGATTATTTTTTTGATTATTAGTTTTTGTGTCAAAAACTAAGGGGTGTAATGATTCTCCAAATCCAAGGTTTCATTCAGACCTCAACTTTTTTTTGGGTGTGCATACTCACACTTCAAGGTCAAGGTTGGTGTGGGGGATATCGTTGTTCCATCTTCCCGCATCGCAATACAAGATTATTAACGTTTGTATCACAGTTTTGGACTTAGCTTCAGAATCATTACACAAAAAACTGCAAAAATCGGTAAAGGCTCAAAAGTGACAGATTCAAATTTGATCTGAATTTCTGATTAATCAGTGAATCAAACAGCTTATCTACAGAAAATTAATCAGCAGCTATTTTGATTAGTGATTATTAACATCTTTTAATCAATCAACAACAAATATTTAACAGTTCCAGTGTCTCAAATGTGAGAATGCTGTTCAATCAGTCAACCTGTCAATTTGTCTTCTGACACCATTTGGTCAATAAAATGTCAGAAAATAGTGAAAAATGCTCATCACAGTTTCCCACAGCCAAAATTGATAGATTCTAATAGCTTGTTTTGCCTGACAAACAGTATAAAACCCAACAATATCCAGTTTAATATCACATGAAAACAAAGAAAAGCTGCCTTTTTTGCTTAAAAAATGACAATTTATCAGTTATCAAAATAGTTGCCTATTCATTCTCTGTAATGAATTGCCTCTTTAGATATCTAAAATTGTTAGTGTGACAAGAAAGAAAAAACTGAACATGAACCCCTTACAACAGAAAGACATGCTCTTTGTGACAAGCAGGTACAAAGTGCATGTCCTTCATGTGGACAAAGAAAAGCAGATACTGCTTTGAAATTAGGTGTTCCAAGCAGAAAAGGTTGGGAGATGCTGCAGACCTTAGAATGATGTTGTGTTTGTTTTGCTTCAATAACAGTTGTATTCATTTATAACACTCCCAACAGAAAAAACTTGCCCTGGCCAACTTGGAGACAAAGAGGTGTGTAAAACAGGTGAAACCAAGGTGGAGGATGAAGCAATAAGTCTTACTACACCCTCTCTTATTCCAACCCCCAGCCTGCCTCTGTACAGATTAAACAGACTGATGATGAAACTATCATGATCAATGTAAAGATTGCAATGTCAGTACTTACAGGATATCTTGTGACCAAACAAGTCAATGTGAGGAGTAAAAATGCACTTCTGTAGACAAGAAGAAAACAGCCACTCGCCTAATATTCTCCATCATATCTCACACATCTAACACTTTACACAAAGACCATACATTCTACCTTTCCTCTGTTCCATGAGCTAGTTTTCCTGGAAAGACATGAAATAAAAATGACCATGTTGACATTTCTTCGATACTTCCTGCAGGAAGCGCGCAATGAAATTTTTATGCCGCATTTCTAAATGCACCTATCCGAGGGTATTTTTAATGACGCTTCTGGGCTCTGTCACTTCTGACGGGGTTGTTGCCTTTCAGGACATCACCAGCTATTAAAAAGAGGCTGTTTTCCTGTGAGGCTGCATCCTGGGCAGGCCCTGAGCTGCATCACACAGACACATTCATTAGATGCCCCTCAAACAAAAAAAAAGGCGGTGGCAATTATCATTAAAATTTGTGTAGCGTGTGCTGGAGCCAGCTTGCAGTTAATTACGCCTCAGTTTGTATCTGTAGCATCTTGATTTTGCTGTAGAATAAGCTTCCTGAACCCTTTGGAGGTCAGTCCTTGTCAAGTCAGATGAGAGGTCTATGAAACAGATCACACATACAGAGTTACAGGGTCTGCTCTTCAGTCATTCACAGACTTAATGCTGGATGAACAATATACACATCATCAGATGGATGTTTGTGTGCAGCACATGGTCTGCTCTGACTGGTCTTATCATCACACTGACACATTTCTCCCTGACTGTACACACCAGGCTTATTTTTACATTTCTGGAGCTGGAAAAATTCTACGGGAATTACTTTCAGTTCTGGTTTGAGTGAGTAGTTTTAGCATAAAGTTGGCATGATAGATGAGCAGAGGCTCCACAGATGCTCATATCTATTAAACATATTAAAGTAGGCTTATATGGCATTTGCTGACTATCAGACTCCAGGCCCAACACAGGCTACCATTGGACAGTTCATATAGTGACTGACAGATGAAATGATTAACACCATTAGAGCAGTGATAGTGGCATGCAGGCTGATTCATTCTCAGCTTCACTTAAAAGCATCACAAGGCAACCAACTATCAACATAACTTCAATTTTACATCAGTTTGCTGTTACTTTTGAATTCTAAATCAAGGTGGGTTTACCTTCCACTATTCAAGAGTGACTCTGAAACACTGGTACAGATTAATTGTACACATATGTAAACTTCTACAGATCAAATGTGTCTGAATGCTAGAGAGACTCCAATCAGTCTGTACACAAATGGCATTAGCGTTGGAGCTCAAGTTTTCTCTCGCTTTCCCCCTCTTAATCCCGCTGTATCCAGGACTAGACGGATTGCCGTGGCCGTGGTAGGTGGTCAGCAGTCAGCAGTCGGCGGCAGTGGCGGCAGCATAATCTACAAAATCCGCAGGGATTATTCAAGGGAGGGTCAGCGCCGGAGGATTACTAAACATCTGCACTGATCTGAGTGACTCTAACACACGATCGTAGATTACTTTGCTTCCACCATGATAGTCCCACAACAAAGTAGACATGAGCAAATGAGATCAGCAGAGGGTGAAATTCAGAGAAGGCAATCCCGGCTGCAAACATCTTCCTATAGGTTGAAGCGTCAAGGGTTTAATGTACTAATCTGTGAAAAGTTAGGATGTAAACTGCGCTTTATTCCGTCTGTTTCCGAGCCGCCACTACTGCTGAGCTGAGTTGATTGAGGTTTAACTTGTCAGGTGCCGAAGTTACTATGTAGAAGAGAACAGAATAATTAGAATAATAGAATAATGATCTTACCTGCCCGCACAGCAGTAATATCTCCGAGGAATTCAGAGCCTCAGATTAATCCGTGCTTTGTCACAAAACAAAATTCTGCTCACAGACATCACTGTCGAGTCGCGGCGACGCTCCCAGCCAAAAATATCCGCCTGACTTGTACGCAAAAGATGCTGCTCTTTTTCTTTTGTATGGCGCTACATTCATTCACGCGCTGTGCTGTTCTGTGCGGCGCCGCCACCACTACTGTACACCCATCCCTCTGTTTCTCTCTGTCTCCCTCGGTGTCAGTAGCACAAGTAGCTGACGGCGTGGCGTATCGCAGGTTTCATGTTGGAAAAGTGAAGCGCCCGTGTGCTCTCACTCACTCACTCACTCACTCCGATGCGTCAAGTCTGTCCCTCCCCTCTCTCCCTTTCACTTACTCACTCCCTCCTCCTCGAACCGTGCTGGAGCGGAGCGGGACGCACGCACACGCGGTCGGCGGAGAAAAAGACAGCGAGAGAGACCCCCTCCACCCGACCAGCATTCTCACTGCTCCGGCCATCCAAGCGGAACAGACTCCCTCCTCCCACTACTACTCCTTCCTCCACCTCCTCGTCCCCGTCCTGCTGCTGCTGCTTCTGCTGGGATGCCCAAGTGTCCGGGACGCTGATGGACCAAATACCTTTCAGCTGACTTGTAGTAAACAACCTGTGATACCTTTGAAAAACCGTAGAAACACATTTTATGCAGTGCCTATTCGCTCCTTTTTTTCTTTCTTTTTTTTCTTTTCTTTCTTTCTTTTTTCTTTCTTTTTTTTTTTTTTTTGAAGTAATGAAGTAAATTTACCAGTTTTACACAACACATGCTATTTAACTGGAGTAAGACTGCACATGAGGGAAAAAGTTGTAAAGGGAACTGTGTGAAGTCTGCTAAATTTACCTCAAGTGATGTCACTTGAGTCAGCTTTGGCTGGAATTGAAGACTAATTTAAAGATGAATAAAAATCTAAGGATGTGGAGCTGGAAAGAAGTGAACTCTACATTAGCCACTGGTTGGATTTTCTGGTGTGTTAAGCTACCAAACTGTCGATGGTAGAGTTTTTGTATTGTCGTTAAAGTAGGTGCCCCAACGCTGTCTCTGAGAAATTATTTTCATATACAAAAAATTGCTTTTCCATTTACATCTTGAAGGCAATATAATGACAGAGTGGATTATGTTCAAAGGCAAAGCTCTGAACACTGATTGAATGAAGTGTTACGTTTATTAACACCCTGAACTGGTTATGGTGGATAGCAGGTGTGCACAAATGTCACACCAGAGAGCAGGGTTCGCATCTACACTCCTATCTGTTTAGGCAATGGAAGCACTGTGGTATTGAAAAGATGGAGGTTTTGGTTTATGAAAAAACACTCTGTGTCCAAAGTCAATGTAAACTTTTTCTGTATTAAACCAGACCTAACTTTAACAAAGTGCTGTGAGTGTCTTAAAAAAAGTTTAATAATTCTGTCGTCATTTTGTACTGTGAGATCAGACGTTTAGGCAGAAGACAATGATGTTGTCTTTGTATGGTAATAATAGTAATAACAGAAGTTGATTTTGCAATTATTGTACATTACAACCCACACAAAACATCAGATTAGTGCCACTACCTTGAGATTAAGCATCATAACGTTTTCTGAATTTAGAGAATTACAGCTGTTTTAAAACCAGTTCTTAAAACAGGTGTACTCACAATAGAATCCAGTATTATATCACTATTTTTTCTCTTCAAGTTTCACTCTCTCCACTGTAGCTTAAAAATGAGCAGTTATTTTCCTCTTTTTCTAGGTCATATCTAACAACAAACACCTTCACAGATATGAAGTATGTGGGACAGAATCTTATCAAATGAGGCAGGCCTGTAGCCTGATGCATATCTGTTAGAAGGTCCTAGAAAGATGGAGGAAAAAATAAAGTTTTGTGTTTCTTCCTTGTCTTACAGCACTTTAGTAACTAATCTGAAAATGTCTCTTTTGAAAAATAGCAATCTCTCCCCTGTGCTCACATCAGTTTGGATTCTGGAGTGCACCTCTCCCAGCTGGAGTCATTGAAGTAACTTGCTCATGCTTGAGTTTTTGAGAAAACTTGGAGACCACCCACAGGACCAAGAGAGCAATTTGCATATGCCAAGTGAAAGATTCTTTGAAGAAAGAGCTGTTGTATTCCTATAATAATATATGAATTTAAGGATGCACATATATTTGAAGAATAACAACTAAATATGTCTGTATTGACTGTTGTGAGGACATAACATTTTAACTATTATGGTAGTTGAAATACAAAATGGCTATGACCTCATTCTAAGAGTAAGTCCTCATAGCAACAAGTCCTCCAACCCTACCCACAGATACCACCTGTATTCCAGCAGAAAGTGTACTGGATGTTTGTCATCAAGGTAACAACAGTAAACACGCAGCTTCAGAATCATTTTGATGGTACACTGACTTGTAAACATTTGTTCTTGCATGCTGTAACTTTGGTGAGTGGGTACAATCTCCTGCTAACTGAGTGATATTAAGAATTCGAAATGGAGTTTGTTGCAGCACTTCCGGCTCTGGAAGCCAGGGATCATGAGGAATATACAGCATACCATTCGGCCATATTTCAGTTCAATGAGTGGGACGATGCAACTGGAGCTCTGGTCAAGCTATTGATAGGCTTTGTTTTCTGTACATGAAACGCTGTACACTTAACTCAGAGACTCGGAGACCAACAGAATAAAAAACCACTTGTGGTTGCAGAGGTAACTGCTGCTCAGCAAATTTTATTTCAACCTTAAACAACCTTAATCAACCTTATTGCTTTAAGGTTGTGGAAGTGTCACCGTTTGTTCAGGTTTAGGCACAAAAATAAATAGGTTAGGAAACTTAGGAAAAGACCATGGATTTAGTTACAATAAATACTTCTGAAAGGCTAGAGGATCTTTGTTGTCAAGGTTACAATAATAAACACGCAGTGAGGTGAGAGGTCACATAAAATAACATAATAAAACACAACTATGGGTCCAAATAAGCTGCTTGCACAACTTGTGGGCTTGTTTTTTTAGTTGTTCCACACAGCCTAACACAACCTAATGTTCCCATTACAGTGAATGAAGAACATGCAGTAATTGTAGTTTCCCCACAAACACCCCCAGCTAATCAACTGTTTCTGTCCTCATGTGGATAAAATCACTTCACCATCATCATTCATCTCATTCTCTGACTATTCAATTAGGGAAAAAGGGGATTCCCTTCAATTAAGCCAGATTGACTGAAAGAATCAATATTTGCCACTGATATTGACAGGGAATGCAGGGGCAGGAGGTCAAACAGATCCATAACCTCCATGCATCGCCACCTTAATCGATAAACTGATTCTACTAACACCTGTGAACCCTCCAGTATTCACTGATTCCTGATTCCAGACATAATCACACAGGCTGTCAGACCTAAAGAAGTACAGCGTATCAGCATGATGTCTAAGCATTGGTGAAGGGGAGGTCTCAGTAAAGTTTGGCTTAAAATATCTCAGAAGCTTTAAGGGATGATACCTGGCAGCTTTAGCAGGTCATTTTTAAACACTACTACTTTATTGCCTCAACATTTCATACAGAAGCTCTGACCATCACTCAGCATTTGTTACACTATCGAAACATTTGGTATATCAATTTAATGCTGAATCAGAACTTCCACACAACAATGCAACTTGTTTCAAAATGCAACTTTGAATGTGTACAAAACTATTTTTTCTTTCTTTTTTTTTTTATTTCTGTTTGTTTATATCAGTTTGGGGTAAGACTTCACTGATTTGCATACAAATTCCTTAGAGACTTTCTAGACCTTAACCATAACCTCCATGAGGATTTAAACCTTTTTAGCTGAAGCTAAATGCAGTTGCATTAAAAATAAATACAGACACCTATTATGTCCCTAATTAGATGCACTGCCCAACTTACAGCTGGTTTGAAGTCCAACACTGGTCCCAAAGTATGACATAGCATACACACACACACACACACACACACAGTGAAAAAGCAGTTAAAAAAAAAAAATAAAAATTTGGTATTTCCACACTTATTTCAGAGGTGTGACTTTGCAGCGAAGTTGTCCCAGTGTGCCATAATTTATTCCCTAAGGAAAGCATATTTATAATGATTCCACCCCCTCATTTACTAGGCCTGTAATAAATATATTTATGACTCCCTGGGTTTTTAGGAGCTACATAGTGCCACAGCACATCTTATTACGAGTTAAGGTTTTCAAAGAGCAGGGATATTATGCGTTTATATTAGAGGGTTTGTAAAGTTGTAAAAAGCTAAGTTGTTAAACACAGTAGGGTGACTGGACACTGCAGCTACAGCTACAGGTGACTAAAATGAACATGAAAAAATTTCAGAATATCCTACAAAAATCTAGCATCCCTTGGAAAGTCAACAGCATTTGTGCAGTCAGAAATATCATAGTAAACCTCACTTGTAGGCAATGTTCAGTTTTGTTGTACGCGGAGAAAGCGGGAGCAGTGCGCGATTGCGCAGGTGCGCAGCTTAGAGGGAACATTGCTTGTAGGTGGCTTCCTTTGGACAGACAGACAAAATAGCTGTTTCCCTGTGCTTTTAATGCTAAGCTAATTGCTTCACTGTAACCATATAATTAACAGAGAGACTTGAGGTATATATTTTTTCTCATCTTTTGGAAAGAAATGTTAACATCATCAAGCTAACACGTTCCCAGTGAGAATGTTAACGTGCTGATGTTTGGCAAGTACAATGTTTACCATGCTCACTATGGCAGTTTAGTGTGTTAGCAATCTTCTCATCTTCTCAGCTTTGCTTGCTAGCAGAGTAGTATTGCTGAGGCTGAAGGGAATGTGATTCATTTGTAGGTATTTGGTCATAAACTGAAGTCCTGGACAACGTAAAGTTTTAAGTTGGGGAAGTTACATAAAGGGGACATGGATGTCTGTACCAAATTTCATAGCAACCTATCCAATAGTTATTGATATTCTGTCCACTCAAAAGCACAAATGTCAACGACAGGGTGGCACTAAAGTAAGAGTGGGGGTCAACAAAGTCACTAAGATTCAAAACTTGGGCATTATACGTGTGCAAATGTTTTCTGTACAAATGTATGTTGGTATTACTATCCATAAAGTCATGACACTAGTGTGGTTAAATCGTGTTGAAATTGTCTTTATCTGTTCATCTTATGTGTATATAGCGAAATCCTGAGATAGATACCACTAGGTGGCAACAAACCAAAAGAGAGTTGCCACACTTACAAAATCTTGCCGTTTTGAAAATATATCTTAACATGTGTTTAATATAATATTTAATATAATTTAATATAATATTATAATAATATAATAGATATTTATTCTTGTCAGCTTCTGTGTATCTCTGGGTTCCTTTCCTTTAATGACATGTCTCACTCTCTGCACCTGAAATAAATGCTCAAATCTGCAACTAATTTAACCTTTGATCCACCATTTTTCCATTATCCCAGTATAAGCTTTAATTATAGTGCGTGGGATTTAAGAAAATCTACTCCTTCAAAATGAAAAAAAATCTATTCATATGCGAGAGCAGTGGTAATTAGTAAGAATGTACGCAGGATATTCGTAGTTGACCTGTAAAAGAGCTGAAAAAGTGAGATGATCTCACCATCTTTATGGTGGAGAAGACGGTGTATAAACTGGGGACATGGAGTTAATAACTGAATGAAACTCACTGATGCTGAATGAAAACACACCTTCTACTGTGTACTGAAAGCATAACAGACTTGAATCGGACTCTTAATATTTGTTTTATTTTATATTTCATCTTTTCTGTGCATGCCATCCAACAAAGCAAACGAGCCGTAAAGAAAACGTTTCATGACGTTTCCTTGCCACGTGTCTTAAAAAAAAGGAAGCATTGTGGCTCTATTGTGTCCACTTAGATCCTCAGCCTGCTAATGACTACTTTTGCTTTGCTAACCTCCACAAGATCTGTCTTTGCTCTAAAGAACAGATCATGGTTCAGGCATCTGAACCATGTAATGAAGCCAGTTTTTTTCTCAGTTTTTTTCTCAACAATTAATGGAATTTTTATCTCACAATGTAAATGGCCAGTTTATCAAGGGTCTGTTAGCTTCAGCTGGACTACACAAAAACCAACTAATAGATTAATCAATTACAGTGTTAATTACCACACCGCGTGAGGGATGAACTGAATATAAAACATAAGTGATATTATTTTGATGTATGCTTAGAGCCACTGTGAACCATACTCAAAAGATTCATCCCAGTAGACTGTATGTGTAAGACTGATGCAATTGCTTTTCACTTGAGAGTGCACTAGACAGTTGTGCAGGCAGAGCCCAATGACAGAAAATGAAATTTGTCATTACTATCTCTCTGATATCTCAGGTTATTTTCTCTCAGAGAACACAACTGTTGTGTTTGAAAGCCACATGCAAATGAGGAAGCTCACACTAAGGTTTCATAGCTTCCCTGTGAAAGCCCCCCCCCCACCCCAGAGACACAGAGTAGCATATGATATAGAGCAGAGCTGTCATCTTCGGCAGACCGGGTCTCATTACTCTGGCCGTATTTATCCATCCATGCTCAGGAAGTCTGCGTTTATCAGGCCTTTTTATCGATGGCCATTGGGGTCATTACAAGGGATGGACAGTATTTCCTGTGCAGTCATAATTAAGTCATAGTGCTGCAGTCATTCATCAGTAAGGTTATAGTTTGACAGAAAGCTGTAAACGCCCTTATGGCCAGCTTTTCTAAATAGTGTTTTGCAGAATTTCAAGATCACCAGAGCCTCTTTGTCTTTTTTATGATGCCTTGTCAGAGGATATTGCGTTAATTGAATGGTCAGCGCACACACACACACACACACAGACACACACCACACACATACACACACACACACGCAGTTGCATGATTTGTGAAACCCTGGTGTGTGTGTTTAACAAAACTCTCATCCTTCCACATATATTAAAGTCATGTTGTCATCTGGTAGACCCGAGTCATCACGTATCTAACCCCTGGGGTTTGGATGTGAGTTATGGCAGTGCTAGCAGGTGGGAGAATTACAGTGAATGGGGTAGCTTGTATAACTGTGAGAGCTCAGCATTTTAAAGCTAATTTCAGCATTACTGTCAAGTTGATTTCTGCTGCTGCAATCCTGTGTTTTGACTACTTGAAAAAAGATGCAGAATATGCAAGACCAGGGAGGTGAAATGTTAGGACACATAGACTCGTGTTAAACATCTATGGTATAAACACTTGAGATTCTTGTCAACATGCAGAATGGATCAGTGCTTTTATGCTTGCACTTAATGGATAAAAAAAAGAAAACATGGGAAACAAGTGACAAAGTCAACAGAGACCCTCTTCAATTTGTGGCATAAGCAACGTGTAAATGTTGCTGCGAGACAATAAACAGAAAAGACAGTTAAATCTCTATTCATCCCTTGATGGAGGAGAATAACCTTGTTTTATGGGCTGCGCCACAAAGCAGAAAATTAGTTCCTGAAAAAGTCATTAGCAACTGGCTTGTTTTATAGGGTGACATGCCCTCTTGTGACCAATACTGAGCATTTTTCTCTGTAGAAGCTTTTCCCTGTTAAGATACTTAAACATAAGAGAAAGCTCAGAGTGGAAAATACTTATAGACACATCCATACAGTAAAATTAGTTTGGCACTGGTCTGTGAAAGTATTTACTGTAAACATTTGGTTAAACATAAATATGCTGTTATTTGCACAAATAAAGCAGGAGACACTAAGTAATTTAAAATTAATAAGTTGGGGTATAATATGGTGCATACAGATAAAGAAAACTAAAAACTAACTAACTAACTAACTATTTAAGACATTGACTGCATGTGACAGAGGCATTTTATTTCTATCTTCTGTCAGGATGTTATTTTCTGTCTATATTATTTTTGTCTTGATTAGTTTGAGTGATGGGTGATGTATTACATGCTCAACCATTTTACATGTTGATTAATAGCTTTCCAATACATGAAAAGGTGGAGAAATCTATTAAAAGTGATTTTTTCTTCTCTCAGAGAAATTCACTTTAACATCCTACATTTAAAAAAAAAAGCTTATTATGGCATACCACATGCCAGTGTTCTTGGATTTGAAGCAATCTCAACTGTGAATGATTGTGATTCGCTGAAATATCATCAAACCTTAAAACTGATTTGGTGAACTTGTTAGCAAAATGGTTTCTTATGTACACATTCAGCATTCAGTTATAAGTGACATTAGCATCCATTTGGATTTCATTTAACTGGACCACCTGGTGAATGAAGTCCAACATGCACCCACTTTCAGGTCTGTTTTTGGTTTTTACCAAATCCTGAGGGGAATATCTCTGACCCCTCTCACATTGTTATGTGATAAATTAGTATTTTGAAAATATTGACTTTAAATACAACAGCAGCAACAACAAAAATATCTAAGTATTCCATTAACACCATTTGCACCCACCCATTTATTTCCATGTACTCAGATAGTCAGATAGAAGGTTTAAAACTATATCATGGAAGGGACATCTTTTACCCCCAAACTGATGTGTGTCTAGTAAGGAGAAAAACATAACTTGAAAAATTCAGCTTGTCAAGATTTTTCTCTTTAAGATCCAGGCAGGAAGACGTTTTGTCAAAATAGTAAAATATGAAGTCAATGAAGACATGACACCTTAAGAAGTCTTGGAGCCTCTGGGTAAAGCTGTAGAATACTGCTCAAAACTAAGCATGAAAAGTTGCTGTAATGTTCACTGCACAAACTGAACATGTACTGTATATAAGAAACAACAGATATTTTTCTTCTTGCAGACTTAGTCTCTTCAGTACAATCCTTATCCACCCACAGATAAACACTTAATCTCGCATCAGTGGAACAATAGGTGGAACAATATCTGACTGGCCTTGTCATCGTGTGCTTTTCCAAATGAAAGAGTATTTTGTCTTTAAAAATAACATTTCTGACACTGTAAACACATTTGAGTGGATATGACTACTTGTTAAGCTCATGTGCAATCCCAGATCATTGTTCATTAACTGTTAATGAACAGTGGCAGGATGAGCAAGGATATTACAGACAAACAATTATACAGGCACTCAAACAGAGGCTGCACAGGTCAAAGTGCAGAAGATTAATCACCTCTGTCACATGCAAATTAAAATGAAAGCTGAAACAGAATGTATACTAGCAAAGGATGTGTTGACGCCCAAGCCATTTTCAGGAAAAACACAAACATGACCATAAGATTAAAGCTTTTGAATGCTGAGTGGAAAGGAAAGACTGCAACATATACCCTGGATACACCTATGTTGCTTGAGTGAGTACAGGATTTTTTTTCTTTTCTCCCAGACAGCAAGGAAGATCATAAACAGAGGTAGAGAATAAGGAGGCAGAAGGAGTGTAGTGTTTTAAGGCGTGCCACTCCATCACCCACAAGTGACGCACTGATCTTCATTTCCCTGCTCACTGTAGCACATCTCATCTCATCATGCCTTTCCAGGTTCAGCCTTTTGAGCAGTCCCCTGGTGTCATCTGGGCCCGCTGAGCTGCTAGAGGACATGCTAACAAGGATACGTGGAGGGTACTCTGTGCTCACAGTGCACAGCGGGGGACATGTGATAATGTAAGACCTAGTTAGACTTTAGATCAAGTTCAGCTCAGTCACATACACTTAAAGTGTTCCCCCACACTGTATGTGGGATTTTGAATGCAGTAGATTACATTACACAGTAGATGATAAGTGTCATTGTACTCAAAGTGATCTTTCAATAATCTCCCCAACATGACTCATGGTGGCTCCTTTGTATTCAATAGAGGAATCCCATGAACATTTTATAACACCCCCGTGGGCATGCTCGCAGACCACCATGTAATTCTAGCATAAGTGTATAGTCAGACTGTTATTATTGTAAAAACCATTGTCGGCTTCTGCTGTGTGGTTGGTTGTTCAGATGGCAGGGAAGGTATAATTCTACATGAAGGAAGAGTCTCTGTGTGTGTGTGTGTGTGTGTGTGTGTGTGTGGGGGGGGGGGGGGGGGGGGTGCTTAAATCTTGTTGAGAAGCCCAGTTGCAGACGGGAAGAAACTGTTCATGTGGCGTGAGGTCTTGGTTTTGATGAACAGCAACCTCCTGCCAGAAGAGAGTGTCTTGAAAAGATTGTGACCAGGGTGGGAGGGATCAGCCATGATCTTTCCTGCCCGCCTCAGGGTTCTGGAGGTGTACAACTCCTGGAGAGAAGGCAGGTTATGGCTGATCACCTTCTCAGCAGACCAGACATTCTGCAGTCTGCCTTTGTCCTTGACAGTGGCAGCAGTGTACCAGATGGTGATGGAGGAGGTGAGGATGGACTCAATGATGGAGGTGTAGAAGTGCACCATCATTGTCCTTGGCAAGTTGAACTCAACTGCTGCAGGAAGTACATCCTCTGCTGGGCCTTCTTGGTGAGGGAGCTGATGTTTAGCTCCCGCTTGAGGTCCTGGGTGATGATAGTCCTCAGGAAGCAGAAGGATTCCACAGTTCTGACTGGGGAGTCACATAGGATGATGGGGGAGGGTGAAGCTGTGTTCTTCTTGAAATATTCAACTATCTCCACCGTCTTCAGCATTGAGCTCCAGGTTGTTCTCGCTGCACCACATGACCAGCTGATCAATCTCCCTCCTGTATGCGGACTTATCCCCGCCAGAGATGAGCCCAATGAGGGCAGAGTCGTCAGCAAACTTCAGGAGTGTGACAGACTGGTGACTGGAAGTGCAGCTGTTGGTGTACAGGGAGAAGAGTAGAGGGGAGAGAAGAGAGTCAGAGATGTGTTTTCCCAACTTCACATGCTGCCTCCTGTCCAACAGGAAGTCTGTGATCCATCTGCAGATGGAGTCAGGCGTGCTCAGCTGGGAGAGCTTGTCCTGTAGCAGAGCTGGAATAATGGTGTTGAGGGCAGAGCTGAAGTCCACAAACAGGATCCTGGCATAACTTTCTGGGGAGTCCACGTGCTGCAGAATGAAGTGGAGGGTCATGTTGACTGCATCGCCTAGAGAGAGTTGTCCTTGTGGTGGGGGAGGAGGAGGAGGGGGCCTCTAAGGTGTGCAGCTCTGGCCCTGATCCCTGCTGTGCTGGGGGAGGTTAGTGGAGAGGTTGGTGTGATGGAGCTGGTAGATGGTGTCACGGGGGATGTTGTCAGGACTGTCGCACTGTGTGTGGAGGACTTTAAGCTTGCAGCTAGTGATCTGCCTGAGCCCTCTCCAGACAGAGGCAGAGTCACCTGTTGAGAACTGGTGTTGCAGTTTCTGAGAGTACAGGCTTTTGGCTTCTTTCACCACCTTGCTGAACCTGTACTTTGACTCCCTCAACGTGTCTCTGTCCCCACTCCTAAACGCCTCCTCCTTCTCCAAGCCTTAGCTGTCTGAGTTTGGCTGTGAACCAGGGTTTGTCATTGTTGTAACTCACCCTGGTGCATGTTGGTATACAGCAGTCCTCACAGAAGCTGATGTATGATGTCACAGCCTCTATATACTCATCCAGACTGTTGGTGGCAGTCCTGAATACATCCCAGTCTGTGCAGTCCAAGCACAGGCTTGCACAGGCTGCTGGCTTTCTGCCTGACTTCTTATTTGCAGACATGGACACCTTAAATAACACCACCTGGCATTCAAGTATGTCATATGTCATGTATATACTGCATGCTTCCGCCAAAACCGAAACTCACACTGAGGTTTGTGTCAGAACTGCAAACAAAAAGTCAGGCATCCCAAATGAGAGAGCAGTGGTTTCTACGGAATATACAACACCAACATCACTCTACTCAAACAAATACATTTGAGAATACAACAATCAATTGCACTAAACTAATCGGAGCAGAGATCCAACAGCAGCATGTACTGAATGGGTTGTTTTGTGTTGAGTACTGCAATAATAGTTCTTTGTCATTTGATTTGTTTTTTCCTTTTCTTTCCTGGGGGAAGTGTCTCTCTGTTCCAGTTCCTGGCTTGTAGCACCATCCTCCATTGAGGAAGCAGCTGAAATTGTGAAAAGGATGAGATGGGGACTGCATCTTGACATTTCAGCAGATAGAGACTTTTGTTTGTATGAGAAGTAAGCTTTGAAAGCAAGAAACGTCAGTAGCCCCATGGGTAATATTTTAATTTCAGCTTTTATGTTTTATTATGGGTTACTGGAAAAACAATCTCACTCACTCTGTAACTCACTCCAACCTGTGGAGATGGAAATTGTTGGATGCACTTCACATCATGTCACGAATGGTGATATTTGTCTGTGCACTAAGTAGAAACACACTTTCAATCAAGGTTTCAGGACATATGAATCTGTCTATGGAGCAGTGGTAGTTTTGATTCCTGATTTTACTTTAGTTGTAATTTTACTTTTCTCTAAAAAAGTACACCGTAGTCATATTAATTTTATTGTCACCCATGACTGTTAATTTTAAACATATTACTTTAGTTTTTAAAAGCAAAAATGTATCTATAAGTCCTAAATGTGCCTTTGTAATTTATGCCTTTTTAATTTTAATGTCCTCCAAAAGATTACTTGTGGCCTTTGTAAATGTGTAGTGATACCATGGTTGCAGGTGTCACTGTCCAATTACTGTTTACCTGTTTAAACCTGAGTTATGTATGCCCAAGCCCTGTCATGTTAAGATTTTATGCCAATGGAAGTGTCTTTGAAATGTTACACTCCTCATTTTCCCCAAATTCAGTAGAACAGAATCACTTCAGAACCTCTCCTAGGTAAATACAGTTATTATTCTCATACTTTGGCTTCTTGAACATAGTCACTCATTGACATTCTTTGCTCACTTGGTATTGTCCCAGCTTCCTGTTTTCTCCACTGCGTATGAGCTCCATCATTCAGAGGCTGAATTCTCTCGTTCACTGCAATACTGTTCGTGTTAGTGGTTTGGCTTGAGTGGAGAAGCTAAACCACTGGATAACATTAACACTTTGATTTTCCTTTACTAAACATCTAGAGGGAGACTTTGTTTACTGATTGCCCATATTAAACCTGCACTCCATTCCTACAAACAAGAAAGATGCAAACAATTAAGATAGATGTGTTTTTTTAAATAAACATTAGTAAGCTAGCTTCACCATTTTCGTCGTTTGTTCCAGGTTTTTTGTTGTTGCTTCTTGTCCAATTTACCCTTTCAATAACCACCTCCTAGAGAGGTTACTGAGACTGAAACTGACATACATATGTCCATGACATCATACAGGAAGACAGAACCATGATACAGCCCAACCCCCGAAACCTACCAAAACCAACTCGCTGCTACCAGAGCAAGTACAGCCTGTTGAACTCTTATTATTCTATTTGCAGGTAGGGAGAGCTGTCTATTTTGTAGATATACACATGCCACCTATACAGTGGTGCAGGGATGACATATTTTTGTAGGCAAACCCTGAAGCTGGCATCACCCTGGTTCCCTCGACAAAAAGCCATTGGGATTTTTACATTGCTTTTCAGATTGTTGCAGAAAATAAGCTCTGATCAACAAAAGATTGATACATACATGTCTTCAGTTCAGTTCAGTTCAGTATCTCCTGCTTATTTTGGAATCAAGTCGCGGTGGCAATAGGCTAAGCAGACGTCCCTCTGCCAGGCAACGTTTTCCAGTTCTTCCTGGGGGATTCCAAGGCATTCCCAGGCCAGAAGAGACACATAATCTCTCCAACGTGTCCTGGGTATACCTTGGGGTCTCCTCCCAGTTAGGCATGCCCAGAAGAATTCCAAAGGAAGTCTCCTAGGAGGCATCCTAACCAGTTGCCCGAACCACCTCAACTGGCTCCTTTTGACATGAAGGAGCAGGGGCTCTACTCCAAGCTCAAGATTCAAGATTCAAGAAACTTTATTTATCCCGAGGGAAATTGCTGTGCACCAGCTGCAATACAGAGGTGGAAAAGCAATACAGTGTGAATAGAGAGTAGGAATAAAGCTATTATAAGGAATATATAGGAATAAAGCTAATAAAATAAAGGCTAACATAAAAAAAAATAAACAAGTAGCTAAATGCAACAAATGCCACAAAGATTACAGTAATGTAGGTATATACAATATACAACAATACGAACTGTAATTTAGTAGCATAGTTGGAATAAAATAAGTACAAGAACAAGAAGTAAAGTGATAAAGTGAAATGGCATATAAAGTGATAAGTGACATTATGGCCTCGGGACACAGTGTCTCCACTGTTCCTCTCACGACCAGAGGTAGATGAATTAAACAGTCTAATGGCCACAGGAAGAAAGGACTTCCTCTGGCGTTCTGTGTTACACCGGGGGGGAATGAGTCTGTTGCTGAAGGTGCTTCTGTTCGAGGTTATCACCTGGTGGAGAGGGTCAGCATTGTTGTCTCCCTCCGGATGTCCAGGCTTCTCACCCTATCTCTAAGGCTGAGCCCAGACACCCTCTGGAGGAAACTCATTTCAGCTGGCTGTATCCGTGATCACATTCTTTTGGTCACTACCCAGATCTCATAGGTGAGAGTCGGAACTTAGATTGACTGGTAAATTGAAAGCTTTGCCTTTTGACTCAGCTCCCTCTTCACCACAACAGTCCAGTACAGTGATCGCATTACTGTTGACGCTGCACCGATCCGCCTGTCAATCTCCATCCTCCCATCACTCGTGAACAAGACCCCGAGATACTTAAACTCCTTCACTTGAGGCAGCAACTCTCCCCCCATCCGGAGGGAACAATCCACCATTTTCTGGCTGAGAACCATGGCCTCACATTTGGAGGTGCTGACCCTCACCGCTTCACACTCAGCTGCAAACCGCCCCAGTGCATGCTGAAGGTCACAGTCTGATGAGGCTGTTAGCGCGCCTGGGGCCCTTCCTTTGCCTGCCACCCGGCTGGCAAAGCACCCAACCCCGATGCCTATCCCTGCAGGTGGTGGGTCCACAGGGTGGACATACATGTTTTGTTCAGCAAGATCTCCAGAAGTAAAAAGCTAATGTCAGACCAAATAAACTACACCACGCTCTCATGACGTTAACGTCACCACCACAACCAATTTGTAGTTTATCATGCTTACCTCTTCTACAAAAGCCTTTCATTTTAGAAAGTTAGTAATAGTTTGCAAGAGCGTGGGTATGAAAACAATGAGGCTGTAAAGGCGGCCTGATCAGTAGATCAGCTTTTGTGTGCAGTGTTATGGCGTCACCATCTTCTGTAGTTGCCACTCATTAGCAACTGCCTGTCTTAAGATGTGTAAAAGATTAAAAAAATCACAGGTAGGGTATTTTCTGACATAGAATAAAACGTGAAAATGTCTTGAGCTTGTGTTAACCACAGAGCTTCTTTCAGCCATCTATCCAAAAACAAAAAAAAAAACCCAATGAGGTTGAGATGTGGGAAAAGAGAGTGCTAAAATGGTAACTTATTTCAGAGAATCATTCACACACGACTCTATTCAATTGTCTTCCAACTGTGTGTGTCACATGACTGGTACAATCATGATTGAGTGATCACGCTAGTGGTAAAAATTGGGCTAGTTTAAGAAAAATTGCAGAACCCCCTGGTGTGTTCAGAGTGGGAAATCAAGGTATGAACCAAACCATGTCTTTGGAGAATCATTACACCTCCATTAGCTACTGTTAGATAATGTTAACTAACAACATTGGTAGAGACTGAAATAAAATACAATTGTTTACAACAGGTCAAGCAGCCTAACCACCTTTAGAATATTTTTAAAAACCAGTCCAAAGAATAATATTCCTCACATTCATTCATGTGGTTGCTAAAAACAAAAACTTGTCAACTGGCATTTCTCATTATGATTTTTGTTGACATATTAATAAGGACATGAATGCAGTTACTTACACTGAACATGTGTTCTCCCTTTGAAGCTCTGCCCCCCAACTCACAGACATGCATCACCATGGAAACCCACACTAACAATTGGCAACTTCTTAACAGAGTAAAAACTAGCTAGTGTTGGTGGTTTAGATTGGTTTTACAGAGATACAGCAACTGAAGACAGGCCTGTAAATTTGTAGCTTAGCTAAACAGGAAGGTAACTTCACTGGGCAAAGTTTTTAAGTCTTTTTTTTTAGCACCTTATTTCCCCATTTCTTCTCTATGTAAACTGTACTATTGAATAAAGGCATAACCCCCCCCAAAAAACTATTTTTTTTTCCAGCCTTTGCAAATGTTGTATGCAAATATCACAATACGGAGTGAATTACCACAGAGCATTTAGGTTGTGTGTTAACATTAGCTGCAGCAAAACTAACATGCAGAGCGAACAAGACAGTTTCTCAAAGCTAGTGCAATAGCTGCAGACAGTGATATTCACAACTCTCCTGCTATAGTGTAACTAACATTACACCAAGAACAAACAGAACAAAACAATACAGCCCTACTGGCTCTGTCATAGCCTCCTCTTTTTAAATTTATATTCCTCTGTCCATATCCTCTTAGGCTGTTTGTCTGCCATTACCCCATTTCTGCTCTGTAGCATTAGCATCCACCAGAATTTACATTTCTTTCTTTCTTGCTCCTACTGCCCCTTTTATACCCTTCCACATCCTGTACACGAGCACAAATGCCATTATTAGCTGGAATGGATCGCACCATTCCAGCTAATAATGGCAATGCTTCAATTATATCTCAATTCTAGAGTCAGGACTATGTAAAAACCATAGATTGTGTTCTATAGGAGAAACACTGGATTTCTTTTCAGGATTACAGACAGAATAAAGGGGGGAAAAAAGCAGTGAAACTTATTGCATTTGATAGGCTGACCGTATCCCAAAACTTGACTTTTCTTACACCTTTCATAGTCAGCTCAGTGGCAGAGATAAGAGGCGAAAAACCTGTTTTGAACCTCAGCACAAAACAGCCCTAATGGTCTTAGATCATGTTCCCTCTCTGACACACCATTAAGTGCTAAATGTTAGGAATTGCATTACTGCAGCTCCTAAGATTAAGAGTGATAAGAAAAAAAAACTGTTATTCCTATCCTCTGTGCTCACCAGCACAGGCCATAGCTTTCTGCTGATGAATAATTTACACAGCCAAATCATCGGCCACAAAAGATAAAGGCCCTCCAACCACTCCTCAAGTGTATTGATTTTTGTTCTCTTTCTATGTTGAACTGAAGAGTGTCAAATGGATAATGGAAGCACAAACTGTAAGAAAAGAGAATCATAAGCACTTTCAATCACTTCAGGATTTTTTTCTGACACATCAAGGACAGAAAAAGTAGCAAAGGTTAAATGTCTGTGAGTTGCATCTGTCTGATCAAAGCACACATTTCTGAACCCAGTCTGCTTATACACGATTACTGTATCTAAAACATATTTACTGCACTGTACACACACATTTAGATAAACACATATTTACTCTCTGATCTTAAATGAATTCTTTTGATTATGTGATTTATGTGCTGTCGGGTTTAGCTCATTTAATTTATTTTCTTTTATATGTATTTTATATCTTGATTGTATTTACTTAAAAAAAACTGGCATCCTCAGGCCAACTAAAATAACAAAAAAGTGGGTGTAAGGTGCAAGTGTACTGGGGTCAGGGTCAGGTTTGAACTTGTCTCTCTAGCTCTTTTTCTTTTGTTGTACAACTCTGTGTGCAACATTATAAATGACTTAAAAGAGAGACTGTATTTAAATATATCATGCCAGCTTGAATCTGAGTCTTCAGATTGGATCAACATTTTACCCTGAGACAGCATATTGGACAAACTACTTTTCAAGCACAACCTGACCCTTGAGGCCAATTCATGGTTTCTGTGTTCTCAGGAATAATTTTTATCCAAAGTGACTTACAAGGGAAAGGAAATGCTAAAGCTTCAGTACAGTAGGAGACCTTGAAGTTAGTACTAACTACTGTGCTACTTAGGCATGTTAGGTTGTTAGAAATGATAGGGGAGCAGGTGCTCTAGGAAGAGACGAGTCTTCGAGAGATTCTTGAAGGTAGAGAAGGACACCCCTACACTGATAGCATTTGGGTGCTTGTTCCACCATTGGGATACCACAAATAAGAATAGTCTGGACAGGGACTGTCTTGTGTGCAGTGCCAAACAACATTCCATGCAGGAACACAGTGGCCAAGGAGGAGGATAAGCCTGTATGATGGAGTTCAAGTAGATGGGTGCAGAACCAGAAGTTGCTCTATTTGCAAGCTTTACTGGCTTGAATTTGATTTGGGTGGCCATGGGTAACCAGTGGAGGTCAGTGAGCAGCAGACTGACATGTGTCCTTTTAAGCTGATCAAAGATCAGGCGCATCACTGTATTCTGGGTTTCACTATGCGTGAAGGGAATTTCAGCAATCAAGATGAGATAACCATGGCCTGTATCAAGAGCTGGGTGAGAGGTAAGGCAGGAAAGGCCTGATTGTTCTAATGCTGCACAGTGCAAGGTGACATGACAAGGAGACAGATGCGACATGGTCAGAGAAGGATAGCTGGTCATCAATAATGACACCCAGACCTTGGTCAGAGTGAGAGGTTAAGAGGTGCGTAATTTGGATGTTGATATTGTGATGGAGAGATTGATGATGATGTCAGGATGAAAAGTGTAAATTTTGTTTTCTGCCCAAAACTTCAGTGTTTTGATTATTTGCAAAAAGCTTCTCTGTTGATATGGACCAACAACTTTGGTAAACTTCAAATACGTTTATAGCAATACTCATTTTTCAAAAAGTTTAATGAATGCTTAGCACCATTTCTGCAATACTTCTTTCAAATTCATAGACTGTAATGGCTTCTGAGTTAGTTCTGTGTTAGATTCAGACAGTTTGGTCCAACAATCTTCTGTTACCAGTGACCGCAAAATATCAATCGATCCAAACCTGATACATGTAAGTGCAAAAAGTGATAAGCCAGAGTAATTGTTCCTGCCATGCCTCCTCATTTTAAAAGACAATTATAATCTGATCCTGTAAGCCTCGACTCCAAGGCTAATAGCCAGCTTAATGACACATGGATTGAATGGATGGTCCTAAAGAGACATCCACCCCCCTGTATGTCGGTATACCTACTCTGCCATTTGGTTCTTTTAAGCTCAATAAATACATTGCTTATGTGACAACTGATCACTGCCCCCGCCTGGATCTCGATTCAAAATGTTCTAGTTACACCCCTGCGGGCCTGGGCTATAGAAGCCCCTTTAGGAAGAAAGCGCTAATGAGAAATTTCATGCCATATCTCTTTGGGTCTAATGGGAACTGAGTTAGAAGAAAAAGTTTTCCATTAAAAACTTTATCCTTTTAACTTCATGACGAGTTTGCTCAACTTTGTAAAGAGAGAAGATGAGTGATGCAGTAAAACATTGCAAGGAAGAGAGGAACCCTTTGTTGGCTTTGTTGAGAGACATAAAATTTATCACTGATGAAATAGTGCAGGTCTCTTAAATGTCTTCACACGCAAGTATAGAGGAAGAGTTTTCTTGGAATGCAGACTTTAAGTACACAGCTCTACTAATTTGTGTGACATAATATACCAGATATTTGAGAGATACAGCAAGTGTACTGCAGTATAATATTGTGTTATGTTTTACCCATTTGTGATTACATACTCTACATACAATTGTCTCTGCTCAGACATTCTACCATCCAGTACTGTATGTACTCCTATCAAAGCCTTTTTGCACCTGTTATGTTATAATAAAAATACTGGCTAACAAATCATAAGCTATATTTACATTCACAGAAATGTCTGTTTTTAGCTGTGTTAGCAGGGCAACATTCAGAAATCATCACCACTAACATACAAAAACTGCATGCCAACACATAAACATGCATTTGCACTCTGCATCAGATTTATAAATCCATTAGTGTCCATTGGTTTGTTTTGTAAATCTTACTGATTGTGAAACTGCATGAGCCTGATTTCCACTCCCACAGCCAGACACACACATATTTATATTACTGTTTTTATACCAACATATCTGTCTACTCCACCACTCATTTGACTGGTCAATGAAAAGAACTGCAGTTACACAGATCACACATTTGAAGTGGAGAGTTCATCCAACAAAGCATGTCCATTACTCAAGGTGGCTATTCAAATATCATGAATTTATCACATGTAAATTATCATTGCTGATAACATCTCAGTCATCACACATCAGAAAGATATTCACTTTATGGCACATGTATAAAAGTAGACTTCAGAAAGTGCTTCTCAAAAGTGGATGAAATAAAAACAATATAAACATAGGGACATTCAAAAAAGGTCTAAAATGTGAATAAAATAATAAAACTGATAATATGCACACAAAAATAATAATTTAAATGTGCCTAGGGCCATGCTAGCAGCATGAGTGGCAATGTGGTTCACACTGAGGACTCAACTATTGGATAGATTGCCAAGACATTTTGTATAGACATTCAAGTTCCTCATAGGATAAATCCTAATGACTTTGGTATTCCCCTGACTTTATCTCTAATACCACCATGAGGCTGACATTTGTGGTTTTAATTGAAATATCTCAACACCTCTTAGATGAATTACCATGAAATTACTCAGGTGATGCCTTAATGTTTCATCTAGGACCATCATATGTCCAGTGCTTTGGCTTATGACCAAATACCCATAACACTAAGAACATTCACATCAGCCTCAGCAGCACTTTGGACCTGGAATCAGTGTGGAATTAGCGTGTGTTGACATGCTATACTAAGATGGTAAACATAGGAAACACATCTGCTTAGCATCAGCATGCTAGCATTGCCATGGTGAGCATGTTACCATGCTAATATTAGCATTTGGCTTAAATGTGCCTAAGTGCAGCCTCAGAGAGCTGCTAGCACGGCTGGGTACTCTGAATCTTGTTAATTTCCCCTTTACCACATGATATTCAGCTCTAGAAAACTAAAAAACCATGTGTATACTTCATTTGATGTATGCATGTCACACATATTCTCACCACATGTTCTTTTCATTAAACTACAAGTAATGCCAGTTATATGCCTCCACCAACCAGTCAAACAATTGGATGGACCACCCAAAAATATAATGTCTTCAGCCACGGCCAAACACATAAAAAGCATGTTGTAATGGATACATTTCCTAATGCATACATTTCACATTTCAAAAAAAAAACAAAAACATAATGGCTTTGCATATGCATGCATGATACATCTAGCCCCTAGAAACAGGTAAGGTATTGTTGTGCCACCATATTGGAAGACTTGGCTTTTTCTTACTGTTTATGGATAAGAATATTATGTCATATGGTTACTTAAAACATATTGAAAGCATAATTGCAGGATAGCTTGGATGGGTGTGAACATTTCAACCCGGAATGTGCCTTTATTTCTTAACATGCAGGTTACATTACAATAACCCAGATGAGCCATACAGTTTTGCACTGTAAATAGCAGAAGTGTTTTTGTCATCTCTTCAAAATGCTTACTCAGAGGAGAAACAAACTCTAGATCAGTGGATCCCTACTTTAAACATCACAACTGTCTGCTGAGGATGATGAGTGACTATAATCATGGTCCATTAAGCACACGCCAGTGAACGTTCCATGGAGACAATTTAGAGTATAAATTGCCCATACACCAAGACCCAATGTCTACCATAGACTTTTGTAGGCATTACTGTTGTTGAAGAGTAAATGGAATTGACTTGTGCCTTTGCCATATCCTAATCAATCTTTTTCCTACTGAAGTGCATAATATGGAAATGCACATACAGGAAGAGGAAAAAGGAAGAGGAGACAATAAAGCTGACCCACAAATACTTGGATTGACAAGGCCAGACAAACAGAGCTGCCTCATTAGGCATTGTTTGCTCAGGTCTCTGTTTGCTGAACCAGTCTAGGCCTACCTTATTTAAAAAGGTGCACCACTAACTACAACATTTGCATATCACAGAATTTTCTCCCACTGTACCTTAATGTGAAATAACTGCAGTGATACAGAGATCCAGGTATCACTTTTAATTTACAGGAGGTTGTCTACTAATATAATATGGAGGAGGAGCTAGACTTTGAAGCAGCTAAGAAATAAGACCTCCTTATGCTCAGTTATGTTAAGCTGTGTTAATTGTTGACACACACTCTCACAATGAACGTGTTCCCTCTGTGCTTTTAGCTGTGTAAAGAATGGAACCTGTATATATGTTTGGTCAGACAATACAGTATTTCCAGTCAGCCCTGCAATGGACTGGCGATCTGTCCAGGGTGCACCCTGCTTCTTGCCCAATGTCAGCTGGGATAGGCTGCAGCCCCCCTGCAACCTTTAATGGATAAGCGGTATAGATAATGAATGAATGAATGAATATTTAAAGTCATTAATGACTGAGGGAGGAACATATGACTCATGGGCAATGACTTAACAAGAACCTGCACTATCTGTAAACATCAGGAGGGCAAAAATTCTTCTCCAACAAAAGAAGAAAAATGTTGTTCTGCCCAAAAATCACTCAATAATAAAGAAATTTCCAGCTCAATAACTTCCAAATCAAAAATTTAAGTCTCTCTGGAGCTACACCACAGGACATTGCTCTCTAACTGAGACTGTCTTTGTCTAAGAGCAAATGTTATGTCAAAGTCTAGCAAGTTTCTGATGGAAACTTGTATTTTTAAAAAAAGATTTTGCAAGTATGTGCCCTGTTCATCCCAGTTAACCTTTACTGAGGATATTAATGTTAACAGTGATGATCTTAGGAACCATGAGAGGGTTTATAAACAGGCTGACAAGCATTTATAGCTCAGTATTTCATCTATATGTAGACCAATAAATCCCTGCAGAGATCTTAGCTTTCTACATGGGCTTTCACTGGTCAGCACTGACACTTTATGTATAAAATTGTAAGAGATGCTAAATTGTGTAGAGAGGAAACTATTTGGCCTGACTGGGGAAAAAGCAATAGTGTGTGGCCATGTGTGGTCTGCACTGCTTTTAAAATAGTATGTCAAACTATTAGTTACAGTCTGTGAAAAGCAAAATGCCTTGTATCCAGGATGTACAAATACATTTTGATGAGCAGTGGCTCAGTTTAAAGAAAGGGCACCCCCACTCTCTCCCAGTCTCCTGATGTTGTTTTACACATAGCCCCAAATGGAACTGACCACGTAAACAAACACAAACATAGCCTCCATGTGTTTCTCTACACTAATTAACTGATTGCTGAGACAACAATTTGGAACAAAATGGTCATATTTAGATTTAGGCAAACATGCAAAGTAACTATAAGTGCAGGATGTTAACAATGTGTTCATTTATGCCAAAAGGCCAAATATACCATTTCAAGATAGTCATAGTTTTATGTCTTACCCAGATTGAAAAAAAGCTAAAAAGCATTGAGACAGAAACCACCTCTGGATGTGTTCTAGCCACATGATGTGAAGGAGAAAATGTATCTGTCTCTCCAAAGTTCACATATTCTTTAGTCTCATTTGGATCTATGTCAGAAAGCAGACAATGTAGACAATGTAGAGCCTGTAAACGAGAGCCTGTAATGGCAACTAAAGTTACACAAAGTGCACAAGTTATTCATCTTGTGGCATTTTTGTCAGTTACCCAACAGCTTTAGGTGCATCACCACTACAGTCTGGACCTGAGTGCAGTTTGCCCTTATTACTCATGTCACCTGGGAAAAACTAAATGGACTGCAGTCAGATTTGTGATATGATCAACAGAAACATGTATGTGCCTAAATTTAAACACAAGTGCATTAAATCTGCATGTTATCAGGATATGGGACACTTTGAATGACTGAATGGTGTAAATGGAGACATGTATACAATAATGTTAACAATATCAACATCAATATATTATTATTTGGTTCAGAAAGGCAGCTTTTTTTGCCAGAGAGGCAGTGGCAAATGTGGTAATATAGCCACTTTATGTGTTCCACACAGTGGTGAACCTCTTGATGTAAGTCATGGGTTGTGCCTCTAATGTTCCTAAACTTAGCCCCTCTGATCTGAAACAGCTCTTCTTGGCTAAATCTGAAACAAAGAAATTATAGGTAACAGAGGCTGCCTGTCAGTACCTTTCAGAACCCAAGAAACCAATCCAAAAACTATTGACATTAGTGTATCACCGTTATAGTTACGGTTTGGTTAAGTTTAGAACTACTGGGTTAAGGCTGAGGAATGAAAAAGCCAACACAGACTTATGATAGTTGATTTTAAAATTGAGGTGATTATTGAGCACTGCAAGCTTTCCTGATGGTTTCCTTTTACATGTTGTATAGTACCCCACAGTGTTTTGTCTATATTGATCTGTTGTGGCAGTGACGTTTTGGACAGATTCAAAAACTCTCCAGCATGAACAAGCAGCTAAAGTTCAAATGCAGTTTCCAACCAAAAGCAGAACTGTAGAACTGTGGTATTGTCATGAGTGGTGTCTCTGCAGCATCTCTTAACCCTGCCATTTTCTCTTGTATCCCGTGCTGCACTGTTGCATGTACATGTGTGCGTTTTGTGGGGGACAGGGTCATCTGTGAAGGTAAACCATCTAAAAAAAATAATAAATTCAGTGCTTATGACCAATGCTGTGGTTTTTCTGATGAGGATAGTTTGGGACACAGCAAGCTGAGGTTCACAGCTGGTCAATCTGGCACAGCTGCTGATTCCAGTTTTTCCACCAACTGTAATCTAAGTAAGTAGCAACATATAAAATATCAGCTCCATGGTAAGGACTTGAAAATAACAATCAAGCCAATAATGTTATGCATACAAATGCTTTTGTGTAAAGCATGAATGTGTGACATTCATTTTTTTATATTACATTCTATCCATACAGTTTTTAAAACTGAATTGCATGTTCAATTTAGTTGAAAAAATTAAATATATTAATTAATAAATAAGTAAAAATGTTAAGAAATTACCTGTTTTTCTATCATGGAAGAGTATCTACATGTCACAGTTTAAAACTTGTAAGACTCCTCTCAGCGGAGCCTCTTGCCTCAAGAATGCCCATGGCTCTCGGAGAAATGTGCCTTTTGAAAGGATATTTTTATAGACATTCTGCTTTATTAGACAATCTACAGTGAAAAGTGACAGTATGGCGAAGAGATGGGAGGTGACAAGACACAAAAGTTCCGTACCAGATTTAATTATTTAAGCAGTTAGGTATGTGGCATCTGTATGTTTCTATGTGGTGTTTTGCACAAGACAATTGTGACAATCATTCTTCATGAGCCAAAGCATCACATGTGTCCATTTGGAACAAAATCACACCAACAGAAAGAAATGACAATTTTCAACATTTCATTCTCTCTTACAAAATTATGCAACAAAACCCACAAGAAAGATAATTGTTTCCTGTGCTTAACAATAATCATGTGTAGATAAAAACAATTAACAGAACACTCAGCAGGCTAGAAATGACCCCAACATGAAGAGCGACAGGAAACAGCATTTTGATTCTTAAGAGAATTTGTATGCAATAAAATCATTCAGCACAAATGAAAGAGCAATAATTTTCCTGGTATTTGTAAATGGTCCAGTCATGAACAAGCTCAGAGAGAAAATAGAAAAACAGAAATGTTAATAAAATAGATAGAAACACAAGGCTGTAATTCAGATTTCATTACAAAAAGAATGTCTCCAAACAACACTAGAGAAATCAAGATAAAAAGACAAAAACAAACGTGATTTTTTAAAAAAAGTTTGATGTCGGTTTTCTTCAAATGCCAAGAAATATTTATGATGCATCAAACTGTGTGATGTATAAGGACAGACAACACATTTCTAGGTTCACATGTACAGCATGGCTTTTGAATTTTCAGCAAAAAAAAAAAAAAAAATCCTTATGTTTGAGAAGCTGGAAACAGACAGAATTGCCGAACAAAGACAAAAGATAAAAATAGAATAAAAAATCACAATTTGTTGATCAAAATAGTTGATTAATTTTCAATCAAGTAATCAACTAATGTTCTACAGGTCTCCATTATGTCAATGTTCAATGATGGCTTTGAACAGGCAAGACCCTTACAGAAAGAGCTGTAATGCTTGTGTGACATTTGCCATCTGGTGGCAACCCTATCAAAAGTTGGATGTGAACAACTGTGTGAAGAATATGATGTTTTTAACTATTTTACAAACCAGGCCAGTATCCTTAGGAATTACAGTACCAGTCAAAAGTTTGAACACACCTTCTCACTCAATCATTTTTCTTTATTTTATTATTTTCTACATTGTAGATTAATACTGCAGACATCAAAACTATGAAAGAACACATATGGAATTATGTAGTAAACAAAAAAATGTTAAACAAACCAGAATATTATATATATATAAATTATATTAATAATATATGTTTTATTTTGACTTTGACCATCAAGTCAAAGTCAGCTTTATTGTCAGTTCTGTCATATGTACGCACATACAGAGGATTGAAATTTTATTGCTCTTAGACCCACAGTGCCACAAGGTGAACATAAAAGTAGAAAAAATATATATATAAAACAGATATTTAGAGAGAAATAATACAAAAATAGAAATAAAAATAAAACATCTACAATACAACAGGTCAATAAATATAGACTAAGGCACATAACCATCAGTTGTGCTGTGAAGCGGTTCAGTTGGTACACAGTTCTATACAATGAATAGTCCTTCTTGACTACTGTTCTAACCCATATTATGGCAAGAACCATTCAGAATCTCTTTACTTTCAACTAAGTAAAGAGAAATAGCTGTCCATCATTACTTTAACCCTTGTATGGTATTCAGGTCAAATTGACGCGTTTAAAATTTTTACAAGAAGAAAAATGGTACAAGTATAATTCTTTTCTAACTAACCCAAAAGTGAAGACAATACAAGGGTTAAAACATGAAGGTCAGTCAATCCAGAAAATTTCAAGAACTTTGATGGTTTTCACAACTGCACTTGAGGATACATTCAAATGCTATGATGAAACTTGCTCTCATGAGGACCAAGGAAGACCAAAAGATACTTTTGCTGCAAAGGATGAGTTCATTTCATTAGAATTACCAGCCTTAAAAACTGCAAATTAATAGCACCTCAGACTAGTGCCAACATAAATACTTCACAGGGTTCAAATAGCAGATGCATGTCAACATGAACAGAGGAGACGGAGTGATTCAGGCCTTCATTTTCGAATTGGTGCAAAGAAACCACTACTGAGGAAGAACAGCAAGAAGAAGAGAATAGCTTCGGCTAAGAAACACAAGGAAGGGACATTAGACTAGTGGGAATTTTGTCTGATGAGTCCAAATTTGAGATTTTTCTTTCCACCTGCTATGTCTTTGGGAGACGCACAAAAGGTGAGCGGATGGTTTCTACACCTGTGGTTTGCCGGTGACACTGTTGGTGATTTATTCAAAATTCAAGGCACACTTAATCGGCTTGGCTATCACAGCATTCTGCAATGACATGCCTTCCCATCTGCTTTGCTTAATGGGACCATCATTTGGGACAGTGACTCCAAACTCAACTTAAACCCAATTGACATAGTTTTGGAATGAGTTGGACTGCTTCAGTATTAATCTACAATGTAGAAATAATAAAAATAAAGAAAAAAACATTGAATGAGAGGGTGTGTCCAGTAGTGTATATCCATGTTGGACAACACAGTGCATGCTGTTGTGTTAGGGTTGGGGTAGTGGATGAACTTGGAATAAACCAGTGTTTATTGCAGATCTGCAATAAACATGCACCAATTTGTTAACCTGAACCACTATCTTTCCCAAACCTCAGCCCTATTTTATCTGCCATAACTGATCTTATTCATAACCCTTAATCAGCTGTTTTGTGCAGATATTATAGACATGGAGAAAAATGTTTTAAGCCAAAATCTAAGATAGAATTTTGCTTTTGCTATTATTCAATAGTGATGTTCTCTTAAAAATAGAGAACCCACAGGAAGAGGTGGGATTTGCTTTTTCAGGAAGAAAGAATATGTAATAGATGTTGTATATAGAGGATAAGACACACTGTAAAAAATATTCGTAAAATTTACAGTAAAAAACTGCTAAATACCAACAGGAAATGACTGTAAAATTGAAAACAGTATATCAGCGTAGTAGATACATGGAATTACCCTAAATTAACTAACGATTCAGAACTTTAATTTTTACTGTAACAATATGTTAAAAACACATCATTTTACTGTGGAAAATATAATACTTCGGTGAAATGAACAGGGAAATACTGTAATGTCACAAATTATGTAATCACAGTAAAATTAACGCTTTAATGCTGTTTAAATTACAGATTTTTGTGATATGTACTTCAAAATTTACGGTATAAAACTGTTAACAAGTCAGGAGGAACACACCTTAATTTATATGGAAATAAGATGTTAAAAATATGGTAAAGAATGTTTGAAAGAAAAGAAAGCATGATCTGTATGGACAGTGAAACACCAGAAACCGAAAATAGTATTCCATCTTAAGTCAAGAAACGATACATAACTTTAATCTTTGCTGTCATAATATGTGGAACACACACAGTGAAAATATACATTTGGGTCAAATTAATGGTAATTGAACCCAAATGTATATTTTCACTGTAATAATGTCCAATACTATAATGTCAGATTTTGCAGATGTGTACTTTTGAATACTTTTTGAGTTCATCTTTATAATCCTGAAAACGGCTCTGCTGGGTATGTGTACTCTGCTCCCAGGTCTAAGGGTATTTTTGTGAATTTTCCTCACTTGGAATTGTTTGTGTATTATAGCTCATAAAATAGTCATCTTTTACGTCACTATCATGTAATTCACATCATTTTTTTCAGAACAACCTGAGCTTTCATAATATCCATGTTATAATTGTGTCATTTGAATGTAAAAAAAGCTATAGACTCATAAAGAGAAAGAAAAAAATAAATCTAAAAATAAACTTCACATATATTTATTGTAAAGCAAACTATAATTAACAACTTTCTGGACATTTTAAAAATGTTTTCTAAGGTCTTAGGGATAATGGGGTAAAAAATTAAGGCTTTAACTATAATACAAATGTACAAAACACCATAACAATTGCAAAGATAGCCACTCGTTTTATTGATGTTGATGCCACTCCTGAAAACAGTTTGCTACATCACAGAATTGGCATTTCCAAGGAGTAGCTTGCTTTGTTTACATACATAACAGTGGTGTGCGCAATTACGTCAGAGGAGTGAGCCATCTTTCTACTTTCTACTCTTTGATACACCACGTGAGGATACAAAGCCGTACAATTGGATATTGGCACATCATGTGATGGTGCATGATTGTCTGATTGGACACTGAATTTGCCAACGAGCTGAAGCGCTTCCATGTTGCCGGAAAACAACACCAGCGGCATTTTCGGAAAGGCTGAAGTCTCCTCTTTTCAACAAAAAAACAAGCAAGTTATTATATTGAGCCGTTCCGGAGATATTCGCTGTTATGTAACGCTTGTCCCTCGGGATCGTATACGATGCCGTAGACTCCGAAGAGGCCCGCCAACCAGTGATAGCGGCAGAGATGCGCGTGCGCGCACACACAGGAGAAAGAGTAGCAAAGTAACGGTCACACAGTTGAAACTACACGGCGGTTTTGCACGGCGGACCGGTTTAGCTTTTTTCATCTGTGAGGATAAATTTCTGATGGCACAACGCGACTAAAGAGCACGTAAGTAAAATTATGTTAAGATATGTCTGCATGTCTAAAGAATTTGTTCCACTGTGATAGCAAACAAAGCTAGTTTACATAGGTTAGCTACATATGTCAGGTTAAATTTAACGCGGTCTTTTCTGCAGTTTTGTGTTGCCCACGTTTAAAAGGTGAACGTTAGTTTCCCTTATCTTTACAAACTGTGTTAATTTTGCTAACTGTTAGTTGAGTTGAACTGCCTTTTGTCACATTGTGTATGTTGAGTCGAGTACTAGCTTAGCTTACCGTAGCAAAAGTCGCCAAATGCAAAATGTTAAATTGTAATTTCTGTGGTAAGTCTGTTAGGACTTTGAGAGGATATGTGCTTCACTGCAAACTCCACAGAAATGAACCGCGCTGTTTATTTAAGTGCTTTGGAGATGGATGCAAGCAGACATTTTGCAGGTATGGAGCCTTTAAGGCTCATTTTTACCGGAGGCATAATGTTGTTCCTCCTAAGGAAACTGTCGGGGCGGCTGTTAACACTTTTAAATGTGTAGTGGCCTTGTGTGAACGACAGTGTCAAGACACCCAAGAACTGGTTGCTCATTTGAAGGAGCATATTGTAGAAGGACGTGATGTAAGTTGTCCAGTCAGAGGATGTAATACTGATTTCAGGGTCAAGTCTTCATTTACCGCGCACATGTCACGGAAGCACAGAGGTTTTACAGACTATAGTGTAAGTGATGTGTACAGAGAATCAGCTTCTCATCCTTCAACATCTACTCCACCTGAGTCAGGTGACTTTGTCCCTCACTGTGATGCAGGTCCAGCAACAGGCACAGATGAAGTCGATTTGGACATATCTGAAGATTTCAGTGATCTTTATCTTAGAAATGTGAGTTTGTTCTACTTGAGATTGCAGGGGCAGTTCCTTCTGCCTGCTTAAACTATACAGAACATTGTTGAGGAAATGCAAAACATACATGAGTTGGGTCAAACATATACTTTGAGTAAACTTAGTTCACTGTTGAAAAATGATACATCATTATCAGATGAGGACATAACCAAGGTTTGTGAGTCTGTCAAGGGATTTGATCTGTTCACTGCATGTCATACTGGGCCAATGCGAACAGCTTATTCAAGAGTGAAGTCTTTCAAAGAAAATTTCAACTATGTGGAGCCCAAGAAAATGTTTTTAGGAAAAGATGAGAACAGGATAGATAGGTTTGCTTATTATGTGCCTGTGAGAGAGACTTTAAAATGTTTGTTAGAATCTGATCTGTGGCAGAACTGTGTGTCAGGAGAGCACTCACCTGAATCTCCTTCAGATGTTCTATGTGACATTAGTGATGGTCAGATATTCAAAAACAATGATTTTTTTGCTCAAAATCCATCATGTGTCAAGTTAGTTCTATACCAGGATGCATTTGAAGTTGTTAACCCTTTAGGCTCTGCCAAGACAAGACATAAAGTTTTAGCTGTCTATGCATCTGTTGCCAACTTGCCACTTCATGTACGGTCTGACACAGACCACATGTCACTTGTGTTATTGTGTAGAGAGAAGGATTTCAAAGCATTTGGGCATGCTAAGGTGTTCTCTGAACTAATAAGAGACTTGAAGGAATTGGAGGAGAATGGGATTTCTGTATTAAATGAAACAGTCAAGGGAACCTTGTATTGCATTGCTGGAGATAATTTGGGCTTCCATTGCATCGGCGGATTCTCAGAAAATTTCAGCACCTCAACATATTTCTGTAGGTACTGCCTAATAAACAGATCTGACTTTCAGGGTGATCCAAATCTGTGTGGACCACAGAGAACCATTGAGAACTACAATTCTGCTGTTGATCGCCTCCAGAGTGAAGGAACATCACCAGATGTGGAAGGAGTAAAGTATAAATCGGTATTTAATTCTTTGAAATACTTTAATGTCTGTCAGCCAGGTTTGCCACCTTGTCTGGGACACGACATCTTCGAGGGTGTTTTGTCTTATGATGTTGCACTATATCTTAAGTATTTCATAAAGAAAAAGGCTTGGTTCACTTATTCCATTCTGAATCGACGCATTAAACAGTTCAAATACTGTGCTTCTGATGCTTCTACAAAACCATGTGAGGTCAGCCCCCATGGAGCTAAACTCTCAGGTCAAGCTGTACAGAATTGGAATTTTCTAAGGCTGTTGCCTCTCATAATTGGTGACAGAGTGAAAGATACAGCAGATGATGTGTGGCAGTTGACTCTGCAGCTGAAAGATATTGTGGACATGATATGTGCTCAGAAAATCTCTGTCCCTCAGGTTGCATACCTTGATGTTCTTATTCAAGAATATTTAGAGTCAAGAAAAGCTCTATTCCCAGAAAGTGGCCTCAAACCAAAGCATCATTATTTACGTCACTACCCAGAAATGATTCTGAAATTTGGGCCCCTGATCAGACTATGGACAATGTGCTTTGAAAGTAAGCACAGTTATTTCAAGAGTTGTGCAAGGAATTTGAAAAATTTCAAAAACCTATGCCTTACTCTGTCTGAAAGACATCAGCTGTTACAGGCGTATCTTTCAGCAGGATCAACAGGCAAGACTGTCTTCCAAGTTAAAGATAGTTCTCCATTTTACTCAGTACTATACAGTAAAGCTATTCAAGATGCAGTCAGACAATTTGGATTCACTGAGACCAACACAAAGGTCACAGTAGAAATTCTGTATAAGGGAACGTCATATAAAAAAGGGCAATTCCTTGTCAGAGGGAACATTGACTCTGTGCAGTTTGGTGAAGTAGTGCTCATTTTGATTAAAAATGACACTGTTCATTTTCTGATGTCAGTGTACACAGCAGAATTCCTTTCTGAGTACCACCTTTACTCAGTGAGGAAAGACAATGAAAAGATGCAGTGTCTGAAAATCAGTGACTTGATTGATTTTTATCCATTGCCATCTTACATGAAAGATGGATACCAAATAGTTCCTTTGAAACACAGTGTGTTATCACATTATTAGCTGTCTTGGGACTGTCATTCTGGGGTTAATTGTGCTTTGTTCACTTTCATACTCAGAAATGGATGACGCAGAGCAAATCAACATAGGCAGTGCCATCACAAGGGTGTTACCAGACCTCCCAGCCTCAATCTTGGATATTTTAGTGGAAACACTCCAATCACTGGGGGTAGAGACCACTGAGGATTTACACTTCATTCAGGAAGCTGATCTGCTTACTACGCTGAGACCAATTCAAGCAAGAAGATTGGTAGCTGCCTGGAAACAAACCAGTAAGTAATTTTGACAACCTTTTTTGAAGCAGGTCTGTAACCAAAGATAAAACATCATTTAAATACATTTTGTTGATTCTATTTTTTACAGCACAAACCAGTGAAGGCCATAGCCAGTCAGTGTTGTCCTCTCCATCTTCTTCAACATGCTCTTCAGTCAGTCTCTCTCCATCCTCCACCCATTGGATTACTGCTGCAGACTGGGTTGACAACTTCCAGATCCCATGGATGAAGTTTCCTGAAGGTTTGATGCAGTGTTTAGAGAGGGGGGAAAGGCCAAATCCACGGCTACGCAGAGAGATGGTCCGGATTGTTGTTACTGAAATGATGAAAGTCTGTGCCTCTCCCAGTACAAAAGCCTCTACAGAAGTTGCCAAAAAAATGATTGCAAAGTATCCACAGTCACTGAAAGATGTGATAGCAGGTGATGTGGTTGGACTAGGATACTACTCACTAGTCAAGCAGTTACAAGCGAGAATTGAAAATGTGAAGCGGTCTTCAGCACCAAGGATAAAGAAGCGCAAACAGGATTCAGATCAGTATGACACAGATGAAATCCCAGGTGAACAAAGGGCAGCTATGCAGGACACCTATGGTTGCATAAAGTGGGAAATGGAATATATGCCAGTGAGTGAGACACCAGAAAGCCAACAGGAGAAGAAAGACAAAATGAAAGCACTCAGTGAACAGACTAACTTCAGCCCAGGTGAAATAGAAACTCTTATGAAGTGTACCTACTACAGCCAACGTAAAGACATAAACAAGGGAACAGATCTGCAATCCCTCATGGAGGGGTGGCCATTTTTGTTCAAGGAGATTGGCATGACAGTCCACTTCCAACAGCTCACTGGGATATCGCTGAAAGAGACTTTCCTCACCAATGTAGAAAAAAAGGGAAAACGGCTTCTGGACTTCATGAGAAACAGTTGTGCAGACAAGAGCAGAAGAGTTCTTCAGGCTGCCACAAAGCTGGAAATTCTGAGAGGACAGTTGGAGGGCTGCTCAGAAGATGTCAAGGATATGGTGCTCCTTCTTCTCTCCCACTTTGATGAAAAAGAGGAGAACCTCTTCCACTACGTTGACCAAACATGTCTGGCAAAAGAAGTACACGTGGAAAGTTTGCCTGTGACGCCATGCATCATTGTATGTGGTAAGTCTTGATAATCAGTTTCACTAAGCTAATGCTAGGAAGTATTACATAAAAAATGTCATGCCTTGTCATGTTTTGAAGTGTTGCTTCAAATCCTAGCAATTTTGGTAAGACTGCTTTTGGATGGTAATGGCTGGTCTGCTATTCTACCTGTCTGTTCTTTGCAGGAACGTCATGCTATGCTGCAAGACAGTTCATGCTGAGTGTAGATTGCAAAGTTGTGAATGACCACATCCCCGACTTCATCTCTGCCATCTGTTTGATGTTTGGAACCTACTACTGCCTCAATATCCATTACCCCGTGAGTCTGGGCTCCACACTTGAGTTCCTTCAGAGGTAAAGAAATTTTTTTTTTCTATTAATTAATAATAAAAGAAATTCCTTGTTTAAAAAAAAAATCAGTATTTTTAGTGGTTGATTATGAAATTATGTTCAAAGGTGTTTCTTCATGATCAATCCTGAGAGGGGCACAAAAGTTGAAACAAAGAAGAACAAGAAACAGCTGTCGGTGAACCCAAGAGTCCTCACTCTCATCACAAATCTCGCTGGGACATGTTAAAGATGGACCTGTCCAGCTGAACTGTTCAAGTCTGACCTCCTCCACAGCATAACGTAATTAATTAACCTGTGTATTATTGTGTTGATTATTTGATTATTGATTGGTTTGGTTCATAAAATGTCAGAAATGGTGAAAATGTGGATCACTCTTTTCAATGTCTCTGGGGACTCTTTCAGTTACTTTAAACTGCGGTGTGTTTTCTAGCTGGCTTCTTTTTTTTGTTACTAGAAGCAACTTTCCAGAGAGGACAGACGATGAAAAGAGATGTGGTAACTGAACATCAGTGACTTCATTAAAGTTTGAGTTGTGTTTTCTAGATTTGACTTGGGTTTTTTTTTTTTTTTCCAACAAGCAACCTTTCGGAATACTATTAGTTTACAATTAGTTTACAATAATTCATAGGTTTTTCAATAGAGATTTACCACAAACAGAACATTTTCATTTGTTACTGGCATACTGTATTTATTTTATATGTTATCACTGTATTTTTTACAGTGAAATTCTGGCAACCACAGCTGCCAGTATTTTACTGTAAATTATACAGATTTTTTTATAATATAGACGTTATTTTTAAAGAAAATTACTGTAAACAGATTTACAATAGATGTGTTTTCTACATAGTAATTTACTGTAAACAAAACAGTTTTCAACCATGAAATTTACAGTTCCTAAAAAAGCATACCGTAATGTCTTATACATGGTCACAATATTTTTTACAGTAAAATTCTGGCAACCACAGCTGCCAGTATTTTACCGTAAAATATACAGAATTTTTTTTACAGTGCATTGACGATATGGGAGATGCTGACTATTTGGCAGCAATACAGGGTTTCTGGTTCCATAAGCCATGATTACATTAGTTCTAGGTGACTGTGGTGACTTACACTCTGAACTTCACTTTTTTTGTTTTTAGAAATCAGTCATGCCGGGCACACTAGCAAAGCAACTGTTTTTCTTGGACCTCTCGCTGTTTCAATGTTTCCAGTACATTTGTGACATTTCCAGGGAACAAACCTAAAAAAAACATCCACAGGGGTGGAGGTGTCTTAAAACAACAATTTATTAAATCTGGAGTCTTGAGACCTTTGGCATTTATTTATCAGGTTTTCCCCATTAAGATGCGTTGCAGAAAAGAAGCCATTCTTACCAGACCTCCATCAGTAAATGAACAAGCCTACACGAATAGGAAGTCCTTCACCATTACTGTGCAGATAAACTACAGCATACTATTGTCCTAGGCCAAACCCTCTGGTGACCCTGAGACAGCAACATTATAAAATACAGTGTCAGCTAGTGTTGAGTCAATCAGCTTCTTAGAGCTCCAGTTCCAAGACTCCATTGGCTCATGGGCACCCCCTGAAAGTTATGTGACATCATGGCAACGATTCTCCATGTACTGCCACAATTTTAAGAGTCACACTCTGCTAAACAAATAAACCCATAAATAAACTCACCTTTAATGTAGTAGTAGTTGCATTTCTAGTTTGGTCTTTGTCATCTGCAGCCTGATGTCCATTAGTAGATTCCTTTTCTTTTACTAAGTGGTCCTCATAAAGCTCTTCTACAGAAGAGCTGACACTCACTACTAGATTTACAGTATTGACTTACAGTCAAACAAAACAGCATACAATAAACAGCATCTTACATTATTCAGTGGTGCTCTGTCAGTGGTAAAAAGTTAGTTAACTGCCTCAGTTACACAATATCTACTTAAGCCACCATCCACAACTGGATACAGTATACCCATGTAAATCTGAGGGGGCAAATCCCAGAGTGTACTGATCTGCACAAGGATGCATTTTATTTCTTATGAATTCAGTTCATAAGAGTATATCTATACCTCTATATACTCTTAAAGCACATGTGCAGACTGGCTCCACTGTTGCCCATTTAGCAAGTTTTTCAGTAGAGTTAGTCATTTCATGTTATAGCTGAATGTGAGAGGCCTTACTATACTTTAAAACTTAAAAAGGTTGGGAAATGTATCCATGGAAATAATGTCATAAGTGGTCCCAGAGGTTCTTTGTAAAAGGCTCAACTTGAGCTAGATGGTTAGATATACCAAATTAAAAATCGAGATGGAAACAAGAAAGAAAAGAACAAGTAGCACACCTTGCAGTTTTGTAGAGAAAAATCTAGGAGACATTAAGTCCAACAGCCATTAACGCTGCTTAATTATATACCTGTGGAGCTATACTGGTGCCAGAAATTTAGCAGAGGCTGGCTGACTGAAGAACTGAGAATCTTAAAACAACAGTCACCCACTGTCTCCATATATTTTTTGACTTCATTTGCCACGTTGCCAGATATCAACAATTACTTTGGCAAATACAATATCATCATAATCAAAAGATATAATGGCCAAAACTACACAAACGACATGAGTTGTAATGCACTGTAATACACTGTTTTCTTTGAAGGTACCATGAAGCCTGAATAGTTGTCTAATTTGTGATTTCTGTTTGATTTTTGCCAAAATATTTCAATCATTGTTTGCTATGACATTGCTTTATGTTTTTTTTTTTAAATTTTGTCAATACCAAACACATTAAGTCAAAAGGTAAGAACTAAAAAGCTGCACTAATGCCACAGTCGCATGAGTTCATGGCTTTGCACTGAAACAAGGCTGCCACACATTCTGTAGAAAAATACTGGTGTCTGTATAATAAAGACAAATGGATGATGTGAAACCCAGAGAGCCATTGACTGGTTCCAACTGCCCCTTCATCATTTGCATTATTCCCTCAGTATTGTAATGCCAAAAGCAAAGAGTCAGTGCTGAGTGAATTCAGACCACGAGATCAAGGTGGGGCTATGCTGCATAAGTCCTGCTAATGCATGCTTTGAATGGAATTCTTGAGATTTTTCAAGACAAGTCACATTACACCCACATTTAAAACCCATGACACTAGAGAAACAAATACCAAATCCAAATCCAAATTTTTCTACCTCAGTGATCCAGTATACAAGAAATCTCTTTGCTGCCTTGCTTGCAGTCTAAATTACCTGTTTATCTGTGTGGAGATAGACTCTTATCGTATATTGAATATGTTGACAGGAAGCAGCATGGTTTGTGGGGTGGATCCGATGGGATGGCATGTCTTAAAGGTAGTGACTCTCTGCTTCACTGATAATTCTCTATGCAGCATTTGCTGTAGTTGCTCCAGCTCAACTACTGCTCAGTGTTTGTTTTATCCTGTAAGCCGTATTGTTTTCCTCACTACTGAACATCAGTTAGTGTGTGGTATACAGGATGTTTTATGTATGTTTTTACCTTGCTGGAATGTCTGAGGGTTTCCAGATGTTTTCACTTTTTACGAGTTTCCTATGTTTAAGTTAACCTTTGGGGTTCATGTTTAGGATAAGAGTTAAGAATGTGACACCTAGACTAGTAGGAGTTAAAGGTGAGGGTTTTCTCTCACCCATCTTCTTCCTTTTGAAAGTGAAGGCATTGAATAAGGCCCAGATGTTTCTTATGAACCATGTAAACAGCCAATGTATATATACTGGTGTTTAGAGCTGTTAGGCAGAAAGATCCATATTGGCTCGGATCCTCTCACAGGCTACTGCAGTGCTTGTCCGATGCTGAACTACTTTGTAATAAACTTCTATATACAAATAAGTCAGTGTCAGCGGAGATCTTCTCTTCATCATCTTCACGTCAACATCACCATCTAATATACCACAAGTGCTTTGTCTCTGTTGACGCTGACTAAAATTGGCTTCAACATAGAATTTAAAAACAGATGATTGAATTCCAATGATAAGGCGCATTTGGCAGCAGTGTAGATATTAATGCTGCACTAGTTCATATTTTAAATACTGACAATTGGTCAAATAGCTATGTGTAATATAAATGGGGTTGTCATGGTTGAGAAAATCCTAGATTCAAATGGACAACTCAGAGATACTGTATAAAAGTTCTAACCGTTCATCTTTATTCAAAAGTACTGAAGGCAGACCAGGTGAGGGGGAATGACGAGGGGTGAAGTCAGCAGGCAAGCACAGGTCAGCAACAGGCAGGCAAAACACCAGATGATCAAGGCAAAAGACAGTCCAAAACCAGGCAGGATGCAAAACCAAAATGAAGGCTGGCCCACAACGCTGGAATGTCAGAATCTAACAGAGAGTCAGTGGAGGTGGACCAGTATACCAGGGAGCTAATGAGGGAATGGGGAGCAGGAGGGCAGGTGGGTGTGGGGGTTTTAGGTGACTGGGAAAGTTGAGAAAAGCAGGGGTTACTGCAGGGCTGGTGAGAATGGCAGGACAATTGGCAAAGACAGACGGAGAGTGAATGAATAACTGACTGTATATAAATTACCTGTGACACCAATAGCTTTAGAGCAGCACAGTTAACTCATAACACTTTAACTTAAAGGGTGATATTTCAATTTTATGTTCAAAACTTGCTGTTGTTGCCTCCAAGTAGCCAAAAAAAGAAAAGAAGAAAAAGAGAAAGATGAAAGTGAAGATGAAGACTGCTTGCAAGTAAACATGTCAACATTGCAGGTTGCAAAATGTTTAATGAGGAAGAGGAAATGTATTCAGCATGCATGTCAGGCCTATAGTGTACAACAATGCATTTTTGAAACAAAATCTGAGTATAAACAGAACTGTCTATTTACCATAGGGCACCTTTAATTTTAGGAAGCTTTAATAAATTGCACAGAATAACAGACACTTGCTTTTTACTTAACAATTATATTTATATTATTATAATTATATATATATATATATATTATATATATATATATATATATATATATATATATTAATTATAATGGATTTTAAATATTAATATTTGAAATATTTAGTCCTCAGAAATATCACAATAATGCAATTGTTTAACATTCTACTACTAAACCACTTCCAATGCAGAGCAGCTTGTAGCTCCACTACTTACAGTTTCACTGTATGTTTCTCTGCTGGATGTGTAAATAGACCATTGTTTCATAACATGTTCCGCATACAAAATATACAAATATATATATACACAAATATAAAAGGTGGTATTATGTTATCTTCACATTTTTGCTAAAAATAAATTCATACAGTTTTAATAAATTAAGACACACCTCATAAAGTGAAAATGTGCACAAAGTCAGTGTCACAAATACTCCATCCACTTTTGCTTGAATTTGAACAGGGGAAAGAAAAGCAAAAGCATTAAATTTGGGGATGTATAACAGTCTCATTATCACCAAATATTTGAAGTGAGAATAAGAGCTAGATGAAACAAACAGGTGGTCTAATTAAAGTACTTTGAAAGTGGCATGACCATGTTGAACACCCATCCATGTCTACAGGCTACCTCATCTCTTTATTTTTGTATGTCCATTTTAATCAACAGATTTATTTCTTGTGAAATAAAGGAAGTGTATTTGTTTTTTTAAATTGACGGATTTTTTTTCCTTCTTTTTAAAAATATTTTACATTCAACTTACCATAATTATACTCTATGTCAAGCTATAAAAAATAGCAACACAAAGATTTCATTAAAGTTTTGCCAGCTGAGACATTATAATTTATGCGAGTGTCTCAAAATTGCAGTATCCCTTAACAGAACCTTTAAGCTGACAATATTTTTGGGTTTGGATTGATGTTTACACATCTATTGTAATTTGTGCAAGTATAGCCAGATTGTTAGTTGGTGCTGCTGTTGGCACTGCAACACATCTTTAAGAAGTTGTATTTTCATAGTTAGGAGATGACATTCCATCTGACATTCCAATGTCTCAATTTACAATTTCATCAGACTGAAATAGATGACTGAAATAGATGTTTTATTGTAAAAATCTGTTAAAATGAAACTGCAGTTAACATGCAAACATAGCATGCAAATGTTTCACTAGGTGATGGGATGAGGTAGGCCAGAACAGGCCTGCACCCTGGTTCTTACAGCTGCTCCCACTGTGTCATGTTAATGATTTATTGTTCAGATATGTGGGCAGGAATGTACTTTCAACCAAGTTATGGAATAATAATTTCTGAAAATAACTCTGACTTACCTTTTGTTATATGTACAGTGGTCTTGCAGATAGGTTGGGTTTTATGTTTTCTGGTTTTGATATGCATGTATATGTCACTAATGTCATATAGTTGATGTGAATGGAATGTTTGTACTGCTCACAGCTTTGAAAATGAAAAAACAAAAATATATCTCTGTCTAGTAACAGTGTAAGCATTACTCAGAATTGACAGTTTTCATAGAGCCCATAGACAGCAGACAGTAGATGCAGTGAAAAGTAATTACATTTTCACTTCAGGAAACCGGGGAGGAAGAACTAAGATCTTTTATTTAGGTCCCAACATCATAGTGTAAATTCTTCAGTACAAGTAAAAGTCTCAGACATAATTTCATGATATTGTGAAGTTGTGTGGGATCATGGTATTTGTTGTTTTCACCACCTTTGCTGTTATTTCAGTTAGCCTGAGGGATTCCCTCACTCAACCTCAGTCGATCAGGTTTTTACCAGGAGCTGTATTATCTACAGAGGTTTCCTCCTCTCTAAAACTAATGGACCAGGTGATTAAAACTGGTTAAAACACAGAATAAAGCATATTCATGTAAAAAAAATTTCCAGAGGAGGTGTGATCTGCTGACTCCTAATGTTTGTTCAGCTTGTTTCTCTGAAAACACATTATTTATTCATGGGACTAATTAATTCATAATGATTTATTTCTTACTTTAGACTCTAGACTCTTTAGACTATACTTTAGACACTTTAGGTCTTCATAGTTTATGTCAGTGGTCTATACATTTCTACAGCAAAACCTATACATAAATCAAATAAATTATCCCTTCAACGGTCAGCCACTAACAATTACCAGCAAGATATGACAAATGTTGCATGCAGAACATTATACACACCAAATAAAATATATCTTTTTTACTTTCCTCTTTTACAGAATACTAGTGCAATAACAGTCTTGTGGTCCTAGCAGAGCTCTCCTGGAGACAGCTAGGCTATAGATCATGCTGCCCCGACCTGCCATCCAGCATGGGGCGAGCAATGTGCAGTAAGAGACTCCAGCAGTCACATGCTGGACTTTTTTTTAGCTAGTGAAAAGATGAAATAACTTCATCCAGGCACAGCTTTATCCATATCACACCCCATGAACACTTTTTGTTGTGCTTTAGCGAATTTAATACATTTATTCCCGAATAATATGCACTTACAATTTAAGTATATTTTTAAAACTCCATATAATCCTCAGGCTCAGATTCAGGAAGCAGTCACATATAATTTTCTTATTGTACCCGCCTGAAAAAATAAAGGCAAAAAAAATTCAGGCCATCAAGTTTTCATATTGTTAACCGGCCCTACCACATTCTGTATATGAGCAGAAAAGCCATTAACAGGTCAATGCTACACTGTGACGTGGAGCAGTTGAGATTGGCCTCAGGTGACAGGGCCAGATTCTTCCCAGCAGCAGGGGGCTGAAATCTATAATGGAGGACTTGTCGGAGCTCTAAAGAGGAGTCATAATGATATCTTTGACAATAGACTGCCAGACTTCCAATGAGGCCCTGCCTGTCAGAGGAGCAGAGCCAAATATATGCCACAGAGGTGCACAAACTGTCTTCTTCTTAAGTAATAACACAAATGTGAGGTTTTTGAGAGCTCTAAAATCAGCCACCATAGTCTTATAAAGCTGCACCAAACTGAAGACAAAAAAGTTGACTATTTCCTTAAATTATAGCATTTCTCACTCACTCATTCCTTTTTCTTTTTTTGCCCCGGAGATGTATAATAACCCTGTGCTGCCTTCCTTGTGATAAGACACTCCAAGTTCATGGCTCTTCCCTGACATTATTATTACACAGTGCCAAATTGGAAGTGTCTCAGGAGGCAGAGATGACATTCAAATATCCCGTCCAGCTCTATTCATTATGGCGAGTGTACTAAGTGTTCCCCCAACTGGGAACCAGGTGAGCAACTCTTCTCTCATCTAATCAGCTCCCCAGGGAGATCAGATTTCTGTGGAGATGATGCTGTTGTGTGGGTGACATTCAGATTTGTATTATTTTTCAGTCATTAAGGTCAAATACATAAAAAAATAAATAAATAAAAGGTATGACCCTAATGTTTTGTACAAACTCCTGGTTAGTAATAAGCAGGAGTTTCTGGACAGACACGTATCTGCAGGCCACTTTGATGTTTTTTTTTAAAAGCTCTTTCCATCATACTTTCAATAAAAATAGGAGCTAGTGACAGCAATTCAATAAATATCCACTTATGTTTTTTCAGGTGGTGTGATATTACCCTAAGGTGCCATAGCAGTTGTGCAAGTTATTGACTCTGTTTAACAGAAGTGCTTTCTTCCACCGCTTATGTCCCCTAAAACTATATTCTAAAACTTGCAAACATGGATGAAATTTCATTTTTGCTGAAAGAGTACACCCTGTATGTCGCTGTATTGTGTCAAATAAATGACCTAAGGTTGCAGATGCATTTCTTGGCTCCCAATTGCCTTGAAGCAAAATCCCAAAGTGAATGCACTAAGTTCATATTTCCAAATTAGCGTGTCTTTTTTTTTTTTTTTTTTTTTAAAGAGTCACATTCAGAGTAAAAGCAGAGGTGGTTAGAATGAACAAGATTCACCCATTTCCTACTGAGGAATTATTGGAGCATATCCCTCTGGCCAGCAGTGTAATAAGTGGGGCTGAGACACTATGTACTAATCATTTGACAGTTAGAAAATTTTAAAAGGAGAACTACTTTGACCTCTGGTGTCCCAGGAAAAGAGGCGACATGTAGATCTCTTTATGAGTAATACTGCTATGTCTTCAGCCGACAGGGAATGGGGCAGTGCCAAGTTAACATCTCTGCACTGACCAGATTTCTAAACCTCATTCCTGCTCTGTATGTTGGAGCAAAGAAATTAAAGAACTGCATTAAAAGTTGAATATCTATCTATCTATGTCTATCTATCTATCTATATATATATATGTGTGTGTGTGTGTGTGTGTGTGTGTGTATTATATTTTAAGAAACAATCTCAAAATAACAATGTGGACCTCACTTTTTGTTTTGGACAATGCTCAGAAATAATTCATTTTTGTAAATAAATAACATGTACCACATTAATTACACAAACAAACAAATATGTCTGCATCTATGTACAGTATATAATAAAGTGTACATATTGATGATGAGGTGTTTTTTCTTATCATCAAGATTTTGGATTTAAATTTTGTAGAATGTAGTCATGAATATATATGATGTTTTTTCTCATTTATTTATTTATTGCATTCTAATATAAGTATTAAGTATGTGTAGTATTTTTTATAAGAAAAGGTGATAGAAGAAAAGAAAAAAATCTACTTTAGACTTGTTAATTTTTCAGTCCTAACTTATCCTGAGCATAATATTCTTCAACATGATAGTTATCAATGTCACAAGAGTGTGTTTTATTTTAACTTTCAACTATCTTTTTCTAACTTTTTTTAACTGTCAACTATCAAAGACAATTTTCAGATTTCATTTAATTACATGCAAATCTTCTCCTCTACTCCTTCCATCATTTCAATCAGGAGAAACCTAGAATAAAAAGCGCAATGTGCAAATATGGAGTAGAATAAAATTTTATTGTGCAAGGGAGAAATAGACTTTTGGCGCTTAGACCACAGCAGGAAATAGATCATCATGGAAGGCATTCAAATGTAAGTGGTGCTTCCACTTACATTTGAATTTGAATAAATTTGAATTCCGTGCCCCCACGGAGCCCACCGGAGCCTAAACCTGGTGGTGGGGAGGATAAGTACAGTTTGGTCAAGTCAATTATATACTGCCTAGCCAAAAAAAAAAAGTCGCCACCTGGAATTAACTAAGTAAATAGATAAGGGCCTCCTATTGGATAATTACTGCATGGGCAATTATCTTTCAGCTGGCAACAAGTTATTTAACCGCAACTGATGCAATGAGTAGCTTCTAATTTCTTAAACAACCATGCTATAAGACACATCTTGTGGTCGTGTTTGAGAAGGGTCAAATCATTGGCATGCATCAAGCAGAGAAAACATCTAAGGAGACTGCAGAAACTAATAAAATTGGGTTATGAACTGTCCAACGCATTATTAAAAACTGGAAGGATAGTGGGGAACCATCATCTTCGAGGAAGAAATGTGGTATGGTCTGGGGTTGCTGCAGTTGGTCAGGTCTAGGTTCAGCAACAGTATGTGCCCAAAGAATGAGGTCAACTGACTACCTGAATATACTGAATGACCAGGTTATTCCATCAATGGATTTTTTTCTTCCCTGATCGCACGGGCATATTCCAAAATGACAATGCCAGTATTCATCAGGCTGAAATTGTGAAAGAGTGGTTCAGGGAGCATGAGACATCATTTTCACACATGGATTGGCCACCACAGAGTCCAGACCTTAACCCCATTGAGAATCTTTGAGATGTGCTGGAGAAGACTGCGCAGTAGTCCAACTCTCCCATCATCAATACAAGATCTTGGTGAAAAATGAATGCAACACTGGATGGAAATAAATCTTGTGACATTGCAGAAGCTTGTCGAAACAATGCCCCAGCTAATGTGTGCTGTAATCAAAGCTAAAGGCGGATAAACAAAATATTAGTGTGTGTGACCTTTTTTTTTTTTTGTTGGCGACTTTTGTTTTGGCCAGGCAGTGTATTTATGGCACTGAATCACAATGAAGGTTATCTTCAATGCACTTTTCACAGAGCAGGTCTACACTGTACTCTTATGTTATTACATTTATGAGGAGACCCCACAATTCCTACCATGAGCACTAGGTGACAGTGGCAAGGAAGAACTTCTTTTTAAGGGGCTGAAACCTCAAACAGAAGTGGGCGGCCATCTGCCTCGACTGGTTGGGTTTAGAGGAGGAGAGAGAAGGGGAGGTAGAGTGAGGGGAAGAGGAATGGAGACTGAGGTTGGGACAGTTTCACGTGAGGGAACCTCTGATCAGGGGGTAGATAGAAGATGGCTAGCTGAATGACAGCAGAGAGAGAGCACATTTTAAACTTTGATAGCTTACAGGTGATTGGCTCAAGTTGAGTGTGTCAGGTTGTGACTAGATGAAAACAGAATTAGTAGGTGGGGCTCAGAGGGAAACTGCTTGTGATTGAGATTTTATATGTAGATAGACAGTCTTCCTGACTGAACTTTCGCTAAGCTTCATTTCTTGCCATTTAAGACATTTGTTGTCAAATCTCAGTTCAACATTTGTCTGTTCTGTCAGAAATCAAAGGCAACTTTACTAACAATGACAAACTTTGGATGAATTCATATCACCCTTAAACAACCAGTCCTTTTATTTTGGTGGTTTTGAGAGATAGAGAGAGCAAGTACCATGTTTTCTAAGAGATGAGTGTTCTTCGAAAGTGTCTGAAATGCCTCCCTTGTTCACTCATACACAACAGACATAATAGTTCACTCAATAGTGAGCAGTAAATTGTGATTATGTACACAACATAATCATCAATATTTTATGTCATCACTGTCATCCATCCATCCATTCATTATCTTTACCACTTATCTGTTAAGGGGGGGGGGGGGGGGGGCTGGAGCCTATCCCAGCTGTCATTGGGCAAGAGGTGGGCAGGGTACACCCTGTACAGATTGCCAGTCCATCGCAGGGCCAACATATACAGACAAACGACCACTCACACTCACATTCACATGTACGGCCAATTTAGAGTTACCAATTAACCTAACGTGTATGTCTTTGGACAGAGGGAGGAAGCCGGAGTACCCGGAGAGAACCCATGCAGGCAAACATGCAAACTCCACACAGAAAAGCCCCAGGCTCAAACCGGGAACCTTCTTGCTGTGAGGCGACAGTTCTAACCACTGCACCACCATGCCGCCCTCTCATCACTGTCAGCACATTGTAATATTAATACTATTACCAATACTAATATAAATAAACTGTAGTGTGATTTATAATATGAAAATATGCCTAAAGATAGATGTGTTGCAATTTTTACAATTGCAAATGTATCTCAAAGTCCAATTGTAAGCAGGAGAGGTGCATCCCTGTGGGAGTGGATTTCATTGCTTTGCAGATGTCACTGTGAAGTTGGGAACCCATGCTCCAATTAAAAACACAGTGTAAATTCTCACTGTAATATTAAAAACCCACAGCTGTATTTCCTAACATGGTCCCTGCTAACACTAACCTGGTGACCCCAGGCATTGTTGTTGATGAAAACAAGCAGTCCGATCTGTCTTCTAAATATAATTCCTGTGTTGAAATGTGCTCCAGCAGCAGATTCACTCTGCATTTAATGAAACACACAGACACAGACACACACACAGACACACACACACATACAAACATTTTATACGGGGTCTCAAGGTGATAACAGGATTTGATAAGTATTGATTTACGCAGGTAATTTGAGACCCCCCTACATATTGTACATCACAAGTCTTTGACATCACTGTTATTTGTTTGAGATAAGGCCATCCATCATGACACACTCAAAAATGAGAGCTGAAAAGAGTGTGGAAGTGACTGTGGAAGAGTTGCACTTTGATTCCTCTGCAGTTTCCTCCTCTTTTCAGTCTCAGGAGTCACTATCCTCTTTGGAGTATTTCTGCTAAAGCTGAGCTCTGGTTTGAGGTAAGGAAATTAATCCTAAAAAAAATCTGCATATTCTCAACAAATGTGCCTGCAAATACGTACACTCCCATCCCCCTCAACATCCACCACACCTTTGACGCAAACTACAACAACATCACGTAATTCCACAGAGGGCCTCTCCAAAGGCACTAGCCTATTTCATATTTATACCTAGTGAGGAGATGGTGTACTTGGCTGCACTTTTGAGCGAGAGATTTCCCTAGCCTCTCACAAAAACGCTGCCACCCTTTAAACATTCAAGTCATGGTTCAGTAAGGTGCCTGCTGTCAATTTTATTTATAAACCTCCCTGGCCCGTTCTCTCATTCAGACAGGCTCCTCCACCACCCCTCCATCCACCTCTCGTATATTGCCATGAGAGATGCAGACACCACCTATGAGGCATCCTCAAAGGCAAAGGGTAAACATGGCTCACAACAGCACTTAATACAATCACTGGGCAAAGAAACACATGCCTCAGCAACATTAAGCTACAACACTGTGTGAGGTGTTAAGGTGAGAAAAAAAAAGCCTCACTTCATCCCATGGCTGTAGAAGTGTAGATTTCTTCTGAGAGCCACATCCCAGAAATCACCCCCTGCTTCCTCTGCCCAGTATTTGCCTCTCGCGCAGCAGACAGCGAGGCTGCGAGGGTGTGATGACTCCCTGGTTGTCTGACAATAGGCTGTGATACTCACAAACCAAAGTGATGGTTCCCTGTGTGGGGATGCAAGAAGAGAAGCCCCAATAAAACAGATAGATGCCCTGGAGAACGCCAGAGGAACACTCAAACTGTGGGGTTTTAATGACATAATGAGGGCAGTTGCATGCATTTCCTATTAATTTGCAGTTTCACTTTATGAAAGAAGAATAACAGTAACCAGGTCGGTGCGTGAGACTGGAGTAAAGACATGCTGCACAGGGGTGGCCATCACAGAGGATCTTGTTAGACTATTTTTTTGTGTGTTTTTTTTAGTTATCAACTCTTCTATTCCCAGTTGTGCCTTGCTTTTACCTATGAACCAGCGTTATTTCTCTGAAAAATGTTATCCACGCCATGCATGAACACTGGCTGGGAGAAGGCTTTCCATATTTTCTGTATAGCCTTTAAGATTTATGCTACTGCAAAGGGTAAAGTAAATTAGTAAAGTATTTGGGTTGGAGCCTGCAGTAGAACATTCCCCTGTTTCAAGCCATCCACAACATTTCCACACTGAAAGAGATATTGTGGAGATGAAAGTGATCACTTAGGTCAGTGTGATTCATCCTCTGGGCACCAAGCAGGAATTGACTGGGGCAGTTTAAGTCAAGTGGGGCTTGAGGATTGGAAAACAGTTTAGCAGGTGGATGTCAGGAATCAGGGAATGGCAGGAAGGCATAAGTAATTGCAAGGCAAGTGGAATGAACTGCTGTTTAAAGGGAATTTTCTTAACAAAATTAATAATGACTAAAAAGAGGTCAACATAACAGAACTGAACCGAAAGCAAACTGAACAACAATAGTACTGATCTGAAACTGATCTCAACAGAATACAAATCTGACCAGATTAAATGGCACGTGAAGGGAACATACTGTATATACTAGGTGGACACAATACAATAATACACTTAATCACTAGATAGACAGCTTGTTAGTAACTAATTTTAAATGTGCCAATACAAACAAAATGACAAAACAAAAATAGCAAAATCAACTGCAAAATACACAAACAAAAAGTCTCTCTTCTCTCCAAGACCTTTTCTTTTGTTGCTGGGGTTTGATATAGTCCAGGGCCAGTTGTAGATACAGAAAAAAATTATATTAACGCAGTTTAAACAAAATTGTAGTAATTGAAGTAAATGTAAAAGTATGCATGTCCCAAAATTCTAATAAACTCAAAAGCAAAATCAATTAGTGAGTGGACATGATATCACCGAAAGCCCTGCTGGTTTGGCCGTGGCTGTGGCCATCACACTGACCATCCAATACTTGTTGAGGTCAAGGCTTCATCCAGCATTTTTTTCTGGATCAAAGTGGTGGACTGTCTGACATCACTGTCCCTTGAGTCTTGCCTCTAGTGTGGCACAACACCTCCTGGTAAAAAGGGAAGACAGCATGAGCTTTACTCAGCCCAAATAGGTCAACATCAAGAGAATATGTGAATAATGGGCTGGCAGGCAAAAGTAGTACAGTCACCAGTTCCTGACCTTTCCTCACTCTGTACCTTCAGACCTCTTGGCTCATACATCTCTGTATTATACATGTTATTTAGTATGTGGAGACAACTGAAGAAGTGAAAGTCGAAATGAATAGAAGGGCCTTAAGATCTGTGTTATCAATAGCTGATGTATGTAATAATATATATTTTCCGTCTGAGCTGACATCTAACACACCTAAGCTCTGCTACTTTGAGGTAATGATCTTGAAAAGAGAAAAAAAAAACATGTTGTATTAAACAGACTATAGGAGGGTACCTTAAGAGGCTGATGTAGACAGATTTTCCCATGAATGCAGCTTTAGAGCACTTGAGCGGTCTGGCCTGTTAAACTAACAATACTGCCATATAAGCAAGTTTGAGAAAATGGACAATCAGGAAGTTATATAGGCATATCCCATTGCAGCTTGAGTGTTCTTAGAATGAAGAGTCACATATTGAATCCCTTTGGGCTCAACTATCAGACCTGTTTTTAGCCTTTTGTGTATTGAAGTACTGCAAGACCAGCAGATCATGACCCACCACAATGAGGTGACTGCATTTTCAGCACAATTAACAATCTACTGCTTTCTATTTACTGAATCATGAAACAGATTTTGAATCAGAAATTGATTCTTGATTCTAAATCAAATTCTAACACCACAACTTGTAATCAAATTGACTCCCAAGGTGTATTTTTATGCTTCCAGTCTCAAGTCAGACACAAATAAGTACAGTGACTGTACACTGGACTCTGAGTGCTGCCAAACAAGAGTGACCTACACACTGTGCCTGAACACATCATGTGTAGACCAACAGCACAGAGGCTGCTGCTGCTCTGATAATGATTCATCCTGCATCAGTTCATGCATGAACTCAATTACTTTAATATATATTTTGCATCCTTATCATTAACTGTTATCACTGACAACTCTTTTCCATCAGATTACCTCTGGTTCTTAAATTGGATGACAAGGATGTGTCATCAGTGTAGAATGTTGCACAAGGGTGAAATGAGAAAGTAGGGATGCACCGATGCCGATACCGGCGGTATAGGCAGTGTGGAGGTATTTCAAAGTGGATGATGGTGACAAAAGTAAAGCTCTGCAAAGCTGTCAAGAAGAGGGACAAAAGCGATTACTTTCAACACAAGCAACCTGATAAAACATCTAAAAAACCAACACGACACCGAGGTCAAAGCGTTTGCTAATAATGGCAAACAGCAACAACCAACTTTGCAGCAAACTCTGGAGAAGAGGGAGAAGATGTTAAGAGACAACCCCTGCACAGTGAAAATAACAGAGGCTCTTACCAAGTACATTGCTCTTGATGACCAGCCATTGTTGTTGATAATATGGGATTTAGACATCTTGTCAGCGTACTGGAGCAGAGGTATGAGATCCCTAGCCGACACTACATCACTGACACAGTGTTGCCAAAGCTACACGACTTTGTGAAGAGGCATATCTGCAGCCTGTTGCAAGACTTTTCGGCCCTCAGCTTCATCACTGATATTTGGACGAGCAGCGTTAGCCCGGTGTCCCTCGTCAGTTTAACTGCACAGCAGATTGACGAGGATTTTACTCCGCGAAGAGTCGTCCTGCATGCAAAACAATTTAGGGGTTTGCACACCAGCCAAGCCATCATAGGTGTGTTTGATGACATGCTTCAGACATGAGGGGTCACTAAAAGTTCTGTTCATGTGCTACGTGATAATGCGAAAAACATGATCAAAGCCATGAGTGACGCTGGACTCCTGAGCCTGCTGTGTGTCGCACACATCCTCCAGCTGGCTGTTAATGAGGGGCTTTTAGCACAGAGGAGCGTGGCTGATGCTGTGGCAGTCGGACAGAAAATAGCTGGACATTTTAAACATTCCGCCTTACCTACTCCTGCCTTGAAGATATTCTGTTTGTTAAAAAAAGATTCAATTGAATGCTAAAATGAAAAAATCATTAACAATAACAAAATCAATAACAGTACTTTAACAGTACTTCTATTTGAGTAAAATGTGTGGCAATGCCATATATAATGGAATGTTCAAATGTCAGTCACAGCAATTTCTAAATGTACGAAGTGTAATGGCATTAATAAGTACTTGTATCGGTACTCGGTATTAGCAAGTACTCAGATCCATGTATCGGTATCGTATCGGTTTGAAAAAAAGTGGTATCGTTGCATCCCTATGGGAAAGCCTTATGATTTTTAAAGTAAGTCAGTCTCAGTGGGGTAACACCAGCTGATTCATAAACTCCTCATATTTATTAAAAAATATTTTCAATCATTGCTGAGATCAAATACAAACAGAAATGTCATGGATCAGGTTACTACAGAGCTACAACTGGCTTCAGTTTCCAAGCAGAACAGCATGGATAGAGCCCACTTCACTGTTATGTTTTTAAGCTTTTCACAGATCCACTGTGTAAATTGTTGGATTGTCGGTGGAGCATGGACTGTATTTCCCTGAATAAAACAGCCTTGACTTGGATGTATTTTCTCAGTGATGCTTCAATAGCATTTACTACCCTCGCAGATGGCTGCTCTCCTATAGCCTGGAGGAATTTAGTCATATATGAGCTGCTTTTCACTGTAACCCACTAAGTTGGCTTCAGTTGTGTTGGTATTACAAATATCTCAGTGAGAGGAGTGTGTTATTTCACCAATCCTGGAAAATATGAAGTACATGAAATTTTAGATTCTTGAGAGAAGGAGCGAATGCATGTATTGTATGTAAGTTACTATATAACAGCCTGTGGATACTCTGTTCAGGTTAATATGACATGGTCACTTATTTTCAGCATTTTACATCCCAGATCTTCAATTTGCTACTTCAAGTGAAGTCAGGATGCTCAGTCATGTAGTAACCCTTGTGCTTTTCCCCGTGAGAGAGATGATGAGACTAATCCAGGATCATTCGACCAAATGAAACTTTTCAGTCAAGCTATTTTTCAGTGTCACATTTCTTTACGTTTGATCCATGAGGTAAACCTGTCCCATTGGCATCATCTATCATCATCAAGTCGGGTTAGCAGGCTCTCCTGACCACTGAGCAGTCTCTCTCGGGAGACAAATGCCTTTGAGGAACATCTGTCAATCAAAGACTCATGCAGGCTTTGCTATATTTCCATTTTCAATCAACCACAAAGAAACCCATGAATCTTATATATTAGAGTCTAGTCCTGGTGCTTGTATTGGCATGCGTGTAACATACTGGCATTTAGTGCATGCATGCAAGGAAAACTGCACACTCACATGCACTCACATATTATGAACTTATTTCTGTACTCTGGCTGAGTCTCCCTTTGACATTTTAGTTATCCACATAAAGATTTTCACACGCCAGTCACAGATGTGATTCCTGTGCCAGCTTTGTTAAAAATGCAGCTCTGAGCCAAGATTGGGAAATTAGCTTCTTGGAGGAGAGTATCTTAAAGGCGGGAGTGTAAATATTAAGTCTAATTAGTGTGTGTTAGCTGAGGTGAGTGGAGTACTCAAAAGCAAAGCAACTTCTATCAACCTTTTTGAAATATTTGTAAGAAGCAGTAATGGCAAAAGGGTAAATGCTAAATAAGACGTCTTTAGGCCTTTGGAGGTGCAAGAGCAGCAGTTTATTGTGTCACTTAATTCTTGAGCAGCTTTGAGGGCTAATGAGTGGCACGTGTCATCTAAACACAAAGACCTCTGATTTAAGCAGTCTAGTTAGCAGAAAATACAAAAACACATCAGTGTTGCTCACCTGGATTGACTTACTGAGTCCTTGAAATATCAATATGTTCAACAGCTGCTGATGAAATGCTAACAGAGAGATCACTGAGGTGGTGAGACAGTCCCCTGAAGAAAGACAGGACAGAACAGACAACAGATTTTTTGGGATATTTGTGGTCACCAAAGGCTGAGCACTTCTCAGACATGGAACATGACAACAGTTAATTGGGGTCACACCTCCAAGACACCCTCTCCTTTCAACATAATTTTCTTTGGAGGATGATTTGCCCACAGGACAAATGAGCTTCAGAGACTTAGCAGTGAAGTGGGAAAATTGGGATCATTTTATCAAATCATGTTGGTGTTTACGCACAGTATGTAGCAATCCTCCATTGCCAGTAATAATAAGTACTAGTTGCCAAGTTGCAAACACCATGTCATTAATCTGGTGTACCCTACACTCAATTACTCCATTTCCTCCAAGGAGCCAGGAACAGACTGTGGCCTAAACTGTGGTTTCACAACATCTATAATTAGAAAAACAATTATTCAATTCCATGGTAATCATGGTTGCAACAATGTGTAACACACAAATCACACCCTGTACAGCTGCAGTGTCTTCCTCACTGTTCCCTCTCACCTTCAAAGTTCATTTGGGGCTAATGAACACAGCTCATAAGTGCTACATGCTCCCTGATGGTTTAGGAAGATATTTCACTTGTTTATGTACACCATATGGTTAGCGCAACTTTTCACAAGGGCCCTGGGAATGGGGTTACCTTCAAAAGAGGCCTCTACACATAAATGTCCTGTTTCATGTTTGCTAGTGTGTTAATAGATCTTGTGCGTTCTAATATTATCTATCACTATTCTTTTATTAAAAAACAAAAAAAAGTTTATGTCTTATGTCTAAAATAGTTTTTTTTTTGTATTCTATTCAGCCTGTAATTGGCCTTTTAGTTCCACAACCCCAGAAAAAAAGGTAGCTGTAGATAGTTGGAAGGGGAGGAAAATAACACTCTAGGTGGAATCCATGCAAAAACAAATACATAAATTAAAAGGTAAGTTTATTAATGGCTAACTCCAGTATTTTTTAACCCGGACCTTATTTTAGTTTTAGAAATCTTTGGAATTGGTGCTGTATTGTGCAAGAATGGTGTGCAGCTGCCACAATGTAATCCAATGGACAACTGTCCATGATCAAAATATGTCCACTCAAGTGTTTGTTTTTGGCACTGACAGGCTCAGTCTCTGACACCATTATGGATGGGATTCCTACACAGACGTATTTATTAGAGAAACAAAACATCTCTAGATATCACAACCAGCCACTGACAAAAACATTAATTTTATTGAGCAGAACATAGGAGTTGCTGGAATACCACTACCTACTACTTTTACTTATGTAAAGGATAATACTTCTTCCACCACTCAAAGTCACACAATAGTTTTAACAAGCAGTTAACAAATTATCAATGAAACAGGGACAAAAATAGAAGTAGAAGCATATAGCATATATAAGTGTATAGACTATGATTTTAAAAAATCATTAACTTCAACATCTCAGTTACTGCTGACATAATGAGTTACTAATGGGCAGCCACATGAACCCATAAGCAACCTTCCTCCCACCTGATAATGTGCACCCATTTTCACTATCCATAACCGAGCAAATGATTTCTAGCAAGCACAGAGCACAAAAACAAAAGAAAATTTTCCATTGTTATCACAATTGGTGATCCCTTCAAGGGATCAGAAACCTTGACACTACAAACACTAGATTGAAAATAACAATGAAAGACAATAACAACAACAAAAAGAGGCTTTTCACAAGCCTATACATGCAACCATATGACAACAACTATAAATATGTGCTGTAGTGTTGTGTATTTTTGTACACTCCAATGTGGGCGCATATTTAAAATGTTTTGTCTCAAAGGTTTAGCAATTTCATTTTCATTTATCTATTTTTTAGTTTATTTACCAGGGGCAATACACAAACATAATCTCACTGGAGAAAGTAATGCAACAGATGTAATGTGCCTGTAGGGTGTCCCTGGTTAGGCTTTTAAATTCAGACTAGAACAGCTGAACAAATAAATGGGTAAAACAAATATAAAGTAGAAAACAAATGATTAAAAAAACTGACTGTGTGCATGTGTTTATATACTGTATGTGTCGTATGTGACTGTATGTATTGTATGTGACAGAAGGGTGGGAGGGTGTATGTGTGAGTGTATTATGTATTGCATGTCTAGTGTATGTATATGTAAAGGTGGATCAGTGCAGAACTCATTCAGTGTTTACGTCTTTGTTGTTGTTGAAGCCAGTATTTTGTACTGACAACTTTTAATTTCTAATAATGTTTTAAATGATGACTAACCAAAACCTCAATACATGTGGCCAATCCCTGTTCTAATGAGGACATGGAAAATTGTACCACAAACTCACAAAGTGATGCACTCTCCTATCCTAACATACACATGCGTGCAGCAAGGAAACATACAGCCTGTTGTCTGCCTACCATCTTCAGTTAGCATCAGATAGTGCTGACAGTGTCCAGATGTCTACACAGTACTCACACTGATTGCCTGAGACAAAGTCAGCAATGAAAATAAATGCCTTTACCAGAGGAAAAACCAGATCAGATCAGAGCTGAAGGACAGAAGAAAAGACAAGTAGTGAAGTAAGACAGGGCATTTAGAGTAAAAGGAAGACTTTTTTCTTGTGAGGTACCTGTGTTCATTTAACTTTCTTAATAAATTAATTTTTTGGTCAGGTTTGTCTTGTTTGTTCTTAGATGCCAAGTTTGCATTCATGCAGCCTAACCAATATTTCAATCAGGAGAGACTTAGAGAAAAACGTGCACAAATCTGGATTAGAATAGAATTTTATTGTGCACGGGAGAAACAGAGTTTTGGCGCTTAGACCCCAGCAGGAAGTAGATCCCCATGGGAAGCATTCAGATTTTAAGTGGTGCTTCCGATATAGGAAACTACCCCCCAATTAAAATTAAGGTAAACCATACCTGGCGCATAATGCTAAATGGGAGAAGGAGCAAAATTTTTGATCCGCACATAAAAGCGGCTACCATGGAATGGTAAAGAGGAAAGAGTGGTAGCTATGCAGGGAAGAAAGGCGAGCTATTAGGGATTAAGGGGCTGGTGAAAATAAAGAGGTCAAAAGTTATTAGAGTGGGGAATGCTATGTGATGCATGAAGAGATGCTCTAGGTGATTGTGAAAGGTGGTGATTGAATGAATATAGCACAGAGTAGGGGAAACTTAGCAGAGCTGGGAAATGTTCATAAAATTCAGATGATGTGCGCGGGGATAGCTTTCCTGACTGAAGTATCATTTCAATCAGGACAGTGTAGTAGGAACAAAAGAGTGTGAGAAAGAAGAGAAATGAAGAGGGATAAATTGCGTGAACGTGGAATGATAGACTTGAGCACAGAAGAAGATTGCAACAGAGAGTAGTAAGGTGTGGCCTGCACCCTTTACCCTCTACACAGAAGAACCTCCCCCCAAAAGTAAGGTGTACTGTACCTGATGAGCAACCTAAATCAGAGGAAAGGAAGCAAACAAGGGGGAGTACCATGAAGCAGGGGAATGCAATGGTGATGCACAGGAAAGCAGTTGCTGGGAGATGGCCATAATGCGGGAATGCAACAGGGATGCGGGAGATGCGGGAATGCAGCAGAGATGCAGGAGAAATGCCGGGATGGCTATAAAGCCAGGAATGCGGGAATGATGCTGGAGGCCATTATGCCAGGAATGCGGGGAATGCAGGAGGAATGCGGGGAATGCGGGAATGATGCTGGAGGCCATTATGCTGGGAATGCAGGGAATGCGGGAGTGATGCGGGAGGAATGCAGTAGTGACACACACTGTGTGTGAGCACTGTGCATGCACAGCTTTCACTGCTGATTGCTATTGCCATGCTCTGTGTGTAACCAATCAGATGGTGCTGTGGGTGGGACAATGCTGGAGACAGCATAGCGACTGCAGACAGAGAGGCGTCAAAATGCTGAATATAGGCGCCGATAATCGGTCGATCCCTAGAATGCAGGGATGCCATTATGCAGGGAAAATGGAAATGATGCTGGAGAAGTGCATGGAATGGTAAATGGACTGTACTTATAAAGCGCTTTTCTAGTCAGGACCACTCACAGCGCTTCACGCTACATGTCGCATTCACCCCAACACATGCACATTCGCGGGGACTTATTATGAATATGGTGCTCTTCTTAACACGCACATGCCCCGATGCATACAGACATCAGGGCAATTTTGGGGATCAGTATCTTGCCCAAGGATACTTCGGCATGGACTGGAGGAGCCGGGGAACGACCAACCACCTCAGTAGGTGGGCGACCGCTCTACCTCCTGTGCCAACGCTGCCCCAATATGCCATTATGCGGGAAATGCAGGAGTGATGTGGGAGAAATGCTGGGGAGAGGCCATGCTGTGGGGAATGCAAGAAGAATGCGGGAAAATGCAATAATGTGGGAAAGGCCATAATGGGAAATGCAACTGGAATGCAGGAATGCCATGATGCAGGAAATGCAAGGTGAAACGGGGAGCATGCAAAGGGCCACGGAGAATGTTTGTAACACCACCACCACCACCAGTATATGCAAAACATACATGTAATCGGACAACGAAGCTAGCCGAGCAGCCGAAGCTGAGGCAGAATCTAGACTGCAATGAGGAGTAGGTGCAGGAGGAGCAGAGGCCCATTGTCGAAGAGAGGCAGAGGGATTCCTTGCATTGGAAGTGAGGTGACAGTACCTATTCTAAATGAATAACCTGAATTTGCTGAGGAGATAGATTACATTTGTGAAGAACCTTATGAGTGATGATTAAACCATGCTTAACATGGGGTGATAGCCTGACGTTAAAACATGACCCTCTCTAAGCAGGACGGAAGCAGAACTTGGAAGGTGATAGGGCATCTGTTACCTGGAGCAGAGGGGAACATTAGCAGTTAAAACAAGGGAAATGGCAGTGATGAATGCTGAGAAAATTAGAACATGAGCAGAAATCATGACCAGTATATGCATAACTTACAAGAAGTTCAGAGAAACTGAGCAGCTAGAACTGAGGCAAATATCTGGAAACCATAGCTGAAAGGACCAGCAGCCCTGTAACTGGAGAGAGGCTGGAATATTCTTTGGATTGTGGCTGATTTTGCAGCACCTATTAACTACACTGTGAGTGAAATGAATGGGGAAAAACAGATCCTCTCTGGGACAGATGTCATATTATGCAGGAACAGTGTGTGGATGGGCACCTATAGGTGCTGAAAGGGAACATAATTTTAATAATGCTGAAAATTGGATTGGAAGGCTAGGAAAGGGGATCAACACCTTAGCATAAATTGAATCCTGGCAAGCATGCATGCCCAGTGAGTCTGAAATGGCAGACATAATGCGGTAATTAAGAGGAAGTATCTGGACAGGTTTTGCAGGGGAAATATATATTTATATATATATAAATATATATTAATTAATTAATTTATTAATTAATTTATTATTTTATTTATTTATTTATTTATTTTAATAATATATGTATTATATATACACTATATTTACGTGCTTTCCGAGGTTGAAACTAAATGTTCAGGCAAATTTGGGACTTAGAGACTAGATGATATCTAGTATATATAAAAAAAATCTGCTTAAGGATTCCCCTTAGCAACCTGCTGGAAGACTAGAGGGGTAAATAAACAGAAAAACGATCTCTATTTATTTATTTATTTATTTTAATTTAACTAATATTTATTTATTATTAAAGCGTAGGCATGGTAGAAGAGATTTTTTTTTTTTTTTAAATTAAACCCCGTCCGCTGAGGTGCTGGTGATGCAGAGGGATCAGATCTACACTACCGTGGATTAAAGAAAGACTACTACCACTGCTTGGAAGCCCAGCAAACGTGAATTGGCTGAGAACAGTAACGACGCACTGAAACTTTAACTGCTTCTGGGGCTTTGTACGTATACGAGGTGAAATGTTTGCTGCTGTGATGTGCGGCCTATCTGAAGGCGCAGGACTGGGATGGCAGAGCCGGAGAGTGGGGACAGCCTCTGGTGCGCTTACAGTGGCTGGAAAACAAAACACGGCTGAGATGTATGGGTTTGCGCTACGAACGCTGAGCTAAGGTAGTTTAAGCCTGAAGACTGAGTCGAAGCTTGAAGTGATCTCACCGGCATGTGTAGGAGGACGTCAGGTGCCGGCGTGGCTGGAACGGCATGACGGCATGGTCGCGGCTGGAGCAGCCGGAGGAGCAGCGGTCCGTGCGGGAGAAGAAGAACGCCGACTGAAAAGATTGCTTTGCAGCGTGCTTTCCGGCTTGTGAACTGAGAGAGCAAAAGTTTGAGGCTGGAGAATGTCCTAACTGATAGCCTGGTACAATTATCCTGACTGCTAGAGTCGTACAACGTCGCGATGCTGAAATGACAGCTGAATGACAGCAGAGAGAGAGAACATTTTAAACTGATACGACTTACAGGTGATTGGCTCTAGATGAGCGACGGTTGTAATTGGATGAAAACAGAATTAGTGGGTGGGGCTTAGAGATAACAGGAAGAAGTTGAGAGTCAGCAGCCCAGTGCAGATAGACAGTCTCCCTGATTGAACTTTCATTTCAAAGTGATTTTTTTTCCCTCATCGTTAACAAATAGAGTCTGGTGATATAGCTAACAAGCGTAATTGTTTCTGCCGCATCCATACATCTTAATGATGTTGAAGCAATTGGTTGTTTCAGTAATTGTATCTTTGAAGACAACTGCTTCACAGAGAGCACAAATGCCAATCCTCAGATTAGTAATTAAAAGTGTGCAGTCAAAGCTGGGATGAGATGATTAAGGCTGTATAGCCTCTCCACTGACAGATGAGGGAATGGAGGCTGTATTGATAACAGTGCAGAAAAGGTATCAGCACAGTCCTGTCACAGTGAGGGGAGAATATATCATGCACTACATTTACACCAAGCAGAACACGTTTGGCAAAGAATGAAGTTGATATGGCTAACATGTTAGCACAAAGTTGCTTATTTTACAACGACCAGACGTCCAGGCATTGTCTTGATTTGCTTGGGAGTGTTCCAGTTTCAAATTGGGTGTCCCACTAAAATGTTCTGGTTTTTAACTTTCACAACCAAATTAAAATATTTAATAAGATAAATTATTATGTCAAAATATTATACTTGTTTGAGCTAAATATAAAAATGTAAAAAAAAATGCACCAAGCATCTGAATTCAATACCCTATTGGTCTGTATGTACGACAGTCAATCAATGTGTAATAGTCAACACTGTTGTTAGCCTTTGAGTCATAAAGAACCTTCATAGGCTATGATGCTGGTAGCTCTTACAGAACCAGTACCAGTATGCTAACATTTAGCTGTCATGCCAAAGATACAGTCAATCTACTCTTAAGAGCTGTAGTTGGCTTTCTCCTTCCTTCATGAGGTAGCAAAAAAGCTGTGTTAATGGTGCTGAAATATGCATTCAGTAGGTGTGCTCAGTGCTAAAATAATTGCCCGTCATGCTGGGTGCATACATGTGTGCATGCATGAATGTGCAGTACATGTAGGGGTCCTGGTTTGGGGGTTTGGAAATATGGTCACCCTAGCTTATCTGCATCCAGCAGACACAGAGTAACATTAGCATTCATTAAGAATTGTGTTTCTGGCCACCTGACAAATTTAAGTCCAGTATCCACTCTCCTTGTGGCTCTGTTTTGGTCTTCACCAGCTTATAATTGCTACACTGTGCTGTATGTAATTTTAGTCTGTCAGTTGGTTTGTGCTGGGCAAGTAGCATACACTGTAATGATAAGAGCTTTTTGCCTGCTGCTGGAGACAAGGTTGAGCAGAGCATCAAGACTGAACCGGTGAAGCTGAAGTGTAATGCTGTGGACTATAAAACCAAAACAATGAACTGAAAGACATATAAATGTTCCACAGAGGTAATTTGCAGAGCCAGTTGATAATTATCTGTAGATAGTCAGAATGCCTGACCCTTTCACATTACACAGTCACTTGAGCCATAGTTCATATAAAAATATTAACTAGTGCAGCTTACCCAGCTCAGTGGACCATTTGGGAAGCGTACCAAACTTCAAGCTGTAAATTAAGAGACACACATACCCCAGATTAAGGCAACAACCCACTACGACCTTCAGAGGTGGACATACAAACCCCTTCTTCAAGACTGAACTCTTCTTGAACTTGAAACAAAACAAACAAACAAAAAAATCACAAATGGATGGAATTATTCTACTGCCAAAAGAATGAGTGTGGGATGCTGGGTGGGAAAGTGAATATAACCAATACAAATAGCGATCTGTGGAGGAACTGAAAAAAACATGGCAAACAAAGTAGAAAGTTGCAACAGGAAATTATCAATAACACTGGAAACTGCTGTTTCTCATTCTGATCTGTACACAAAACATTATCACTACTGCTCGGAAGTCTTTAATGTTCTGGTATCTGGTTTGTATCTGCTGCTATGGGAAATGACACAAACTATATGAAAAACAGGAACAGTATCTACTACTACTATCTCTGCTTTAAGATGATGCTGTTTATTTTTACTTTTAAAGGCATTTATTAAAGCTGGACAATGTCACTTTTCACATTCTTCTTTTTATAAATTAACAGTTGAGTTCATAAGCAGTAAATTATTCTGTTACTCAGTTCAGTACTCTCAGGGATTTTGTTGCTACAGCCTCACTTGGTTTTGTATGACCAGTAGCTTATTCTCGCTAATGTTAGCTGATGTTAACAAACTTTAGATATTACTGTGTAACTGACATTATGGAGTGTTCACAGACTTTATTAATCATCTCTTCTCTCTTTCTGCTACAGTTGCACTACATTTTAGCTGTCACAGATGAACTTCTTAATGTTTTTATCACAGAAGGCATGAAGTAAACATATTGTAGTTCCATGGTCCCACTGCACTCTCATGTCAGGTCACCTATTGATAATGGCTGCCTAGAAAATATTGAAATGAATGGAATATCACTTTACCGTTGTGCTACATATAGAGGGCAGCATGGTAGTGCAGGGGTTAGTACTGTCGCCTCACTGGTTTGAGCCCCGGTACGCCCCCTGTGTGGAGTTTGCATGTTCCCTCTGGGTACTCCTTTCTTCCTCCCACAGAAAGACATGCACTAGGTTAACTGGTGACTCTAGGTGTGAATGTGAGTGTGAATAGTTGTTTGTCTATATGTGTTGGCCCAGAAATGGACTGGTGACCAGGGTATACCCTGCCTCTTTCCCAATGTCAGCTGGGATAGGCTCCAGCCCCTGTGACCTCCCATGACCCTCAACAGATAAGTGGAATACATAATGAATATATATGGTACTGTGTGTCTCTTTCTGTGTGTCTGTGTGTCTGTGTATATGTGTGTATGTGTTAACACACACACACAGTGTGTGTGTGTGTGTATATATATATATATGTATGTGTGTGTGTGTGTGTGTGTATATATATACACACACACACACACACATATATATATATATACCAACACATGTAGTATTGAAATACCACAGCCAATTATACTTCCTGGGAGGTGTACTGATAATATACATCTTATACTTAGTATAAGTATGATAATAAGATCTCCTGGGGCTATATTATCGGCACCCACAATTTTAATTTTCAAAGGGTTTATTTGTCACATGCTCATATACAATATGTGCTCTGAAATGCAGGGTGCCATAGTCCTAGGGATGTCGCTGCTAGTGTTCAATAAAGAATAATTACGACAAGTGTAAATGAGAACTGAAATAAAATATATAAACGAATAAAAAATAAAAGAAAAAAATATAAATATATCTAAAGTAACAATTAAAATGCTTGAATGTTGGAATATTGTCATTTTTCAGTGTAAAAAATCTAAAATACACATACGTCACATTTGTAAGGCAAATAATATTATTTTTCCTTCACTGTAGGACAACAGAGTGCGTTAACAGCATACTGAAATCAACCATTTTTTTTAAATTCTGTTTTTGAATTATTCTTTATTCTTTCACCTTTTCAGTGTTAACACACTACATACATAAAGCCTGCTCAGAGTAAGGTTGAAGGTGTCATGATTAGTCTCTGGGCTCTCTTGTTTGCTCTCCTGGACCCATCATCCCCACTCTTATTATTCCTGTGCCCTGTTTATTTTAGCCTCTGTCTTGTGCCACTCTCCATCCACCCACCAGATGTCCCTGGACTTTCATCCTGTCTCCATATCCACCTACTCACCTGTTTTCCATTTTCAATCACCTGGGATTTCCTCCCCACTCACACACCCTTTCATAGTTTCATCATCACCCCAGCTAGTATTTAAACCTGCCTGCACCTGCTTGTCTTTCTGTGTACCTGTAGTCATTGACAACATTAAAGTTCCTTCATTGCAGCTGCCTGTGCCTCTGTGTCCTCCCTGCCTTTGTTGCTACGCTCTCAGTTGTGACAGAGGCAAAGTCATTTCCATTTTCCATTTTCAACAAAACCAAAACCAACCACTCAGGCTCATATGAAATAATTTGATGACTCTTTCTGTATGTTTCTGTGTCTCTATCTCTCTCTCTCTCACACACACATCACACACATCACACAGCTGTATTTTGAGATATGGTCTTTGCTTTTTGCCTTTTGTGCCTTTTCACAAACTTGGTGCACTTACATTACTTCCACTTACATTACTAGTATTATTGTTATTGCACACCATCCAGTTTGGTAAATTGGTCACACTAATCAATTTGAATAATCACACGATGATAGATCAGCAGTTTTTACACACACATGTAAGTGGCACGCAAATATTTAATAAACTAGTCCTGTTTAGGCTGCTTCTCATTGTATCAGTACAGTGGATTGTTGTCTTATCAAAGGCTTTCATCCTATTTACTGAGTACATCAAATGTGCTCTGTGTTTATGTTTATCAGCCAAGAGTCCACAGAAGATAGCATTATGCCATTTATGCATTTCTAAGACATGAACTCACACTAAATTTGCACAAAAACTGAGAGTATGTATCATATTGTGTATTTTTCAGATTGTGGAAACTAGAATAGAGAGGAGACAAACATAACAATAAACAAGCGTAATCACTGATCATTAGGAACCATGGCCCATTAAATCAATGTGTTAAAGAAGGAGTTGCATGTGGAAACTTATTTTACAAAACTGTATGAATGCAGGCTCTGATACAGTATACAGTATATGAATTTGAAGCTCCTGTACATATAGGCAACACGTGATGAGATATAAACCGATCAATAATTTACAGAGCACTGATCGACGCAGCAGCATCCACAACCCATGGGATTTCCAAGGTTAATGGCATACATGCATTAATGTGCTGAAATGCTAGAGGTTGACAGGGATTAACAGATAAGGAGACATTATTGTTGTGTACTGAATGACAGACTAGCAGTGTGCCTACAGTGTAGTGAGGTGATGAAGGTCAAATGAAAAGAAAAATTGCTCACAAAATTTGTTTTAAATAAAAAAACAGTTTTCCCGCTGTTACAACCCTACAGTAAGAAATCAGTAATGGAAGACTGACACACTAGGAACTGAATATACTTACCAGGAATTTGTGTACAGTGCAGAGAAGACATACTGTACTATGTGACAGCAGATTAGACATAGAAGAATACATTCACAATCATATCAGTGCTGAAGCTGATATGATTGTGATGGTGAGGTGTCTTTAGTAGCAGTATCCAAATAAATAGGCCATATTCACAAGGCAGACCTCCATGCTCAGCTCTGAAATGCTGCTCATATGTGACTTTTTTTTGATGTTTTCTTAATATCTATTCCAGGATATAACCAATATCTGACACCAATCTGAACTGACAGCTGTGTTGAAAAGACTTGTATGAAGAGTGACAGTAACAAAAGATGTCACATTTCTGCAGCTCGTTTTGAACACATCCTGGTTTTGGTCTGCCCTGTATTTTTGACTTGAATTGAGGCTTCTCCCCAACTATCAGTCAAGCCATCAATTCTGTTTCCTTTCAAATGTTATTTTCTGTTGTCCTTCAGGTCAGAGAAAATCATAGCTGAACCAAGCTGCCATAGTAACAAAGTTAAAATGGTATTTTAGATGAATAATGTAAGACATATGGCTTGTAAAAGCTTAGCCCATCTGGTGCACAGTCTAAAACATGTAAAAATGAATGTAAAGCTGCACTAACTAATTTCATGAGCCACATTAGACGTTAGCCAGCAGTTAGTTAGCTCACCACTTTGGTCCATATTTAAATATCTCAACAGCCATTGGATAAATTGCCATTAAGTGTTCACATCCATGCCCCCTCAGAATGAACTGTAATAGCTTTGGCAGTTTCTTGACTTCTACCTCCATCTTCAGGTCAACATTTAGCATGCCCAATACTTTGGTTCATGGCCAAAACATACTAAATTAATGTTAAGCACATCCTCTTCAGCTGTACTTTGTGCTTGGGGCTAATTAGCAAATGCTAGCATGCTAACACACTAAAGATGTTGAAAATGGTAAACATCATAGTTGCTAATTATCAGGGTGGTGGCACATAAGCATTTGGCCATGCTGACAGTACCATTTAGCTCAAAGAACCACTGTGCCTAGCTATTTGAACAATAGCACAGATGAGTCTGAAAGGTGCTGTCTGAAGTGCCAACCCACAGAAAATAATCACTCCAATTCTGCAGTTTCCTGCAGCTGTACTGAGCATTTTAGCCTCTTCTAGGTCATAGTTTTTTTTTTTCTCTGAAACGTCACTGTTTGGTTCATATTATTATTATTATTATTATTTTTCCTTTATTAAGTTTGTATTGTATCCCTGTGAAGAATAATAGCAAGTCAACAAGTTCATTGTATGAACACAACAATGTTGCTAAAAAAAAAAAAAGGTCTAGCAGGGCTAGAAACATGAGCATTCAGACAATCAGATGGGTTGTAAACAAACTCCAAGTTATAGCTTATTTAGAAGAGAATATGGAGGTGAGCAGTACAGTAAAAATAACACATAACAAATAACAGTTCACAGACTTTGACCTATTGTACTTTCTGTAGCTGTGCATCCAGTGTTTCTGTGCAATGAGGGATCATCACTGGAATTTTGATGGCACTCATTTTCAATTCTTCTTCCAAATAAAGAGCCTTAGATAATCCAAAGAGATTTCTGTCTTGTTTACAACCTGTTTCATCATTTTGCTGTTTGTTTTTTGCCCCATTACAATTATTTGCTGTGATATCACTATGTTCACAGATTTTGTTTGGTTTGTACAGTGTATAACTGAATTATATTATACTACTTGTATTTTTTAAGCTTAATGTTTGGGCTATAACTGGACATCTAAAAGGCCTTATTTGTTACAACACTGATTTTGTAACAGCATTACACCCTCCTGCATCTGTGGAAATTAGCTTGTTCTTCCGTGATATAAATTGATTTGGGATTTATGATTATTTTGTGTCAGCAGACATGAAACAATATCAAGTGTGACAGTATGATACTGTAAATGTTGGCCCCCACAGACCACAGTGAAAAATCAAAGTGATGAGTGCAATGTTCGTCAGTTGGAGCCTACAGCACTGGTCTTCCACAGAGCCTTATTCCTGTGAACCTGGGAGGAGAGCTCTACAGGCTGCCTGTCAGCTGTCCCATGGTGCTTGGAGAAGGCTCATGGTCTTTTTAATTCCCAGCCAATCTTCTGTCCATCACACCACTTTATCCCTACTTTAGAGCTCAGCTCAGGTCCACACACTGTCACTTCTCTGACATATCTCGCAGCCTACACCTCAACAATACCAGAAAATATTGTCAGCTCCTCCGCCACCCCCAACTCACTTTCAATATGAACAACAAATCATATTTTCAAACTCGATGTAGGGACAGAGCTGCCTGCCTACCTTTCCACACCAATCTACTCTATATCTGACTTTTCTTAGCAGTGTGTATGTCTGTGTGTGATGGGGATGTAGCCACAGTAGAATAAAATAAGTGCTCTGGGTTTAGCTCATGACAGATCACCCCGTGCTTATCAGGTGACCCGAGCAGTTTCTTTGGATTGCCCCATATGAGGCATCACATGTTGATAATAATGAGTGGATGTGGATTCAAAGCAGCACAACATGCAAACCCCAGCAAAGGTAAAGAGGCCACTCCTCGAACGCTGCCATTCTCAGGAGATTTCCATGAATAAAGGATTAGCTACAAGCTGTGAGTCAAGCTCTGGTTCTTCCAGTTGCTTTACATATTCAAGGCCGAATTTTGCACCAGCAGAACAGGCGGCATAAAGTCAAAGGAGATTGTGCAGCAGTGTTGTGGTGTAGTGGTAACAAGTCTTATAGGAGTATATTGATGTAAGTTGCTGACATTCTTGATGCTGCCTTTAAATGATGTGTCAAACAAGGTGGACTAAGTGTACATATCACAGGGCTAATTGTTATTTTTGTCTTGAATGTTAATCCATAGTCGCTACTTGGAACATGTCTTTGAGTTCCCTCTGGTTAGTTTCTACCTGAAAATGTTATATCCCCCCATGTTGGACATATTTACAGTAATTCAGTTTTTTTCTTTATGACACAGAGATTATAAGATGAGATCAGAAAGCTTCTGGTGAGGTCTGAGGAAAATCACATTTCTGCTGATTTTTATCTTCCAAGACTAATGACTAAGGGATCAACACCCTAATCCATCAAACATCTAATTGGCTCAACCAGGATCTTTGCTACTGATACCAACTTTATTTGTATATGTTCATAACTTTGATTCTGCCTCTCTAAATACCAGGTGATATTGTGAGACTGAAGGACTGACAGTCTCTTAAAACATCTCTGTTTTGTTTGGTAAGATGATGGCAACAATGCCTTTTGACAGGAGTGCTTCTAAGCAAGCTGGTTGAGTGTAGGTAACTGTAGGTAACTTTGTGCCAAAGATTCTTTTTAATCTGTGTAGTCATAGGACCTCCTCATTAATATGGACATGTATTCCCAGAATTTTGACTTTTGACATACAACCCATATAACTTTTGAAAAATTTCTTTGTTTTAAATTATTTAAGGTTAAGATGGAAGTTTGTGTTAAGTAACTTATTAGTCTTCTGGATCCTTTTCATGGATGTGAGAGGGTATCAGTCAGCATGGTCAGTTTCACCATGGGTGTGATTCTTCTGAATGTATTTTTGTTTGTTGTCTAAATTTTATATTCTCTACAATTCCACATCACAGCATCTAGTACAAAAAATTTATTTTCCAAAGCAACCTCTTGAAACTATTCTTTTGCTTACCTGATTGTCTACTGCACAGTATGGGAGAAATCAATTTTGAAAATAAACAAATTAATTAACTGATTGAAGCATTTCAATGTGAAAATTTTATTCACTCTTGGGTATCTCACAGAGATATCTTATTATATTAATACAATGGTATTACATTACAGAAGTAACAAATTCAGATTCAGCTAAGGAAAGCATGTTAATAATAAATGAAAAAGGCAGAAACACAAATTTGAGACATCATAATTAGACATTAGAACAGAAAAAAAACATTAGGCAAATGTAAAGGGATTTCAGGTTTAAGGAAATGGGACAGCACAAAAAAATAAACCCTTCAGTTAACAAAGCAATGAGATTTGGACTGATATAGTTCTCACAAAGGTCATATAGATTTACAGTAAAACAGTAAATGTATATAGGAAAAGATGTATTATAAATATTTTTTTAGCACTTCAGTCATTAAAATGAGAAGAATAAAACACACAAATGATCTGAAATAAAAGCTGTGCATAGCAAACAAATCTGAAACTAACAGTAGCATTTCTTTACAATTCATAGCGGCAACATCATTGTAGCTTTTGTTAACTTTTTCTCCTACTGTGGATTGTGTGAAGGTGAGTGAAGTGTCTGAAAAACAAAATATCAATACCTACAACTATTTTGCACCACAGAAACATGTCTTGGAAGATGTGTAATAATTTAAAGATGCAGATTTTTTTTTCTTGATCATATCAGACAATACCAAATTATCTGTAAAATATCCACTCTTTTATTGTGCTATCCTGTCATGTACCTACATAAAGGTATGTTAAATTGATAAAACAGTCATTATTCAGAAACGTCCTATCCATGTAACTATTCAAAGACAAATGTTATTTGTATTACAACTTAAGACTTGTGCAGCTAGGTTAGATGCAGTTTCAGTATTCTTGTATGTACTTAGTCATGGTGATTGCTAATGTTTGCAATGAATCATACTAAATGCATAAAACAGTTCTTCTGGAGAGGTGGTGTTTCAGACCTGTCATCTGCCATCAGTTTGCCTCCCCACTACTATTACTTTATTTTCCCACCATACAAAATTACATAAAATACAAATGAAATAAATAAAGTAAATAATATTCTACATTCTATGTGTAATGAGTTTGCCCTTATGCATGTTTCAAAGACTGGTTGACAGCAGGTTTGAAGAATATAAACTCAACAAGGCAAAGCAGCTTTGTTAAACACGTGAAGAATTAATCTGAACTGGGTTTGAATCTGTTGCCAATATACAAACCATTTAAACAGCAATCCAAGTTTTCCTTAATGTATGTTTAAAAACTATCAAAAGATTGCCCAGTGTGCCTTTGCATAAAATCAACACAGACACCATTTACAGCTGTCCTAGCACTGTGGATGATTACAGGTTGGTGTTAAGTGTTAATCCTAAAATTGTCTATTTTGATAGATTTGGCATCACCTGTGTGATGGTCACAGCAGGTTAAGACTTGTATCCTGACCACTTTCATGCAAAATGAAATATGGACTGTAGACTGTGGAGACAGTGGTCTGAGACGAAGAATGTGTAAAACTACAATGACAAATAATTCAGCATGGACAGATACAAATGATGCACTGAACTGTACCACCTACAATAGATGAAACCCAGTCATTATTATATATATATATATATATATATATATATATATATATATATATAAGATAATATTGTTACATGTATTATATTTAATTTTTAAAAAGCCTGATTTTTTAAAGGCGTTTTGCACAGAAAATACCATAAAAGTAGAAGTTAAGAGTCTATTTCTAAATCTATAGTGTTTGGCAGATTTAAAGGGCAACACTGATTTTTCACAGTCTGCTCATATTATAACTCGGCACAGGAAGTACTAGGGGTGGGGGCAGGGGGAGCTGAGTAAAGTAAATAAATTGCCTCAGGTGAAGTCACTTGAGAGTACTTGACCTCTGTTACCTGCTCCTCATCACTGCTTAAGGCTCATGGCTTGAGGCTATATTAGCTGGTAATAGCATAACACACCAAAATGTCCCACCAAAATTGTTGGCAATTGAGTTGAATTGTGGGTAATGCAAGGTAATGTAGTTGGTTTGGGGGTCAGGCTATGGAGCTCAGCTGATGCTAGTTGGAGCCAAAAGTCAAACTGTTTGAAATCACCTGTGATGTGATTGTGGGTTGACTAGTGTTAGGCATTACACATACAAACACACATATGATTAACACACACACACACACACACACACAAATAACACAAATAATTTCATACAAATAATATGATGATAATTAGAGATCTATGAGTGTACAGCCACAATCAGGTATATATTTCATGTTGTATGAAGCCAAAGGATGATTCACTGTTATCATGTAGCCAAACATGTACAGGAGAGTGGGTGAATGCATAATTTCCTGTTGATACTTGTATATCCTGTACCTGTGCAGTACCATTATGTTTTAAATATGCTTATTTGCTTTATTACAGACATATCCTTTAATTATATGGGATAAGTTAAACTCCACCAAAACAGTCAAATGTTTTCATATAAAAATAATGAAGATTAGCACTTTAAATCCACATGAAAAGAACAAAGTAAATAGAGATTAACTGAACTCCTAGTTTTCAAATTGCATGTACTATAGTATGTGTAACTTGTGCCTTTTGGTATGGAACATTCATTGGGGTCACAGCAAGCCAAGAAATAACTTGATTTTGAGCAAAGGTTTTGAGCAAAGGTTCGAGAAACTGGGACACAAACCTTTGCTCGGGTTCATTTCCCAAAAAAAGATAAGAAATTCATTTTTCCATGTTTATCAAATGCATGCATCCTGGAGGATTGCAGTGGTCCTGAAAATAGGCAGATGAAAATGTGTTGTAACTGTGCTGTTGCCTATGAGTAACAGTCCCGCCACAGATTTGTGGGCATCTGACAACCTGTCAAAACACTCCCATTCATTCAGTTTGGGTTTGCAGTCCAGTGGTTGAGTGACTCTCCAGTTAGCTGCTTGTTCCACAGACCTGACATGTAGAGGAAAATCATAAACTATATTCACTCTATGTCCAGAGCTAAATATAAAGGCATCAGAAGCTACAAAATAAACATAGAAAATATAAAAAATATCATGAAACAGAAAATTTTCATTGAAACTGGGCACAGACATCCTTTTGAGTTAAGACCTAGGAAGAAAAAAAAAAGAAGTTATTATTAGGATTTTATATAATATATAGTTATATAGTTTTTTATAGTTACGTGCCCCCGTGGCAAAATGCCATCAAATCTTACAGGTGTACCTGTTATCTGATTTTAGATGTACTTCCAAAAATATTGGCAATTCATGTATAACCAAAACAGTTTTAGAATTATAAGTGAAAACATAAAGTGCTTTCTAGATGGCCGCATGATGGAACTATCCTCCCTAAACCCCGATGAGATCTTCCTAAACCAAACTAATGTCTTTAGCCCACTAAGTTTGACTAAGAGAAATATGTCAGTTTTATAGGAAATACACTTATTTGCTGCTTTCTTTGTGAGAGTGTTGAGCAATTCAGTATAAATAGCACTTTTGGCAAAAAGTTCATTAAGAAATTCTTCCAACATGTCCACAACTCCCCCTAAACAACATTGTCCCCTTTGTTCATTATTTATTGCACATTTAGTTGTGCTGGTAGGGATTTTTTTTTAAACTTTGGACAGGCTAGCTGTTTCTAACTGATTCCAGTCTTTCTGTGAAGCTAGAATAACTATGCTCTGATTCCAGCTCCTACCAGCTCATCAACATCATGGAACTATTTCCATAAATATAGTTAAAATATGGTAGCTCATTCTGTCAGGAAGGAGATATTTATCAGAATAAACTAAAAAAACAAACCAAAAAAAAAAAACAAACAAAAAAAAAGCCAACTACTTCTTTCACCCACCTGGACATTGTATCCATGTAGAAAACCTTGACTTACCAAATCAACTTTTAAAATATCTATTTATAAACTGAGTTTGGTGTGTTCATTGCAGCAACAGCTCTTCCAATCTAAGCTCAGGTAAAACAATTGATAGCCTTTGTTTTCTGTGTATGAGCTGTTAGCTTCTAAGGGTACGGCAGTTTCAGTGCCCTTTATTGCTCAGACTCCGAGCCCAACAGAACTCAATGCACCAGTCCTGTACCAAATTACCACTTGTGGCTGCAGAGGCCACTGTTGCACTATAGAAATTACATAGTGTTGCTTTAATGCATGGAAAGAAAGCAATTCAGCATATTTCCCAAAATGTTGAACTACTCTCAAGTATTAGAGACATCCTGCTAACAGACAAAGCGGACTAAAACATAACCTTGTAGACAGGGATAACTTTGTACATTTTGTTTCTTCGTCCTGCTCTTACGGTGCAGTCTTATTACAATTTAGATGTGTATTCTGAAGGCCTTGTTAACCTACAGTAAAGCTGCTAAACAGTATCAGTCACACTGGGGATTAGTTACACACACTGCACCCATCCCACTGCTCCTCTGCTTAATTCCAACAGTAATCAACAGTAATGCTGCAGAGTGTTTACTTACTGGACATCTTTGGTATGCGGATGTGGCCGCTGCTGGTGCCATCGCCCCCTTTGGTCAGAGCTTTGATCTCAATGAGGTAGTCCTCTCCGGAGGGAATCTGCAGCTCCACACTGGTCTTACTGGTTTCCAATACAGTAGTCCTGCCATGCCAATTCTGACGATACACAACCTGGAGGAGAAAGAGAGCGTGGATCCCAGGGTGCACACCTTACTCCACAGCCGTAACAGTTAGATATTAAACTCTTATGACCTATCAGCATACGAATGTATGACTTCATTCAACATATTAAAGTAAATACAAATCCTGAAAGCATGAAAAAAAAGCATGAATGCCTTCTGTGGTGCTGGTAGACTCCACATGGAGGAACATGGGCACTTCAAAAAAAAAGACTTCAGATATAATTTTTTACTCATTTAGCAACGTAATTTTATATAAATAAATGCTTTATTTTTTACTTCAAACACCCAGCACAGAGATCCAAAGTCTGAATTTAGTATTAAAAATGTGGAAAATATGTAACAAACTTTGTTTTTGCCAAATTATTAAAATAGTCCATTCTACATGCACTGCATGCTCCCTTACAACAGACCCCCACAAAATACCTATCATTAAATGAGCAAGGCTGCATATCTCTGAAGAACAAAACAAATATACATATTTGTGGAAAGCATTATCAAAACTGTTTTTTTTTTTTACACAAGTATACAAAGGGGATCAAATATGATTCATTGTTGTACTGGTTGCAAGACACTGAATTCCCTCTGTGGTATGACACCTTTCATTTTATCACATGGAACAGATCTTTTAATTTTGAAAGGCCAGACAGGGCCAATCCATAATCTAACACTGGAGTGCTGAGGTCTATCTTTTCACTGCAATGAGAAAGCCATTTATTGGGATGACAGCTGCTGAGGCTCTATTTGTTTCCACCAGTTGTGGAGTTTCTGCTATTACTCTGACAAACCCACCTTGTATCCTGTCACCTCAGACTCATTTTCCATTGCCTTGACATGTTCCCAATTTAGAAAGACCTTAGAGTTGGTCAGGTTCCACTCAATATTCCCTGGGGGCTGACTGGGAGCTGCAAGAAATCAAATTATATAGACACAGGTTTCACAAATAAATGCATAAACCAAAGTCATCAATAGTATTCTCTAAACTAACTCTGCAGTCAGCCTTGATTTAATCATCTGGTGTGGCAGCAGAATACATTTCATACTATGTACACGTCAACCTTCAGGAGCACACTGGAGGAAAACAGGTTAAAAAAAAAAAAGAAAATGCACGCTCTTTGATTACCCTTTCATTTATGTGTATGAAAACTCAGCTAATAAGGATGAAATGAAAAGTTCACCCTGAAGCAGCATGAAAGTCTTGCTTACTGCTTGCTTACTGCATCATATTTCACTGAGCTGTCTCAGTGGCTGGGAGTGGTTCTTACTTAGGCTGTGCAACTGTGAAGCTGAGAGGAATTTACATGCTTGCTAAGGAGTGGCCTGACCAGGAGAAGGATAATAAATGAGTGATTGAATTGAACAAGTGATCAATAAAATAATGACAAAAAGAAAAAGAACACCTATGTGACTTATGTGAGTATTGTTTTGAGGGACTCGTCTCACTTTTGTGAAATCCACTTGATTCATCTAACTGAGATGACTAGAGACATATGATCTTCAGATAAAGTTTTGAGTACTATTGCAAAGTGGTATTAAAAGTGGATAGGACAGGGCTAGCTGGTTAGCATGCTGATGCTAACCAGCTGAACAGAAGAAGAGGAGAAATGCTAGAACTAGCAAAACAAATCAAAACATTGGTGTTGCTTTCCACTGCTGGAGACAGCTCTTGGTGAGCAAAGGAATGCAGCAATGTTTCTTCTAGACTGGTAAGCTGTTAATGGTACTGTTGGCAAAAAAAAAAATTACATATAGCACCTTTAACTGACTTTGACTTTTGGTCACTACTACTACTCCACACTGGCCTTGAAGCAACCCCTAACAGAGAAACTACATTGTAAGTAATGTGTTATAGTTTTCAGTTTTGAATGTAAACTCTTCTTCGTGTAATTAAAAGTCCCTAAGGAATTACTAAGGACCTAACTGTCAGTCCTGGCTTCACAGCTAGTATGGACAGACTACCGATTCATACAGTATGACGTGTGAGTATTGTATTAAAATAGACTTGAATTTTTGAGAACCTTTGAGAAAGACCCTTAACTCAAATAAATAAAGGTGGTTTAAGTAGATGGCCAAGCATAATCATATTTTTGTGTCCTGTGTGTGGACTCACGTGGTTTCTTGGTGGTGATGTTAAAAGCAGGGCTGCAGGGTCCAAGTCCAGCGCTGTTCTGGGCTCTGACTGAGATCAGATAGACTGTGCTGCTCTTTAAGCCAGAGAGTAGAGCTGTGGTGTTGATAACCCTCACTCTGTCTGCTTCACTCTGTTGAAATCCTTCCTCCCAAAACAGAACCTAGACCAACGAAACAAGGATTACCATGAAGCTCTAGCCATGTTGCCTTCCATTGCCTTTTTTCCATTTTTTAACTGTTTTTAGATCTGTAAAGCTAGGAACTGAGTCAAACCTTATTTTGCCAATTTTCTACAGAGAGCATCACAATGAGCATCCTGCACAGCAGAGCAAGTTACATACAGTATATTACTGCAGAACATGAGGTATTTATTAAGTTGTAAGAAATTTGGGGGTCATGTAAGTTTAAGTCTTTCATATATTAAGTAGTGATTCTGTAGGACCTAACTTAAAAGGGTTCCATACTATCAGCTCAGCTACTGTAGGTCCTGAGGCAGTCCAATGCACATTTTCAAACTGCCAAGTGATACTGTATCTGACAATCAGCAATACCAAGAGCAGCACTGGGAGTGAGGAGTACCAGGATAAGAAGCTTGTCGGCATCTGTATTCATAGGGAGATCATTTATGACCCGAGAACACGAGACAGAAAAAGCAGACAGGAAAATGTCAAACAGATGGTTTGAGAGTAGGTACTTATTCAATTGGCTGCACACAGGTTTGCAGGGATCTTGCTTGGTTAAAGGCAGATTAGCAGCAGGGCCTGGAATTACTGATAACAGGTGCATCTAGGGTGTTTTTTTTGTTTTGTTTTGTTTTGTTTTTGTTTTTGTTTTCTCTACCAGCAGTTTAATTATAGCAGTTTAACCAGCACTTGGGAAAATACCTAAAATACCTTGGCAGAAAGTTTACCATTTTTTACACCACCTCTAAGAATCTAAACTCACACTTAAGAAGGGATGAAAGAGAGGGATCTAAGGAGACTTAAGCTGTCTTGCTGCATCTCAAAGTCTTATGGAGACAGAGGCAGGAAAGTGTATCATACCACCAATACAATGTTTTAACAGTACAAATACTTGTGTGTGAGAAGCTGAAATGAAACCAAAATGCTGATTTGCCTAAAATATACATTTCTGTGTTGGAAAAAGTGGAGTGTGAGAGTGGGCATGGATGATTTAGTTTGTTAAATAAATAAATATTAAAATTTGAGGGGGGGTTTCAAATTGAAAGCTGTCTCAGAATTCTCTTTTTTGCATTTATTTATAAACTGACATGACTGAGCACAGAGACAGATATTTTGGTGTAAATGCCTTCTTCAGTGAGATCAAATTATATTACACCTCACTCAGGTATTTCTACCTACCCACTGTGACCAGAGCAGTTGGTATTGATGACACTGATTCATACTGACTCATGTCATGAGTAAAAACATGAAAATGGCTCATGGCTTTATAAAAGATGAGTTTCTCATTCATATTTTTTTTTCTGAGAAACTATTTAATCTATGATTCCACTTTGCATGAAGTTAAATAACCCTACAGGGACCACAGGTGCATGTGAGAGTGGGCATGTATGATTTAGTTAGCATGATCTAATGCTGAAGTTTGTGGTTCCACATTATATAGAGTTTTGCTCAGTTTAGCCTCATAGATATAAATAGTGTAGGCAAAATAATAGAAACACCTGACAGTATATTGCAGTCTATTTCAACAACACCACAAACTACATCCTGTAAAATGATCATACAGTTGAATAAACATCTCTTTAAAACTGTTTCAACACAAACTGAACATTACAACCGTCATGGAAGGTTTGTTACTGTTGTGTTAGATTGAATTACTTTTAGCTAATAAACTGACAACTTTTTTTAAAATCAAGGATGGAATACATCCTAGTGTTTGTTTACAAGAAAACTCCTCATCTTTAAATTAAAGGAGGGTCATCTCAATAACATGCTGGGAGTCTGACCAAGTCTCAGTCAGAGATGAGGTAAAGTGGCAACAACAAGGCAACTGCCCCATGGCCACAGCTCCCTTAGGGGCTTGTTTCTGTTGTCCATTACTTTTAAGCTTTATTATATTAGTTTATTTCAGTATTATCTTACTGATACTGATGCTAAATAAAATTGTAAGAAATCCAGGTGCCAAGTAAGTGTTATATCACCATATAAAAGGCTGATGTCTAGGCATGTTGGCAAATAATAAAGCTGCTGAATGCTGTGGTCAGGCCTTTTTGACTTGTCATAATAAGAAAAGCACAGGCGTTACTAAGAATATTTATGATTGCCCTGGTCTGTTTGAGTGTCCTAGTTAGTCATGACAGTCAGCCAGACTGCACAGTACCAGGGCTCTAAAACTAAAGCATCTAAACTGAACTCAGCCATTCATTTTATCATTTACTGTGCTTTGCCTAGTGTGACATGTCAAAATGTCTTCAACATGGTCGAGACTTTGATATCCCATTGTGTGTCATTTTGATGTTGATGTAGACAGTCTCAAAAGTTTGTAGTTCAAACTTCAGTCTGTAAAAACTTGAAGCTATATTTACATCTTGTGCATTCAGTCAGTGAGGGTGTATCAAAGCGCTCCTGCTATTTTCACCCATACAGGTGAAGCAGCGCTATGACCAAAAAGGCTAGGTGAAGTGAGATAAATTGAAGGGTGTGGTGATGGCTCATGATCCTCTCAGCCAGTCACAACAGCTGTTCCACTCCTCATCTACTTGTCTTCAGCTAAAGACTCAAGGCTGACTTGAATGTGTAGCTGTTATCGTCTAACACATGAAGCAGACATGTTGGAGGACACTTCACTTGAAACACTTCACTTGGCACTGCCACCAATACCTAAATGGTATTTGTTGGGCCCCCATGCATGAAGAGCCCTTTGGGGCTGATCTACCATGCTAGGACAGATTGGCAGAGCCATCTGAGAGCATTCCAGGCTCTCTCATCCACAGCTGGGCAGTCAGCCTCTGTGGATGGGCATGGGAAACATTTTAAATGTGCAGATTGCAGTATTGTTTCCATCAATCTGACTCTTCTTTTATTCCTTAATTTATCCACTTTAATGGCAAAATATTACATTGCCAAAGTATTACGTTACCAAAGTCAACCTGTTAAGAAATTCAGAGAACGTTCAAAATGCAGGATTCCCCCAGCTAGGTCTATACACTCCTTCTCCCCCTCTCTGTTTGATGCGTAGAAGTGTCAGCACCATGCCCAAAACCTCTTTATTGCCTTGATGCATTTTTCTTTCCATTTACATTGTAGTGCTACGATTTGCCGGGCATTCACTGCACAATGTGACATGCCTCAAATTTATAGTTTACAGTCTGACACGGATTGTGAAACTGGATTTTATTAGACCCATTTCGCACGGCGTGACATACAGTAAATTTATACAGTCATTGTTATTGCACATGCTAAAGGTACATTGACTTAACACTGTGGGAAAAAGAATTAATCTGTGCATTATAGGAAAAGCTGTGGGAGTGAAAGAGAGATTTATTACGGCTGACATTATTGGTTGTGACAGACCCAAATCATCAGTGTTCCCTCTATTGCATCCTGTACCAGGTCCATTAAAAAATTCTTTGATGCCATCTCCTGGCAGCTCCTAACTAGTTAGTACTCCTCTTGAGCTCTACGAAATATTGGCAGAGATAGGAATGATATCATACTCTAAAAAGCTTGAAAAATATGGATATTGGTTTAAACTGCAGAAGCTTCAAAACTGTATACATATAATGGGATTTTTTTTTAAGTTGTCTAAATTAGGGCTGGTTGGCATGGCCAAAAATTTTATCACAATAAAAATTTTCATATAAGCCAATATCAATATTTATCAAGATTAATGTCAGATAATTAAGTTTAAAGGCTGATTTTTGCTGCTGAGTGAGTTGAAGGAACCAAATGGTTAATTGTGGTATTAAACTATTTTTTATGGTCACAATATGGCAAACACTTTACAGTTTACAAATCTGAGGTAGAAAAACAATTATCATGAAAATAATATCAAACTATGTTCACTAATACTTGTGCAATGCATAATTCTAATCCTATGATGTGACTCATTTCTGTTCATGCTATCTAAGCATGTAAATTAATTATATCAAACATTCGTAGACCATTTGTTACACTTCGTCAAGGAAAATGACATCATTACTTCATTACTATCATATTATGAGGTACTTATATATCATGATATAAAATGATATTGTGATAGTTATCATTTTATCATCAAGCCATAGTCAGAATATGTTTATTTTGTGGGGATAAATCTGTAAGATTTGTTTCCCCATGTTTACCATGAGAACTCTCAGCTCAGCTCCACTGCTCAGTCTCTGTTCCCAAACACGTCACTATGTTGCTTCAAACCCCTGTCTCATAACAATGTGTGGACCAAACAAACTGGCAATGACTTCAAAGCTTCTCAGCAGAGGTCAGGCCATCTGGGGATATATCCTACCATGTAAAATGTCAGGGTTGTGGGAGAGAATGTCTTTTTTTTTTACCTAGGTTTTCCACAGCCAAATCCCAGGAGACTGTTGTAGAGGATAGTGATGTATGTATGATGTTCACACTTTTTTATTTATTTATTATTTTTTACTAGCAGCTCTCAGACAGCCTTGGGTATTAAGCTCTTTTGGAGACTGGAACAGCTGCCAACAGACCCTCTTCATCCCCTAGATTGGCCAATGAAAAACCTGCCACTTCAACACATACAGTCTTTTAATGTCAGAATATTTCAACGTTGTCACCATTAGCAGTTACATTCACCTGACTGCCAGCCTCATTGTTCTGTCAGTCATTTTGGGATTAATGTCTACTCCCTGTTTGAATACTCCTTGTAGCACTATTATTTCAACTTTTTTTCATACCTCATATGCTATTATCTTCTCAGTGCTGGACCCAGGAAGAATTGGTTCCCAGTACACCTCGATCTCAGAGGCTGACACAGCATGGCCCCACACTCTTGATGGTGCCTTGGAGGGCTCTATATAGAATAGATCATGGATTATGCATATTTGCAATTAAGAGTGAAAGCATACATTTTCCTTGAATTAACACAATCAACTTTGCAGCATGTGCGGGTGAAAAAACTCACCTTCTTCTGCGGAAAACACTCTGACAACCTGGCTGAACTGCCCCTCTCCCAGGATGTTATACACTCCCACTTTCACTTCAAACTGGGACAGGGGTGCGATGCTGTCATTTCTGTAAATATATCTGGATGCATCAGGTGATGCCAGCACTGTCTGGATCCAGGTGCTGCTGCCAAGTGGGCGGAAAGCCACGACATAGCCAAAGTCCTCTCCGCTCTGCTGTTCCTCTGGAACTGGCTGAAATAGGAACAGAAAGTTACGCCTTTGACCCAAACAACTGTGAGCAGAAATTAAATTTGGGAGTAGTAAAAAAGTAAAACCAAAATAGTGTTGTTTCTGTGTCTAATAAACCGTTGAGAAAATGAACCGATACAGCATCTTGCTGTGCTTTGAAACACATCCAAAAAAATGTAAAGCTGTCACCTAATTCTAGATTTACACATATGAAATTTGCTCTGACTCCATATGTTGGTTTTGATTTACACAAGAGAAGTCGACAAGCAGAAAATCAAAAAAGCTCTGCTTCTGATTAAAAGCCACTGCACTGAAGCCAGACCACTGCAAACACACTAACTGTGCCAGAAGTGCATTCTCTTCAAAAGATTCAAAGAATGCTCTGTCGCAACGAATGCCCACTCAAAAATACCCATGATCCTCTTACCTCCCAAATGATGACAAGTTCTCCTCGAGCTCCTCCGCCACCACTCACATTAACTGGTGCAACCTTGGGAACTAAAGAGGCACAAAGGAAACTTAATCATCTCTCGGCTTGGACTGTTATGTCTGAGGCAGGTGTGGAGGATTCTGTTAAAGCACACAGCTTTGAATGAGATGATCACAGCCACTCTATAGAGCTTCTTATTTACACAAAACAGGGTAATCACCCAGCAGAGGAATTAGGTTTTTGTTGACAGTCGTATTACCACCCGTGTACGGTGTTGTTATTAGCCTCGTGGCATATGTCATCCCCATGTGTGAGGCACAATGGGAAACTTGCTCCCTTGTGATTCAACCAGCAGGATGGAATTACTCGAGCTAACCAGCTCAAAATAGACACTTTCATGTTATTGCCTTGTGGCATGTGTGGATAGGTCACATTTTCTGTTGATGTAACCATTAATTAATCATGGCATAGGTTCTAGAGTGCTAGCACACACAGACAAGCTTAACACTGATACTTAAATGTCTAAAAGCATAATTTAATTTCCGCTTATTTTGCATGTGATTCAGTAATCAAAGTATTGGCATGAAAAGGAACAACAGATTTGAAATGAGTAACATCACAGGGAGCACAGAAGCAAAGTGAAACTAATCAAACAGTTAAATTACATTTTCCAAGTGGGACTGATTAATTTGTTATGAAGAGAAACAACAAATTGAGAGGATACCTGCTGCTTTGGTTCGAATCTGTTTTGATGGCGTGCTGGGTTCTCCTACACCAACACTGTTGATTGCCACCACCCTGAATTCATAGTCCACCCAGGGGTTCAAATCTGTCACTGTGGCATGCATCATCTGTCCAGGCACAGAATCAGGAACTAGGATTAAAGAATTTAGAATTGAGATGTGTTTTCTTTTTTTTCCACTGAGGCACATCACATCTTTTCTCTGACAAATATATATAAAAAACATTTCACAAACCAGTGAAGTACATCAAACTGAAATGGTGACATTTTTTAATACTGTTACAATTACAGTACACTCAAGGGTGACACCAGTCCAACAGCTTGACATGTTCTGTAATTATTCCTCAATATTGCACAGTGATGCCTGTATCTCACAATGAATTTTCACACATAAATGCAATTATAAATAGAATTAATAAGCTGTCAGACAGGGTTGCCCCACTTAGTGTGATTGACATTACTAAACTCAACATGTTCCTGCATTAGGCCTTTAAGATAAAAATGTCTTAATCTTAAACAAACCAAAGTTAAAGTTACAGAAGGATGAAATCAATTCATATCTGAGAGAGAAAATGCATTTCACCCTTTAATTAATATTTCTGCCATATATTAAGGCAAGTATTACTGAGTTTAAGGAATGTGAACAGAAGGCTGATTAATGATAAATTGATATATTCTTATACTGATTTTACATATACTGTGCATATTGTATACAACCAAGTCAAAATGTGTCCAAAATAAGTCATATTTGCTTGTGATATGCACTGATAGCTTCAAGACTTACACATATGAACCAAAACAGCCAGGACTCTAACCCAGAGAAAGAGAAGATATGCAGTAAAGACCAGAGAAACTCATAACACCAGTTTTAAATTGTAACACAGGCACCCATTAACAACAGGGAACAGAATATGTTTTACTAATACTAATGCTAAGTCCCCATTTAATACAACACGACCACTACTGACACAAAACTGGTGCGGACCACAGGAAGAATAAGGTACTGCTGTTGGAGCTAATGGGCATCATAACAGACAGGGTTCTGATGTCTGTCAGCTCGACATGCATAAATACTTATTAGCATGTAGCGATCTTGTCAGAGTCTGAATTTTAACAATGTGGCAGATAGTTTTTGCACAGAAACTGGTGAGGAAGAAACTCCTGTTTTAAGATAAGGCAGCTCACACTGTTACTGTGTTTTGGGCTGATGAATACTATGAACATTTGTCAGGCTCCATGATCAGTGCTTCGGTGATCATTTTGATGTGTGTTCAGAGTTTCAATGTAGTAGTTAATGGAGGTGGCAGACTGATCACAAACAGGTATGCTAAGTCTTTTTTCCATGATACTGTGTGGCTGGTAAATCTCAGATTTTACACTAATGCAAGAGATTTTCATGTATAACAGCAGAACTTTCATGCATGCTGATGTTACTATTACAGTATACAGAATAAGGGAGCTTCTGTGGTTTTTGTATGTTAATTTTAACTTTCATTTTATTATGGTAAGTTTACTAAGGTCAGGGAGGCCTCTATGCTTTTAAGTCATACTGGGACAAATGCAGTTAACTTCTCACTACCTGCAACAACTAACTTTGTCTGGGTTAGCAGTGTCCTTGCTACTAGCTGTTGTGTCAAATTCCACATCATGTTAGCTTGGTAATGCTAATCTCTGCTGTGATGTGTAGTAAAGAAATTCTAAAAACACAAGGAGATATATACATACACGCACACACACACACACACACACACATACAGTAAAATAGAAATATAAACAGTATTTTTCTTGGTTTCCAGTTAGTCCCTTTATTTATTTTTTTATATGTTATGCGTTTTCCTCAGTTAGTCATGGCAGGTCCATACTTCTCTCTAAACTACATATATAGCTGTTGAACATGCCGCACTGTTTCCAGAATTGTGATATAACTTATGTCAGCAACAGTCATACCATAGTAAAACCATAGCTTCTAGTGAGAACAAATGTAATAATGGAATTTTTTACTTTTTAAGAGAACACTTGATATTAAACCCATCCCTAAAGGACTGTAAATTGTGTGCTGTATTATAAAGTGTGCTGCTAAATAAATAACTTGCAAACTTTATGTTTTATTATAAATAATCTATGGAATACTTTAAGCTTTCTTTACTTTAGGCTAGTCTCACAGATTACAGTGTAATTCCTCTGTAGTGACTTACAGTAATAAAAAAATAATTAAAAAAGTGTTTGACGCTGGTGCACCTGTTACCTGTTCTCACAGTCTGCCAGCCTATAGAGAAAGGGGTCCTGGCCTGCACCATGTACATCGTAACAGGACTGTGGTTGTCAGGTCCAGAGCCCCAGGACAGCTGCACAGTGGTGTCAGTAATGTCAGTCACCACCAGGCCCTCGGGGGCACTGGGAGGTCCTGCAATACCCAGAAACCAGGACAGATACCTGCATCAGTCTCACTGAACAACAACAGGTAGAACCAATGAAATTACTTCAGGTTAGCTTCGTACATCGCAGACTGAAACCCCACCAGAGGTGTTAAGTGACTCATAACGCAGCTAACAACCCCAATTTAGGGCTACTGGAGATATAATGGACTCTTCTGGGAGTGCCTGTCTGATCAATACACTGAATAGTGCAGTTTAGTGGGAAGTTAGATTAGACCATCAACTGTATCAGCTTCCATTTGCATGAGGTCAGAGAACACAGTTTAACTTTAACTTAAAATATCCCTACTCTTGCATTGTTTGTGATATGACATTATAAATTCCCTGGTCATGAAATCTGTTGAAAACTGTACAATTTGTGATCTGAAAAAAAAAGAAAAATACACAGTCAGGGGAATCATGTAGTACTGTCAAGTGAAAGAAACATTTAGAAATTTAGACACAAGTGCCTTCACCCATATAAAAAAAAGAAAACGTTCTCTATATAGGAGCCTAGTTATAAAAACTAGCTAACTGAGGGGAGAGAAATCAGTATTTAACATGAGACAACATTAATGACCATGGATTTGGAAAAACAAGACAGGATTTTCAGTGTGAATCTCACTGAAAATAGGGAAATCAGCAACATGAGATCAAACAAACAGGCCAGGACTTGGATAACTGACATGAGATTTCCTGCTAAGCCTCACAAATCTGCAAAAGTAGCTCTGAGCCCTCAGCAGGACTACCTGCTGCTGGAAGAAGTTCACTGGTTTCAACAATGCTTGGTTTCCATATTATGCATTCAGAAACATACAGTCTGTATGTAAAAGCTACACCATCTGACTTTGCAGACTGTTATACCATGCCTTGCCAGTGCAACAGCATTATTGGCCTACTTGAGGCCACCCTGGACTTTTGTCTTCCACTTGGTTATGTGTTCAATAACAGATGATTGGTTGTGATTGTGAAAAATGTGAAAATGTCCATAAAAATGGGTGGACAGAAATGCCTTACAGTATTATCTCTCTCTCTCTCTCTCTCTCTCTCTCTCTCTCTCTCTCTCTCTCCCTGTAACTCCAAAATTAAAGTGAAGTGTAAGGGGAAACAAGCATACCTCTGACAATTAAGTCTGCTGCTGCTGAAACAGTGTCTACTTCAGTGTGTACCATACACACATACTTCCCAGAATGCTTCAGCTGAATGTTCCTCACCATCAGGTCACCTGCAAATCCCTAATGACAAAGATACACGTAGAAGTCTTAGAGAGGAAGAAAAATACAAAACTTAGCAAAGTCATATGCTGTAAATCTTCCACGAAAGAAGGTTGGAAGAATTCACCACAGGAACACTAGACAAAAAATGACACAATAGTCATCAGTGTTAGTTGTATTTAAGAGATGAAAAACTCTGGCAAGACAAGAAGTTTTTTTTCCCCTCGGCAAAATATAGCAATTCAGAAATCGGTCCCTTTGTGTAAAAAGCAAAGGCAACTCATACAGCCGTTGTGATTATGCTTACTGTGGAAATGTCAGTGTTGTAAAAGTGACTTTGGTGGGCCTGGTGCGCTCAGCCAGAGGGAGCACAACTCTTGTAATCATTTAAATTTAGGCTCCTTTGTTCAGGGAGAAATTGATTGATTTACTCATACAGTGAGATCACCTCAGGGCAGGAGAAATGTCATCCCTGTTTACAGGTTTTCCTCTCAGACACAACACACTCTAGCATCTGTTGGCATCTCTGAATTAGGTGTAGCCACTTATAGACATATAGGCTTTAAGCAAAATCCATTCTAAGAATTCCCCTGGTGCCTTTATGCTCTCATACAATCAGTTTGATCTGCACTTAAAGGAACCGTCTGACATTTTGGGGAAAAAAGAAAAATCATGTCTGTGCATTATGGAGCTACTGACTTTACATGTGTGGATAGTGTGAATGCTTGTTTGTACTCAGCTGATAATTTTCTGTGTGTTACTTGTGCAGCTGCTTTGGTTTCTGTACAAGAGCTGTTAGCATCTAGGTGTACTCTGCTTCCAGTATCCTTACCACTTGGGCTCAGAGCCCAACAGAATTTAATGTGCCAGCGTCCTGTAATGACCACTTGTGACTGCAGAGGCTATTGTTGTCGCTGCTCAGAAAAAGTTACATCTTTCTGCTTCAATGCACAGATACGACAGTGGTATCAACTTCCGGAAAGAAAGCAAATAAGCGTATTTCTCAAAATGCCAAACTATTTGATGATGTACATTTCTGTTTTTCTGCTAGACTACAGGGAAGACAAATTAAATTACAGTCTATATCATACTATCACTAATGTTTAAACTAAAGTTCCTCTTTCACTGAGTAGCTGCAGTGGGTCTCCTGGAAAAAAGCCTGTTGCCAAAATGATGTAAGTGAAATCTCTGGTACAGATTAATTTTCATTTTTTATTTTTAACTAATATCACTAAACACAAGTGTTCACCCACATTTACATACCAATCCAATCATTTCAAAGTGCTCCTGCCTGCTGAAATCAATGGCTTTGCCATTGAAAAACCACTTGAAGATGGGGCTCAGGGATGTATCACTAGACACCTGGCATGGCAAAACAAGGCTCTGTCCCACAGTGGCGTCCAAACTCAAAGGTGGAACTACAATCTTGGTGGGTTCTATAGCATTATGAGAAAGGGAAAAAGGAGAACCATTTGTTACTGTATGTAGCACTGTATTTCTATAAAATCCAGCCAAATGAAGAAGGTAATAAAATGTAATTTGACTAGTGAGACAGATTCTGCTCTATCAGTGTAATTAAGTGACCTTAAATAACTTCACTTAGGCACTGAATGCCTCCCATAACTCAGTAATGAATAATTAAACACACTGCAATCACAATGTCAACTAGAAAGAAAAAAAGGACTCTCTATGTATAATCATAATTATTTAAAAACCCAAAAATGAAAATGCTACAGCAGCTCTTTTTAAATTAAATGCTGGTGAGAAAATATTCTACACTCACAGCCACAGACGGCAGAGGTTTGCTCCACTCTGCTACATGAACAATAACTCACAGATGACAAAACCATGGATGACTTATATGTCTGTCAAACTGCTGGAAACATAAAACGGCTATATATTTCATTATCAATTTCATGCTTGAGCTGGTATTTTTTGCCTTTAACAAAAGTTTAAACCCTTGGCTTAGAAGGTACAGTAGTGGAAACCTGTGGAGAAAAGAAATACCTTTCACTACCAGTGTCCCTGAGCTGCTGGATGTTCCAAAATGGTTTCTGGCCACACATATGTACCTGCCCTCATCAGATTTGGAGATGTTGGCGATACGCAGAGTCCCATCCTCCATGATAGTCTGTCTGAGGAGAGTGACAAAACTGAAACAGCACATCATGAGGTCACATCTCTCATTTCCTTATCAGTTTCTTAACTTGTTAATTGAATGTAACATGATGATAACAAATCAAATGAACTAATTCCTGAGGCTGGCTGAGATATGGTCTCATTTCTTAAGTAATTTGACCCCCCCCCCCCTTTTGTACACCTCAGAAGATAACGATTATCTTAGCTGAGGCAGAGTATTGACAGCACAATAGCTTAAACGCACATATTAACTGGATACACAACAGTCCACAAGGGCTGGGAGAACAGTGAGGGGTAGAGGAGGGCAGTGCTGAAGAGAGGCAATTTGAATGGAATCTTTACCTGGAGCCTTATCACCCTACAACATGTGGAGATAGTATCAACACACTATAAGCCGTTTCTGAAAAGCAATAACATGGGAGATACGCATATAGAAGCATCTCACTGGAAAAAAATGTCATGTCAGGCTGGTCTCATGGGAGAAATAAAGTGGGATATGAGTGGGATGAGAGCACTTGAAATGTGGCAAAAACAACAATTACACAGAGGAATCTCGACCTTGTTGTTGTTACGGGTAGAACAGCTTGTGACTTGCTTTCATGAGCTACATTTCTCTTTGTTGTAAAATGTAATGGTACTGCACTAACCCTACTTGAAACAATTTTTAGTTTCTTACACTTTCTGATACAAACCTCTCTGTCCTTTACCCTTTTTTCAGCTCTGAGTAGTATCTGCAGGTCCGCCTATAGCCCCAACAACTGCCATCACTGACGGCAGCCTATATATACCCTGAGAGGCAAAACCGAAGGCAAAAAAAAGTCAAGAAATTGCTCACTGCACCACTCATTGCTGTTCATTAAGGTCGTTATTCCTGAGGTAACTTTAAGAAGTGAAGACAACTCAGAAGAGTGTCTCAACATTTTTATCAACCCAGCTCTCAGGAAAATGAGAGGTCACTGTTTAGAAAATCAATCAGAAATGATAAAATGAGAGGGACAGAAATAGGACTGTAAAAGTTGAAAGGAACATCTCCCTCCACATCTCCAGTGGAAATCACGCCCTTGTTTATAAAACTTCACATTTTAGCCTGGAATAGTTCTTTTGGTGCCTTAGATCTGAACAGACAAGTTGAAAGCATGTAAACATATGCATAAATGAGGCGGATAATGCTCTCTTGTTGTGACCTTTGGATTCAGTAAATCAAACAGAAATACTGCGAGCAGCCAGCTCAAAAATCACACAATTTCATATTGGCTCCCAAGAATAAATATGTATTTGCTTGGGCTGAGCTGAGACCCAGAGAGCATGTCTGACAATGGGTGCTTTGCGCTGATTTATTGACAAAAATATCAAACGCTGAGTGATGGAGGCACGCTGAGAACATGACCTGAGGGCCAATGAGCTGCAAAACAAATAGAAACGTAAAGAACTATCTGCTTTGTAGACACATTCCTGTTCCATGCTGTGAATTTCTATTCTTGTCCAAATGCGCTGCCTGGGTAATGCCTGGGTAATTTTTCTCCCTTTCCTCATGACCAGCCTATGGAAAATATGATAACTATTCAATTCCACTGGTCACATGTTGAGGCAGGACCAGTGAGTTACAGAAAGTCTATGGAAAGCTGGCTGTACATATTGATCTGAGCCTGAGCCCAACAGAAAATGAAAAAGGAAAAAACAGCAGGAGAGCAGCTACACACTTACACTTCATCTGACACATAACACATCTGCAAATTAAAAGTTCAAAAGAGTCAGCATGTGTAATAGTGTTAAATAAGTACAATAAAGGGTGCTTTATTTAGAATCTGCCACAAATCTTTCTCTCTTTTCTGCATCATCATCAGATAGGTCCATGTTAAATAAAGAATACTTTTCTTCACAGAGAGAATGAACAACTCTTACAAGATACAGAAGTTTTTTAAGTCAAGAGGGATAATCATAATTAACTGAGAGAGATTTCATTGTCCAGTTGAAGCCATTTTTAGTCACAATTTCACTTTGTAATTATCACATTGTGATCATTCACTTACACCTTTGCATTGAAAACAAAGAACAGGAATGATTATTATTGAAAATGTCTCCTGTAAGCAAATTTCTGCAAGCTACTAAGATTCTTCTACCTATGTTCACATAGGGGAGTCATTTTTAATGAATTCCCATACAGCAAACCTTTAAGATGCACTTGCACTGAATAAAGCAACCTGATGAAATATCAAGTGCCCTTGATCAAACTATTAAAGCACAGATTTTGCCATGTGTAACCTTTTCTTTTGAAGCAATTTCCAGAAACTGAGTGGAAACTCTCTTCAGTAGACTCCAGAAGATTGAGAAAAATTATGTTGAGAGTTCACTTACAGCAGGACACACAGTATTCGTCAAAATATTGCTGCAGTTGGATAAAAACCTACCTTGTATCTTGCCAATATAAACTTTGTAGGAACTGACAACAAAGAGGCTTTTTGAAGTTTTGTGAGAATGTACTTTTAGGATGATGGGTTAAGCCGAGAGGTCTGAGAATAAGACTCGAGCGGGTGGATGAAGTTGCCGTCCTACAAGAAAAAAGTCACATTTGGTCCCCAGAGTTATTAAACGAGATGCTGAATCCCACATCTATCACTGCAATGCACCCTGGAAAACAGTTAAGCATAAGCGGTATGGCTCAAGGTAATAATTCTTTTTTAGTTAGAGCAGCTATAAAATAGGAAGTTTTGGAACTCTGGACAGTTTTCATTTGAAATCAGTGCATCTAATGTGGGAACAAAATAGGGTAAAATAAAACACAGACGTAAATATGAACTTTTTAAATAAATATATTCAAAGCAAAAGCAGTTGTTAGCAATCAACCATCCATCCAACCGTCCACCCTGAACAGACTGCCAGTCTACCACTGGCATATGATATATAGCGACAAACAACTATTCATGCTCATGTTCAATGAGCAATTTAGAGTAACCTGTTTAACCTGTATGTCTTTGGACTGCAGTACCCAGAGTACACAGAGAGGACCCACACATATGTGTATGTATGTATCATATTTATATAAGTATAGGAAATAAACTGCTTAATGTTGATATTCATTTGCGTGTATAATTATAAATATTACTTTTGCAAAACTGTAATATGATAATTAAATGTATGCCCACATACCCCAAATACCTGAGCTGGCATGGTCATGTATGTTGTGCTGTGCAGGTGAAAAGCTGGTGAGCAATCACATGTTCCTTTTTTTTTGTAATAATGCTTACTATACTTATTAAAGGTAGTTTAATTATTTGTTTGTTACACACTTTCAAGAAAAGAAGGAAACTTCTTACTCCCATAATCTTTTAATAAAAGTTCACTTCTGGCTAAAGCAAATTCTGCTGAGATAATCACATGCACCTTTTACATAATGTCAGTGGCTCTGCAGTGACCTAACATGTACAGCCTTGTTATAACAGTACATTAACATGCAAGCTAAATGCTGGTGCTCAACAAAGGCATTCTAGAAAGCATACTACATTTATTTGCTACATACGTTCTTGATTGTGGGGCTATTTTAATATCTTACAGGAAAATTCTCTGTATTTTTGAAGCATTTTTTAGATTATGGTTTATACATGGTAAACAAAATGTTTTGACTCAGCAAACTGAGGCCACAATAGAAAGGATACAAAAAAGGAACACTTGCTGTTAAAATTACTACTGGAGAAAGAAAATTACCACAGGTACAGGTTTCAGAAGAAGAACAGTCTTGAGATAGACAGACTGAAATCACACTGCACTGTTTATTTACAAGCCTCCATTATGGGGAGTTGTTGTAAGTCACTAAAGTTGCTGCCTGAAAAGAACAAGGAGACAAGCCTCTCAGAGAAAATTGATGCTATTAGGTTAATTATATGTCTCGAGACTGACAAGGCCTTCTGATGGTGTTTTCTAAAAAAGACATGCTTTCAATTGCTTGTCTTGATAAAGTGTTGGTATGCTGAACAATGGCTTTAAGCTTGAAATACCAGGATTGCCAATACTGTCTTTCCTTCCCACTAATCATTCCTACTATTACCTAAATACTCCAATATTATGTCACTGGCTAGTGATGTCAGCACTGGTGTAGAGTTTCAGTTTGAAGCATCTCTAAGAGGGTCATACTTGCTTTCAGTCCCACAGCACTGCAAGTGGATTCATGCTAGAAAGCAAATCAGTTTTCACTGTTGTGTGATTGTTGATGACTGCTAAACTCGTGAGATTTTCTGGAAACTATTTGAGTGTCTTTATTTTTTGGATGTTTCTAGCAGGCACCCACCCCAGCGCTTGTTTTTTGACCCTACATGAACATTTACCTCCTCTTCTTTTCCACCAAACATTTAATGAAAGCAGCTCTCATACTGTGCTTGAACTCTGCTGGTTGTTATTGTGTATATTAGTCTTTGCGAAGGTGCAACAACAAACCGTTTCCTGCAGCTCGTAGGTGTTGCCTCAGACCTTAAATCATGACATGGTGTGGCCTGTCATGTAGCCTGAGGTAGAGTTTCACTGAACGACGTAGTGGGATTGTTTTTCTCTGTGGTTTTCACACAAACAGCGTTCCTACAGGATGTCTGTTCTACATCCAGCACTTTGACTGCCTGCAAGAGCTGTGAACATGTGGGACGCTGGATGCTTTCAAGTTTCAAATGACTAAATCATATTGTGTTCTTGATGTAAAACTGATGACTCAGGGTCATGGCCTCACTCTTACATCCAGTAAAATGACACCAGTCAAGGCTTCAGGGTGTCAACAGAAAACCAACATCTGTGTCTATGTGAAGAATAAGGTGTCTATCTAAAAAAATAACTTTCTTGGCTGTTTGAAGGCTGTTTAATGCAACCCTGACTTCCAAAGTCCCCTTGAGAAGAAGCATAAATAACAATGAGTCCTAGAAACGAACATGGCCACAAGAATAAACCCTTAACAGATGCCATCAGCGGCGTGAGCAGTGGTGCATACAGTACAGTACCCTACCTCTTGCTGTCCTTCAGCAGTTCACCCCCTCTCCACCAGGAGATTGTGGCCCTAGGGGAAGCATGGGGGCGACACTCTAAGACCACCTCGCCCCCCCTTTGGATCACCGTGGACTTCTTCACAGGGCGCCGGGTGAAGTCAGGTGGGGAGGCTGAGGAACAGACCTGTGTTAAGGCCATTTGTTTTCCTTTCCTTTCCTTTCCAGCAGCTGTGCATCAGCCAAAATGTCAAGTGCATCACTAGTAATTATGGAAATCATGTTTCAACACCAGGGTGGCTTATTATATGAAATAATTATGGAAATGTACTGTATGGCTCAGTGAGGAGCCAGTCCAGCCTGTTTTTATTTATTTATTTACTTTCAGGTAGAAAGCACTTTCATTTCATTCAAACAACACAGTTTACATAGTACAGTGTATCTCTGCCTTGTTGCTGGTTCACTTCATTGTAAATGATACAAGACAAACAAACTGCTTACCTACAACCTTAAGCTCAGCACTGGCATAGACAGCTCCGTGTTCATTGTCTGCCACACACTGATACATCCCAGAGTCCAACAGACTAATCCTGGATATGGTCAGTCTACCAGCTTCTGCATGGATCCTCCCCTGCAAATCAGGGCAGTTGAGTATTTATTGTCTGAAAAGTGCACTTTATGTGATTTGATATGATTTTTATTATAAATATCAAATCTTAGCGTTACTTGTGGTGTCTTACCTCCGCTGTTAGTGGCTGACCATTCTTCAGCCATCTGTATATAGGCCTAGGCTTACCGATGGCTTTACATTCCCACTGCAGATTTGCATCTATTGCCATATGAGCATCTTTCAGTGTCTGAACCCAGTGCAGATGTTCAACATCTGTGGAGAAGACCAATGAATATGAATAGCTATTGACAAAAATGTCAAAATTGTATTGTATTTAATATAGTGTTATCAGTATCTGAGAGCGTTGTAATTGTAATGTAACATTTAAATCCAAAGAACTTAAAGGTCGACATTATTTTTGATGAAGCTTTTTTATGACAATATGCATTGTAGAGCTAAAATATGGATTGAAAATATAATCTTTTTCTTTCCCAAAAAGGCTTTTTCATACTTGGTACATGGGTATTCACTGTTGAAGTAAATTTCAGTCTTATTTTGACAGCTGAACTGGTTTTGCAGTCTTCAGGTGCAGATTTAGATACATGAAAGGCCATGGCAAATTTGCACCGCTTGTTTCATTCAATTTGCATTCACAGTCTGCGTGTAATTAGCTCCTGATTTACTAGGGCAGCAGCTCATTACACAGTTGGTGCCTCGGACTGACCTCAAGGTGCATTGTGCAGTAAGCATAGTTCAGTGGGATTTGAGATAACCAAGTTTAGAAAAGAAATCAAAATTACTCATTAAATTGCAATATAGCCTGACCGGTAGTCCTCCTTGTATTATTAAGGCAGCAAAAGTCAATAAACTAAAGGGGAAAAAAATAAACTAAAAGAAAAACTGGTTAATACAAGACCTGCAATCAGTGAGAAAGCTGAGATAGAAAAGTGGGATACAAACAAGTCTGGCAGGCAGGAGGAGAGTGGAAATGATGTTGATGCTGATGTCTCACTATAATTCTGAGTAAGTAGCAAATTCAAACTATACATATCTTAAAATCCCAAAAACTGTTAACAGTTCACAGTTCACTGATTGTCAAGTTCAAAGTACAAAACCATAATCCCTGTCCCCTCCTTATTTGGTGTTCTAAAATATAATTTTGATAAAGCAATTTATTACCCTTCAGAAGTGCAGAACTTTCCATGTAAAACCTAAATGCATAGTAAAACACAATTCATCCATCTTGTTGCTCTCCTGGCCTTGAATACATAGACTACACATAAAGAAGAGAAGGGCACTTCACAGGTTACAAACACAGAGTGCCACAGATGGCAAGGAAAACAAAATTCCTGTAACAGGACAAACTTGTTGTAAATCGCTCACTTCAGCACAGAGATTTGAACACTTTACGCATTACTGACACCCCTAAAATTGCCATATAAGGCATCCTGTTCAACAAATAGTACAGTTATATAGACCAAATTATATCTAAAATGATCACAGCGATATATTCTATTAAAGAAACACATCTATCTTCATGTGCATTAAAGCAGGTTGTAAAATGTTGTGGATGTATCTGGACAGTTGTTCTCCGACATGATCCAAATATCTATGTTTCTCATGTGATTGATTAATACAATTACATGTAATTTTTTTTATTAGTTTTATGTATTTATTCCATGAACTCCAGGAACTAGCTCCAACTAACTCCAGGACTAACTGTTGCACTGGAAACATCTAATGCAGAGCTAATGAAATAAATAAAAAATGAGTCTTGGTGTAACCAAGGATTCTGTGAATCTTAGCCACATCAAATCAATAATCAAATCTGAACTCAATCATCTCAAAAACATAGCAAGAATAGTTTACTATGGATTCATGTCCATGGAGGACTTGTCCATGCTTTTGTCCAGCAGGTTCAACTACTGTAATAGTCTTTTATAAGATTAAAAAAAACAAAACAACTTGGACTCATACATACTGCTGCTCCTGAGTCCTTGAAAAAAAAAACACTCAACCACTCTCCACTCTCAGAACTTGAACTCATACAGAGTGCTGCTGCTGAATTTTTCTGAATACTGATAGTTGTCTTTAAATCTCTCAGTAGCTTAGGACTGAAATATATCTCTGAGTGACCTTATGAATGCATTATGTAAAGTACTTTGCCTTCTTGTATGAAATGTGCTATAGAGACAAACTTGCCTTGCTACAATTTGTGTCAACAACCATTTCCAACACTAGTGAAGTCACTAAAGTCAGACAATTCTATGTAAAACCATAAATCTTAAACCCAATGTCCAGACTGATTTTCATCTTTTTATTTCCTTATGAACACTTGCACCATAAAGGAGACTTCTCATTGTCTGTAGAAGACTGTTGTGATTATTCCCTCAGACAGTGCTTTCTTACAACATACAAATGACTTATTTCAAAGCATGCGGTTGGACAGCGGATTCCTTTTGATTCTATTGACGTGGCAGACGTATCCTAACATATGAGTAATCTCATTTTTTACCTCAAGCCACTGGGTTAAAAGAACTGTTCAGTATGCCAGGGGAGATCTTTAATGTCATGATCACAAAAAATCACAGATAATGAGCACAAATTAAGTCCAGATTTTTCTGGCAATACAAGACTATTTCATACTGGGAAAATAACTTTAACACATGCAGATGCTAAATAATCATATAGTAAAGTGCTGTTTGTTAAATAGTACTGATTAACCTGTTAAGATCCCTGACCATTACTATGGACTTTTTTAGGATGTCTATATCTATGATTACTAAATGTACATTTATGCAACTTATTTGACTGGATGTCTAGTCTTATAATGCATCCTTTATGATTTATGAGTGTATTAAGATTAGAAATCCACCATTACAATATTTTTGTGTCTTGGGAACAGAATTGGGTCACGAACAGTTTAATGAGAGAAAGACTGAGTAAGAGAGACAGAAAGCAAAAGTATACATGGTTCTTACTGTGGAATATAAGTTGCCCTCTTGCAATATTTCGTCCTCTGCTGTTTTCAGCTACACACTCATACACACCGGCATCCTCGGGGCGAAAATATGGAATTTCCAGAACCCCACTGGAGTGATTGATTTTAATTTTTCCAGGGAGTGGATTTCCATCAGCTCTTCTCCATGAGATGGAAGGCACAGGGCTGCAGGGGTCACACACAAAAGGTCATCGTTGGCCACATGCTCCTGCTCACACTGACCAGAAGGACTGCTGCCATGTTTGTTGTAACAGTGGATGTCTGGCCATGCAGTGTGAAGGGTAGAGCTGTACGGTGCTAATGTTTCTGACACTTACTTTCCTAAGGCAAAGCACTCCAGCTTCACTGATGATCCTTTAGAAACATGAAGTGTGTCAGGAAACTGAACCTCGATCTTTGGCTCGTATTCACCCATCACTACTGCATCAGGAATAAAAGCAAATCACATCAGTCAAAACTCAACACAAGGACATGGAATCTCCTGTAATTCATATTGGATCTAAGAGCCATGGTGTAGATGACACTGGCAGAGAGCGAGCATGCGTGTTGACACTGTATACAACAGCGTTGGGCTTGGTGGATGGATGAGTCTGGATTACATATCTGCCTCAGCTAAAATCTGAAGGGGTATACGTAAATGGTCCTGATGGGGTTTAGTATGTGTGGCAAGCTCCTTGCTGTGTATGGCCTGCATGCATTTTCGTCAGTGCAGACTACATTTCTGGTTATGTAAATATGTGCTGTCATGCAGATAGAGAGGGTTTCTCGCATACATAACCCTGTATAGTTCAGAGGCTTTGGGATGGTACAAAAACCTCACTCGTAAGCAAAAGCAAAAACAGTGTCACGCTCAAGACAAGCGATTTATCTCCTTGGCTCGCCCTCCCTCCGATATTGTGTCAGTTCAGTGTGCAAGATAACTAGGAGCCAGCAGAGGTGAACTGAGGATGCTTACCATCCCTCCGCACCACCACAGGGGTTGGGGAGCTGAGCACTGTGGCATTGGTCATCATGTTTCTCACTGCACATGTGTAGTTCCCCGCATCTGAGGCTTCAACTTTTGCAATGTACAAGTTGCCCGTCCTCTGGGAGATGAAACGCCGAGCGTCCTGCTGCAGGAAGCTGCGCTGTCCATTGAAAACCCATGAATATTTGATCTCTGGAAAAAAATGAACAGGTTGTAGGTCATGAGTTGTGGAGATTGAGACATGAAAGAGATACACTTTCCAGTGACACTGCCAAAATGACTATACAGAAAGACCTGTCACATATATACAGGAAAATATATTATTACAAATAGATACTCTATTTGCCAGAAATATAGATATTAGATTTTGTGGACATGAGCTTCTAGCGGTGCATCAAGGAAAATATGACCAGAAAATATCAAGTTGTAGTGACTACAGCAGTGTTACACTTATTTGTGGTTAGGCACACAACACTTGATGTTGAAAGATCAAATGAAAGATCTGGTTTATTACAGAGGAAGTTCACAATGACTTCAGACACAAAATGTTGATCTAAATTTAACCATAACCACAATTTTTTACTAATTTAACCAAAATTCTTTTGGTGACTAAACCAACCGGTCATGCACTTTCTACACTTGTCATCCACTCCAACCTACCTCCTCGTAATGATGTTTCTGTTAATAAATTTTTTTAGTGTTTCCAACTGATACACATGATTTTCAAAGCCATACTCACTGTTGCGAAAAAAAAACAAACAAAAAAAAAACAAACAAAAAAAAAAACAGGAAAATCTGTGTACATGTACACGAACTCAATAAATTTCATTACTATTTTACAAACTACAGTGAGAGCAGGTTGAAAGTACTGTCTGTATAGGCAAAGCCTGTCTATGTAAGGCCCAGAAAATTATATCTATAGGATCCTCAACCTCTTTGATTACACTGAATTTGTGATTAGGGTTTTCATTAATTCATTCAGAGTCGGTCAAATCATTCAAGTTTTTACCAACTCACTTCCAAATGCATTCTTTCTACTATGACTTTTCTCTGCTTGCCAATATGACCCATAAACTAATGGTCAGGCATGGATTTACAGTGTATAAACAATAAAATATTTTCTGACATACAGTATATCTGGCGTACACCAACCAGTTACAGAACAATTAACAAAGACAAAGGATTAGAACATTGCAAACATAAACACTGACGAGCCAAAGCATTATGACTATCCCTACGTCATGTGTTGATCTTCCAAGTGCCACCAAAACATTTCCGACCCTCCAAGAAAAGACTTTACAAGACCTTTGATGGTGTCCTGTGGTATCTGGCACCAACACATTAGCAGCAAATCCTTTTAAACCCTGTAAGTTGTGAGTTGGAGTCTTATATCCCCAAGCTGTATATTTGCAATCTGTTTTTGAACAGTTACATGTTCAATAGGACTGAACTGGCTTGGGTGTAAGTGCCACAGACTTTGGACTCAAAGGCTGAGTTGAGAAATAATGCAGCCCCCTCATTCTTTTGATGGACTGCTGTGTTGCCTCAGCTGGGCTGGGTAGTTGGCAAAAGAATGCAGGGTCATCCTCTATAGAAGTTGTTGAAACTAGTCCAACATTTGAAAGAAACACAATGCAACCTCTTCAGGCAATCACATACAGTATGTGTAGAGTACATTCATGTAGACTATATGACTATATAGACTGCTGTTTTTCTTTCAATCATCACAGTGGAGAAAAATTGTTGTCGTTGTGATGTAGGTCTATATTTGTTGAGTATAAGAGAAACATAGACTAACTCCTGTCTTATCTTTGAAGTATGAACCATATGTATCAATAAAATCAAGCAAAGATGTCACATACATGTCACTTAGTACCCACTTCAGTGTAGTCTGTATTGTAGATTTTTACAGGAAATATTTGTTTTAGTTTTTTAGATCTCCAACTTTTGTCACACAGATATACAAGGAGGATTCATGTTAAAATAAAATGGTAGAGGAATGATGTGAATGTCAATGTACAAGTGTAAAACACACACACAGACAGACTGACAGTGAGTGAGGGAGATAGATAGATAGATAGAGAGAGAGAGATGTCTGCAGGGATTGCAGAATAAACTTGGCCATTAGTGCAGCCCTCTTGTATCAGACAGATGACATTCTGCAGTCAGCCCTTTGACTGGGCAGACGTCAAAAAGTCCCGCTCACTTCCTTGAGGGAAAACACTGAATTAAAATCATTAAAGAGAAAGTCAGGGCAGAGACTGACAGACCTTTCATGATTAGGGACTATGAGAGACTAGGTCTGTTTAAGAGCTGCAGTCTCACAGCAACAGAGGACTTGCAGGCACATAATCTTGTGTCCTCTGACAGAGTTTAACTCTCAGCATGGCTCCTTTTAGACCACTTACCTATTGATTGCTCAAAAAAGCTTTAGATGATTCCTCTTTTAATAAGGTGCATCACTGTATTCCTCAAGTGGTGCATCAACAAGCAGTTAAGAAGCTTTGACATTATCTAAACCTTGTGGCAATTTGAAAAAAAACCCCCACAATTTTGCACCATTTTCCAATTTTAAAACACCTCAAGCTAACATTGTCATGTAGCGCAAATCCCATCAAATGTGTGACTGTGCCCTGTTTAAGAGGAAAAATAAAGAGATGGAGGCTTTTAAGGGGAGGGAGGGAAGACTGGAGGGCAAATTGCTAAAGTGTGGAATCCCACGTGGCCACAGGATTCAGCTGGAAACAGAGAGCAGAGAAAAGGCTGGTACACTGGCGTGAAATTGCGCTGGTGGGCACTGAATGGCTGCAGGAGTGCAGACCACTTTGAGGGTCTGCTAATCAGCAGCACACAGACACATGAGCCGACTCACAGCTGTGCCATGGGATAAATGCTCCCCTGGCCACAGCAGCCACCGGCAGCCTTTATTACCCACAGATAACCTGCCCACATCGAGGAAAAAAAAAGGCAGCTGGGGAAGTGGAGCACTGGAGACTTTATAGATGACAGCATGGTCACAGATCATATGGGCGAGAAAAGTGAGCTCAAGGTTAAGAAGTGTGAGGCTATGAACTATAGATGTGAAGGCATGGGTCTGAGCGGGTAGAGCGATGGCTGATCATAAAAAGTTCCCTGTCTGACAGATAAGGAGAAGTGAGTGGAAAACAGGGTGTCAGAGTTCGAGGAAGAAGAGCAGCAGAAAGAGAAGGTGGGAAGGTATAAAAACAAAAGAGACACAGCAGTGTTACAGGGAGATAATAAGCAGCAGAGTGAGGAACAATAAAGATTGCTGAGGCAAGCAGGAGTGTGAAACTACACCAGACAATGCAGTAGAGTTAGGACAGAATGCTGTACCTCCATAATGGGGTGGAGGGCCGCAGAGCAGAACCACAGCTTGACCCTCTCTCACCGACACCATGTTCCTTGACTTCTTGCTGAAGTTCTGCAGAACTGTTGAATATGAAATAGAAAAACTGCAACTTTTCAGGGTTTGACAGCTGTAATAACTTTTACCTAGACGTGACATCCAGGGAAGGGCATTTCATCCTGCGGAATATTTCCCTGTCTCTTCACACTGCTTACAAGTCAAAGCTGATATTCCCCTGTTAATATCACAGCGTGCGCAGGAGATCAGGCAGAGGGTGCGGCAAAATGCTCCTCACCAATCGAGCTTAAGAGATTACTTTCACCTTTAATTAAATGCTGCTGTGCTGTGTGAGAGAATAAACAGCTGGAAGACATATCAGTCCCAAAGTCTTAGAAATACCAATCGAGTCCAAGGAGGGATCAAGCAAATACCAGCAGTGGTCAAATCAGAACTCACTTGATTAAAAATGCCCAGAAATCAAGACATACAGTACAGTCCTTGTTCCTTCAGTGTTCCACTGGTGCTACAGACTAGTATGAAGAGGCAATTCACATTCAATCAAAAAGAAAAAAACAAACAAAATCCATCCGAAGATTTGCATTGCAGGTAACCATGGGCAGAAAAAAATGATGCTGGGATTCAGACTTGTTTGTTAAAGAGAACCTCTAGTGCTCATTTTCAGCATTGATTTTTTATTTTTACTCTGGGACTCCACTAGAGTAGCTTAGCATGATTCACAATTTTAAAAATCTTGGCAATCTTGGCCAGGCAATATTAGCTCCTGGCTCTGAGACCCCACTCCTAAAAGCCCACTTTCTTCTGTTCGGCAAAGGGGCAGCAACGAGTCCTTGTCAGCACTGTCTCATCCGATTACCCATTATTAGGTTCTGAAAGTTAGGGTCTGAAACTTTAAAACTACTAAGTAACATAACATAAATGATTGGAGATTTCTCAAATCTATCTGCACTGAAATATGAAAATGGACTGCAAAAAAATCTGCAGCAACAAAGATTACAGCATGTTGTCTTAGGTCCATCATTTACTTATTGTTTGACATAACTGTTGATTTAATATTTCAATCACAATCCATATATATAAATCTTCCTATATATGCTCTGGTAAATACATACATGTGGGAAATGTGCTAAAGTACTGACTGAAGTGGAAAAAGTCTCCTGTCAGGACATACCAAAGATAACATTGCTTGTAAGGTATTATTGGCTGTTGCCAAATGAGTGTATAGTAAACCTGCACCGTTGGTTATTTGTATACTGGAACACATTAAATGCCTATGATACTACTCTGACTGTTTTGAGACTATATGATCTGTATGACAATATAAAGAAATCTGTGACAAGCTCATGTGAGGTCATCATGAATGTAGAAAAAACAACTGGAAACCAGCATTACAGAAAATAAGGAAAAGCATAATATGCAAAAAAAAAAAAAAAAAAAAAAGACTGGAAGTGAATTACCTAGCTAGCAGAAAAACATTGATGCTTAGCATCCTACCATTCTGGCAATCAGTGTTAGCTTGTTTAAATACTACTGTTAGCCTGTTATGCTAACAGGCTATGTAAGCTCAAAGTACTGCTTTAATTGACATAGGTTTGGGGGTATTCTGCAGTGTTTGACACAGGGAAAAATTTAAGCTGTTGGTCATGCTAAATAAAAGGTCAGAAGATCACCAGAGTCATAAGCATATTTCCTCTGGAGCAAGTGCACCAAATTTCATGGCAATCACGCTAACAGATGTTGAGATGTTTCACTCCATACCTACCATATCATACCTACTAGCATAGTTTAAGTAGTCTGTGTTCCTTATCTGAATTAGTCAATTATATGATTAATTGTTCAACAGAAAATTAATTGCTATAATAATGATAATAATCGATTAATCATTGGGTGATTTTTTTCAAATAAAAATGGTTAACATTTCTCTGGTTCCAGCATGTAAAATGTGAATATATTGCTGTTTTTGCAAAGCTTCTTTCACATTAAAGTGGATTGTAGATGGTTGGTCTGATAAAATGAATTAATAATAAAAATGGCCTCTGGGAACTTGTGATAAACACTTCTCACTATTTTGTTGTATTTTACAGATCAATTAAACCAAATGTTTAATTACCAGATCATTAGTTGGAGCCCTATTGCAATATCATGTTATATATACATACACATAATTTATACGTTATATATACATACACGTAATTTCCCCAAGGGAGTCATCCCAAAGGGATCAATAAAGTCCATCTAAGTCTATATGTTGTGATATACAGTATATGCATTAAAATCACAACAAATCAAAGAAAGAAAAAGCACAATTTTATGTCTGTAACAATACGCACATTCAAAAATCCAAATAAATAATCTACTCACATGCAAACTGGACTTTTGCCTCCCTGCTGACAACGGTCCCAAATGTGTTGGTGGCGATGCATTGATACACTCCTCCATGATTGATGACATGAGGGTTATTAATTAACAAGTTACCCTCTACAAGACTGTAGTTTGGATCAGACTCTGTGTTTATTTCTCTGCCATCCACTTTCCACCTGTAGATACAGCAAATCATGAGGTAATAAACATACTTTGGAAAAGAACCAAAGAACATCCCACAAGAACATACATGATTAAAAATTTACCTGCCCTCCTATGTGAATCAATGGCTACACTTACATAGACTTAGACTTGACTTTGTATTAATGTAGCAAATACAGTAACACAGCCTGTTATCATAAAAAGCTCCACCGAGCACTCTGTACCACACATTCACGAATGCTATACGCTGTAGTCTCACTTTACATACAGTCAGGAGGTAGTCAAAACACTTACCTGTAATGCGGAGGTGGGTTTCCCTTCGCTTTGCAATTAATAAACACCTGCTTATCATCAGTGCTCAGTGGGAAAATACTGTCACTGGGCTCCTGGGTGAAGACAGGGCCATGGCGCGTACTCTCTGCATTGAAAAGACATTAGCTGTACAGTGGTGCAGAGCAAGTGAACTGAATTAATGCAAAAATAAATCACTCAGTGCTCAGGAAACTGTATATAAACTCTACACCCATTAATTAACTGCCAAAATGGCTCTTTGACTGAATTCTGCATTTAATAAACCCTCTTATGCACATGTCATAGCAGATAATGCAGAGCAATTAACTTAAGATAACCCTGTAGCGTATCAGCTAAATGGTATATTCTATTCTAGTTTTGAAGGTGTCATTCACAGTCAGATAGTTCAGTAATCTGACTTCTCCAATAACATGGGATTAACATTTTTTTTTTACCATTATTACTGTTGTTGTTGTTATTTTTAAGTTACTTTTGAACTGGAAGCACACTTACAGGAAATGGACAAGAAAAAATTTGTCATTATTAAGTGATAACATTTGAAATTCTTAGTAAACTGTAAAAATGGCTGAATTTGGTGTTACCAGCTGACTCATTTTGCATTAAAAGTGATGGCTCTTAGGATGAGGACTGCTTGATGTGTTTGGCAAACATAATGCTTTCTCCAGTAATGCTGGTTTTAGCTTATGGTAGAGCAGATAAATGTTTTTAATTCATTTCTTACATTCACAGAATTCACAGATTTAAACTCAAGCTCTGTTACTTGTGGTGGTAAAAAGGTGTTTCAGTGAGAGCTAGATATGATTTCTTAATTTAAACTCACACCTTGTATGTGGTTCACTGTGAACTTTCACAGAATCAAAACACAGACAGCCTAAGCTGTATAACTTGTGAGGAAAGACTGACAAGTAACTAATTGAGTTATACTTTATTTCATTATGATCTTAATAAAAGTAAGATAACTTGGTTAAGGTGTTTTACGTGAGTGTTGACATAATCAGGGTATTGCTGAGCTTTGGTTATAATGTTATTATTAGAGAGCCAGTATATGCATGTTGTTTGGGTGTGTGTGTCTGCTTATTCGAGCTTGTTGTTCTGGTTAGCTCCAGCCGGACTATCAATACACAGGAGTAATTAACCAATGTTGCACTAATTACTCCTGTGAAATCTAACACTTCTTCAATAGATGCACATTCACACACACGTAGACGATAATGTCCACTCTCCCCTCCCTTTGACACTGTGTGTCATACGCCAAGCTGTACACCAGCGTTGTTCATTTCTCTTTTTGTGCACTTGAGAGGATGAAATGCCTTTTTACATGATTCTAACCTTGACTAGGACAAAGAATGCTCCCTCCCTTAACATCATCATCACCATCATCATCCTAATGAGAGTGGGAGTCTTTGCCTCAGGTAAGGGCCTTGTTTCCCCAGCCTCTGAGGGAGGTGCTTCATTTTTACCCTGGTTGTGGTGTCCTTTAAATTAAACAAATTAATGAACCTTTAATAGCCGGGCTATTTCACCTGGGAGATGATCAGGAGGTTTGTGTGTATGCTGCCCTGTAAACACACCAACTGGACTGACCACTAGCACACAATACCACACACACACACACATACAAATTACACTATTACAATTAATTAGGTTTCAAGGGAATGCATGGAAATGTGAGCTCAATAGGGGGTATATGTACAAGACAGCATGAGATGCCATGTGTATAAGCCTTGTAAATTGTGTAAAATTAGTGTAAATTTTTGTATTTTTTGTATTTTTGTATTATGTGTATTATTTGTGTACATTTTGTATTTCTATTCCATATAATTTCTTCTAAAAATGCACTGTTTGTCTTTGTGGAGCACCCACAATTTTGTTGTACTTAGCTGTACAGTGACAATAAATTCTATTCTATTCTATTCTATTCTATTCTATTCATTCTCTACTCTGTGTTTGCAGGCTGCATAGATATACATCAGGGAAATTGCTGACTTAAGATGAGAAACTAAATCAATGGAAATGGAAGCATAAATAATAGTGCAATAGACCCCACTCCATATACTGATATATCCATTTAAATGTATTTATTTGATGACTTGTAAACGGTTGGGTTCAGTATACAGTATATCCCTAAAATCTGACTATCAACATTAAATCTCACTTGGTTATCTAGGCTGCGCAGGTTACCATATCAAGACATAAAGTGCAAGTGCATAGTGAGATTTTAACTGCTTAGCTGTAGCTCATGCAGGTATTAGAAGACTGAGGGCAAATGTTATTCTGCTTTTCTCTCAGCTGAAAGAGCACACCATAGATCTGTGTTTCTGAGAACAGAGTACATAATAAATTAGAGTTAAGAGTTAAGAGAAGAGTTAGTGTGGATTTTTATAGTGCTTTGCCACATTTCATATAAGTGGCAGCAGTTAGACATAAAGCAAGAAAATTGCATAATAAAAAAGGGTGTCATGAAAAGACCAGAGATTTTTTTTATTTTTTATTTCCATTAGTTTCTCTTTAGATGTAAATCTAGCAGTGAGTCACATTTATCAGTGCTACTCTGAAAAGAAAATTGAAACTCTGGTAGCAGTCGACAATTGAGATCAAAATGTCATCATAATAGTCCATCTTATGACACAATACAGTTTCACTTTACCTATAACAAAAACTACATGACTGAATTCAAATTTGCACAGAGATGCTTTGGTGAGCTCTTAAAACTAAATTGGAATCTACAGATTTGATCATGTTCTTTGTAGACTTTACTTGGATATAAAAGCTAGATGATTCCGTCTGAGACTGCTATCATTCCCTTTCTAATGAAATGATAACCTAAACATGCATGAGAAAGAAGCAACCCCCTCCTGTGAGAGATGTATGCATATCAGATGTGGCATGAAAGGCGACTTGACTTGGTGTCTCACCAGCCAGACACTCTTTGAGTGACAGAAGGATTAACAGTTCCCATGGCAACAGCATCTTCATTTTCCAAGGTCAAAGATTCTCCTTCTTCCCATCCAGTTGCCAGAGAGTGGAGAATATTTCCTGGGCAAACGCTCCTCCGTTTGGCTCTAGGGAAAAAAAAAAAAAAAAAAAAAGGAGGGCAAATGAGCACTGTGGAGACGAGGAGATGTAGTCTACATCAAGCCTTCTCGAAAAAGAAAACAGGCTGGAACTTGTGGAAAATCGGTGAGCCATTAATAATTCATTCAACCAAATAAGCAGAGCCAAGATCCCATGCTGTAGGGCAGGCTAGCAGCTGATACCAGGGAGCTGATATTTAGTGTATACATACTGCTGCTACACTATCTCCCAGGAGCAAAAAGGAGGGGGAAAACGTGTCTCACAGCAGCAGCAACAGATGAGCAGAGCACCCTGCCAAAGGTAATGTTAAGCTTTCTCTTTGTTCAACATATTTACGTATATGTGGCAAAATATGTGATGTGTTAAGTACACTGTATCGTATACTGTACAGAAGCACAGGGAATGCTAATGAATGAAGACAGACACACTGAATTGAAGCAGAAAAAAGTATCCACCTGTGGGCAGCTCAATCAAACCCTTCCAAAGCACACAGCCAGACAACACAAATTTCATCATGATGCCGAGAACTACTGATTGACTGATTCATAACTTATGATATCAAGCTTTTAAAATTTGGACAATCTACATTTCATGCTGTAGTCTGTATTTCTGTATTTTTTCAGTTTGGACTTTGGAGTTGAAAGGTCTATGGAGTGTTTCGGTATCTTTCAGGTCATTGTTTTGATTTTATGGTCCACAACTTTACTGATTGTTGACAGTCACTCTCAAAAAGTAGTGGCATGAGAACTAGGGCTGAGTATGGCCAAAAATATTATCACTATAAAAATATATTAATTGTATTGACAATTTCACAATGATTGTCTTTTTTTTCAAGTTTAAAGGCTGATCTTTACTTTTGAGTGAAAACTGCGGAACTGTATAAAATGATTTTGCAATAATTATTGTTATTTTTGTTTTGCCCAGTCCTTGTGATGATACCTTGAAATGATACAATATGATGATGGGACACTCTGACACTCAGTAGTGTGAAAAAATATTGATAATGCAACAAGAAACAAGTTTTGTAAGTCCTAGTATTATTATTCTTTGCCTTACTTCTATTTGGGATAATCATGCTCTAAAATTTGCAACAAAAGTTTCCATGATGCTTTGGGAGATGAAAACAGTAAGCATAACTAATTCAGTAAGGTATATGGTGGGTGGCGACTCATTAGTAGTACCTGTTTTCATTGTATCCATGGTGTGACGACTCCTCCACCTGGACACTAGGTGTCCCTGTTGTTTTCCTTTTACTTCTTTCTTGCTACAGGTGTAGGGTGGAGGGTCATCAGCTGATTGAGCCACACCTGGGCCCAGTGTGTGCTCCATCTTATATTAACCCTCAGTCTGGAGTCCGATGGGGGGGCTGGGAGCTTGGAGGATGGTTCCTGGTCCTGGCCGACCGTGGTGGCAGCTGCCGTTTTCTTTTTGTTAGTTTGGTTGTTCATGTGTTTGGTTATTCTCTCTTTTTTTTTGTAAAAATAAATTGCTGGTTTTCAATCTGCCAACTCGTGCCGTCTCCCTCTCTTGCCACAGTTGTCGAGCCGGGCTGTGACAAATGGGGGCTCGTCCGTTCCTGGTTTGGCCCGGTAGATATTTGTGTAGCGCTGTTGATTCAGCGGAAAGTGAATTTTGATGAGCGGAGATGGTATTTGTGAATGAACCGGTTGTTGCGTCAGAGTGACGGGGACGTGCGGTTGTAGTTTTCCACGTGCAGCGTTTTGTGAATGAATGGCAGTGGCGGACAAGGACGAATGCGGTGAGTAAGCCGATTGGTTGTGGGTTTAAAGTGTACTGGTTACCTGTTGTTTCGTCATGTAAATGGTGTTGTTGTTTGCACTGACCTCTGTTATTCCTGGAGACACGGCCTTGGTAAGTGGCTACTGTTCAGTCCCTGGTAGGCTCAGGACGAATTCCCTTCGAGTTCGTCGGGGGGGGGGGGATTTGTAGAGTGGTGACGAAAGTGGTTGGAGCAGTTGTCTCGGGAGCACGTCCGAAGCTGCAGGTGAGGTCGCCACATTGTGGTGGTTTTACCGGGCTTGCGGGATTTGGTGCGTAAATACCCACTACAAGTAGCACCTGAAGACTAGGGGTGAGTTTAGTTAGTTCTGGGATAGGCAGTTAGAGGGACGGAGCTACTTTGGCGTGTGGCTGTGGTTTTCAGAGGCTGCTGATCGTGCATCAGTGGTGGCGGGTAATTCGGCAGGTAAATTTAACCCATGTCTGTTAACATGGATTTGGTTGAGGAATTCCTGAAAGTTCCGACGGAGGAGTTATTGGAGCGTTGTTCGCGGGAGCAATTAGTGAGGATTGCCGAACATTTTAAAATGGATGTTGGTGATAAACGGTTGAAAGAGAACATGAGGAATATCTTAAAAGAAAACCTGTTGGAGGTGGGTGTTCTCTCTCAGCAGATACCTGCTGTTGCTCCTGGTTTGGACTCGTTTGGGGTGGCTGCCTCTGGCGAGGCTAGAGGGGGTACTGTTTTAACATTTGAACAACAGAGAGAGCTTCTGTTGTTACAGATGGAAATGAAAAAACTTGAACTGGAGGAGCGCAGGTTAACTTTGAGTAATGTGAGTGGCATGAGGCAACTTCCTGGTGGGATTGCGGGGCCCTCGCATGGGTTTGATGTGTCCATGAATCTGCGCTTAGTTCCCCAGTTTTGTGAACGAGACCCGGACACATTTTTCTCTCTTTTTGAGCGAGTAGCTGAAAGTAGGGATTGGTCGGATGCTGAGCGCACTTTGTTGCTGCAGTGTGTTTTAACAGGCAAGGCCCAAGAGGCTTACTCTGCACTTAGTGTAGCTGAAAGTAAAGTGTATGTTTCTGTCAAGACTGCGGTATTAAAAGCGTATGAGTTGGTGCCTGAAGCATATCGCCAAAAGTTTAGATCTTGGGAAAAATCTGGTAGACAGACGCACATGGAATTTGCCAGGGAGCTGGTGACTCATTTTAATCGTTGGTGTACTTCGCTTGGGGTTCATACTTATGAAGCATTGTGTGATTTGGTTGTGCTGGAGCAGTTTAAAAACTCGTTGCCCAGTAACATTGCTACATTTGTGGCGGAGCACAAGGTGAAGACCGCTGCTGAGGCTGCTGCGCTGGCAGATGAGTATGTGCTGACCCATCGTGTGGACCATGAGCATAGGGCTCGGGATGAGTTTGGTTTTAGGGGAGATGGCAATAGGTTTCGGCCAGTTGGTAAACGGTGGGAGGAGACGGCCGGTCCTCGCCATACTACGCCAGAAAAGGCCGTCCGCAGTCAGGGATATTATGATGCCGGTAAGAGATGTAATTACTGCAAAGGCAGAGGACACTGGAAAAATGAGTGCCCTGCGAAGGCTGGATCTAAAGGCGGGTTTAGTAATGCGAAGGTTAAGCCGGTGGCACTTGCTGCTCCAGTCAGGTATAGCAGTCCGGTTGAGTCGCCTGGTAGTATTTCCTCTCGTGTCATCTCTCCCTGTTCCGTTTCTCTCTCTCCTTTTCCTTCTGATACACAGGTAGAAATTGCAGTGAATTGCAGCCCTGGGCACCGGGATTTCTCAGCGTTTGTGTCCGATGGCCATGTGTCACTGGTGGGGAGTGATGATAAGGTACCGGTAAAAATCTTGAGAGATACGGGGGCTTTCGATTCTTTCATTGTTAGCACTGTCCTGCCTTTTTCCCACTGCACTGATACCGGTGATTACATCCTAATGCGGGGAATGGGGCTAAATGTATTACCTGTTCCTGTGCATAAACTGGAGTTGGACTGTGGGTTGGTCCGGGGCGAAGTTGTGATGGGCGTACGTCCCGCGCTGCCAATTCCAGGCGTGGATATTATTCTGGGCAATGATCTAGCTGGTATCCGGGTGTGGGCCGATGGTCCGCCGCCTCCTGTAGTAACATCCTCTCCTTCTGTTGCAGAGAAACCCGACGAAAGTGCGCAGTCTTTCCCTAGTGTCTTTACAGCTTGTGCGGTGACTCGAGCTATGCGCAGCCGGGAGGCAGAGCCGGAGGCTGAGCAGAGTGACACAGAGGGGAATGAAGCTCCCTCCGTGTCTATACCCGACTCACTCCTGTCCGTTTCTCGTAGTGACCTGGCACAGGAGCAAAGTTCTGATTTATCGCTTAGAGAGCTGTTCCATATGGTGCTGCCTGGTGCTAAGGGGAAGAGTGCCGCCAGGGGTTACTTCCTGCAGGATCAGTTGTTGGTGAGGAAATGGGTGCCTCATGGAGATTGTTTTGTTGGTAACCCTGTCTTTCAAATTGTTGTTCCAGAGAAATTCCGGGAAGAGGTGCTGAGGACCGCCCACAATCAGTCGGGGCACTTGGGGGTCCGTAAGACATATAATTATATCCTCAAGTATTTTTTTTGGCCTCGGTTGAAGAAAGATGTGTCCAGATATATTAGAACATGTCACACATGTCAGTTGACGGGGAAGCCCAATCAGACTGTTAAGCCAGTTCCATTGATCCCCATACCAGCCATGACGCAGCCGTTTGAACACTTGATAATAGATTGTGTCGGGCCTCTGCCACGTTCCAGGTCTGGTAGTAGCTACTTGCTTACAGTGATGTGTCAAAGCACCAGATATCCAGCTGCGTATCCTTTACGCACCATCACTGCCAAGTCTGTAGTCAGGGCACTGACACAATTTATGTCCATTTTTGGGATTCCCAAGGTGATCCAGAGTGACCAGGGCTCAAACTTCTCGTCTCACCTGTTTGCTCAGGTTCTGAGACAGCTCCGGGTGAAGCATAACCAGGCTTCAGCATACCATGCTCAGAGCCAAGGGGCGCTGGAACGATTTCACCAGACCCTTAAGTCTCTGTTGCGTGGGTATTGCGTTGAGCTGGATCAGGACTGGGAGGAGGGACTGCCCTGGCTGTTGTTAGCGGCCAGAGAAGTGGTGCAGGAAAGCACCGGATTTAGCCCCAATGACTTGGTGTTTGGGCATAGAGTCCGTGGGCCGTTGACTCTGTTGTATGACCACGTGGGACAGTCTGAACCCCCTGTAAATCTGCTTGATTTTGTTAATGGGTTCCGGCATCGGTTGTATATGGCTGGGGAGAGGGCTAAGAAGAACTTAGTCTCTGCACAGAATAAAATGAAGCAGCTCTATGATCGCCGAACGGAAAAACGGCAGTTTAGTTCTGGCGATCAGGTTCTTGCTTTGTTGCCACTGGTAACATCTCCTTTCCAGGCGAAATTTCAGGGTCCATACACAGTTTTGCGCCAGGTTTCCGAGTTAAATTATCTGTTGGAAACACCTCAGCGTAAACGTAAGACTCAGCTCTGCCATGTAAATTTATTAAAGCCTTATTTGCATCAGGGGTTGCAGTCTGGTGGGTTGGGGGACCCTGTGCAGCAGCATATTATAAGACCTGTGCTAGCGGCAGATGCGGTAGGGAGACAGCGATCTGTGGCTGAGCCATCATTAGAGGATGATGGGGTGGTTGCACCTGATGAGAGCCTGTTGACAGGCCGGCTAAACAACTCCGAATCGCTGGATAAGTTGGAGTTTTTGCTGGGGCACTTGCCCAAGGAGCGAGGCACTGAGCTGGTTGCTCTCATTCACAAGTACTTGTGTCTGTTTAATAATGTCCCAACCCGCACACACCTGATTGAACACGACATTGATGTGGGTGATGCGCAGCCTATCCGTCAGCGCTTTTACAGAGTGTCAGAGGAAAAACGGAGGGTGATGGAAAAGGAAATAAAATATATGCTCGATCACAAAATTGCAGAACCATCTTCTTCCAGCTGGGCGTCCCCTTGCCTGCTGGTGGATAAGGCAGACAAAAGCCCGAGGTTTTGTACGGACTACCGTAAGGTAAATGGGGTTACGAAGCCAGATGCACTTCCACGGATGGAAGATTGTGTGGATCAGGTGGGCTCAGCGCGTTTTGTTAGCAAATTTGATTTGCTCAAGGGGTACTGGCAGGTTCCGCTGTCACTGAGAGCTAGAGAGATATCTGCCTTTATCACTCCGTTTGGTCTTTACGCATACTCTGTGATGAGTTTTGGGTTGCGTAATGCGCCAGCGACGTTCCAGCGTCTGATGAACATGGTTGTATCTGGGCTGTCCGGTTGTGCGGTGTATCTTGATGACGTAGTTGTCTATAGTGATACCTGGGAGGATCATGTCCTCCGTATTAGACAGCTGTTTGACCGACTTCGTGATGCACACTTGACAGTCAATCTGGCGAAGTGTGAGTTCGCCAAGGCGACAGTCACCTACCTTGGAAAGGTAGTGGGGCAAGGGCAGGTGCGGCCGGTGCGTGCTAAGGTAACTGCGATAGAGAAGTATCCAGTTCCTACCACTAAGAGGGAGCTTATGCGCTTCCTAGGGTTGGTGGGTTACTATCGCAGTTTCTGTAAAAACTTTTCAACCGTAGTGGCCCCTTTGACTGACTTGTTGAAAGCCGGAGTAAAATATATCTGGTCAGCTTCTTGCCAAACGGCCTTCGACAATGTTAGGTCTGTGCTTTGTTCACCTCCTGTCCTTGCAGCACCCTGTCTGAATCGCCCGTTTCAGCTGCAGGTGGATGCCAGTGACGTAGGTGCTGGTGCTGTGCTGATCCAGTTAGATGACAACAGTGTTGAGCGTCCCGTGAGCTTCTTCTCTCGGAAATTTAACTCGCATCAGTTGAATTACTCTGTGATTGAGAAGGAGACTCTGGCTCTGGTGTGGGCCTTGCAGCATTTTGACGTCTATGTGGATTCTGGTGTTCCTCTGGTGGTCTATACTGACCATAATCCTATTGTTTTCCTCCATTCGTTACCTTGTCCCAATCGCAGACTGATGCGATGGTTTTTGTTTTTGCAATCCTATTGCTTAGATATACGTCACATCAAAGGACCTGAGAATGTTGTGGCTGACGCATTGTCCAGAGCTCCTTGCTCTTGAAAATGCTTATCATGTCTGTGGTAACCTCTGGTCTCCTGCTTTTTTTTCCCCTTCTGTCACTCTTAAATTGCTTCCCCAGGCGCCGGGGTTGCTGGGTTGCAGTGTGGATAGTGGTGGGGTTGGCTCAGAGATTATTCCAGGTCTGGTGAGTATGGTGGTATCAAGAGGGGAAAAAAAAAACAAAAACTAAGCTCAATAGTTGCAAATCTTCAGAGTTGGCAGAAATAAGGTGTATTGTTGTGGTGTAAGTATATTATTAAAAAAATGAGTTGTATTACTGTTATTAGCTATGGGTTGGTTGTTAGCCAATGTAATTGCTGGTTGTTGAGATTCCTGATAGGAACCTCTCTTTTATGGGAGGGGGTGTGACGACTCCTCCACCTGGACACTAGGTGTCCCTGTTGTTTTCCTTTTACTTCTTTCTTGCTACAGGTGTAGGGTGGAGGGTCATCAGCTGATTGAGCCACACCTGGGCCCAGTGTGTGCTCCATCTTATATTAACCCTCAGTCTGGAGTCCGATGGGGGGGCTGGGAGCTTGGAGGATGGTTCCTGGTCCTGGCCGACCGTGGTGGCAGCTGCCGTTTTCTTTTTGTTAGTTTGGTTGTTCATGTGTTTGGTTATTCTCTCTTTTTTTTTGTAAAAATAAATTGCTGGTTTTCAATCTGCCAACTCGTGCCGTCTCCCTCTCTTGCCACAGTTGTCGAGCCGGGCTGTGATATTTACAGACAAATATCACTATACTCTGACACCAAAAAAATAATGTGTAATGATATCCTTGGAAAGCATAAGCTGCACTGAATCTGAAAATATGTTTAGAATGTCTCTGTGTTCAGATTTAATATAACATAATGTTTAAATTTTGTACCATATGTGTGTATTTACCAAAACATACAAACAAACAAACTGTAACCTCTAGATTCTTAGAGATAAAAGTTATTGAATGTGTTCTAAGAATACACACTTGCCTAAAGATTTAGTTGTAAAAGACAGAAATGTTTTACAATTTGAGACTTGCAGAATGTAACAATTGTTACATTCTACAAGTTTTTATGGATAATCTTTTATGAGCTCTCATCAAAAAAATTATGCACACAGTGTTCACAGACATTGACATTTTTCCTCAGCTTTTCTTTGTCCTTTTCTGTTTGAGTGCCTGTAGTAAATTGTTAGAGACAGATGGATGGAACAGAACATGCTGAATCACTGATCATGAAGTGAAGAAGGGAGAAAAAGCATTAGCTGTGTAGGGAGTGAAGTAGATTTATTCTGCTCTGCATTATTTATTCTAAGAGGGCATAATAGTGATCACCCAAGCTTCATCTTGTCAGTCATCATTATTGATTTGGTTTCCACTTTTTTGAACTGTCTGCCTTCTTGTTTGTCATCCTGCCCACAGTCTTGTCATGTGTCTCAATCATATATGAAAGGATTGATCAATAATGGGAGATTTGGTTGATATCTTTCCTTATGAGACTCACTGGGTTGATACATTTGTCTGTTCTGGAGAAAACCAATGAAGAAACTTTATCCATCTAACAATAGAAGCTGCATTCTTTTGACCTACTTGGAGAAGTGAAATGTTCAATAAACTTGCCTTGTGCTATTCTCAGTCTCCCTTAGAGTCAAAGGTAATTATACGTTGATTAAGGTGCTGGATGACACAGTGAATGACACAAAGCTGCATATGGTAATTACAGTGGGATGCAAAGCTTTATTTTGGGCCGTATGAAACTTTAAATCAATGTGAAATGTTTTCCAGACATATTATCAAAACACCTATCTGCAATCAATACTGTTATAGGCCAGCACCTGTAAGTAATTCCAAATCAATATGTTTTAAAATTCAGACATGCTTGCCAAGCACCATGTGAGCAGAGGAACTTAGAACAAGTCAAATTACCCTCATATGAAAATACAGAAAAAAATAAATCTTGAAAGAACTCTCATGATTTTGACTGACAGTTACAACTACATACCTTATAAATCTTTACATATGAAAAAGGATGAGGTTTTTCATATTGATCAGACTGATTTGCTAATTATGCCATTTTGTAATGAGAAGCATTTACTCCTCACCACAGAACAATCAGTGAATATAACTGCACTATTTGACATATAACTTCTCAGTAATATCCTAATATCTACATTAATACCCACATAATTCATCCATGCAAGTGAATTGAAGACGGATCATTTGCCAATACGTGGATGCTTAATGAGGAATTGCAGCCATTGGTATTTAGTGGATTGTGAGGATATGGGAGCCATTACAGTCCAGTGCAGGAGGTTGAGGTTGTCTAACAAGCCCCTGCAGCCTTGAGTCATTAGCGTACGTGCTCTGCCCAATGATCGATGTTAATTTACGTTTGCTGCAGTCAGCTGTCCACTTTCACTTTCAAGCTGATCAACTTTATTTCGTTTCCTCACAAAACACACGTCCTTTTCCTCATTTGGAATTCAAAGTCAGACTTAAGGACCATGATTGCATTTAGCCATAGACAGTAGCTATTATGCGTGGTGCAGAAATGCAGAGGCCACAATCCCATAAGGTATATAAGAGAGGGAGCTGGCACTGCTCCCCTGTCAGATAGTACAACTCTGTTTTAATGATGCATAGGTCCTCGGCATCCTTGGGGAGGATGTGTTTCTTGGTCACAGTCCAGAAATTTAAAGTAGTTGCTTGTGATCCCCATGATTAATTTATATACCCTAGAAAAAATACAATGGTAATAATTCTTGTGCCCAGCGGATGATGGTCGCAGGTGTTGGAAATACCAAATGGGATGAGGCCAAGCTAATGGTGCCTGGAAGGGAAACTATCTGTCAGGGATAATCCCTAATACTGTAACACCCCAGCATAGATAATGTGCTTCCCCCGCCTGTCTCACTAGCCCGTGATATTGAGATAGCTGTGGAGAAATGATTAAACGGGGAATGGATATTGACACAGATAAATATATGTATCCAGAGTGAAATATTTCCTGGTTTAATGTTTAGTGATGATTAGCTTGCCACTCTGGAATAGCCAAACTAGGCTAAGAAAAGAGGAGGGGTGGAGGGTGTCATGTGAACTCTGGTGAGCCATGTTCCACTTCATTACGCTCTGAGTAATTGGTTAAACACGTGACTGAAGAAATTAACTTCAGCAGCCTTGTGAGAGGTAATTAAGCCTTTTTTTCCCCTTTTTTGAGTTTACCATGATAAACGTGGCATTCAGTACACAGGGCCCCATACAGACAACCTGACACCACTTATCATGGCTCAGAGCACCACCACTCTGAAAACATATAGCCTTGGTCATCATAGTAATTGTTAAATAACCTGATACTCCTATTAAAATATGTAATATCTGTACAGGCTTCAGTATACATATTTGCTTCACAAAAGGTGCCAGACTGGAAATATCCAGAAAAGCCTTCTAATCTCAGATTTCAGTCCATCTTAAATCCAGTCAGCCACGAGGGAGCATGAGCAGTGCTGCAGCTCAGGTGGCAAACTGCCACTCATTGTGCAAGTGCATATTACACACTGACTAAGAGAAGGAGGAGAATATTGAAAGCTAACATCCTGTCCATTCAATACAGACTTGGCAAACAGAACTGTACGAGAGGGGGGGGGGTAAGATGGTAGATGTGAGGTGAATACTTATAAACGCTCAGAGAGAAGAGACAAAGAACCTCAGTGGTCTTTTGTCAGCTCTATGGTCTTCAATCAGTTTCTTCTGAGTTGCAGAAGCTGAACATTTCATCTTCACCGTTTGGATGCAGAGGGTTACACCTTTTAACTGTTGAATATTACCTGATATCAACTTGCAGATGTATCAGCTTCGGCACATACAGTCTGTCAGCTGATAATTAACAAGAAAGAGCAGATCAGCAAAACAAAAGATATGTCAGAGCAGTTTCTCTCCATAACGTGGTTGTCCACTAGAGCACAGTGACAAGTTTGTTTTTTCACTGTAATGGAAAAACACTGTACATAGTCACTTTTTTAGCTTAAACATGCCCCCTTCACAGATTTAAAAGATGTATTCAAACCCACTATCCACCTTCACTGAGGGTTCAGAGCTGCACCAGTTGCTAGTTCAGTAAACTGCTACTATACAGACACAGAAACTAACATCTTTTACTACCTACCTAGATGACTAACTAGCTAGGTGGGGTTGTGAGCTCAATTTTTTAATACACATTAAAGAGAAGACCCATTAATTTACACAATTTATCAATAGTATTATTTATTTGATGTCTTTTTTTAATTGATTTAATATTGAACTCTTTGGAGCTCCATTGACCTGCTTTGAATTAGTTAACTCTGCTATATATTTAATATACTAGATGCTTTAGCTTAGGTTCAAACCCATTATATAGTCCACATCACATACAATGATCAGAAGTTCATCATAGCACATGTAATCACTGTCCTCAATTACCAACGGATGGAAAACACACATATATCTGCCCACACACACGTTTCAAGGAAGAGGAAATCAATATATATTCTACCACTGCTCCTCTTCCTGGAAAAACAGCTATGGTCATTCTCATTTGCAATATATAATAAATCACAGAGCCCAACAGACAAGCATGTTTCCCACTGATTGAGCACTCACAGAGTAACTGAAGTCTGCTCTCTTCCTCCACAGCCAAGACACATTCAGCCCTGTGGCCAGCTAAGTGAGAGTTGCTCCTCCAACACTCCATAGATGATAGTATATAGAACATGGACACGTTTACAAATATTTAAATACACAGAATTAATCCTCACGTAAATACACACACACATACAGTATAGATTATAAATACAGTATACACTAGATGCATTCCCATCAGTTATTCATGCACTTGCTCTCAGACATATGTCTGAGAGCATATACTGTTTCTTATGTACAAGGAAAATAAATGTTTTAAATAAGCCACTTTCCAAATGATAAAATATTACATAGTGCAGAAATGTAGGCCAAAATACTATGTTTTTTTTTAAATCTAGTTTTTCCCCTTGCATTATATGTAATATAATTGTGAACTGAGGCTTTACTGATCTGAAATAAAGTTATGTGAAAGTGTTCAGTCATATACAGTATGAATGGCACACACATAACCATCACAGATCATTACTGCTTTTTTCTTCTGTTCCAAACATTCATTCCAGACAGATAGCAGTGAAAAAAGTCATTTTAAACATAACTGGTAAACCAGCAGTGCTGGTGTACTAGACTGTAGTCAGTGAAGCTACAAGCTAATCTTCATTGGAAGGGAGTCACTCCTATGTTCCCAGGGTCCTATATTCCCCACAATTATATGGAACATAATGAGAACATGACAAAGGGTCCTATGTTCTACAGTTCTTTTAGCACATAATGGGAACCTAAAAAAGATGTTCCCTAGCTCTATATTTGCTATGACTACTATGGGAATTTGGGGGGTTTTGTGCTCCCCATCACTACAGTGTGGCTATCAATATAATAGGCCTTCACTTGAGGGGATAGGGTTTTGTGTTTATATAGCTTTTTTGAAGCCTTATTCCAATAAAAAATGATAATATTTAAGAAATATTTTAACACAAAATTTGACTTTCACACAACACAAAGGTTAAATGTGTGTAAAAAGAATCCTGAAATGAGGAACACAGACAGATTTCTTTCCCCAAAGGGAACAAGTTATAAGCAAGTCAGAAATAGTAGCTCAACATACTGACGCTAAGTGGCGCTAAAATAGCTTGCAACGGGAAACATTATGTGATTCAGAAAATGGCTATGCTACCTGGATGAGAAAGATTTAGTGACACTAAACAACTAACAACAGCAGCAACTAACTACCCAGCCACAGAGAACAGCTTGTAACTGGAGACATAACATTATGGAGAAAATAGCTACAGTGCTGTGGTTACACTAATTACTCAACGGGCTTCTTTTCTTGGTTATTCACTTCATAACCCTAGAAACTAAGCTAAGTAAGCTAAGTAACTAGCTTACCTTGTGTGGCTACTTTAAACTTGTGAAAATCAGCTAGATTCATTAAACAACGGCACTCTAGGCTTCGTAATAATTTCTGCCTCTTCATTTAGCACCCCACCTTTTCACTGGGCTTAATATGTCGGCAGCTGTGACCCATTTCAGGGGCAGACTCCTTCAAGAACGAGGACTACAAAGGTGTGGCCTTCATATGTCTGAAAGGCTACTGTTCTGAGCAGCTGTGCCTCCTCCCCAACGGAGACACACCAAACAAAGGATAAACCATAACATTATATAGGACATGTATTGTAGGAAAAAACATTAGTCCCACTTTTCTGAATATGGAAATGCACTTCCATAAAAGATGACATTTATTAGGAGAAAAAAAGGCAAATATCACAAACACGTACTTCTAGACACACACTGAAACTAATCATAATGACCTGGATGTCTGCACTGGCACCATAGAGGCCATTTACTCAGTGTAATTTGGTTTCCAGCAAGACAGACTCCAGCAGAGCTATCACAAAAAGACTGATTGATTCTGCAGGTGGATAGAGCCCTGCTTGCGCTGGCCACAATAAAGAAAATACTCTGTATTCAGTAGTTGGCATTGTAAACGTCAGATGAAAACGTTGTCTTTTGCTTGAGACAAGAAAATTGAAATTGAAAACATTTTTACACCAAGTAGGATTTTTAGAAAAATAGGTAACAGGTCCTAGGTATTATGTAAAAGCTGTGTTTGAGGAAAACACAGAACCTTGCTATGAACAGCTTCCCTTGGGAACTTGTTTGGAAGAGTGGAAACTTTTCAAGAAGTGAAATGTATTGAAATTTGAGACCAAACTCATTCAAAAATGAAAAATTATGCACAAGCAAATTTTCAACTGTTGATTCTTCCATTATCACATTGAAATATTTTGGCAGACCAGGGCCCTGTTTGTTATATTTGGAAACCGCTGACTTGATTGCTGATGATTTTTCATGTGCCTGCATTATTTCGTTGTTCAAAGATCACTTTTTTTAATAGCAAGAATTAATTAAAGCTCAAGGTATCAACTGAGAAAAAGTTGCAGTGATGAATGCAATTAAAATTATAACCCAAATCTGCAGCTATGTCACTTAGCCTATTTTAGCTGGTTGTTTTGGATTTAGGGCAGATTTTTTTTTGTATGTTTCAGTCTTACAGTTCCCATCAAGCAGGCAGCTGTTTTCACCTGACAATATCTGAAACTCACAATACAATACCTTCCCCCAAACAAATCTAGCAGATATAGATGAAAGTTGACCATCTAGCAGCTAAAGACCCATGTTATTTCACAACATTGGATATGCAGGAAAAGATTGGACTTACATTTGTCAGACTCTAAATGAGTGCTAAAGTTGCTATGTTGCTATGACTACTGCATAACTGTTGATCTTCTTCCCTCTGGATAGATCCCTCTCTGTGTGTATGTTTTACTGAAACTTCTAGTAGTCACTGTAGAAATGGCTGACAGAGAGGTCTGATTACACAGTGTAACCAGGACACTGTTTTCATAGACAGACATGTTGCTGTTGGGCCTTTCAAATGTGATTTTTGTTGTTGTGAGGACCACAAATTAAATTCCAGCCACCTCTATGGGATTGCTGCAGCAGCAGAGCTGAACATGTCAAAACCTCAGCACATAAATCCAAAACTATCTCTGTGCAGGACCAAGCAAGTCAAGCACAAGAGAGGGTGTGAAATTTAAGGGTTTTATTGACCAAAATCTCAACCTCTACAGCAAACACATCACTTTATCTCAAATATATTAAAAAATAATGCAGCTCTTTCTAGCTCCCTATGAACTGAGGTCCAAATCAGAAACTGAGCTTTCAATTTAAAAAATGAAAACACTGAGATGACTGACTCACAAAAGGGGGAATATTTGTACCTGTCTGGCCAGACTATAAACACTATAGAGGTAAAAGGGGAAAGCAAGTATACACTAGACTAAATTCAAGGGATTACATTACCATTAACTTTGAACAGTATCTCAATTTAATCCACAATATTTCTTTGCTCTGTTTTTGAATCTTTTAAGGACAGAATCTGTATTGGATTACACATCGAAAGTCATTACTAGTTTGAGCTCCCCCATGAATTTGGATGAGTTGGTTTGGGCCAATTATTGCACTTAAAATATATAGGTATGTCCATGCCCCGGGCCCTTTTGCTGGATGAACGCCACATCAGGACACTGATGACACAAATAGAACAGAAACTAAAGCAGCATGATGATCTCAACACATTACTAATGATAAATAAACTGATAAAGTGATATATGAAAACCATGTGTCATGATTTCAATTGGAAAATTTTACAACTAATATCAATAAATGATAAAAAAGGGTGTTGAGGAATGTAAGTAGTATGTTGCTTGGGGTATAGTCTGTAGTTGTCTAAATCAAACCTCTCCTAACTGGAAATGGTTAAAAAAAAAAAAAAAAAAAAGTATCTCACTTATACTTTTGCCTCCTACCTGCTACAGAGCCCCTTGGTTCAGTGTTATGATGAAAAAAGGCCAACATTAACCAGCTCCAGCATCTTTGATGATTTCAGGAGTCTCATTCACTTCAACATAGACTGTATAGGCAAACTGAGACACCTAAGCCGAGTAATTTCCATGACAGGCAGGAAAAGCTGGTTAATTAGCTATAATGTTGAAAAAAATTATCGCTCACCCACACCTTTCATCAACTTTCAAATCACTCGCAGTTACAATTTCCTCTTCCTCCTCTATCTCTGAAGTGAAAATTATTGAAAACAAAGTCAGCAGTGGCTATCTCCAACACCTCTGATATATTCAGCTCTACATCTCATGGTAACTCCGAATGTTCAAACTCATGTCTCCACAGAACAGATAGACAGTATAGTATTGTTGGTAATAGTTGTATAATTGCAATATTACACTCAAGGGTGTGCTTTAACACCATTTGAGCACTTCAGTGATGCTTGCGGACCTCGGTGCAAGCGCCTCAGCTTTCTCCATCAGCTGTGTCGGTGACACGGTGCTATAACTTAAAATTCATGCAAAGTTTGCGGTTGCAGAAGCTCTGTGTGAGTAAAAAAATGCAGCATCTTTGTTATAACGTGGTTGATAAAAGTAAGCATTTATTTGTGTAGTAGGCTACTGATTTAGTTTGGTAAATTATGAGACCTCAATCAAGCAACATGGAACATCAGCTCAGAGTTCACTCATCTGGGACTAGACTGACTGCTGTAGTGCTAAACTCAGTTATTACAGATGTCCCAGTTTTTGATGTCCCTACAGATGTCCCAGTTTTTGTTTTTGTTGATAAACCCTGTGTCTGGACAAAGGCAGTGTTGAAACAAGCTGTGTTACTACACCCTTGGATACATTATTAAGACAATACTGTGCTGGAGGAAGGAGTCCTGTATATTGCTATCAGAATGGCAAGAAAAAGGCAAGTAACAAAGGTTCATCCTACAGCAAGATAATGACCCAAAACATTAGAAGAACACAATGGCCTCACATGATGGAAGACCAGCACACTCTCTAAACCCCATGGAGCTGGATTGGGATGAACTGGACAGAACATAACAGCCTACAAGTGCAGCACATTGTGGGAACTTCTGCACCAGTGTTGGGACAAACACTTTTTGATTAACTTAAGGATTTAAGATTCTATGATTCCTTTTTTTTTTATTATGTATTTGTTCTATGCTTTAATTTCAGAGTAGACTGAGACATCACACTATCTAAATACAGTATTAACTGGACAAATGGAGGTATTCTACTTATCATTTTGATCATATTATGGTATCATTTGCACCAATCATTTCAAGCATCTTTCACCTAGATAAAATCAAGATCTGTTTTAATTCCATATCCACATATACACCGAAGCCTGAATATGTTGTAGCATTTACAAGTTACATTAACCTGGTTTCTGTCAGAGAATCCCAGTTAGTGTATACAGGTTTCTCAACCACGATAAGAGTTTGAGATTTACATCAACGCCTTTATCCAAAGTGTAAACTAAACTAAAACCTGGATTGAGTTTAAGGCTTGGTGAGATACTTGCTACCATTATTTTTTGTTTTGCTCCATATTAATTTATGTGTTGCAAAGATCAAATAACTTTTCATTTGAAATTAAATGAGAGCTGAAGAAATTAAGTGTGGAGTGAAGGAAAGAAATTAAATAATCAATGACATTTTCATGTGAATAAATTACAGCTGACAAAGTTGACTTTAAAGCTGTTGCATGCTGTTAATTTAAAATGGATCAATCACATTAATTCCCTCTTCATCTAGTTAGGCTCCTGTGTTGTCTTTTGGGCTTTGTGTTTTAATGAAGGGACCACAGAGAGACGAGATGGCAATACCACAACCCACACAACAAAGACAAAACACCTAAAAACTTTTAGGATAACCTACCTGGGACATTTTTTACCTGCCACAGAAGGACAAGGTCTTCAGCTTAGCTCCTGAAATGCACTAATGATACTTAACATTCTACACCAGACTACAATTTGTAAAGGTTCAACCTTTACTTGTGACTGAAACACAACTGAAAACATTGAAAATACATATTTTTTGTGATTATGCATTCTTTCTTCTTTTACACATCAACAGTTTAAAACCAGAGTAAATAATCAAATCTTGCAACCAATCACAAAAACAAACATTATCTCATTGTCTGTTTTGTTTTTTTAAAAAAAAAGACTTTCAGAGCATTAATTCTTGTAAACACTGTGGGCCCTACCTATCATACACCTGGAGCCAAGTGTGATGCAAATGTCTTTGCTGATGCAGGTGTCATTTTCCCACCCAGTGCCTATTTGAATGCCCATGGGTGTGCAGGTCTTAAAATGAGGTGTGGTCAGGCGAATTGTTGGCGCATTGCTATCTAGAGGCACTAAAAAGCAATTGCACAATTGACCAATAAAAACCTGGTATGACATCGATGGTTCAGTATTTCACTGTTTTCAAGATCAGAATATGTGCCTATTCAGGCACAATGTGTGTACACTCAGCTTGTAACACAGAGGGATGTGCAGCAGCACACAAACACACAAAAGATGAAAAATAAAAAGGCATGTTGTGTGTTGCCTAACATTGCAATGCATCACGGATGTCTTTAGGATATGTGGACACATAACAACACTTTAGGGGCTGTGATGTTGAACTGTATGTGCTAAGGCACAATGAACCCCAATATGTCAGCAGCAGCACAGAAGAGGAGAAATCATCTGGCAGGAGAAGCTGGCAAATCTGCCATTGTAATAGCGATCCACAAAGGTACAAACGCACCTGGCTTTTAAAGGGATTGGCCGATTGGACTCTGATTGGTTTATTGCATGTTATGCCCAGAACACACCCATGATTAATTAAGAGACTGAGACCACATGCCTTGTGCTGTGACCTTTTTTTTTTTTCGGGACATGCCTTAATGAACTTGTTCAATGTGATTTGGATCCACGTGATTAGACTGTTAAAACGGAGTCCTGTGTCTGGTTGGTCTGGTAGATAAAAAGACTCTCTGAGGGAGTAATGCATTTTTTGATTCTGGCAGCAGCAACAGGGGTTTGCTTTAAATAAGCAGAGGACCCGAGTCGTTAACATCTACAACAAGCCACCGGGGCTGTCCAGACAGGAATTGCACAGACTCTGATTTGATTGCGCAGCATCAACACAAAACTAAATTAATAAATAGGTAAGTGATAAATCAAGGACAATTCAGATAACTTTTTCAATGTCACAATAAGAAATATACTAAATATTTTATTTTGTGTGTCTGAGTTACATCCTTTAAGGCGATATTACTGTGATTTAGCACAGTCAGACTATGAATCATGATGCATTACTGTGTCATCATTCGTCTGTGTCCTTCCTTGTGTCCAGCAGGTAATTTATAATGTATGTGGCTCTTCAAACAACCATATATATAATATTCCTTGTTCCTGTGCTCCCAGACAGTATGTTGGAGATTGTTTCTCTGAGGGCTACTGATATATTACACATATTTGAGAGTGAGATGAAAATCTCAATAACTAGATGATTCTTATTGCCCTAAGTGTCATTTTTGGGAAATCATCCCAAAATAGTATCAGATATGTTGCAAAAGTTCCAGGTTTTTCTCTATCTCTGCATGAACCGAACATTTATTTCAAGCCTTTCTCTATATGCTCAGGTATCACATGGCCTGCTGGAAATCCCACTAAGTGCCCACAGCAAGAGAGTCACATTACAGCAGCTGTACAGATTATGAATGATAGGGAAACTCTTTTCACATTCATTAAAGTGCCACAAATGAATAATTCATGCTTTCAAATTTCAGGCATCCAAATTTTCAACTGTGTCGTATCAGGTCTTTCCTCTCTCTAAGTGAATGCTTCCAGCACAAGTGATGTATTTGCTGGTCTGAGAAGACAAAGAAAAGCCTTATATTTCTCTAAAAATCATGACAGCTGAAACAAAGAAACAAATACAGTGTGCCAAATTCATCAGCACAAGCCACTTTGTTTGTCCTCACTGAATGAGATGTCTCTGTAAAGAGAGTGTACTAAGTGTTCGTTGCTTCTTGCTGAAGCAACATTATTTGTCTAAGTTGTCAATCACAATAACTGTGATATTACAATTGTAAATCTTTTACACAGCTATTTTACTCACTGTAGACACTGCCCAGCATAAACCACCCACGAGAAACCATGTTGGTTAGTTTCTACCTGGAGCTGCTTGTAAGAGACAGTAACATTGTTATCCTCATAATTCAGCCTCTGGCCTGCAGATATGTAACAAATGAACTTTGCTTACATTATCTGCATAAACACCAACCTCCCTGAGGGACTAATATTTGGATTTTATTGTTTATGGTAGAAATAAATCACCAGTTTAAGGAGCCAATGCAGAGTTGTTAAATGTATGCAGTAATCTTTTAATGTTCTCAGCTATGAAACATAATGAATAAGTCTCTTGTATACCTTAGTCAGTTACTTTTCTCTGTCTCTCAGAGCACCCTCTGAACTTCTGGGCATTTCAGCTATTTTTTCCCTCTTAATATTATTTGTGTAATTGCTGATTTAATGGTTCCAATGGCTTTTGCTGATCTCTATTTGTTATAAGTCTGATTTAGTCAGACCTAAATCTAGTCACACTAAACCAAATCCAGTTTTATTAAATTAAGTATGAGCTATCATTACTTATCATTAAAGTTTTATTAAATTAAAAGCTTAACTAATTAATGTTTTTTATGTTAACAATGAATCAAATGAATATTTCCCTCAAGAGCTGGTGGAAATTTAAACAAAGCAAAATTGAGAGTGAATACAGGACTTAATTCATGTACACCTCTATGTTAAGGGGTACATCTTAACTACTGTGGCTACATGTGTATGCTTTACAATTATGTCACAGAATTATCATCATATATCATCATATCAACCTTACAAGATGGTAATACACCAATGTTCTGGTTACAGCTTGTTCTGCTGCCCCCTTGTGGCCGAAAAGAAAGTTAAAAAAACTGCTGAAAACAGCTTTAATGTCATGTCATATTATGCTGATTATAAGGCTTCTCATACACTTTCATCAAACTGACCATCATCTAGTTGTTGACAAAAATGCCACACTGCATCTCTGGCTGATTGATGGAGAAATTATAAATTCAAGGACATCTTTGAAAATATTCGCATTACTCTGAGGACTACTTTGTAAGCATGAATTGCAGCACTTACTGCTTATAAAGTCAAGCAATCAAAGCACAAAAATGGAATCACAATGTCACCAAGACCAATCAGCCTATCTTTGTTTCCTCAATTAAGCACAAGTAAACCAAAATGAAAAGAGTGTTTTGGCGAGCCCCAGTGCATATTTTACCCGTGGAAAAAAAAATAGTCAAGGTATCCTTGGGAAGAAGAACGGTCCACTGAAAATTACAGTTTTTGGTGCAATGCAATGACAGCCCTGTGTGTGACATAAAAACACAAAAACAAATTCTGCAAAGAAAAAAATAGCTCAATCATAAATTGCTGATGCTGTAACACTGGCATCATCACACCATACAGTATCATCACAGCTACTCAGGCTTCTGTCGACCCTGCCCGCTCATCTTGCTGGCTGGGCAATTGTAGCTGTCAGTCACCTGAGTAATGTGGGAGACAGCTGTGGTATTTCAAACCAGGGAGAGGGATTCTATCATCTCCCCTCCGGTAGGTCACACGGCCAATGACTAATTGTAGTAAAGGTGGGGTATAAACGATGACTGCTTTTCTTGACAAGGCTTTGACTGAGCATCATCGTAGAAGAAAATCAGGTTCATGGCTGTATGATTATCCCCCTCTGACATCCTGGGAGTGAGCCTACAAGGAGTTTGCTTGGGCTGGGAGTCTCACAGCAAGAGAAAGTGGGAAATGCAGCAGAACATAAGAAACCGCACAATACAGTTACTACATAAAAAATTCATGCCTTTTTGTTGCTTCCATGGTTGAATCTCTACAGAGGTTTCGGTGGCAGCTTCTTGGAAGAAGCTTGATGAAGAGAGAAGTCTGCTCTGACTTCTCAGGAGATTTGAAATGTCAGTGTCAGTGAGCCTGCAGGAGGGATCTGTACACACCAGCTTTGAGCTAAGATACTGTATAGATTATATTTATGTCTACTGCAGAGTCTTTAGCAATGCCTCTTTCATGTGCATTTGCAGCAGCACATGGATCAAATGGCTGCACCTTTATTAACTTGTTAAGAGCAAGAGAAAGAGACTGTCAAGGGGAAAGATTAGAGCTCTCAACCTATGCAAAATGCTCTGGTCTAAATTTAATTTGTAAGGATGAAGAGGCCTTCAAAGCTTCTTAGCACAACAAAGGCCAATGGATTTGGGGGCCTAAGAGACGGTCAGCATCAATTGATAGCAATCCTTCTGCTTAACCCACCTTATCCACCTACACACACAAACACACACACTCTCAGCACCACCTTTAGCAGACTATCTGGTGCTGCAGACAGAATAATGATAGCATTTTAAAATGAATAAAGGTGCAGATACATTGTAGAACTTATAGAATTGGTCCTACTTGATGAGTTGGCAAAATTATGTGGTGTTTCCCTCTTAACAAACAAAAAATGATGAATGGGTGTTGAATTGCATCTTGCCCTAAATGTTGTTGCTAAGGCTAAATGGTGGAATGACAGCATCTTTCATTTGAAAGTGTATTAAAAAACACTACATGCAAGCCAGAAATATGATTCTAAATGTTAAGTAATTAATGCAACTATGAATATCCACAAATGTATTTACAGTGCATCTGCATTGAGCAACATGACTGGGTAGAATGTGCTATTCATATGTTCAAGAACTGCAAATGTGAAACACTGAATCTAGCTCCTCACAAAAGGCAGACTTGAAAGACTGATGTGTACTAAGCAGCTTGGCAGTTACTGAACAAAAGACAACATGACATCTTCTCATCCTTTGATTGGATTATAAAAGGTTATACCATGGCCACTGAGAAATCTGATTGGCTGGAAGTTGTAGATTGCCTTTTAGTAACCAGGCAGTATAACCCAACAGCTATGATGCAGGTGTTTGTTAACAGTCACAAATTATTGCACCAGTTTAAAATCTTTAGGTAACTAAAGCGACAGTGAGGTTTAGCTGCTCATTAAGAGCTTATAACTGTAATTTCACAAAATTTAAAGTAAGCTAGCTATGGTTAAGCTGTAGACCAAAACTGACATGAGGAGAAGTCACGGGTATGAGTGTGAGAGGAAAAGAGAGACAGAGATAGAGAGCTAATGTATCTGTTTGTGGTGTGTGGTGTGTGACAGAGGGAGGCAAAGAAAGAAAGAGAGTACAGTTATCTTCACTAGATAACACACTTTTAATAGTATTGTGTAACAGGATGCAGTCATTCTCTACCCTTGTAGTTTCAGTACATTCAAGACTTGAGAGCAATCAGTGAAATGTCTCTTTCTCTCCCAAATTCAAAATTTGTTAGGATAAAAGTTGAAGCCCAGCCTTGTGAACTCCCTCCTGTTTAGTCATATGCTGCCTAACAGAGCAGACAACACAAATTCTGAGGCCCGATGTCAATACTATGACACACCTTATTTTTCATAGGCTATCTGACCCAAATACTGAAGGTCCTGGTTGAAAACTAAAATGTTTATGTGTGTGATTTATTGATATGATGTGAGTGAAAGATTAATTGAGTACTGAAATTGACACAAAGTTACCTGCTAGAAAAGATGTATCACTGCATTTGATTTGTTGAAATAACAAAAATACACAGCCCGCTGATGTTTGTAGAGTGGTGTTGTAGAGTGGATGCTCTTACCTCACAAATGATCTTTGGCTGAGTACAGACACTGGCTGCAGTGCAGAGAGCACTTTGCTCCTAAAAAGACAGAGGAGAGATAATGGTTTTGTTAGCATGTGGGGTTAACAAATACAATGAATGAATATGGTGTAATATTTGCGTTTGAATGCTCTATTTCAAATTTCCCTTAAAGCTATTCTAAAGAGGCTTTATATAGCTTTAATCGGGCGTTTAGAATTGTACCTGCATTAAGTTGGGACAATTGACCAAGACTGGGTTTTAAATGAACGGACGCAATACATGTGCCAGAGGCCAATATCTGGACATTTAGCCCTGGTATGACCCAAATGCACCAGATCCTACAACTCCAGTAACCAGATAGCACCATTCATTACACCCTCCCTGACTGTTAAGATGTATTTTTGAAACACCACAGCACTGGTTTGTAATGCAGGGTTTGTAATCTCCAAGTGCAATTCAAGATAACCCTGATGACATCACCAAGGTTATTTTCTACCAGTGGAAAGCTCCTCCAGAGGCACAGAGGACATTATACAATTGTTTTTGCAGGGTAAGTAGTTCTCCTTATGGTAAGTAAACTGAAGTCTTTGGAGTGTCCCATTTAAAAAACAAAACATCCAAATGAAATGTATTTAAAATGCTGTGAGGCCAAAAAATCTAAGTTTACTTACTTCCTCAGACCTTTGACAAGAAGTTAAGATAGATTACATCAAATTCTAATATTGATCTCTGTGGGAAATTAGATAATGAAATTAGGTTGTAGTAGTAGTACATTATTCTCTGTTTTCATTACTGTGCTGCTAAATTGTGGAGCAGACTTGTGTTCGGGCATGGTGGGGAGCAATTGTCTCTGCTGCTTCTTCATCATTCCCAGTACACAAGAACCCTAGTATTAATTTATATTGATGCTAGCAGGCTTGTTGGCGCAGTGATGGCTTATTACTGAAGCTCATCACAACTTTTGACTGCTGTGGCTGTTCACACAACAGTCATGATAACATAAATACATAAATACAATGATAAAATATTCAATTATACAAAGTGGCCAAAGTCAACATCAGTTGGGAGTCAGCACTGGAATGAATGATCAGATGAATGATCAATCAGATTCAAAAGCACACTGTATCTGATGAAAAAACTGTCAAAACTTAACCTGATAGCTACTCAGGCAAAAGGCAGTGAGACATTTCAATTTCAGAATGCAAATGGCTTAGGACTTCTGCTGCTAAAGGGTCATGCACTGCAAAAATCAAGAATCACCTCACAGAGAGCAAGAGAACAAAACAATCCCTGCTTACAATTCAGTTTCAAACACAGAGGATTAAAAAGGCTCCATATCATGATCTCAGCTGAGCATTTACTCAAACCAAAGCAATTGACTTGTCAAATGTCACAAAGCTATTGACTTGATTCTGTGTTAAGGAGAAAGGAAAAGGTGAGAGATACGAAGTGTGAACAAAAGGTTCAGAGACTGTTCCTGCTGTGAACAGGAATGGACAACGGCGACATTATGCACATGCAGCAGGTGAGTACGGTATTCCACATAATGTTGCACAATTGTGATTCCAGTCTGGAGCAGAACCAGCACCAAGTCAAAATCAACAAGGCTCTCCGGCACTATTGAAAGCATCCTGACTTACGGCCTCACTTCCTGGTATGGTAACTGGTAAGGTTCAAGGACAACAGTAGCTCAACAGGATAGTGATGACAGCCAGAAGAATCATCAGTGCCCCTCTCCACTTTCTAGTGGAGATATACCAGTAATGCTGTAGTCGCAGAGCTTTGGCAATCATCAAGGACCCTCACCACCCTTCTCACAGACTGTTTTCCCTGCTGCCATCCAGGAAGACGTACAGGAGCATCTGTGTCAGATACACACACACACACACACACACACACACCCATCCACCTGAGCTACACATCATCTGCCAAACCCATCTAAGTGGACTTTAAAATGTGCTGCTAACTTATGTGTTGATTGTTCTAGTCACTGGGCTGATGTTTCTTTCTAGCTACGTTTTTGTTTATCTATTCTTATTCTTAATCTTAGAATTTTCTTTTTAATGTAAAGCACTGATTGCTGGTGAGAAACAACATTTTATTTCTACATGTACGCAAGTTGTTACTGAACTGACAAATAGCACTGAACGATTTAATTAATTTTTACCAAAGTCACAATTGTCACAATTTGAGCTAATGCGAGTTTCAAACCACAAAGTCTGCAATTATTTTTACAGCAAAATGTCAGCGGACGAGTTGTTACACTTTTTTTAGCTGGCTCAGAGTTCATACACAGAGCACCACAGGAGCAACAGAGTGAGAGGCTGTAAACAACCAAATATTGTCTTAAAATGACCAAATCACAAAGCTAAAGTTTGATACTTGATGAAAATGGAGGACAAATCGACAGCACAACACATGCAGTGTGAGTCACTCCGGTGTCAGGTGGGTTCTACCTGCTGAGAACTGCATGCCCATTACAAAAATGGACACAGCTAAAGCTGAAACTACTGGTGTTAAATGAGTTAAAGTGGCTGACAGTGTCAAGCAGGCTGGCAAGAGAAATAATTCAGCTATGACAAAGACACCACAATGTCTGCAGTGTTTCCGCTGTATAGCCTACATTTTGGAGCGGTGCCATGCAGTGGGAAAATTACTACAAAATACCTGGCTGAGACGACAAGGGGAGAGGGAAAGAGGAGAAAAAGAGAGAAAATGGTAGACTGAAGTAGTAAATATTAAGTTAGATTTGTATTTGTAGTTTTTTCGGTTGTATCTCTCTACTGGCTCTCTGTGTGCCTGTCAATATCCTGGCATTTATATGGTTCTATGGTTCATTACGTGTATGTTCTATAACATGTTTGTTATAATAAATACATTTTAGATTATAGTACATTTTCATTCTCATCCTTGGATTAGTACATAGAGCAGTTAATATTTAAATTATCTCTTAAAAGGCAACATCACATTTTATGTGTATATAGTGAATCCTGGACTGAAGTGTAACTTTCAAAAATTATATCACAAATCAAATTGTAATATCTGTCAGAAAAATCACAATTAGAGATTTTCTTTTCCACAACAAGATGTTTCACTTGACTGAGATGATAAAGTTGATATATGGATAAAAGCAAAATATCATTGGTGCAATGGAAACAGACCTGGTGAACAAATAAAAAAGTAAATGAAGCATGTGACTTACTAGATGGAAAACTAGCTAGTGTGATTATCTGTATATGACAGAGAAATGATGGCCCTACTTTTTTGCAAAGATTTGATTGGCTGTTTGGAAACAAGTTCTCCATCTACGTGGACAGGGAACAGTATTCTGACAGGATGTGACTGCTGACTGCTTGTGTTTCTTGTTTCACTGAACCTGTTCTCAGATATACCCCTATGTTCTGAAATCTCAGCAATTAACTTTAAATCTTGGATCAAAACTAAGAAAGCTCAACAGTGACAACTCCAAAACCAAAATATTCATGAAAGGCTGTTGTTCCATATTAAATTACTAGTCCAAACACCAGTATCCCCTACAGTTCCCTTTACCCTTGCCCTCTCATGCACCCCAAACTCACATCCCCTGCTCTCAGTGGTATCAATTAATTTGGCTCTCACTGAGTTTCAGCCTGAGAATATCAACCCAGGAGACAAGACTCCCATTACTGCCAGGTCTGGTTCCATTTAGACTATACAACAGCAGAAGGAATGCTCCGACACGCTGAGGATAGTAATACTATATATACTACATCTGGAATGAGAGCATTCACACACACCTGTGTTCATTATTGAAGTGACATTTGCATTGGTTGAAAAATTGGAATGAAAAAAAATTACCAAAAAAAACAGGTCAGAGAAATTTGTGGATATTGTGTTTTTGCAGCACAGATACAGAAGCACACTGTGAGTATGGAGATGTGTTGAAGGTTGCAGGAGCATGTCCTTGTGCTTCTGGGTGATTGGTCTATATTTGGTTAGCGAGCCACCGGGATCCTTCGTCAGACACTAACAGCTAACTACCTGTCATTTAAACAAGGGACACATATGCCAAGCAGTGAGAGAGGAGGTGAGAGTATGGTTTAACAGGGAAATACCAGAGATGTAAACAATGAAACAGCAAATACAAAAGTAAAAGAAGAATTGGAATGACAATTATACAGCTGGTTAAGTGACATCTACGGTATAACAGTGAAAATTCTATTCCAAATAAACACATGGAGGCATTTCTCAGGAAACCTTTGTAACTTTGAATTGTTTGTTGCAGTTTAACTGGCAAAAGAAAAAATATTTATTCTTCACCTGCTATTACTACATTTAATGGTTATTTAAGCAAACAGTGGCACATTCTGTTTCACAGCGAAAGGGGTGCCTGCAGAGGGAAGAAATATAACAAACCTCAGTCTTGCACTGCGAAGGTGAGGACACACATTCCAAGAGACTGCGCATGACAAATAGGATTTGGGCAACACACATTACAATGCTCCAACAACACACAGTTCAGCTTACTTGTTTTTTTTTTTGTCTTTCATTTGCACTTAAAACTACAACAACAACAACATGTAGTAGGCGAGCTCCAAATAGCTATAGCCATCGCACTGCAAGGTGTCAGATAAGTACTTATTATCTCAAGAATGCTGTGGTTGAAAAATCTTGACATCTCCTATTTGAACATTAACTCTGAATATAGTTTTTGTCTGGTAGTAAGCTAGAATGTCAAAGTTTCTGGTATCTTTGGAATAAGCAGTAGCTAAAGTGCCACTGGTGTAATTCTGGGCAAAAATGAACAACCAAATCCTTTCTAATGGTGATTTTGACGTATGTCTGGTCTACACTGGAATATACTGCTTCCGGAAGCCATATTCTCACATGCTAAAGTCTAATACTGACAAAGGAAATCACTTTCTCCCACGTACACAGCATTTATATATTATCAAATTAAATGCCATCCATATAAATGGGAGCATTACAATCTTAAGGGTTTTTTAAAATTCACTTTAGTCCTGTGTGACAAAGTTTAACCTTGCTTTTTGCAGTGACTGTCTGAATTATGTTTTCCCCTCTGGGTTTACCATAGCTGTATGCACTCCCTGCTGAAATCATTCCATACCACAATCCTGTATACTGGACTTGATTCAACTCAGCTTGAGCAGTGTGCGTTAACATGTTAGCCTGTGGATATTACTCCTGATTCATCCTGCCTCCAGACAAGATGCACTGCTACAGTTTGATAGTTACAGTTAATATTTGGGAGGATTATGATGGCACTATTTTTGTGAGCACCTGGATAATACAGTTGAGACATTTCATTCAAAACCACAAACGTCAACTTCATGGCGGTGCTAGAGGAAAGAAGTCAGAGGATCACCAAAGTCTGTAGACTTAATCCTCTGAGGACTATGATTACATGTTCAAAATGTTGTGCTAATTAATCCAACAGATGCTGAAATATTTCAGTGTGCAATACCATTCCAAATTTGGAAAGACTGACTGACTGACACTGCCATTCTGCTTACATGGTTCAGCTTTCTGGTGCTGAGCCTTGGTATTAAAACTTAAATTTCCAAATTCAGAGAAGTCAAGTAAAGTAAACACATTATTTTCATGCAGTAATCATAAGAGTAAAGGTCATGCAACACATTTCATTATCCATTATACATAAGACTATGGCAAAGTAACGGTGGAGCTTCTGGGCCACTGCTGCTGTGAGTCATTGTGTTTCTGTGAATGAAAGCCACATTCCCTGAAAGCTTAGAATTACTCCCTTGAATGGCTAAAGTCCTGCGACTTTGATCTGCTAGCCATCATTTAAGACGAGGTTTACTCTAAGTCTATTTGAAGCTCACAGCCTTCACAGCTCAGGCTGCTGAGCCTTTCAAACTCATGGCCTCCACATATTCTTCATGTTCCTGCCCCATTAGACAAGCTCAGCTCTTAATTGCAGTGGCACTATCTCGGCACATACAGGGGAACTGTGTTGCTGCAGTCAGCAGTCCACAAGCCTCATTTTCGCTTCCCTGTCAGTGCTTTGACACCGTAGATGAGAGACTTCCTGTGGAGACACCTTTAACATCCTCTTGTCACTTTAATTGATGGCAAAATTGCCACTGGTGATCATTAACAACTTAGAGCAATCCTGACTGCAGGTGGCTCTATGTTGAGAGGTTTTAACTCGTTTATCATCCACTGAGCCTTTCTGTTGGGTTAATCTTCTTACCTCAATTAATGAATGCAGGATTTTCTCCAAAGCTGTCATTAATTGTGATATCAGCTAATGTTGCAAAAATAATAGCATTTATACAAATAGTACTAATGAGGAGAAGACAAATCACAGTATTATCATCATCTTTATAATAATGAACTACTCATTTAACCTTTCACTGTAGGCTTACAGTGAAGTGGGAAATACACTGCAGAACTAAATTTAAAAAGACTTGGCTATTCCTGGAGCTCTCAACTGTAGTCCACAGCATTCCTCACAGACTGGAACTTGTTCAGGTTTCCCTATTTGCTGGTCAGCTGTCACATTAGTATTGTTTTTCTGTACTTAGGTACACATAGACTGTACTTGAGACCACTTTTTCAAGTGGACTTGGTTCATTGATTCATGCCCGCATACTGTAAACAGTGTTTACACTAATCAAAGGAACTGGACTTTGGGGTCAAGGGTGCTTGGACCTAGGACTTTGTCCCTGATGTGAAAGCCCCCTTAGAATATACACCACATTTATGTACCCCCCAAGGCCAAGAATCAACCTTTATGCTCAAGAAAGTCAATATTGGCCATTCAGCGAACCTCAGACTACGTTACGTTAGGTCATTTACAATATCTGTGCATTTAGGGAAAGGCTGTGGTTATAAAAAAAAATTTGTTGTAGGTCTGTGTTGTATGAAAGCTGCAGCTGCAGATGTGTTACATGTCTACTCATCATCCCAACCTCCCCACCTTTACTTTATGTCTCACACTATTCTGTACATAAACTGTATGGTACATAATTATACAGAAGCCCAGTATTCATGTTAGGTGGGAATCAGGTTTCGTTATCATAAACCTACTGAGCCCTCTGACAGATGAAGTCGTGTGACCACCAAACACCAAGAACCAATTGGCGGCAAGAAACATAACACAGTCAATGTGATTGATGGATGTCTGTGGGCAGGCTGCAGTTAGGTAACTGTGGAGGTTTATGGCTGCACATACACAAACACGTATACCAATTCAAAATTCATGCTGGGGCCTTGAAGCAGTGTATGTATGCTGTCTGTGGAAAGAAAGCTGTTCACTGTAGGGAGCAGCAGTGGGGCATCCAGCCATCATGATCTCTTTGACCAGTTAATTGAGGACATTATCGAGGGAGCTGGAGAATCAGCTCATCCTATATGTAATACGTCATCTTTGAGTAGTAAAATGGCAAAATGCCTTAAGAGGTTCAAACAATGGCAGGGTATTTCAGTTGGAGGAAATACCAGAAATAGCCATGGATGTGATACAAGAAAAAGAGAAAAAAATATTCTGCCACAGCTGAAAAAAGAAAAGGAACACTGGATATGCATGCACAAGTTAACCGAATCAGTTAAGGAGTTAAATTATGATTACTTATCCAGTGTGGTATGGAATTTCCCCTTACAGTAAGCCTACAACAAGCTGTGGATTAGCATAGAAAATCAGATCTGCCAGCGTACACCAATCGGCCACAACATTAAAACCATTTACCAGTGTTTCTGTTGTGGCTGATTGGTGTATATCAGGAACCTCTTAGCCTCACATCAAGATCACCAACACTATCCCGTGATGTGGAGTAACTTTAATGATTGTTTGCACACCTATAACCAGTCCTGCCCATATTTGAGCACAACATACATCAACCTACTAATATTTGTGTTTGCTTTTATTTGTGTTATATCTCAGGAAATTACAGCCCTAATAATCTAGAGTCAGGTTGTTTTTGTCACTCAAAACCACAAATGTTAATCTCATGGTGGCATTAGAGGAACAGAGGATGACCAAAGTCATTAAGATTCATTTTTTAGGCACAATGGATGTTTTCACCAAATTTCATGGCAGTCTAGCCAAAAACTGTTCAGATATTTCAGTTTAGACCAAAGTGGTAGAATGACCAATGGATGGGCCGACAGACCAGGTGTACATAGTGAACTATAAACACTATACACAGCTACTGTTCTGTTACTGTTTAGTATATATATGCAAATTTAAATTCTGAGAGCTTCTTTCTTGCTCTATATTCCTGACTAACAGGGTTGGACTCAACATGGGTGGTTAAGACTCTTTTGGCAGACACAATGAAACACAGTAGATCCAGGACTTCAGCACCATTGTCTGCTGTTACAGCCAGGTCGACACCCCGGATTTTGTCAGGTCACACAGTCCATATGCCTCTCTAAGGCATCAAGTGGCTTTAAAGCAACACTGAATGAGCCAACTGCACAAGTTCCTGCCAAGTCCCTCTCTCTGACAGAGTGGAATAAAAACATATTTTTTCTCAGTCAGATTAAATACACCATTCAGTCTTTCAGTTTCATGGCAACAAGAGGGTTCATTCTACATTATGGTATAAAAAACTGCAGTTAATAAGCATGCTTAATGTCTCAACTCGCATTATAGGTCTGTTTGCAGAGCTGGATCTGAACTGAGGTTGAAACACTCATTATTTCTTATAAAATCTTGATAAAATCTACAGTCGCATTGAGCTGCATTCATTATTTCCTTTATTTTTGTCTAATACTTGTGATCAACTTGTGTGTTATTATAAGTTCATAACAAAATAAGCGCCAGAAAAAAATCATACTGATTACTGCCAAGGACCCAATACATACTTCTAAATATTACAGTTAAGTCTTTATTTGTGTTTGTCTAAGAGAACCAATGAGTATGTAGCCCACTGCACTTTTTTTAAACTGTTTTACAACATTCTGCAACAGTGGATTTTTTGACCAACAGACAACAAGTGATAACACATTTCTAGAAAACTATCTAAATTATAACAATTATAGCAAAATAAGCATTTGGATATGTATCTACTTCTTTATACAGGCTCATCTAGATAACTGCAGTGCAGCCAAAAGGTTTTACATTATACTGGAAGCCAGTGGTTCTCAAACTTTTTTCGTCATTCCCCACTTTGGGAAGGGATTATCAAGCCCCACCCGTCCCCATCACCCTAACAAACTGGTTATGAAACAGGCCAAGTTTAAAAAGTAAAAAAAAAAAATATTGCAAATAATAATGCAGTCTCCAATAACATAAACTTTAAAAATAGAAAAAATAAATAGTGTTATTACTATGTGATTAAAGATAGCCAGTGCATTTGGCAAATAAGATGAACAAGTCAATATGTGAGTCTTTCCACTGCGTTAGTGACTGCAATGAGCCTGTTTTGCACTTTCAATTTTAGCATTCAATTTTGCAGCACTTGTCTCAACTCTAAAAGACACTGGAGCATGCACAATTTCAATGGCTGTGTCTCTCTCTCCCCCACTCTGTTCTCTTTTGCCTCCAACACCTGGGTCTGCCAGCTTCACTGCACTAGATCCGTAGATTTCAAGAAGGAGCGAGCAGAGCACAAAGGATAGGGATCTCTGTAGTTCTCATTTCCCTTTGCTCTACTCCACCACAGCTTTAACAAAACTGAAGCTTTGCCCAGAGGGCCTATCATTTGTTACTGTCCAGGTCCACAATGGTATCGAAACACTTTTGTTCACAAGATATTGTGAAACTGACAATATCATTACATTCCTTCTGTATGCAACTTTGAATGCAGCCATTTGTGCTTTGCTGTTCACCATTGAGGATTTTACCATGTGATTTTCCTGCCAACGGCATTCTGACAGTTTTCTTTCAAAGAAGTTGAGTAGCTTGGTCTCCAAGTATCTTCGTATTTTGTTGGGTCTCATGCTGTCTGCTGCCAGTGAGACAGACATAAAACACACATGGGTCTCTCTTCTGCCCTTACCACCCCCACCATGAATCGAGAGAGCAAGATAAGCCACATTATATTTTCTTTTCGGCTGGCTTTTTGGTTTATTACCGTCAGTTTGGTTTTCATCACCTGTCGTGCGCCGTTACATTATTATCTTTGCATTACAGTTTCACAGATGCTGTACCACTCTGTTATGGTGAAGAGATAGCTGAGCCAGAGGCCAAAGCTCTCAATTTACCAGTCAATCTACATTCCAGCTTCCACCTATGGTCACAAGATTTTCGCATTACGGTTCCACGTTACATTTTCCTCCTGGTCCCTTGGATCTAATATTGTTTAAATTTAATTTGTGTTTAGATGTTTCGAGTGTATGATCTTGATTGTCAATAACTGCATTAATAAAGAATCAAAATTGTCTCTCTGCTTTTTGCAGATGATGTGGTTCTGTTGGCTTCATCAGATGGTGACCTTCAGCATACACTGGGTGGGCGATTGTAAAGTGGGTGGGATGATGGTCACCACCTCCAGGTCTGAGGCCATGGTTCTCAGCCACAAAATGGTGCATTGCTCCCACTGGGTGGGGGAAGAGTTGCTGCCCCAAGTGAAGGAGTTTAAGTATCTTGGGATCTTGTTCACAAGTGAGGGTATGATGGAGCGAGACATTGACAGGTAGATTGGTGCAGCATCCACAGTAATACACCACTAACACCTCATCGCCTGTCATGCGCCGTTACATTATTATTTTTGCATTACAGTTCCACAGACACTCTACCACTCAGTTATGGTGAAGAGAGAGCTGAGCCAGAAGGCAAAGCTCTCAATTTACCAGTCAATCTACACTCCAACTCTCACCTATGGTCACGCGATGTGGGTAGTGACCGAAAGAACGAGATTGTGGATATAAGTGACCAAAATGAGTCTCAGCCCTAGAGACAGGGTCAGAAGCGTAGACATTGGGGAGCGCATACATTAAGTTATTTAAGTTATTAAAGGAAAGTCAAAAAAGTTCTGCTTTTTTCAGTGCTGGTAGTAATTTCAGATGCCTTTCGGGTTCAATCATATCTAATTCACTCAGGACACTTAAATCAGGACAATAAACTGACCTTATATATAGTGTATATAGTTAAACAGAAAACAACACACACATGAAAATCATATGAAAATCTTCACACATAAAAAATACTGGCATGAGCAGAATATTAGTGACAAGTGTCAGGTTATACATGAATATGATTGGGCATTAATGGTCACTTTGCTGCTAAACAATTGGTAATTTGAGCCTGTCTTTGTGAGGCATGACTGAAGCAGCTAATTCAGGTGAGTCTTCGGTGTTGTGCCTATGTAACGCTACACTTCATTTAAATTACAGGTGAATATTCACCCTGTCATTAACAAGGTTACCAACAACCCAAAGCAGACAAAAGTATACAAAAAAAGTAACACAAAAAATACCAATAGGTCTTTAAAAACATAAAAAAGGTAATTCAAAGTGCACTAGAAACTCTTCCAAAATACCAAAAAGGCTGTTTTGCATTTCAGAGACAAATGTTCTGAGAGGCAGAGGGCTGCTGAGCTCAGAAGCCAAAGCTTGATCGCATGCAGGGCTTCCAACAATGCAGCAGGAACTCCAGCTGTGGGAACAAAAATGCAACTTGTAAGCAGACAGACAGACTTGAGCAGGCATAACCTGAACTGGGGCAAAGTCGATTGTGAAGAGCAGTTAAATCTATTTTGAGCGGATATGTTTTAGAACATTTTGGTATAAGCCAATTTCCTCTGAAAGTATTACCACTCTCTGCTCGGAGTCATGAGCCAATGTAGTAAGTGTTTAACTGCTTGGGTGTGATCCTACATACACAGTGGAAAAGTCTGCTTTGTTCCAGTTTTATTCTAGGTTTGTTGATTTTTTCCCAGCAGCCTAGTAACAAGTGATCCAGGTATTGTAAAAAAAAATTTCACCTGGACTGAGAAATAACTTGTTTATTGGACAGAATTAGAAAATGGTTATTATAATCAATTAAGCAAGAGATTTAGCAGTAGGGAGTCAAAAACAAATTTCACTGCTCTTGTTGGCAGTGTTTATGTGAAGAAATAACTGAACATGACTATTACTCCAGCCTCCCTGAAGCCTGAAGACCTTTTTTGGTCATGTGCAGTGTTGGCCTGATTATGTCTTTATTCTTAATGAACCTCACAGCAGATCACCTGGAAGATGACATTTGAGATTTAGTGCCATGTTAAGTCAAACGGCTCTGCTCTTGTATGGCCAAATAAATCAAAATGACTCAGCAAACCCTTCAGACATGTAAATTTTACACACCCTTACCACCTGCTGTGATTTGTTGTTAGTTATTCAAGATAATAGCGGTTTCACAGCCCTTCAATACAACAATGACAAACAACCACACACCAGCCAGTTTTTGTCAAAGTTTTTTTTTTTTCTTTTCTTTTTTTTCTTTCTTTTTTTCTTTTGGTCAATGTAAGAATGTAAGTATTATGTGGATGTATTAAAGGGGCTACTTGTAAGTTTTCTCTGCTGCCAAATGTGGTTTCTTGCCAGGAGGAGTTGGTGGTGATGTCTGGAGTCTACAGGGAGTTGCTACTGGAAAGTGGTGAGACGTGCCGGGTAGGCCAGGGCTACCTGGTTAGTATGCTAGAAATAGAAGCAAAACTAGAGTTAACATTGGTGTTGCCTTTCACCAATGGAGATGACTTTTGGCGAGAAAAGGAATGAAGCTTAATGCTGAACTTGCAATGTTTCTCCTAGACTGGTATGCATCATGTAGTGATGGCAAAACTTACAAATGGCTCCTTTAAAAAATGTCATTAAAATGTAATCACTGTCCAGGGATCAATGTTCCATATTAACTCGTTTTTATTCTTTTAAATTCAGTTATTTCTTACAACTGAGTTATCACTACCAGTAATAAAAATCCAGTTAAGTTATTAAAGGAAATGTCTCACCTCACCTCTTAAACGGTGGCCTACCATGCTTACTGTAGTTTTCCCATGTGGTGAAGGATTATTACTAACACTATCTTCCCGATCTCAGCAATCAATTTGGTAAATACAATATTTATCATAACTAACAGAAACAATGGCAAGAACTGCAAGAGTAAGATCCAGGTTGTAATAAAGTGAAAATTGCTTTGATAAAGGGTTAGGTTAATGTATGAATCTTATTTACATACAAAAACACATCTCTGGTTCTTTGGTTTGATCCTGATGGGAGCAGATCACATGCACTCTGCCACTCCCCACTCCTGCGCTTTAATACAAGCTGTCCTGGTCGATCATAGCAGCCAATTAAATGCTGCGTTCACCTCTGCGTGAGGACAAACATTTAGCATTTGATAATGGAAAGCAGCAGTAAATGGAGGAGTGACTGGGGGATAGGTTGGTAAAACACTCCTCAGGACATGGCCACACCTGGCTGCTGCTGCTGCTGCTGCTTGGAAAATGTAGTAAGGCTGAAATTAGTATGCAAAGCTTTTGTCCACTGAACATGGTGTTTGCAGGATGTGACAAACCGTAATGAACTGAGCAGGGCCCTTATCAACCATGCAGAAACTGGGAATGATCACAACGCTCACAACAGTCTGCTGTGGCAGAAAGTGGAATGAAATTATTGCAAAGGGGTAAGAGGCTGAGAGCAGCAAAGGTATTGCTTTTGTTAATTTTTTTGTTTTTTTGTTGTTGTTTTTTTTTTTGTGAAATCAGAACAGTCCCATACCAAACAAGGCATTTGAAAAATATACTATGTTGGAGGATGTGGGACAGTAATCACAGAGCATATCCTGCCTTGGTGCTGTGGGCAGCATGAAATAATCAGTCACCCTTTCATATTCTGTTGAATTTGGTTGCTCTTTTTAGGAAAAGGCTGTAATGCAGGAGAGCATGGCTTACAGGATGCACACCTCTGATGCATACCTTCAATATAAGACAATTGAAATGACAATAAGATTTACTTCACTCCCTCTAATAGGTACAGAGATTGATGTGAGCCTCAAAGAGAGAAGCAATCTTTTGCAATCCAATTATGTAAAGCTGGTCGGCTTCCTTTTCACAGTCTAAGATCAATTGCACAGCAGAGAAAAAGAGATATGATCCACAAGAGGCTGAAGGGCTCTGTTGTATTAACCCAAGTCAGGGAGAGAAGAGATCAAATAGATAAATAAGTGCAATAATACTGTATGTAACCACTCTAAAATATATTTTTGAGTGTTAATAGTGGGCATATTTACACAAGTTCTGGCCAACATGACCATGTAAGGAGGTAATATCAGTATTATCATTTTTATGTTTTGTTGTTATTACCTTTTCGGTTAACAGCACAGTTGAGTTGATGACCTTGTTGATGACAGAAAAAATAATTTATTTCTTTAAATGATGTACTAAATTCACATTGGGTTCAATTTAACCATGGGAAAATACATGGCTGCAGCTTGTCATCCCCTAGTTGTCAGAAACACAAAGTGTTTTTTTTTCCCCAGAATCTCTAGCAGTTAATGGTGCTAAAACCCTCACACACTTTTTTATTGGGGCACATGCAACTGTACCAATCACTCTTCTCTCTTGCTTGTCAGAGCCTGTTGAACAATTTAAGATTTCACACCAAGCCCAATTACTTTGGTGGCAGGACTTATTGGAATGGAACCGCCGTGATGCAGAACAAGAACCAAAGCAGTTTCTGGTAAAAAGGAATGTCAATCAAACACATGTCGCATGGCGTCAAGGAAGAAATGAAACAAGGTTGATTCACACCGCTGCCTCACTGCCTTACTCTTAGCACTTTATTGCTAAATGCCCTGCATCTTTGCCGTCTGGTGATACTCTGGCAATGAGAATATTCCTGCTTTTTAATGAAAAAAAATTCAAGCAATTACATTTATCAACAAAACTACTACTGTTTTTATCTAGACTTTATGATACAGTAACTAATATTTAAGACAGTGCAGTATGTTTAGTAGCCAATATGGATAGTTAGCTCAAATAAAGTGATACTGTAATATTGTTACACTACCTTTACCATATATCCATCTGTCCATCCATCCATCCCTTCTCTAATGTCAAAGCCTCTAACAAGTCACACTATATAAAGAAAATTTCCACTTTACTAGACACAGTATTTAAAAGACACTGGCACGAACAGAGGGATTGAAATTAATAGATGCCGACATTAAGTTTTCCATGATGGAGCTTGAGAAAAGTAAAGGTTCAACCTAATAAATTACATTTGGCTTTGACACTCATTAGTCATCACTCATTGCATGTAAAGCAGAGTCTTGTAAACTCAGAGCCCTAGTCAAACAAACTAATCATATTGGAATTATAGTCTAACTTTTTGCAGGTAGAAACCCCCCTAGTATAATATCCCTATCCTATTACTATTGTTCATGGTACAAAATCCAGCTGCTGCCAAGTTGAGGTAAGGTTAGATGTGAAGACATGCTGCTATTACAATCACCTGAGCAGGGACAATACATTTATCACAAACATGCATTACTGTAAGTCTGTAACTCTAGAGCACTCTGGTGAGACAGATGATCAGAGGATGGAAGCGGGCCAAATAATTCACAAAAATATACAAGAAAATAAAAAGCTGTGTTGTTTATGAACCAGTGCATTGCCTTAGTTATTCAGGTCTTGAATACCACATTACCTTGATCATGATCTTGGGGAGCCAGAGCCAATCCCAGAATGTTCTGTGTGTGCCAATCTACCATGTGGCTAATGCACAGAGATTTATACAATGTGATATAAATTGCATGTTGTCAGTATAGTAATATGGTCCAAGCTACAACCTCAGATGACTTCTTGAATCACCTAAGAAATATCAAAGAAATAGACTGATATTCACTTGGAAGCAAAACAACGCTAAGCTAAACAAACTTCATGTAGACAAATCATGGTATAAACTTCATGTGGAAATAGATGGAAGGCAATTTAGAGAGAAAACAACAACTTTTTCTTCTAAGCAATTAAGTGAACATACAACCTTCTGTAGAAATTATCCTGATCTTTGGAGGTAATATTGTTTGCTTGCAGGCTTGAGGCAGGTGCAGGTTGTTTTAAATTCCATTGCTAGTCCAGTCCTGTAATTGGATTCGGTAGCACTGAGGCGTCTGTGACCTTTGCTGCGAAGCAGCTTGTTTAAACTGGAGCTCTTGCAACCTTTGACACCTTTAAGTCCTCAGACAGTCTGATGACAGGTACGATGACAACTCACCTGAGAGGTTAGTTCAGTGATTTGTAAACCATAGAGCTGGCCCTGTTTGAATTACTGCAAAAACCTAGGACTAACAATACCAATGCAATGCTAATCAATGCAAAAATCAAGGCTCAAGATAATTTGTGTTTACTAGTCAGTAAACGTAGTCAAATCAAAAGTTTAATTCATTATGCGAAGTTGGAAATTTTAAGAGTCACTTAGATTTATCCTCCGAGGTTTCGCTGTAAAATCAGAATATGTATTCAGGGATTTCTAGGGCTTCTCTGAAAATTAATTATTAAAGCCTGTCCAGTGCAAATACTAGCAGCAACCTCTCACAGCTCAAGAGGATTTAACATGCATCACAGTTAATGGCCACCACATGAATGTTTAAATGTTTCAAAAGGTTATGTACCCTGTAGCCTTTTCAAAAGGTTATCCACCATGCAGTGTTAAAGCCATCACCTAGAGGAGGTCCTGGAGTAATGCCGCTGTTCTGCTTTGTGTGTCTGGCATCAAACTCAGCTTCATTATTGACCATTTCACTTTTCCTCAGGACTGAGTTTGAGTACATACCCACCAATAACTTCTTTGAAGTATTAGAGGCATCAGAATTGGCAGCTCAGCACTCTGTTAGGGGTGTCAGACTCTGAACTGATAGACAAGACTACAGTTCTACACAATCCCTCAAACTCATGCCAAAAAGATCAGGGGTGGAAAATAAGTAACAAAGTACATTTACTCAAGTTCTGTGCAAAAGATTCTAAAATTCTGTTTTGGTCTTGTCATTAGTAGTGTAGTGTAGATTGATGAAGGAAAAGACTTTTTTTTTTTTATCATAAGGCTGCAAGGCTGCACACAGCAGCTGTTTTAATTCACTACTCTTCACTTTACTATTCACCTGCATTTCAGGGCACTTTAACCTATTAACAAACAATATAAACACAGTCACAACACAGTTGCACTTGTTGTTGAATACATCATCACATCAAATATTGGTTGAAAAATTGGTTAGAAATTAGTAGAATAAAACTGAAATACTTAACATTAAATGAATGAATGAATCTGTAGCTCCCATCAGCTCTATGGAGCTTTACAGTGAGTCCCCCACCCACACCCCCCTTTACCCCCTTCTCCCTTGAACTGAGATGATTAATTTAAAGTTTGTTGCCTGAGCAATTGATAGGCTTTGTTTTCTATACTTGAACTATTAGTTTCTAGGGGTAAAGCATCTAAAGGTGTAAAGCAGATTCATGGATTTTTCTCTAAATACATTATTTATGTTAGAAAATAGTTCCTGAAAGCATGTGAAAGTCTGTATACTATTTTTTACTGCATTGTAGAGTTAGACCGTTTGATAGTTTTGAATCAGTTTCATGTTTAGGATTTTATGGGAAACAGTGGCTTGATGATGCACTGGAACCACCACTCGGCATAACCCCACCCTGAACACTGTGACTGTTATGAATAGCAGCGCTGCATTAGCATCAGGGATGCATGATGTATCGTTTGAGCATCATCATCGCGATGTGCGCATGTGCAATAGTCACATTGCAGGACGTGCAATGTTTTCTCTTTTTTTAGAACATGTCAAGTTTTGTTTGGCTTCCGAAGAGCATCTCTGAACCGGCTCCTTGCTCTGCTCTACTCTGCTCTCTCTCTCTCTTACTCTCACTCTAAGCAGTCAGCTCACAGTCAGCCCCTCCCTCTTATGCACATGCTGTCCCTCACACACCACGCTGAAGATGAGTGATAAACAAGAGGGAGAGACCGTGAGGGACGATTTAGTCCCCAAAAGAAGGGCAACATCCAAAAAAAAGATGATGTAGACCAAAAGGATGTACTGTGCTGACAGTGCCTCGCTGTTGTTGCCGCAACACGAGGTAACACAACAAATCTTTTTGATCCCCTGAGTCGCCATCACAGAGCGCTATATAAATAGTGCAAAGTAAGAATTTAAACTAATGTTACAACACATAAAATATTCCGGATGTCTTTGCTATTGTGACACCGTGCGACAAAAAGTCCCAACGGCATAGAGAGATTATGGACGCCATAACTTTTCACCTTGGAAAAGACATGGTACCAATTTACACAGTTGCAAAAGGGGGGTTTAAAAACATGATCCACTCTTTTGTTTTAACTACTTTACTGCTGTTTTACAGGGGGTTGATACAGCTAGTCTTATTTTTTATATTTTAGTTTATTCATTTATATGTTTACTTGTTTACTATATGTTTTACAAGGAGATTTTCATTGTTGTATTTTTGTAAACCACTCAGGGGGCTGATGCAGCTGCTCTTTTATTTTTAGATTTTTGTTCTTTTTTTTTTGGTGAATCAACCTAATTCTTTCCAAATAGAGCTATTCAAGTCAACTGGTGAGACTTTGTGTATTTTTTAATATCGCAATATGTATTGCAAAAAAAATAAATCGCAGTGTCAGTTTCTTCCAATATTGTGCAGCCCTAGTTAGCATCAGTGCTTCTCCAACTCGACTGCAGGTTATCGTAGGTTTTGCTAGCTAGCTATGCTGTTGTTCCACAAATACATCTTCCCTGAATGCCATAAACACCTTGACTGTAGCCTTATTTAAATTTTCAAAGGCATTAATAGGAGGTGGATACATTGATGGAGAGCTGCAGTGACTGTTTCGCTCCGGTTAGTTTTACAAACTTTCATTTGAGACAACGGGAATTCACTGATAATCCGCTGTCACCTTTGAACTGGGCCAAACTATTCATCTCCCTCACCGGTCCTCACCCTCCCATCCTGCCGACATTGCTTACTGTCTGTGTGTATCCTCTTGAAGATGAGGGATCAAACTGGTTAGAGTGAGGCAGTAACACGCCTGTTGCCATAATAACACACTTGTTATTACTAGCACAAAGTTAGGTTATTATTAGTGAGACATTATTATCCCATATTAATAAACATCAGTAATATGACTGTATTAACAGTGTGACTTGTTTGTTGAGTCCTTGAAAGACAGACAGGCCATTTGATCAACAAAAGTATCATTTCTTCCATATCAATAAGAAATTGTCCTCAGGCTCTGAACTTGACTCTGGCTCTGGTGGCTCAAACATGAACGGCTGTACAACTCCAAGGCTACTAGTATCCATTTTTCAGGTCGTGGTGCTAACAGGATGCTAACAATGTGTTAACTGTCACTGTACTGCAGCGCTCGAGTGGGCATGGTTTCAGCGCCTTCAGAGGACATGCCCCCAATATCTCAGAGGAGAGAGCGCTCCTTATTTTGTCATGATTTTGAAAACTAATTTTATATATTTGCAGATTTAGTTAACCATTCAAATTTAGCTGAGTGGTTAATAACACATTTGTCTGTCGTGTGACTAACTCAGAACACCTAAGTATTACTGCTTTACACAGACTTTAATGTACCAGTATCCTGTAGTTACCACTTGTGGCTGCAGAGGTCCCTGTTGCTCAGCAAAAGTTACACAGTTGTGCTTTAAGTAAAGGATCTAAACCCTTTGACTGTCACGACTACAACTACATTAAGCAAAGATTTTGATGGAAAAGCTCACTCATCAGCATAGATCAAAACTGCAACATAGGAGAGCATCTGACATCCACTATGAGAGACCCCATAGTTTCCCCGTTAATCTAAATCAAACCCATCAGAAGGTTATATTCTTTCTTCCCCCTCAGGAACAATAAATCAAAACTAGCAGAATTAGTAAACAAGAGCAGTGAACACTATGCCCAGAGAAGGCTGGACTCATTAACATCTTTTGTTTCTCTTTGCTGTAAAGCATTACAGAGAGAGAGCCTGAGAAAATAAGTCTGCTGTTTGCAGTTTTCTGACAACCATTTACAGGAATTCAGGCTATGGCAAATTCCCATTTTTTTGCCACCATTTGGAGCTGCCTACATTGGAGACTGCACAGCACAGCTTTGAGTATAACAGTTGTGCAGCAGTCACGTTTTGTTGGACAGGTGTGGAACATAATGAAAAGGCTTTATCAACATAGGTTTCGTAAGTCATCAAGTTTGCCCAGTGGACATGCAACATATTCCTAATATTTATAGACAGATCTCTGTTTCAACCTGTATTTCATGCCTTGTAACACTAACAACGTCAACAACAGCGTCAGGAGAGAACTTGCAGATGTCTCTGTTAGCCTGTAAGGTAAGAACAAGTTTCATCTGTCCAGTCAATAATTGGAGCATGAAGTATTGCATGAAAATGGGAATATTATAGCAATTAGCCTTTTCTGCAACTAATGTAAACAGCTTAATCAAATGTTATTTATACTCAGAGCGAAACAGTAATTATATTATCATTTGCATATAAACATAATTAATGAAATTTCAAGTGTCAAGAAATATGATTGTATCAGTGGGTCTGTATTCATATTCATCACGCATAAAAGGACATGTAACACATCATTTTGTACACCATCAGAAACAAGTGCAAATGATTCTCTGAAATAACAACAAACAGATTTATCAGCATTCAGCGCCAGATTTCAGCTGGTAATGAGTTTGGACTTTACTTCATCATGCTCCATTAAGGCTATATAATACATAATAATACATATGTGCAAGAAAGGCGTCTTTGATATGGCTATGTACTCATACAGGATATGTTCTGCAAAGCACTGAAGGTCAGACTTCATTTGAATGTAGTCTGCAGCTGTGTTTTGAATATTATTTCTCATTCAGAACAATTGTTCAAATGGGAACAAGAGGCAAATACTTCTTTTAAAACTGTGTTGTGCTGAATATCATTGAGATGCAGACAGAGACAAACCTTTGGAGACAAATTCCCATTCGACATTTATAGTCCTTGAGAGCATAATGAAATTCTTATCTTTCTAAACATGCATAGATCTCGATAGAATTAAGAGTTCTTTGCCCAACTGTGTATTTGAGATAGATCTATCAAAACTGCTTGTCATTTTTAACTAATGCTGAACTGAGTGCAGCTGAAAGAGAAAAATGTGACAACAAAGACTGACTCAGAGTTGTTAGTAAGCTATAACCTCTCATCCCTTTTTATTAATTTATATCATTTGACAGTACAAATGATGCACAGTATTCATAACAAAACGATTATTGCCACTCATTTAAAAATCATATAGTATGTAAAGCTAATGTTGATTGCGACTGGTTAAAATTGATGAAACAGTTTGTAAACAAACTGTTTGTACATCTTTAAGTCATAAAGAATTTTGACATTATCAATAATGAGCAATGGAAGCATGATTACAGTGACTATAGAAACAACAAACAAGACTGTGGTTTCATCTGTCCACATTAAGATAAGCTCGAGTGAGAAGTGAGGGGCTTAGGGGAGGCATTCAGAAGGATGCTGATTTGAATATGATTAATGGAGGGCCAGGTCTTCAAATCCCATCCAGCTCCCACAGCAAGTCTGCCTCTGATAGGCTACCACTCAAAGTTGCTTCTGCTATCACAGCTCACACTAACCGTCTGTTTCTGCCCAGAGCTCAGGAGGGGGAGATGTCTGTGTGCTGTCTAAGCCCAGATCACAACGTAAAGGGTCAGAGACGCTCTCTCCAGCTGGACAGGAATCCAGCATCACAGCATCCCTACCAATAAGAGAGGGGAGGCATGAAAGTTCTAACCTGAGACATTCTGCTGTTTTGTTGCCCTCTATTCAGCCTTCACCGAGTTCATAAAAGCTTCTACATTTTCTGTTCAAAACACCCAAAATCTGATAGCTGTTCCATGGCAAAAATCTGCTGGGACAGGAAATTATTCCTCTATCATAGCTGTTGCATTTGAATAAATAAAAAAACTAGACAGTTGGTAGACAGAGAGAATTAAGTGCAACACATACTGACCACAGTCAATGTGGTCACATACCATTGTGATCAATCGTAGAACTGGTGCCATTTGAAGGCATCAATTGATGTCCATAGCACACACCTGATATGCTGCACATACAGGCAGAGGTATCAGGATGCAGCAGCTGGAATGTGTAGATCTGAAGTGCAAAGGTCAAATTACTGTTTTTAACACCTGTAACACCTCAATAAAAATATTGATTATAGTATTGATATGGGTGATCCTGGTCATGTTCTTTCTTGTATGTGAGATGGACAGAAACAGAAAGATGGACTGAAAATGTGCTGACCTGCCTCTGTAGAAAGCCTTAGGACTAGGGTTGGGAGATACATTAAGATTTTTCAACCAGCCACTATCAGTCCAGTCCAACGGCGAGGTGTGTGTGCTGCTGCTATTTCAGTGAAATTTGCCTTCACTTTATTGTCTTAATGTGAAAATCTAATTTTACTGAAACATTACAGCCTATAGGCTATTCTTCAGTTAAACAAAATAAATCACCTTGAGATCTTTAATAAACACTAAGCTTAGACAGGTGAACAGCTCTCCTACATTATTTGAAAAAGAGTCCTGTGCCATCAGAGGAAGGACACCTCCACTTGCAGCTTCCAAATGAATAAACAGGTAGGGATAACATATGCTGTTAAATGACCAGGGTGCACAACCGCACATACAGTTTTTGGTCTGGTTCTCAAATATGATTGATGAATTGATGTTGTTTTTCAGCACCAGTCAATTGGACAGCAACAATTAAAGATGCCTCAACTGTCAATTAATCACTGATCTGTTTTGTAAAAGACAGAACTACCTCTAACAAGAGCTAATATTAACTCCAGTTACCAGTTCCTATTAATGCACACTTTGAATTGTGCTTTACAATTCAAAGTTAACCAAGTTCTTCAAGGAGGCAGACGATTAAATCAGCAGAGTAAAATATAAAAAGCCACAGTACAGCCCACATCACTAAGTTTCATATCACTACCTAATTCACAAGAAATCTCAATGATATTGTCATGCCACCTTCTGGTGATGCTTAAAAACATAAAAACATCAACAGTCAACAAATGTTGTGAAAGTGGCTGATTGTTCTTGGTTTAACATCTAAAAAAATGTGTCCATTTGAACTTATTCAGCCACAATCTTGTCATATTATTTCTGATAGCACTGAACAGAAAACATCAACATCTAAAAACAAGAAAAGGGGGAGTGATCTGGCTTACTGTGAGCAATGGAAACATGAAGAAGACCAGCACACTTGGGACACTGTGAAGCATACAAAATATGAGCATGTTTTTGTCATTCCAGGGAGCACGTCATTTGCAATAAAATTGTGGCTCATTGCAAACATTGTAAGATGATCAAATTTATTGGTTTGCCTTCACTACATGTTTGGTAGATTTATTTTAATCTCAGTATGCTGAACTGACAGCAGCTCACAGAAATGCAGCAACGTTGTGGGAAAGCTAAGCCAGTTCCCCACTTTCTCATTTGATGTTATCCCATCTCATCCCATCTGGCTCATGCAGTCCAATATGTGCATATTCAAATATGAACTAGCCTTTGGACATCTGCAATCACATCTCTTGCTTTCTGTATTAAATTTTTATTTCCTCAGCACCTTAAAAGCTAAGCATTAGTATCGGCTGAGGGTGTATTTTGCAAAGATTACGTGGACAGGCTGGTTTGACCATATGCAAAAAAGCTCTGCAGCAAGGCATTCTCATATGATGAATGTCCACTGCTGCATGATTTTATTCCACGATTGGACAAACCTCAGATTTCCATGTGCAGCACAAGCACAGACCAGACAAACAAAACAACCTGCTATGACAGGGAACTTTAAACATTACAATCTCTGTCAATCCTGACACTTGGAGAAAAAGGATTGCACCAGAATAAAGTAGAAAATGCAGTCAACTGAAACTCAGTCTGTAAGTCCACAACTGCAAATACAAAACAACTTAAAACACATAGCTGAGCATGATTGTCAGTGTAATAAGCAGTTTTAACTGTCTTGGAAGGTTGATAACACAGGCCAATGTCAATCAGGCGCATTCTTATGATTATTAACTACTTCAGGAGCCTGTTAACTTTCAAGCTTGGTCAAACATAATTTGATCATATGAATTTTATTTTTTTCCTTTTCTCTTAAATCTTTAAATCTTTCTTTATTTCATTTTCTTTTTTCTAGGCTAGAAGCACTATACATGAAGTTGTATTCATCTCTATATCATTAGAACCAAGTGCAAAAATATAGGAAAAAAAAGAGAGGGGGGCACTGGTAGAATCTGTTTCCGCTCTTTGTGCTACGCTAAGCTAACTGGCTGCAACATCATGTTGAGTATGGAGAAAATAATCAGTCTTTGCAGGAAGGGAGAATAAACATATCACACATAAAATACACTATGAACTACTTCAAGGCACAAGCTGAGACTTTTGGAGCAGTCCTCACAGTCCCCTGACCTGAACATCTGTGTGTGTAGATATTAAACTTGCTGTGTGTGCAGAACAGACTAAACATACATCAGAGCCTGAAGTGATTTGCAGGAAAGGTGGGTGGAAATTCCTAAAACAAGAACAGAAAGACTTAGCTACTCTTATGATAAGTGTTTGCAGGTTATGACCCTGTTTAAACAACAAGAGTTTTGCTAGATTACACTGGAACCCAGTTTCAAAACTTTGCATTTTCAGGCCCCCAAAATGCAGTTGCTTTGTGAATGAAACGCCAAACAACAACAAAGGTTTAGCATTTTATGCAAAAAGTGTTGTTTTGTAAACAGGGCCTGTGATATCTTACAAACGGGGTGTTACTATGCATGGACTTATTAGTGTCCCCAAACTTTTGTTCATGGCGGCACAATTACTGTTACTGTTTTTCTATTGTTAAATTTTCTTTACAAACATCACAAAAATCACATTTTCTTTACTTTATATCACAAAAATCATCATAATATGAACTTTGCTCAGGATGCACTTTTGCATACAACTGTGCACGATAATACTACCATTGTCTTTTTTTTGGGTTTCTTCCTCTTCTTCAGGTTATTTTTATTTTCTATGTTATGTAAGAATTTAAATCTGTGTTTGTCTTTTTATATTTCTTATGTCCCTTTTATATTTGGTCTTAATGCATTTCTATGTTTTATATAAAGCACAGTGAATTACCTTGTTGTTGAAATGTGCTATACAAACCAGCTTGCCTCGCCTCAGTGTCTTTCATATCAGGCGCTGTTGTAGCAGGAAACACACTGGTGTAACTAATAACATTAACGATGGCTCTGTTCCATTAAATGTTTCATTAGTTAACGTCATCATTAACTATATTACGTACACATATGTATTTCCTGTTTTGACACATGAAGATGTCAACTGTGAAAAAGACACACTTTGAAGTAAGGCACAGCCCAACAACCACTGCCATCACTGCCACATGGGGATAAGGTCAGAGAATGGTGGAGTGTTCCTTTAAGGGAGAACAGCTTTACCTTAACAGTATCAGTATGGTGACTGCTGAGTCTTATCTTCTAGCTCATGTCACTTTAGAGACATCAAAGGCAATGTCAGCAGAGAGCATGTCATCCCTATCAAGCCATACATGCATTAAGGTCAGACTTGACAGTCAACATCCTTCAGCTGCTGAACTGATCCAACCTGCAAACAAGAGATGACTGAGACTTGTCTCAGCTCTGCTCACATTACCCAATCTGCACTACGCTGAGCACAGTGCAAACAAATTGAAGCAAATAACTATCCGAATCAATTTATCAAACAGCACCACAATCACAGAATGACTTATAGTAAACATTAATTTCTTTATTTTCAAATCCTTCATGGTCATCTTTCAAGGTGAGACTCCCTTACAGTGTCTCTCTTTTAAGAGTAGCTGTGTCGTTGCTGCTGTACATGAACAAAGAAAAAGTTTTTATAACATATCATTCCCAATAACAAGAATTATTATTCATGTTTGTGCCATGATTGGATAACACGGTTGTTTATATTGTTACGTTCAAGTACCTACTGCACCATGTGGTCAAGATGTAAAAATGTTCTGACCTAGTGTATTCATTTCACTTAACCATCTGGCTGCTCTGTGCTGCAAGGTCATTTTTCATCCCCCTTCCCTCTTAGCCTCTTGTCCAATTGTAATATAATCACTAATGTTTGACCACTAATGCTATTTCGGAGTGGGTCACAAAGTTGATGATAAAATCATCTTGGTTGAAAGGACTTGTATTCAGCAGTCTTATTTTTATTTTCTGCAAGCCTTAGGTTGAGTCAAGAACATGTCCAGCTTTGCACAACTGCCACAGCAATGAATGTCAAGGAAAGAAATGAGGCATTAGTTTGCTACACAAGCTTTGTCACTGCTCCACATCTCCACATCTTATACCTGATATCAACAGAAATGTATGTGGTGGATTCACAGTTAACATAACAATATGACCAGCGAACAATAGAAAACTATATAAAGCCTCACAACACAGCCAAAATGTGCAAACGCATACTGAGAGAAGACATTTTCTGGCTTGACGGAGATAAAACAAACCATGCTGGTCATGTTTCTGCTTGTGAGATTTATCACTTGGCAGACTGACATCAATACTTTGGGATTTCTTTGTAAAACAAAAACAAATGAGAAAATTCGACCTTGTTAGTGTTTGCTACAGTTTTGACATGAAAAAAAAACACATAAACAGGCTTACTAAAGGCATTCAAGACAGGGCCACTGTAGAGTCTTTCCAGGTGCAGACTGACAGAGTCATATTTGTGCTTTGGCAGAAGTACAACTTTGATTTCATTTGTTACCTAGAAATGTTATTATTAGTAAAACAAATGTGTGTTATTGTTTTCTGTAACCCAAACAAGAGTTGCAGTTGCATTTTTTCATCCATCTCCTGCACATCTGATGGAAGAGATTTTTTTTTAAATAATCTGGCTGTCTACACTACTTAGTGGCTCACATCTTACATTACATACATTATATATGTTGTTATACACATACATAACCAAAGTTGATTTTTAACACTCAAGTCCATTTTCTTCTGTTTCAGTAACTACAGTGATACAGCACTTGGAGCACTGCCAAAACATGGACCTGCACTCAATACTGAGTGTAATATGTTGATGCACAGTATTGAGTCTCTCTACCAAGGCATACGATGCCCATTTTTTGTACAAAAGTAAATGTACAGTTAGTATATTAACTTTTATACAGTACAGTAAGTACATTTACTTTTGACTCGAACACAGGCCCTAAGTTTCCAACATGTGTAGCAACTGAATTCCACCTTAGTCTGAAAATGTAAGATGGGCATTTGAGGTTCATAAAAATGTACACCAAATATGTTGACTGTTCCTTTTTTGTTGATGGGAATGGTGCTAATTGTGCTGAAATAATAATTGCAAACAGAAGGCCTACTTTGTTTGTGTGTTTGTCTAATAACTACATATAAAGTGAACAACCTGAGGCCTGTACTACGAAGTGAGGTTACTAGCTTACCAGGGTAACTTCAGGAGTAACTTGTTGACGTCAGGTGTAACTTCCCGGTTAACCTGTACTACGAAAAGTGGATAGATTTTGCCCGGGGTCTGCTGCCATGGTAATTTACGCTGCATCTCTAAATTGCTCCGAGCAGTCTATGTTCATGGTTAACTTGGTGTTACCAGTGTTACTTCTACCTAAGTACTGCCCCACAGGTGGAACAACCAATCCATACTGGCACAAGAACTGAGAGAGGCTGACTCCGTAGGACGGGGGTTGTCTAAAGACCATCAGTCCCCCCCACCCTCAACCCCTACAAAATTAAAAAAAATAAAAAAATGTAGTAGATGGTAGAGGTGGACCAATAAATGGTCTTTTTAATGCTCCGCATTTTCCATTTCCAATTTCAGTTATTTTAATTTGTAATTCTTTTTTCCTCAGTCAAGCAGCAGAATTTAGCGTCATTGGTGTTGCATATTATCGATTTCAATAATCCTTTAAATGGGGGTGGGGGGCGTTATTGTCCTGAAAGACAATATAATGCGACAGGCTGTTGTACTTGTAGACTACAGACCAAAACATGCAGTATTAATGATGGGAAATATGAATGTGTACCACTTTATAGAATGTTTATATTTCATCCAGGTTCAGTTTCCACTGAGGCTGAAATACTGTTAACATGAAGTTCATACTGAACATAACAGCATTACATTCATACATATACAGCCTGAGTGTTCCAGGCAGAACATCATTAACAGAGAGTAACAGCTCATTTTCAGACATGTGACCCACGTGTTGCCCGTAACCCAAGTATCCGTAAAAATTATCACATATTTTCCGTGTCCTTACATCTCATATATGTACATATATGATGATGTCTAATCTCATATACATATATGAATATAAATATAAATTAAGAACCCAGAGAACATGTGACAAGTCTCCTGTCTTTGTTGACAGCCGCGGTTTTACATTGTATCGCTAGAGTCTCTTTAAATTCCTCAGAAACCGATAGAATTAACGTGCGCTCTTCATCTGAGAGATATGGTGCACGCCCGTTTTATGCATGCACACTAACTCTGATTAAATTAACAACGACTCAATTTACCAACATCTTAACCACCGTCGTAGTACCATTTAACACAGATTGAGGCAGTCAGGGTTTGTCAACCCCGACTTTCCTTGATAACCCTGAGTTAAATCAGGAGGTTAAACTCCCTTCGTAGTACAAGCCTCTGGAGTTTGTTCTGATGTAGTGCTGAGATTCAGTATGTATTTTATTAAGTTGCAGCAGCAATATATAACAATATAACCTTGAGGGGAGAGGACTTTTACTTCTGCTACATATGCATGGTGTTTGTTTGGTGATAATACTGTGTTGTGCATGCCCTTTTTTTTGCAATGAAACATTTTTTACATTGTGGTATTTCTACTTTTACCTAATTAAAATATCAAAGTACCACCAGTTCCACATAATTCAAACACTCCATTGGACAACAAGCATCATAATTAACAGGTGAAGATTAGCAACCTCCTTTTCCTGACTGTTATACACTATAGGCTACAGTGTAGGTATGGATCATTAAAATGCTCTGTAATATCTGTGTTTAATCTCTCTGTTTTCACTTAACAAGGCATGGTGGGATTGTGTGCTCTCGGCTAACTGCACACTGTTAAAACATGAGGCACTCCACTGTAAGACTCAGATACGAAATTGTCTCATTTTTAATTAGTGCACCCAGAGGTATGATAAGCTTCGTTTTACATTTTACGTTTTACAAAGCCTTGAGAACAGACACCTCCAGATTTTCTGATTATTACTTAATCTTCTATTTATACCTTAATTAGAACATATGTTGTTGCACACTGGAACAATTTTGAAATCTGAAAAAAAGATGAGGTTGAACAAGCGATTACCCTTCTGTTACACTCAAGATAATGTATTATGCACATGCAGTATATGCTAAATATGCATGTAAACAGAAGAAGTAATGAATAATAGAGAGAAAACAGAGACTGTCAGTTCCAACTGTCTGCATTACAATTGAGATTCCTGAACAGACACAGGTGTCAGCGGCTGATTGTTTTAGAGTACTAGTGATGCATCAAAAGCAGATTGTAAGTAATAGCCACTCTATATTTATGAATCTGGTTATTAGTAGTATCAACAAAACAAAAAACAGACTTTAAATAAGGCAGATAAAATAAAAACTTCTTCAATATTTCTGAGTCAGTAGGAGAAAACTATTACTCTCACTTTTTAGACACACAGCCCTCAACACACCTGCATAAAATCATCTGAAAGGACACCATGAATAAATTTGTGCTCCACCTATCTTTCTATTATATTCTATAATCAACACACTAACGTGTAATGCTTTGTATGACACGCCTCTCAGGGTGGAGGCTCTGCAGACCCCTGTCGAGTCCTCATCACTGGGACTGTCCACTCGCACAAAGTAATGAGATCATCCTGGGTGAAGTGATGCTGAAAATGAATCATCTCCTCCCTATCCCCTGACGGCACGGTGGGCACATTTCTCTTGGACCTTGTACTCCAAGGCCATCCATCCTCCAGCACCACGCAGGGGCAGTGGTTTTACTCATCACAGGCACAGCCCACCCCCACCCCGCCACCCCCAACAAAAGCACCTGACAAGGAAGCCTGCATCTAATCCAATCATGAGCCATACCAGTCAAATCCAACAACAGTACTGCTATGAGAAATATTATGACTTTTCCATTTTGGGTGCTCATTCACTTGAGGCTTAAATTCTGCCGCAAATTGCTGCAGCCGAGGTCCAGTTATTGTTTAGCCAGGTAACGATCTATATTTGTTGATAACGGTATGTCTGCACAGTAGATACGCAGTGCCGTTGTATCTTCAGGACATGTTTTCTATTAAGAGGAAATGGCTATTTAACTTTAACACAATTTTGCTCTGAGACAAAAGTATAAGAGCATCCCTGTGGGTAATGAAATCACCATGCACAATCAGTGGTGGGGTTGAAGGATGGCAGCGATCTTCATCTATCAGACCTTGCAGACCAGTTTTTATACTGCCTTGATATTAGGACAAAGCACATTGATGAATTCCTGCAAGGGGAGGCTTTTTGCGGACAGGCACAAACATAAACAATCCAGTGCAAGGAAAAAGGAGGTGCAATGTGGCCATGAAGATGGAGCTTAATCTATCACAACTCAGTAAGTGTAATAGGAAAAGACAGTTTAAAGGTTTAGAATAATCACAGACATCTGGAGCTATTTTTCACCACATGAAGGATATGAGGTTTTGAGGAACTGTGCAGAGAAGTGGGCTAGGGCTGGCTAAAATCGGGTGGGGGGGGGGTACAGGTTGCAAGGCTAGGTGACTGACAGTGCCACAGAAGACAAAGTCAACACAGCCAGGCTGTGGGGGACAAACACCCAGCAGAGGACAAACAGGCCTTTGACCAGGTGACCTGCTCCAGAGAACGAGGAGTACATCACACGGTCTAAAAGCAGCCACAACAAAGCCAAGGCCTGTATTTGTGATGGATGACTCACTCTGGTCACACATATCCACATGAATAAGCCTACTGTGGCTATTTACCATGCAAATTTTCACATAAAAAAGCAGGACGAGCTATGCTACTGTTGAGGTACCAGTTTATTGCGAGTGTAAGCAGCTCATCACACGATTGGTTCATTGCAAATCCATTTAGTGTGCAGTGCATTAATCATGCTGCAGGCTGCCAAGGTTCACCATTTATGCTACTCTGTAGATTACAAGCGAAGGGTATTGGAAATTCTGCTTAATAGCAAGGAAGCTCTCATTATGCTCTCTGCATTCATTCATTTTTCCAGTGTTGCGTGCGGTGTTACATACATGCTCAAAGAGGGGAGCAGCTGACTGATATAGTATGTGCACAGAATCAGCAGAGACTAGTATATGAGTTTCTGCCTTGTCTGCAAGCTAAGCATTGCAGAGTTTAAAGGTATATTACTGGGCTATTTGTGAAATAGCTTGCTGTACAGTAGATATAGATATCATTATGAGATTCTCAATCTCCCCATCAAACTCCCATGGGCTCTCTCTCAATTACATTCTTCTGGCAGAGCTGCACTGAGTGGAGTTCTGACATTATATTCAGTGCTAATGTGCTGTTAGGACATCACAGAGTAAGATTGCATTACAAAAGGGATATATGAATTAACCCTGATGTAAAAGTAGAGCACAAATTCATACACACACAACACTCGCTAAATGCACCCCACACATACATACACCTACCTCAGTGTACGGTTACTGATTAGATTAATAGTTTTCCATTACAAGACATGCACAAAGAAAGCTGCTGATAGTCAAAAGTAATTACGGTCATTTAGGGAGTGTCACACTTGATCATAACTGACCCCATCTATTGAAGCAGGAGCTGAGTGCTGAAAATGTGTATATTAAAAATAGCTATGCTGAACACGGAGCATATGGATTCATGAAACATCACACACACTCACATTGTTTGTCAACATCAGATAGGACTAAAGACAGAATTTGATGGATGGAGGTGCCAGAGATAAAGTAATTTCCACTAACTTATTCTAGCTGCTGTGAATAAGAACAGGCAAAGGCAAGCTGAACAGGTTGCTACACAGACATACTGTAGAATACATTTGGTTTGTACTGTATAAGGGCAAGAAAGCAAAAGTGTAAAGAAATGAATTGAACAGTATTAATCTAGGCTGCAAATGTTAGCATGTATGGCTAACTAGCTTACAATCTAGCATGTTAACTAAGCACTATACATCTAAGGAACTTTGACCAGACATCCCAGTTTTTCCTTGAACGACTCAAGCTGGGTGTCTTGATTCAGAAGCATTGTATGAACTTTGTTATTATTACCTAACCAAATGTAAAAACATTAACAATGCACGACAATTCAACACTCACTGGTCTGCACAAGTGTAAATCAATGTGTCATTGTCAAGGCTGTTAGCCCATGAGTCGAATAAACTATGACACTGACAGCTCTATCTTACAGAACCTGTCAGTATGCTAACTGTTAGCTGTCATACCAAAGAGACAGTTGATCTTCTCTAAAGAGTTCTGAGAGGCTTACTCATTCCATTGTAAGGAACCTGACAACTAAAGTGTTGTGTTCATTGTGTTCATGGTGTTGAAAGATGCACTCAGTAGGAAATAACTGTCCCCCATCCTGATGAAAACACCTATGATGCTTGCATACATGTGGACTAAATAGAATTTGGGTGTTAAGGATTAAAATAGCCCCACTCATAACAGTGCATCCACTGTGAGAAAACCTGTCCTGGATGGTACTATATGTGAGTATAGGTTAATGTTAGCAGCTCTGTGCAGCTCTTTAGTAGAGTCAAACTCATTAACTGAGACAGCTTTTTGCTGCAGTGATGTGTACATCAGCTAGTCCTCATCCTCAAAGACTTTTCCCAAGTAACACTAAAGGTGAAGCATACTGTTTGAAAATGTGAACTGATCAAAACTCCAACCTGTCTTGCTTGCTTATATATATATTATTATTATTTTTCCCCAACCATGGTTCATGGCTGCTCTGAAATCAAATGGCTCCTGCAAATGTAGTTTGATTTACATTCTGCAAGGGTAACTATTAGTTGTATATATTGGCAGAAAAACGATGTGAAGGCAAGGGATAAAATATGCATTCCCATCAAAGACAGAAACTTCCTATTCCAGATAGTAAAATCCATACATTGCTCTAAGGCACAAAGCTGCTCTAAAGGCTACACAGCATTCCCCACCAATATGTCCTCAGCTGGGATAAACTAACACTTCATGCAAGTCTAGGTTTTATCTGACTGACTGCCAATCTTACTTTAGCCCCTTTCCTCCCAAAAATCCACACATCACTCAACTTATAAAGCATGCTTTTGAAAGTCTTGGAAGGACATAAATTATTCCCTTGGAAAACACATTTTTTTGGATTGCCATTCTAATGATGGGCTGATACTCCACCTGTTAGGAATATCATCTATTTAGGATTTTTGCAGTAAGTGTCTGTGTGACAGGTTCATATTACAGGCTTTCTATCAGTGTGGTGCAGGTGTTGCTCGAGTTGAAGCGGAGTCTGTTTTTGAAAATGTGCACCACCGCTAATGTGTTAGTGATGCCGGTGCAACAGAGGATTTGTTAGAGGAAACTAAGCTCAGCTCCCATCTACTTTCTGAGGTATTATCCTCAGACATCTTTCCCTCACACCTCAGAGTCTGACTGAAAAGCCTGTTTGTAAATTCCCAAACTTCACTGTGGTGTATTGGTGGTTTGTGCAGATACTGAGTATCTGTTACTTTATTTAGACTGCGGATAAAACTTCTTTCCCTAAAATTATTTTGAGAGTGTGCAGGTGTTTACTTTCAATATTGCTTTGGTAATCCTGTCCTGGACTGCAGCTATAAACTAAAAAAATTTAAATCTGGAATATTAGCATAAGCACAGAGGTGCTACAAAACACCAAGGCTCTTACAGTTGCAAACAGCCTCCTGACAAACATTAATAAAAAAAAAACAAATGATATATTTGAAAATTTATGACAGAAAAAATTACTTTGCTGCTTTCCAAAGAGAAATATGTTTCTTGGCTAAAAAGATTAGGCTTAAATCATGGGTGACCAGTGAATGAAGGTGGCCATCTTACATAAGAGACAAGCAATTAAAGTCGATTTGTGCAAAATCCAGATACAATAACTGACGGGTTCACAGCCAGGTTCATATGAATAATTGATTGTAAAAGGTATTGTTGTGGAAAACAACAGCAGAGGCAGGAATTATTTATGGAATTGTGTATAAGTTGACCAATGGAATGTATAGACAGCACTTTGCTTGTGTTGGACTATTTTTAGCATGAGAGGGGACCACACAAGCAAAAAAAAAGATGAAAGTAGATCCCAGTTCAGTATGGTACAGTACATGGTAATTCTATTCACTGTTGCTCAAAGCAGAAAAACTGAGGGCTCTGATTTATTCATAAGCCGGGCTTCTTCTGCCAGGGAGCATTAGACAAAGGCAGATCACACAAAGGTAAAAGTTCTGCTGAGAAAAGCATATTACAAATACAACAAATCAAACCAAGGTGGGAACAGTTTACATGTTGCACTGCACAGGTTTACTTTATTTGCTGAACTCAACATTTGACCAACAGACTTTTAGTATAAAAGAACTGAGCAAATGGTTTTTTGTCTGTCCTGTTGGTCAGGTTCTTTCATTAATTCCAATACTATGGTGTAAAATGCTCCTCTACTCGCTTTATGGTGTCTTGCAGCTCCATGTCAGGAATGATTCTAGCTACAAAGTCTTCATCAAGCTTCTGTCAGTCCCTATCAGCAAGTGAAGGTCACCACTCTGTCCTGCTTTACCTAGCCTCCTGCAGCCCCACCACATGTTCTCACACTGCACCTTAAGCCTCCCTCTGAATCTCTCCTGACTACTGTGGCTGAAGATCACAAACATGGCCTTCGTCTCAGTCACTAATAACAGAATGATGTTTAATGATGATAACAGAACTGCAGCGTTGGCCTTTCTAAGAGCCAATACTGATACCAATACCTGGGATTTTGCAGGATTGTTAAATATGTTTGTAGCTTACAGTTGCAATTATTTCATGTTTATCCAGAATTAAATTCATAAAGACTCAGACACATTTTAGATACAGGTCAAAAAGTTTATCCACTGAGTTACAGACTAATCAGTGTGTTTTAGGTTCAATAGCTCTTAAAGGCATTACAAATACATAAGAACTCTAAATAAAAGTTTTTGCCGTAAAAATGACCAGCATGTTCTGATTGAACGGGCTGTTTGAGACAGTTATGGTCAGAAAGGAAAGGATCAGTTAATAGGTTGGTCATTAAACAGAAGATCAATGTGGAACTATTTTGATAATGAATTAATTGTTTGAGTCACTTTCCAAACAAAAATGCCAAATATTTTCTTGTTTCAAATTGCTGCTTTTCTTTGTTTTATATGATTGCAAATTGATCTTTAGGTTTTCTGGATTAGTGAGATAAAACAACACAGCCAGGGCTCTGTGAAATTCTGATTTACTGACATTTATATCTCTTCATAGCAGTGAAGGTTGACGAGAGTGTAAACCAAATTCACAATATCAATTATCAGATGAGCACCATTTTAAGGACCTTAAGGACAAAAGAAAGTAAAACTTCATTTTTAACAGTTGAATCCTTAATAGACTGGCCCATCTGGTGTTTCTCTGGTGACATTTTTTCTCCAAGTTATTAAATTCCTTCAAAATGACTAAATTCCTAAATTCCAAAAAAAATAATTTGCTGGTTGAGCACTTGCCAACACATTTGACTCTATCTGTTGATAGACAACAGCCAATCAATAATCACACCTTAATAATCACAGTTCCTCACTGAATTCATTTAAAAGTGACAACAATCAAATTAAATGGCAGCATCAAATAATGTATGCTGTCTCTGGTGTGCATTTTTTCATTAAGTAACTGGAGCCTCCATGACCAAAGGGTTATTTTTAATAAAGAAAAATTACTTTTAATCCAGAGCCTGTGGGGGCTCACATGTGTGATCAGGTCAGTTTGATCCATATCCCTCCAGTCCTTCACTCCATCTGATATTACTACACACAACAAGACCAAGGAGGTAAAATGGACCCACCCATTCAGATATTTCAAAATATTAGAAATTAGCCAGCACACAAAGCAATACTACCAATATGACAGAATTTGTTGGTTGGTTACAAAGGATAACTGGTTGATAATTAGTTAAAGATTTCTGAAACCAAATTTAATTCAGCACCAAGAGATAATTAGATCATATACAAAATAGATTTTAAAATTGGTTATCAGTTAGATGTATTTTTGATATTGTTTACTGATTTTCATCAGCATTCATTTGGAGTTGTGCTTCTGGCCATCCAGGAAATGTTAAGTCCAATATTTACTCTCCTGTTAGCATCACTCTCTACCAACGTCTGAGAAAAAACGATCTGACTAGCAATTAATTGTTCATGTTCTAAATGCCCACAAGCTGAACTAACCGTCTTTTTGTTGTTTGGTGCCGTGCAGTTAGAGTACAATGGATTTATCTGAGCGTTTTTGCTAGGTTGATGAAAGCAGTGAGACTGAACCAAACTTTCACACAAGCAGACCAAAACTATTACCAAAACAACTGAAGAATGCAGAGCTTGGTGATAATTCTCTGTGGATACATCACTACAAATGACCCCTTCCGCATTACACACATTTATTTGATACATTGTTGATTGATGCATCTATTCACTTTAACCATGTTGCCCAGGCCAAGTGTGTAGTGAATTTCAGTGGCCAAACTGTGCAGATGCTTTTTATGCAAGATCATAAACTCTAGATTTTCAAGGTGGTTGTGTTATTACTTAATACCCAGGTAGAGGTGTGGTAGTGCCACTGAGGCAATTTCCAGGTGTAGCATCTCCTTTAGAAATAACACAGCCATCACTTTTACTGTGAAACTTCACAGTAAAATGCAACATAACCATGTCATGGTAGGAACTGGCCATCTGTCTGGCTGCTGGCCAAGGAAGTATTTTACTTGGAGAATAGAAGCAACTGACAGATGCCTGAGCAGCAACACAGCATTCATCAAGGCATCTGCGGGCTGTGAATACAGAGGCCAGCACTGCTTGTATCCACCTGCAGCCATTAAGACTGCCAAATCCCAGGCATGAGAGGAGCTGGCTGAAGCAGTACTCTGGTATCACAGACCTGACCCGGCTAGACAACAGTCAGCTCTGGGTGTTAAACCACCCCATCCGCTCCATACATCACTGTTATCTCTATCACCCCTGTGAAGATTAGCCTTCAGCCTGCACTACCTACCTGTTCAGACTGCTACTGTTGAGCAAGAACCTGAGCAACATGAGGTGATAACATTAAAAAAACAAGCTCTTTGCTCTGAAATATGAAGGAATGCACTGACATGTGCAGAATGCCTTTTCCACATCGTCCACAATAAATACAGTACAACACTCTAAATAACATGTTTTAATTACTGGCCTGAGCTTTTAGTGTGGATTTACATCATTAAAGCCATTCAAATTAATTTTATACAATTTATCACTGTGTTCCTCTCTATTGAATAAAAGACTGGCGGATTAAATGAGTCCTCATTTTGCTTGGGTTCCCTAGAATCACAGTGAAGAACACCTGAAAGATTCCTAGATGCCAAATTGGGAAACAATGTGTATGTGCTTATTTTGCAGACACAGAGAATGCAAAAAGGAAAAAGGAACCTGGTGGCCGAAGTCTGTTCGCCTCTGTCATTATGTGGAGCTGAGGATGTGAAGGGGCCCATATGTATTCTCTAGATGACCCTCCTGAGAGTAATCGACAGGGCTACATAAACGTGGCAGGTTTATTAAGTCAGTGCTTAGAAATTAAGCCTCAAAGTGGCATATTAATCATCATTCCACTAGACTAAGTGACAGAGGAGTGTGATCATTGAATACAATTTGGGGGGGGTATTGCATTTGAATGAAAATGGCTAATGGCATATTTATTATGCTGTAGTACTTTCCTGGGTGGGAAAGGGGTGAGTGAGTGAGTGTGTGGGTGTGAGCGTGTGAATCAGGGGTAATTTCCCTTTTAATGATCCTTGTATATCAGCACAAAAACAAATAACATGAACGGCTTGAGACATCTGAAGACAGAGGTGTGGTATTTATCAGCTACAGCACTTAAAATGTGACATAAACACCAGAGAACTAGAAGCAATACACCCAGGACACACACACACACACACACACACACAGTCACTAGATGAAATACTGTAGGTGGGCACAATAGATGTTTTCAAAGCAACTGTTATCAAGGTCTCTATCATAAACTCATTTTAAATTAGTATTTAGAATATTTGAATCTATATTAGGGTTATAATGAGTGTGCTTCGGGGATATTTTTCAGAAAAATTTTCCCATGTTTTTCTCACTGTACTTTTCCAAAATAACACGTGAGAAAAACACCAGTTCATGAAAAATCACCTAGAGCAAACCTCTGTTCACCGTCTCTGACGTCTCTCACTCGCTGCAGGTGTCTCTTGCACTTCAATCTGATCATGTACATAATGGAATGTAGAAACAAACCTGTACCTTAACCACCATCCTCTGCAAATATGGGTGTACCTTATGTGCATCTTGAAAACTGAGTAATTCTTGCTGAAACGGTCACATTAACGGTAACCCCTTTCCACAACACGGGTTGTCCCTCTTTATTTTCACTGTGCGCTGCAGCCTGGTGGAATGCGCAAAGGATCACGATGTTTCACTTGTACGGAACAGACACTGCTGGTTGCTCAGTCCCAACTTTCTTTGAAACGGTTAAAAACGGGGGTATATAAGAAGGTATAAGGACCATCAAAGGCGATTGTCTTTCACGGTTACACGATACATGTGCAAACGCGTGGCAAAGGAAAGGCGGTAAATTATCTGAGGGCTGCAACGTGCTGGCAGGCAGGCAGGCGGGATACACACTGAACTCTACAAAGATCGCACACTATTGCGTGGCACAATAACTTAGATTGCCTTACCTGTTCAGGAGAGTAGGCACGACAGGAAGCAAAGGAGAGCGGAGAAGAGGCTGTCGGGGCAGAGCGCCGAGCTACACACAATCTGCAACGTGGATGAAAGGTCTGCTAGGCGTCCCAGCAGTGAACTCCAAAGTGAGTCTGTTCTTTTTTTTCCACGCCAATAAAGGACAGCGTGATTCAGACCACTCCCCCTTATATCAAACTATTTCCAACAGTTTCCTCCTCATCGCCGTGACATCTCATTCAACATGCATTTCACAGTGTATGCATGCGTAATATCTGGTGGCCTGTTTGCTATGAGGCAGCAATGTTCTACTGTCACCAAAATGTAGATCAGAGATTCTTTACAAGTCATTGAACAGACAGCAGTGTGTACATCACTTCAACACCTACATGCTAACAGATGATGGTATTAATTATTACATACATTTTATGCATTTTAGGTGCAGATCATTGGGACCCACATTCCTCCATTCGTGGGTCTAAAAAAATATCAGCAATAAAATCACAGTTTGTTTTTGTTAGTAACAGCCCAAACATGTGCTGTCTTCATAATTTTGCTCATAACACAACAACAATATTTAAGGATTGTAAATTTGCCATTTTTATCAAACAACAACAACATTGCGATATCACCAAATTTTATGTTGCAATCATTAACATGTAGGCAAATAGCTGCTTATTTACACAACAGGAAATCACAGAGCACCAGCTAGTCACTAATTGCCTGTTTGCTGTTTGATGCTAAGTGAAGTGGCTTTTTAGAAGTCGTCAGCTGAAAATAGTTGGTGCTGCTCCCAAAAACAACACTGTGAACGCAGAGAGATTGAAGTAAAACAGTAAAGCTGTAGTTCCGATGACTGAACAAGGAGCTCAAACTCACTATAAAGCTGAGGGAGCGGTGGATTCAGGTGATTATTCTCTGTAGGTTCATCAGTACAAGTAACCACTCTCATATTGTTACACTTATGTTATTTGATACAATATTTTTATTTTTTTTTAAAATGCCACAACCACACAAAAGTTCACTCGTTATGTTAGCTAGCAAGCTAATGGTAGTGACTTAAAAAGTCAAGTAAATTCATTATAATATTCTTTCACATGATTGCAATCACAGTGGGTAATGTTTCATGAAACTATTTCATGAGACAAATTTTACAGGTATACATTAGTACTAAGAGTAACAGTAGTATCCTATCAAAGTAACAGATTGGTAAGTGCACCCTGGTCATTTCTGACACAATTTTCTTAAAGCATAAACAGTAAATAAAGAAGCTGAATGGGTGGATATCCAAAAGAAATATCTGAAATGCTGAAATAGCTTTATCACCAAAAAATTGCAAATAATAATAAACAAGTATTCCAATCCCTTTGGGGTTTTTTTGTCAAATAAATCTTTGATTTTATTGTGTGTCTGAAAATCCTTCCACTCTGGACCAAAACCAAAATTAGGGTGCTGCACCTCATCCTCTAGTGTCACCACTCTGAGAATTTCATGCTCTCTGCTCAAATTTGATTTATTTGTATTTCTTCTTTATTTAACCAAGGTAATGACTTTGAGCCTCACCTATTTTTTTAATTTAGTTCTGGGCAAGGAAACAATTTCTGACAAACAAAAAAAACCCAACTTCATTTAGAAACAAAGATAAAGCCAAGTAAATTAAAAACAATCAAGATAATTAAAAATGCACAAGGACTGAAAGAGAAGAAGATGCCCTTGAAACCCTGTGGTAAAATTAAAAATATGAGTTCTGAATTGTAAATAACTGCTAAGATAAAGCTCTTTGTGTAAGAGATTGGAAGAGAATGGACTGCTTTGCTTAAATAATTGTTTCTGAATTTGTTTGGCTTTTCCATTGTCTAGTGACAAAGTACTTCTTGGTTTGGTAAGTTCCATGTTCAGGATACTCTCAGTACAAATAAATTTCAGCATGTCTATATTCTTAATGAAAATGTGGCAGTCCTATCCAATTCTAGACTTCACAGTACATTAGGGAGATTATGTTATTACTAGCATGATGAAGAAAATGATAAAAAAGGCTGAACTGTTTCACATTTTACAGGGGCTTTTCTCTTTGTCCAGACAATAGAAGGGAAGAATTTGGTTCCTGGCCTCATTTTGAGGACCTTGGCCATTAAAGCAGGAGAAAGAGAGAGAAGTCATTATCGTTACAGATAATAACTCCAGGGGCCATTCATATAAGGACAAATCCCAGAGGAAGGTACGCCTGCAGTATGCACATCATTATCAATATAGTCAACTCCCTTGTGAAATTCCACCCCCCCAAAATAGAAAGGAAGTGGCAAGGGTAGATCTCAGTTTCATGATCTGTGGAGAATGTGCTCAGGATCCAGGAATACAAACTACACCAAGGGCAAATATGCAGTTATCAGAAGCGTCTACATAATTAAAGTATTCATTTCGTGTAATTACTGCCTAATCCAGTGGGACACCAAGTGTTACATTATGAACTTCCTGATATTGAACAACCTGGGCAAGTGTTGCAGAGCTTAGTAATATTAGATAGATTCAATCACTTGGGTGAGAAAGTGACTTTTGGACTCAGGGTCCAAAGTCAGTGTCAGTCACTGCCTATCAGGTATTGTTTCCAAGGAGGCAAGTGCAGCTTGCTTTCTTAAGAAGTTCCAAGAGAAACAGAAGGTTTAATTTGGTCCAAATCATAGTTGAAAGTGTTCTGTTCACCAGGTCAAAATAATAGCAAACCAGGGAACACATCTCATGAGCTCAGAAGTAACTTGTTTATTGGAAGAGGTCTGGGATCACGTCAACCTGCCAGGTTTGAATTTTAAGTGGTAAAAAATACCTGGATGGGTTTTTTTTTTTTTTTTTGTATAACATAACACATTTGTCTTTCTTTGGTACAGTCTATATGGTTTTGACTTTATGTTGGTCTGAAAAAATAAAGGGAAAGGTACCATATATGAACATGACTGAAGATTTATATTTATGAGAACTGCTGCCATCAGACACCATCATCTATATACAGTTGTATGTCACCCAACACCAGTCCTCCCTCCCCTTGCTGGCAGTGTGTTTAAGGTGTGACAGGTTGTGTTCCCACATCATTTATTTCCCCCAAATCTCGAAGAAAGGGGAAGACACCTGTAGCATACAGCTACCTCTCAGATACCGGTCCAGTGACAGGGATAGCTGGAATTTCAGCCCAAAATTTACACAAGATATCATGGGGCTAGGAATAAGGTGTATGTACCATACATGAACACATAGCACGCAGGACACGAACCCCTGGTATACAGTGTCAGAGTTCTCTGCATTGCACATAATGCTTCATGAATTAAAATTACCAGGGAACTCCAAAATGTGTTAGGTAATATCATGTAGCAGTAGGGGAGACCGGGGCATGTTATCACACTTTTCACACTCCTCTATAAATCTTGGAATCAATATATTGTATTGATAAAAACAGCATACCAAATGAAATAATAAAGGCTCGTGTACATATTTTGCATTCACTTCATTTTCATATCTTGTTTAATTATAGAATTATAGGCATATGAATAGTGAGAGTTAACATGTAACACATTGCCCCATCAGTGGGTAAGTTGTCACACTATGTGGGGGTAAGATGACACATTGGATTTTACAACACAGCAAGAAACAATTTATATTATAGTGTTTTTTGTTTTTTACTTTAACTTCGAAATTAAATTCAGCTACGGAAAACATTCAATTAATCACTGAACTTTAATAAATTCCTCAAGTTTTCAAACAAATAAAACATGTAAAACATGCACTGGATTCAATGGATTTCTCAATGGAATAGCTCTACTGAACAAAGACAAGGCACAGGTACTCATTCTCATCTGGTGCAAAGGTATCTGGACTTTCTAGAGGAACTACTTTTAAACAAAATTAACTTTCTTTACTGTTTTAGATTTGGTTCTCTGGGAAAAAAAAAATTACCTTGTGACTCCTTTTCAGTCTTAAGGGCCTTCTTCATCCTCTTTTACTTTGTTTAAACTTCAAATTCAGAAATAAGTCCAACCACGGGGAAAAAATATCAATTAATCATTTTACTTGAATCGATCCTGAAATGAGGCCATGAAACAATCAGTTACAACTGAAAGTGGAAAATCATTCCAAACAAACTTAACAAACAAAATGAAACCTGTCAATTTTCCCGTAGTATTGTGCTCTTCCGTCTCTCTCTCCTCTTCTGTCTCTTTCTGCAGGTATTTCTGCCTCTGGAGCTGTAGAGTCTGATCTGTGATGACAAGTCTCCTACTGCTCCTACAACTCCACTCAACACTTGCTTATACTGCTATTAGTTGTATTGCTATGTTAGCAGTTAATACTTTAATTACCACTACTATCATTACTACTACTGTATTACTGGCATCACCTTACATTTTATTGGAACTCGTGTTATGCTATGTTCTTCTCTCACTATCCTCTCCCCCCACCCCACCCTCTCTCCTTCTTAACCCAACCGGTCAAGGCAGATGGCCGGCCACCCTGAGTCCGGTTCTGCTCGAGGTTTCTGCCTCTTAAAAGGAAGTTTTTCCTTGCCACTGTCACCTAGTGCTTGCTCATGGTGGGATTTGTTGGGTCTCTCTCTGTAAATACTTATTTTAAAGAGTATGGTCTAGACCTGCTCTATATGAAAAGTGCCTTGAGATGACTTTTGTTGTGATATGGCACTATATAAATAAAATTGAATTGAATTGAATTGAATTATTCAAACAAATCCCAAGTCACATGTGACAGCTTGCCCCAAAATGCCATGTTTTCTAATAATGTTAGCTATATCTTAAAGTTAACTTAAAGCCTTCCTCTAACTAATCAAAATGCACAATTACTGAGATTTTTAACAAGAAGAAGATGATTATTGCAAAAAATATCAAGTTGGTATTTTTTACTTTTGAATGTGAAAAATGGGACATTGGTGCTCACCTTAGTTAACCATGTGCTTTGCTTTTCTCAGACAAGATATGACATCAGACCACATAGAGGCACAAAACTAGTATTTCATTTTTAAGTAGCGCCCTCTGGTTTTAAAAATATTAACAGTGTGACAACTAACCCTACATAAATCTAATTATTGACAGATGGAGACAGAGTTTGAAAAAGATCATTCCTTTGATAGCACATTCACATGTTTACTGTGCATGTGCAAAAAGATGTAACGTACTGTTGTTGACTTGTGCCATAGAGCCACTCAAAACTCCAGAAACTCCAGTGTCATCTACCCTGAAACTGCAGTGTTGTATTGCTGCTGGCACTGTAACGTGCTTATATCTGTACACAGCAAATTTCTGGAGTTAAATAATCTGGAATTGGACAAAAAGTGTTAAATTAAAAAAAAAAGTGTTAGATTTAGACTACACCTTGTGTTCACAGATACTCTTTTGTGGTGTAAGACTTCGGTGTTCATTCACTGAGTGTTGAGGAGCATGATTCGACCTGTGTGTGAGTCTTCACTTGGACATTGTGTGTCATTAGACAGGTAAGAGTGCCATTTTACCTCTCAAACTACTATGAAGCTTAGCGGAAGTTCAGTCAGAAAGACTATTTCCCCTATGTCTCTTTAAATCTGACGCTCCATTCCCTCACTGATCAGCGCACTCTCCTGCTCTCAGCCAATCACAACCAAACACACTCGCCTCTCGAGCAATCACTGGTTAGCTGTCAAAGTTTAAAATGTTCTCTCTCCCTGCTGTCATTCAGCTGTCTTTCAGCAATGAAACCATGCGACCCACCTCCACCCCTGCACCACCCCATCTGCAGACACCATGCACCTTCTTCTACCTCTCGATTGAAGTTCCCTCCACGAAGACCTCTTCAGGTTCTATCCTCCACCACCACCACCAGGTCTAGGCTCCAGGGGAAGTCCTCAGCCTGTGGGAAGCCACGGCCAGGCTCGCCAGCTGTCCGAGGCGATCCTCTTCCTTCCGGGGTCTAATCGCCATAGCCTGCTTGTCTCAATAAAATCACCTTTCATGTTTAACTTATATTGGTCTCATCATTTAGTCTTTCTGATTGAAATATTACTAACTAAATATGTTACAGGGGATTTTCTGTTAGCTTAAAATATGTTTTGTTTGGACAAACTTGCTAGCTAGCTGCTGCCTCAAACTTGTTGAACGTGCAAACTGACGTTATGCTGCCAATTGTTTTTGTGTATACTGTAAGTTAGTTGATGTTAGCATACAGCATCTCGACTTCTATCAACATATTTACCAAACATGTTTTGTTTCCTTTAGATTTAACGGCAGGCTGCATGGCTAGGATGGTAATGGACTCAGTATATGTATTAAACAAATGCTGACAAGCTAATGCCTCTTTAATTTTCTCAAATTGTCTCCAATGTTGGCGAGACTATTTCAAGTAATTGGCAGAGACCAGTTCCTAAACCTACTCTGTCGAACAAATAAGCAGTTGATCTGGTTAATAAAGTCAGGCTAACACAATACTTGAAAACGTTTATAGATTAATATCACGCTAAACATTCAACAGCTCATTAACAGCTACCACAAACACTTTTGTTACAGTGATCAGGGAAAAAGAAATATGTGATACTGGAAGAAATCAGCTTCTCGGATTCCATCAGTAATCAGTAAGTTAAACCTGCTGATGATGGTAATGATGATGAATATTTCTGTTTTATTTTTGTTCTAATATTTTGTCATGAGCCAATGAATGATCATAAAATATCTACATATGATGTTATGTCATGATGTTATTTGTGATCCTCAGGCTTGGGGAGGAAGACACTTCATCGTCTTGCAGCAGGAGGCTTAAATCTAACAGACACATTGTCCATCTCAAGCAGTCTAAGCAGTGACACTGGATGTGTCAAGTGATACTGGATGACAACTGTCATGGACAGCACATGTGCAAAAAATGTAATTTTACTTATTTACATATTTTTACACTTTACTCTGACTTCTGAACCAGTATTAAACAAATTGGGGTTAAGGAATTGAAAAAGCATGTATGGTCAATAGATTGCGATAGTTGTTTTGGATAAAATGATGTCCTATTTTATATCAATTCTATTTAGACAGTGGAGCAGATTCTCACTTCTGAGACAGCACGGATGGCTGTGATTTGGCAAGACTTCCTGTTGATGTTTGGTGCAGAGACTGCTTCTGGAAAAATGGAATACCTGTTTAAAGACAAGGTGATCCAAGAGCCAGAACACTCAGAGAGACACGTCTACAAAAAAAAAAAAAAAAAAAAAAAAAAAACAGTTGAAATCTACCCTGAATGAAGAATCTAACTCTGCTGACTATGAGATTTGAAGCAAAACATACATTTTGTGTGAAGAACTGTGTGAAGAACTTCAAGAATTTGACAGTATCACTTGCAAGGAAACACCAGTTTGCAGTTGTTTATCTTTTGAAATGGTTGTTTTTAAAACATGTTGAATTTGGTCCAGTTAAAATGTGTTTTCTTGAAATACTAGAATATATAGAAGATATAGCTGCATATCTTGACATTGATTCACAAGCCATTGTCAACCTTACAAACTGGGTCAAGTGTTGTGGAGTTCAATATTGTGTTAGCCTCTTTGTTTGCACAGGCACTCATGAAAACATACCCATGTTCTGCAATATAACCATGCAATATAATCATTTTGCACAACGATAAAGTGTTTTTTTAATTTTTTTTTTAAGTTGAGCATTAAACTTGATATCCTATGGTTGTGATTCATATGTTTATGTTGTGTCAGAGTGTTGTATTATTTAATTTATCAGTATTGTTGGCTTAATGGAATCTCTATGGTACTAACCCTTGCTTTTATGCACATTTTTATGTACTTGAATTACAGGTTTAAAGTCAAACTCATATTAACACAATCCAAAGATCAACTCCCAGAAAAGAGTTACTTTAACTCTGCCTGAGAGTGTATTCAGTGGTCTCATGTGTACACTCAAACTGAGTTGATTTGAACTCCCACAGAGTTTATTCAAAAGGCCAGAATTTGCTGTGTATTTATGTGTGCAGTGTGGTATGCATTGAGTTGTATGTGACAAAGACCTGGCTTTGTTGTTGAATACATAAAGGGCGATTTAGTCTTGAATATCAACCAAATCTCATTGATCGACTGTAAAGAGAAAATGAGCCAGCTGCCTTTTGATGTCCTTTTGTCATTTACATAATCACATTCATTCAGCAAGGGTTAAATTGAAAACATGAAAGGCGAGGAGCCACCATATGAGTTTACACCATTTTATTTTTCTCACTGTTCCATTACAAAGAAGCATACCACACTGCAGCATGTAATTTATTCGATTATTGTTTGATGAAAACAGAATATCTGTGAAGTGCAGACTCACTGTGTACACTCAGTGCAGATTTATAATTAGTTAGTTTTAGTTATCAGTATAGTATAAAAGTCCTGGTGCTTTGTGTCATGCTTGTAGTCTCTCACTGAACATCTGTTGTACTTGTGATTATCTGATCCCAACTTATTCCACACAAAAAGAAAAATACAAGTATAATCAAAGGGAACTATCAGGCAAGTGTTGTTACTGATTTATTGCATCTAACTTTATCTATTTAAAGAAAATGCACAGTCACTGTACTACCTATGAAGAGGTTGTCTCTTTGAAAAAGTTGAACTGTTTTGATTTTCTGCTTTCTGCATTGTCACTAGCTATAATAGGCAGCTGAGAAAACACAACTCAGATGTATCCACTGTACATTACCTACCCAGCACCAAACAGCTGATACAGTTAGCAACTAGCTGGTTTTGTGGTTAATTAAGGAGCCAGATATTTCCTTCAGGGTTTGGTAACCAAATCATTAATCAACTGGATTAAAGTACATTCCAAATGAATGTTAATGTTGCTTTATGTCAGCTGCATGTGTTGCTATCACTTTCTCTATTACAAGTTTATACCATGATAACATATCAATGTTGTCTTTACAATTTGTTGTGCTACCCCCAAGTGGCCAAATATGGTTTAAACATTTAAATAACATATAGATAAGCATTAAATGTCACCACTTCAGTCAATATAATAGTTAGAAAAACAAAATGAATTAAAATAATTAAATATTACAGATACAACAGCCAGCCAGACAAAGGTGGGCAAGAATAGTTTTGGGACGACCTAGCTAGTCTTTGCCAACAACAGAGGAATATGCCTCCTGATAACAACAAGTTTTCTTATTTACAAGCTTTGTTTTTTTAGCTATCTAGCTAACCACTGGTAAGCTATATTCAGTTAAGCGACTAGTAGTTAAGTCTGTAGGCTGCTTGTTAAACCACAATATGTGGTTTTTATTTCCATGTAGAGAATATAAGATATAACGTGTTGGAAGGACCCTTTTAGCAGAGATGTTCTGAGTAATCTAAAGTAACTTACTAATTGCTTTTGCTCTTATAAGTTTTGCTGTTGCTCTACAGCAGGGGTGCACACACTTTTTCAGCACACGAGCTACTTATAAAATGACCAAGTCAAAATGATCTACCTACTATAAAAATGCAAAACATTATTTATATTTGTATTTATTTATATTGCACAATATAACTCTATACATTTTTTGTCATTATCTCACTCTGATGACTTGCACTGAATGGAATCAGTCAGGGATGCATAGTCCCAGACAGTAGCTGCTGATAGCCAGCCTCAAACACACTTCCAAATGATCATCAGTTCTCAGCTCGCTTTTCGGAGGGAAGTCAGTGTCATAGTTTTTGTGAACAGTCCGAAAATGACGCTCCACATTTCCCTTCTTCAGAATAGCAATGGTAGACTGGCAGATGAGGCAAACACACGTCAAATATGACATTGTGAAAAAAAATCCTCCTTCCATTCCGTATGGAAGTCATAGGTTTTTGGCTTCTTACTTGGTCCAGCTCCCCCACTCATTTTATACCCTTTCATAAGTTTAGAAGAAATAAATTGGAGGCTAACTGCCTTTGCTTGTATACGTATGCGTGGTGACCCATCTGTCAGAAAAGATCAGATGTCAGACTGGCTGCCCTGTATGTCTTTCAATTGACAAATTTCATAGTGAGGATGGATGACAGCCCATCTCATCACTTTCCAATAGCAACTCACTGTTGCCCTGAAGAAGTACCACTGAGGGCCGAGTTTTAGAATCAGGTTGAGTGGGCATGGTTGTTGGAGGCAGCAGTGGTGTGTCTTCCTCCTTGAGTCTTGCTCGTTTAGAAAACTGCATTAAAGAACTTTGTTTAGCCATATTTCCTAGCCCAACGCTATGCGGAAAAGTCCACTAGCTTAGCTGACCATAGTTACAGTTGCTAAGGTAGAATTGGACAGTGGCCATTTAAGGGAGAGCTTAGCAAAGGGTCAATTAGGGTCAGCAGTTCTATTTTAATCAGATGGCAAATTAAACACTAATAACAATAAGTCAATTTTAGATTTACTTCTTTTCTCATATGAGTTTTAATCTAAAAAAATGTATTTAAAAAAATGTATTTACTCAAACTGATGCATCACGTTGAGTAAATACATTTTACATTTTACATTATTGGCTACGTGTCTGCTTCAACCTGTTTCCATCATTTACTCCACCTCCTCCATATATAAAAGCCACATGTAAAGATGATCAGAAATATTTTTCTCTATAAACATGTGTAGCAACAACAGCAAAGGAACATAATGACTCTGACTATATGAAATCTCGCCACCATTTGTCATATTATTATGGCTGCTGCAGCTTTAATCAGAAAACCCAGTGGCCTCTGTTTTTGCCTTAAGTCACACTTCTGTCTTATTATAACTGAAATTTTATTTGCTTGCTGAGCCAACACAGGTTTCTCCCTCTAAATGTCCTTTCAGGGAGAGGGATCTTCATGGGTGAAGAAAGAGAGCAAACGTGGGTTTTTGACCCACTTTTATCTGACCACAGAAGAGATGGTGACTAACAGAACAAATTCTGTAAGTAATCAGCTCCAGTTTCTGGGACTAGAAATTGTTGAAATCATTCATAAACTTTGTTAATGGTATTCTATAGAAACAATACCATTAACAAAGCAACTTAATTCCAATTATACTGAAGTTGTGAGAAGTAATTCTTTGAATAAAATTTCAGTTTATTGGAACATTCTTGTCACACTGTTATTTATGTTAAAAAAAACAAACAAATGTGAAATTTGCTTTTATTTCCATTTGTATTCACTGAGGCTGAGCTGTTGATGGTTTGTAATTAACTCTATACAGCAGTAGGCTGACAGATGGAGTTCTAGGAAGGAACCTTTTCATGGAGCTGTACTGAGTAACCTAAAATAATGTAACAAGTAATATAACCAATTATTTTTTTTCTGAAGTAAAAGTAAGTAATGTAGGTAGTTTTCAATGTGCAGGTAATAAGTAACTGATTAAAATTTCTGGAGGAAATACTGAAATACAGTAACAAAGTGAATCCCTGCACACCAAGTTAATGTAGCATCTTTTCTCTGCACTAAAAGCCGCCTTTCTTATGTCAATAAGTATTTGCCTGTGACTATTCTAGATTTTGCAGACTGTGTATAAGATTTTTGTGACACACTATTATTTAACACATCCTTTTCTAAGTCAATGATGAGGTGCATACAGCCAAAGAATCCTACAAGCTGTACACAGTGGCACTTAATGATGAGTCATAGCATGTCTTCCCACTCAGGTTGAGTAACATTTCAGAGGAGAGAGACAAATCAGAGATGCTTTTTATATCCAGACCTTTCAATCAGGATCTGACTTGTCTGTAATAAGTGACACCCAAGAATGGCTGTGTAATTTATGTGCTGCCTCAACAAATTGCTTCACAGGGGACCAGAGGAGAGCCTTTCTTTTTCTGGTAGATGAAGCCCGTGGAGACAGAGCCATCTCATTCTTAAACTTAAAGCTGTTCCCAGCCTTTACTCCAGCAACCCCCACATATAAAAGCTACATTTAAAGATGATCACATGAATTATTTTTTTCTATAAATACATGTTCAACAGCAAAGGAACATAATGACTCTGACTATATGAAATCCCACCACCATTTGTCATTTTATTATGGCTGTTGCAACTTTAATCAGAAAACCTCTTGGTAATGAGGCTGTGGTGGCTTATTGCCTTAAGTCACACTTCTGTCTTATTATATCTAAATTTTATTTGCTTGCTGAGGCAACACAGATTTTTCCCACTAACTGTCTCTTCAGGGAGAGGGGTCTTCAGGTGTGAAGAAAGGGAGCAAACATGTGTTTTTGACCCACTTTTATCTGACCACAGAAGGGAAGGTGACTAACAGTACAAACTCAATATTCTGGAGTAGCTGTAGTATCTGGGACCAATAATGTTGAAATCATTTAAAAGTATCCACAAATATTTACTCTGTTCAAACAGACCAGCAAGCTTTGTGATTTAGCAGATGAAAAATATTCTGAAATCTGATTTTTCACTGAGGATTATTGGGGAAAATTAGTGAGGATTAATCGAAATAGCTCAAGCATAAATAAATCAGCATAACAGTTTAGAACTAGAACATTTTGGACAATGTTTTTTGAATTTATATAAATTTATATGTTTGCTTTATTTCTATAGAATATATTTGCTTTTATTTCCATTTTTTAGTTTTACACACATTTATATACACTTCATATTTTATGTGAACCAAGCAGTGTCAAGCAGGGCATGATATGCAGTCCCCATCTTTGTGGGAATGTGCAGCATGTGCTGTTCCAGATTGGAGGTGACAGATAATGCAACTTTTTTTTTTTTTTTTTTTCATGAAATGTTATCCTTGTGACAGTGTCTCTGTTATCTCATCTGACTAGCCACCCTCAGAGTATCAGTGAGGCATTTCTGGGTAGGTGAAAAAGCATACCGGAGAGAGGGAAATTTCCTTAAGTCTTCCTCCTGATCTCCTCCCCCGTGTCTCCATTAAACACAACAGGTGACCGAGCTGCTGTGATGGGGCCCTGAGACAATCTGCCTCAGGGAAAAAACAATAATCGGCAACTTGAAATAATTTCATGTAACCTTGAACTGACATGACAGTATATCATTGCTCTAAATGTCCAATAATTGTTATGCTGATTTATATACATATATATATATATATATATAATATATATATATATATTTTTTTTTTTATGGATTCAAAATTTTACTGAGTGGACTGTTACTTGCAGTACTAATTGTCCTTTTGGTTTGCATCTGAGGGTGTCCTTAGCAATCATTCCTGAGAACCGTTAAGTGGACTTTTAAACCCATAATAGATTTATTTATATGTTAATTTTCTTTGCAATGATAATAATACAGAGAACAAGTCTAATGCCAAATTGGGCAAAGTACGGAACCAGAGGTCACTCATTAAAGCATACATGGAGCACAGTTAAAAGCTTTCCAGTAAGCTCTGTGGACTCATCTAGGGAAGGAACTTACTACCATCATAATGCTCTATGTAAGCTAGACATGTTTAAACAAATATACAGCTTCAATACCAGCTGCGAGACTATAAGAAAAAGAAAAAGAAAAGATTTTGATAATCAATTGCACATTCTGTTGTAGCTTTTGTACTTCTGTAACAGCCATATTGATGAAAAGGCTATATTACTTTGGAAACTTACTGTGTGGTGTCCTGAAAGATAAGACAAATTTGAATTCTTAATTTTCATATTTATATTTGCAATTTTCAGGTACAAAGCCAATCTTTTTTGCTCTTACAAGAGATGTCAAACATTAAATTAACATCTATCTATAAATACAAAGGCTTTAAAAGCTGTTTATAATCTTTAACTGCTGTAACTTCTCCTTGCTCAGACTGTGTCTATTGTGTTTATGATCATTTTGTGATTTGTACTTGTTCATGAGGAAAGTAAATGCTAACATCAGCATGCTAATCTGCTCACAATGACAGTATTAACATACTGAAGCAGATATAATGTTTAAAATGTTAACCATCTTAGTTTATCATGCTAAATGGAAAGTTAAGCCGAAATAATTTGTTCTGATTCATCCCAAGGGAAACATAACATAACATAATTACCAGTATTAATTCTCCTTAAGGCCAATGTCATAACCACTTATAATTATCATAACCAGTTATAGACTAGTATTTTACTTTGGCATCTACCTATTATGCTGTGAAAAAGAATTACTGACTATGATCATGCTTTAATTCACCACTTCAGAACAGCACACTGAAGTTTGCATATACTTTCTTGCTCAGTCAGTGCCAGGAAATGTGCAAAGTCAGATTCTAGGACCCTCTGACATCAACATGTAACAACAACAGATGGCCATGGAAAACAAGTAGTAATCCTCCATACACACAAGAGCGAAGGTGATTTGATCCTCAGTATACATCACCAGCCTGGGGGGGGGGGGGCACCTAACCCAGTACCCCAGAATGATCAGTAATCATAATGTGATAAAGGCTACTCCTCTGACCTCACTACACTATACCTTGAAACCCAGCACCTCCAATATTATACTTACAGGTTCTATAGGCAAGGCCACAGCTTAAAGCTTAATATTGATAGTGTTGCTAACGTAAGTGTGTTGAGCAATATATATTTTAAAGCTGCAAAAATCTATATTTTTACATTAACCATAGATCACGCTATGTGTAATATGAAAGGGATCGCTCACAGTGAAGAACCCAAAGAGAATTATCACCCAGTCTTGTTTCCAGCAGCAGCAGGTGGCTGTTTTTGGTAAAAAAAAAAAAAATAATAATGAAATAAAAAAAAAAAGAAAAAAGAAAAAAAAAGGTCTGATAAACCCACTAACCCACCATACAATAGACAATAGTTTGGAGGGAATCCACAGTAACAATTTTCTGTCTTTGTCCATTAAATTTCATGAATTTCATTTTAATGATATAATGTACATGTTAGGGATCGACCGATTATCGGCCGGGCCGATTATCGGCGCCGATATTCGGCATTTTGACGCATATCGGCATCGGCCGTTTTTTTTAATCCGCCGGCCGATAAGAGATCAAAACGCGGTTATTTTGGCGCTGATGCAGCTGCGCCTCTCTGTCTGTAGTCACTACTTTGTCTCCAGCATTGTCCCGCCCACAGCACCATCTGATTGGTTACACACAAAGCCATGGCAACAGCCAATCAGCAGTGAAAGCTGTGCATGCACAGTGCTCACACACAGAACAACTCTGCTTTTTGCACCACAATCTGGTGCTGCTCAATTGGGACTACTAATTGATTTGAGATTCACATTTCTGCAAATGCAAGTGCAAATTTTATTTAACTTTGTTTCATTTATAAAACTTCAGGAAGCTATTTATTTATTTAATTAAAATTTCAGTTAACTTTATAAGAGATGCTGCTGACCTGGGAGCTGCACTTTTTGTTTTTGTTTGGACTTAAAACAAAGATAAGTGAAAGATAAAATAACATTTCAGTTATATTGAAATTTTGGTAAACTTTATTTGCTGTAGAAAACTTTAGGGAGATATTTATTTGTTTAAGTTTTAATTTAACTTTATTTTTTTTTAAAGGCATTTAAACAAAGTTAAGTGCCGGAGTTTGTATTATTCAAAATTTTTATGCCATTTTTACTGCAAATGAATATCGGCTCCAAATATCCGTTATTGGCCTCCTTGACTACTATAATCGGTATCGGTATCGGCCCTGAAAAAAACATATCTGTCTATCCCTAGTACATGTGCCAGCATGAATATTTTGTAGGTGTATATTTTAAACATGATTTGCAGTTTGGCTGCTCTTCAGATGAACTCTCAAATATACTGCTGTGTATAGACACAATTGGGTTAGGATGTCAGCCGTTGCTATAGTCCACATGGGGCAGACTGACACTGATGCTTTCATGAGGCCAACCTGCTTCTCAGTTCCCCTCCGTCTGATCCCATGTAGGAACACGGGCAGATAAAACAGAGGCAAGGTATACGGTGAGCCAGAAACCTCAGCATGACAGAGGAGGGAACACACAGGCTCATTAACAGCAGCCGCCTGGACTGATCCCAGTGCTCAGTCTGGGGAGTAAGAGCCAATTCGCTCCATTGCAGGGAAGAGAGAGACTTCTAAAGGCCATGACCATCTGGAGCAAGCCTCACTCATTTTTTCTAAACTGCGTATGGGTGGGAGGCAGAGCCCAGACTCATCAAGAAGGCTGATAATCAGGTGCCACCGAAATTCATTCATGTTGCTCTGTGTAGGGTCAATTGTGGCCCCTGGTGAAATGTATCAGCTGGAATGGAATGTAATGAAAAAAAAAAGACTTCTGAGATGATTGTTATGCAGGGTGGATGTGCTCTGAAAACCCCATCGTGTGCGAGATATTTTTGTGAACTTAAAGCGGCCCGATTGTTCAAAGCTACATGACTGTGTCAGATGGAAGTAGGACAAGTTTTTAAGTAATAATAAGTACAACCAAGACTTTTCCCTCATGTCATTCAGTGTCCAGGAAATGTCAGTGGAATGCCGCGGGGACAGGTGAAAACTCAGTATCCAGTGTTGAGATGACATTCATCCCCTAAGGACAAATGGCTGCATATGAAAAATTGATATGGGGCAGAAAATAGACTTCCAGTCCGATATAGAGAGGTGACCAAGAGACTAGTACAGTAGGAATCCAAATTACAACAGCACAGTTTACCAAAATTAATTATTCACCGGGCAGGATGCTGGTATCAGTATCTAGACACAATTACAAAGACACAAGGTTGGGCTTGTTTGAGGGTACATCCAGAAGAAAACTAATGAGGACTGACATTCTGATTGATCGCAGAGTCCTGGAGCTATTTGTCTGCCCTATGCGTGTAGTTCTTTGCTGAAAATGTGCCTGGATAAAGCTTTTTCAGTATTAGCAATGCAAGAAGAATGAATGGATGTAGCCATAGTTATAATGTTTTCTGTGAAACTGAAGAATGGATGTTTGAGCTTCCTTGGAAACAATCTACCCCATTATGCAGTGTAGGGTGTCTTGAGTAAATCCTTGGAGTCCGAAAAATAATTACCTCTTCAGAATTACATAGCATTGTGTATATACATGAAGTGCCCTCAAAATGCTGTGGCAATAACCCCATTGCTTCTCAGCTCAAGGGAACTCGTTCGACATGTGCACAAATGACAGCGTGCCTTAATAAGTCAGCCAGCAACCAGACTGCATGGAACACTGCTTCCACGCTCGGATCCGTGCTCAGGGCAGATACATAGATAATCAAAGCATGACAGTAGGTTTTACATTTCAAATAACCCACGGTGCATTACCAGCAGTTATTTACAGTGTAAGCACTGCTCATTAATTTTTAAACAGGCCCTTAAGGTCTGGTTGACAGACAAAGCTGGCAAGCAAGAGCAGGAGAATGAACTGTTGTTGTTTTTCAACTCACAATATGAAACATAGTAATAGCACTGAGCAAAGTGCTGCAGAATGCATTATTAATACATCGATGATGCAATATGTAAAGGTCATGGCCATTGTCTCTGCACACACTCATCCATCATGTAGTGTGTCTCCATGTAAGTGATATATAATATTGGTGTCAAATTTAAATTTTAGATATTCAGCAGATGGTAGTATTCAGAATGACAGTTTAGATGCACAGTACTAAAGATGAACTAATTTGACTCAAAATCTCTATTGGTAATTGATTATCTGGAACAATATTGTTTTTTTTTTTTTTCCTGCAGACTGTACTCATCTTTTCAGCGAAACCTCCGCAGGAGATGAAGAGACAGCCTGGCAGATGTCTTTTCTTGCCATGAACCTGACGCCACTGGGAGTAGTGGGAGTCCCAGACACCACAAATGAGATCGCACAGCTGTCATGTTTCCATCCCGCGCTGGCGTTGTTGAGAATGTCAGTCAGGTTGAAGCACAGGTGCGTCCCCGCTCTGTTCTGCAGAAGTGAAGCTGTGGTGGTGTGTCCTCACCTGGTCATCCTCCTTCCTGGCTTTCCCTCCTTACAGCTTTGTAATCTAATTTCCCAACGTGGGTCTCATTAATTCCTGTCATGGCCAACTGGCGCACCACTCCTGCTGTCACCACCTTCTAAGATTCTCCAGCCAGTGCACACCAAACCCAAGGCCTCTAAACAAAGCAGGGGTTGAGGAGGGAAAATGGTGGCTGCTGTGAGAACTCACCTTGGGGTTGGCTTCTTGCAGCCCCATAAATGAAGACTGTTGTACTCCCTGATAGATGAAGTGCAACAAAATAGAAGGGAACTGCAGCGTTGTTTGGCCATGATAAGGATTGTTTTAAATAGCTGCAGGCTCACTGGTATATTTGTTCAATCAGTGGCACATTCAGTGGATTTTTAGTCATCACTTGCTGCACTATGGTTGTATTCTTATAGTGACATGACGAGGTCCATCATACTAATTAAACTAGACTGAGCTGCTGACTTGACCACGTTATATGTTGTGTAATGAAGGTGCTAATGATGCTTTAAATGTGTTTATTGAAATGCTTGCTACTTAGTGCTCTGTTCACTCTGTATTACATTACAATACTTTCAAATGAGAATATTTGTCATTGTCATGACAAAGATGGAAGACAGTTAACTGCTTTGCACAGTGAACCACAGGACATGAAATTGCCTCTGTCTTCATAACACATATGATCAAATACGTATGACGAATTACAGCTATGAGCAGATTTTCCCACTGGGCTGTTTGCAATTATGAATTATCTAAATGTGGCATTGCATTAATTGTTAGTGTAGCGTTTTGAGAAATGGGGGATTATTACCAACATTTTCTGGTGTGCTGGTCTGATTTTTGGATTTACTTCCATAAAATAATAAAGTGGTTCAAATAAACTTTTAGCTGAAAACTTATTGTCTAACTCGTTGTGCTTGTTGCCTGGTCAGACTTGTTGTGATGTGTTCCCAGATCTCAGCAATTACTTCAATGAGTACAGTGTTGTTATAGCCAAGCTAGCGAAACAGGAATATGTTATAATAAACCAGATTTATGCATAAACATCACAATGACAGTATTAGTTTTACAACAGGACAAGCTCAGTTCTGGTTTGTGTCACCCTTTTGCCTTTATTTTTCACAGTATGAGCTGACCAACAGTTCAAAACCTGAAGGTTTCTAACAGAATAAAAGAACAGAAGCATCAATCTGAGCAAAACCTCTGTCATTTTTGACAACACATCACTGATGTGTCTTGTGTATTTGTAAGACCTCATTCAAACATTTTCATCTTTTTCTAGATGCACTGGAAATACATTCAAAACCATTAACACAGAATTTCCATACACATCTCTTCTGGTGCCCTCAGTTCAGTTTACATGATATGACAGTAAACAGTATACTTTGACAGCGCAGGACTGGGGTTATGTGCTGACATTTTGTTAACAACTGATGAACAAGATAAGAGATATCATTTATTTCTTGACTCATACACTTGCTAATTTAGTGTTGGAGACCTTGAATCTCTAGGAGTCTTGCAATGATGCATATTATACTACAGATGAATCCAACTTTTTATCTGAAATACATTTTTGGATAGCTGAAAAGTCAGGAGGAACTAAAAAAAGAAGCAAAAAGAATTTTACTGGTAAAAGTAAATGGGGTCAATCATTTACAGTAATTTTATAAAGAGACTGGTATGAGTTGGAGGTATATGCCAGTCATCTCAGTTAATAAATTGTTTATGGAAATTACACCAAAGTTTCAAAGTTATTTAAGGCACTATGAAAAAAGAATGATGAGGAAGTAATAGTTTACTCATTGCTGACACTCACTTGATGTGTGAGTATGTCTCCTGAGCTCAGTGTTTCTCTCTGGCTCTGGTTACAGCTCTGGAAACAGATAAAATCAGCACCTGCCAAATGCAGCTGATGTGTATCTGTGTGCTGATAAATATCTGCATTAAACAATCTCTAGTAATACACATTTTAATACTTAAATGACATCCTTGGATTACAGACAGACAACACTTGGAACTGGAGTCTGAGGATTGAGTCTGTGTGTTCAGTACTTTTTCAAAATATCCCAGAAACTCTTCACTTTGCCTGAGGTTCTGTGCCATAGGCCACAATTTAGAGAGGTTAGGGGCCACATCAGGCATCTAAAAGTCTAACTTCTCTGGAGAAAATGCCAACCCAACTTCATACAAATCCTGTACTGATGGGGCAGATGAGTCAACACCTAGAAACTTAAAAAGAAAAAAGAAAAGAAAAAGAAAAAAAAAACCAAATATTTGCAAATATGCAAGTATGGCTGCACCTCCCTAATAAAGACAAAGGGCCAAAATAGTCTTTAAACCTATATTAAGTGATATTTTCGACACTTGGCATTAGTACAACAAGCTACAAATGTAGCAATGACATATCGGCTTATAAAGGTTGTGTCAAACATGTTAGCAGACAGATGCTTATTAAGACATCTAGCAGAGCAACAACACAGAACAACATTAGCAGTGAGTTGGAGTTGTGTTTCTCTATGCTTCTTCTATCAAAACTGGGTGGTAATTCACATGAAGATTCTTCATTATGAGTGCCCCCTTTCACACATTGTGTGTAGTCATTTGAAAAATATTGATCAGTACGGCTTTAAAAGCCATGAGCTAAAGGTTTATGGAGTGAGAAGAACCCTGTCCATCATTAAGCAACTATTTAAAAGCAAATCCATATTTCATATAGTTGAAAATAATTTGACAACCAGCACTGCTACTACTGGGATTATAAGATTGTGTTCATGATATTTGAGAAGTGAATGAATGTCTGTGAGTGACACAGCAGCAGAGACCCCACAGACCACCAGGGACTTCATCATGAAACAATACTGACTGACATCATGAGCAATAAGCAGTATTTTTTAGAACAGGGTCAAGGTCAGTCATGTTCGGGTTTCGTGAGTACTGAATGGAAGTTCTGAGATGTGTGCCCAGGGGCCATGCAGTGCTTGGTTAGTCTAGCTGTGGCTTTTTTATGCTCCTTTTCACAGCTGGATGATACATCACAGTGGTGATTTCTCACTGAAGCTTTTGTACTGGTTCCACATATCTGACATCTTTCCTGGAAAAAAGGCTTGTGTTCCACAGGAAGAGGGGTTTCCAGTGGAAGGAACAAAGATTCTTTTTGGAATAAATAGAAGTGGACAGATAGCAAAACAAGTCTTAATATCTAAATAACAAAATAGGTTGTTTCTCAGTGTCTTTTATAAAATATACAGTATGTGATTACCTGAACTGAGGGTGCATTAGCTGGCTGTTCTCCTTTAAAGAAAGTGGTTCATCAAACGATCTGACAATGAGTTGTACTCTTTATGTGTCCTTTCTCATAAAAGACAAGTTAAAAATACATTTCCTCTACATGCTGGAAAGAGCACACAAAGAATGAACTCAGCGTGTATTCAGGGTAACTGTCTTTGATCCTCTTTCTTCTGTCCTTTACCCTCTGCCATCTGAAAGAGGGTCAAAGATGACACGTTCAAATGCAGAAAGCCACTGGAGCTTTTCAGCACACACAGCTGAAATATGAAAGCTGCATTATACATAAACTCTTGATAGAAAGTGACAGAGATGATCTGGGAAAACTAACAGCTTTCACAGGATAAAACCATGTGGGTATATGGAGTTCATACTGCGATGACATGGGCTGTGTTGTTAGACTTACTGTAAGTAAAGGGACAATGGATAAGAAATAGCTGCCTATATATCACAAATCCCATTTTGCAGATGACAGTGGCAATAGCTTTTTCTGCTTCTATGAAGTGGTTCAGGCACACTTAAATGTGCAGAACTCAAAACTGTGAAAATTGTCAGCAAAAGCAAAATCCCACCCCACAGCAAATAAGGCATTCCCCATTTCCCCAGTGTCAGTTGCATAAAAACAGTGAACAGCCCTGACGAAACCCCCCACCCACCCACCCAAACACACGGACACACACAAGTTGACTGTCAACAGATCCTGGAGAATTTCAATTTTATGACATTTGTGGGTGAGTAATTTAAAGCCCAGACTGTGTTGAGAGAAAAGCATTGATATCCACAGAGATTCTGAGAAAATGTTCTAACGTTTCCCCACAGCTGAAGACTCACAATTGGAAATTTCAGAGAGGAAGAGAAGGCCTCAGACACAGCTGAAAGACATGGTTACTGGACTGTTCAATACTAAACGAAGACCTTTTCTCAGGAGACCACTGAAGCCTTCCTGGAGCGCTGTGCTGCAGACTTCTCCTCTATGGCACCCTTCAAGGTGCAGAAGATAAGAAAAATGAAAAATGACGCTGTGGGGAAGCGGGGCACTCTTGTTCTGAAAAAAGTAGACATGCTCTCTCCAAAGCATTGTTTATTTTGACTTTTTGTCCTCAGGAATGGTGTCTTTTATACTCTTGGCGATATCTTGCAAAGCTGCTCACAGTGAATTTTGCTCTTCCTTATATGTTCTATTTACATATTAAAAAGCCTTTCTGTTAAAGATTTAAAATGTCTCACAAAATACTTGACAGTGCTGATGTTTGAGGGAACTAAGAACTGAGGAATCCAACCATCCAAAGAAGGATGCTATCACATTAGCTACATTGTTGCTCATTTCAACTTTGAATAACCCTGATGAGGTATGAACTGTTCTGCAAGAGAGAATCATCATGGTTTGAAGTAAATCATGAGACAGGAGTACATGATACTAGTAGGATGCCTTGAATTTTTGTGTTAATTGCTTTTGTATCACCAGACAAGATTGTTAACATTGGATAACCATCAACCATTTATGTACATCCATGCGATAGGATGCAAATGTCCTGCATGGGAGTCAGATGTGATAGACACCCAGTTTCAGTTCCAGTTCAAGTACTGACTTATCAATTAATCTGACAATTATTTTCTTGATCAGGTGATGAGTTATTTGTCCAAAAAAATGTCAGAAAATGGTGGAAATGCTTGTCACAAATTCCCAAAGCCCCAGGGGGTATGTAGGACTGTCTTGTTTTGTGTGTATAATATAGGACTAAGAACCTGAAACCTGAAATACACATGTTTGAGAGGCTGGAACAAGATAAATCTGGCATTCCTTCTTTTAAAGAAAATAACAAAAAAAAGCTTAATCAATTATCATTAAATTCATAATCTGTTTGTCTGCTTGACTAATTGAGTAATCGACTAATTGTTGCAGCTCTAATTCATAGCAGTTGTCTAAAGAATTTTTAAGAAGAGCTTGAGAGTGAAGTTTGAACCCTGTTACCCTGTTTTGTCCCACTGGTGAGGCACCAGCTTAGCAAGAATGCTCATATCAGTCACTTTAGGAGGACAAACAACTGACTTTGTCCTTCAGGTGTGAGGACTTGTTGAAAGAAAGGGAAAGAACAGCTACTCAGAGGCAGCAAGAGACAGGCTTTGAACAGCATGGGCAGCTAACTTTCTGACTGTTCAACCATGCCTCACATTTTGATGTCATTCCTTTTGAAGCTCTGTCTAACAAAAGACATAACCTTACACAAAATATGAACTCGGTACTTGTCCAAAGTTAGTCAACTTTGTATTATCCCCAACTCAAACAGCACATCATGACTTCTCTCAGGTTCAGTTATTTTATTCTATTCCCATTCCCCAGTGGCCTTCTAATTAACCTTATTCCATTCAACCTGCAGGCAGTGATTATCTGGTGAATACACCCGTTTAATAGGCATTCTATACAAGTATTATTTTTGTTTAATGCCTCATCTTGAGAAGTGATGCAATTATGGTAATAATTATGTGTTATTCTCACAGAGATACACCACATGTCATTAGATTTGACACAATGTAGCTGAGACCACTCTTGAAGTACAGAGTAAATGAAATGAAAGTTACAAATCCTAAAAGGTAAAACCCTTGTTTCTAAGACATGGGTTCTGTTGAGTGTGTGAACAGCAACAATCAGGGAATCTCACCCGTTGGGCAGGAGCCTGAGCTGGGATCATGGCTCTCCATTTTGAAATTGGCTTCACAGAGGGTTTGGTGCTCCCTGCGTTGGCGACCGTGTTGAAGGGAATGGACAGCATCTGTGTCACCAGCTGAGTTGACTTAAGCCTCCTGGCAAGCGTTTCATTTGGAGAGCAGCTGTGGCAGAGGGAACACAACACTTCCCCACATTTCTGTGTTTGTTTTTGCATTACATGGTTTGCTTCAGTCAAACTTCTGTCTGTCTCTCCTGTCTCTTTTGGGCGAGACAAACATTGGAAGAAATCTGTTGCTTAGCAACAGTTTCTGTGGTCAAGTCAAATTTATTTATAGTGAGTTTAAGTGTGTTTGTCAAAGTTTGTCAGACAGCTTTCAAGAACAAACATGAAAAAAAACAAAAAAACAAGAGAGAACATATTAGAGGGCAAAGATGGTGGCATCCCCTGCATCACAGTGTGTTTCTGAGCCAGTTTGCAATTCTGTAATTTTATTTTATTAACCATTCATCCCTTTTCACCTATATAACTTCTCAAATAGGACAACACTATTGACAGCACCAACCATATGTGTAGCAATACACAATACACCCCCAGATTGTCAGATTGTTCTTCTAATACCACATTATTAAAGCAAAGCACAGTGAAGTAAAATACACAGATGTTTCCTCAGGGTGCAATACTCCTTCAGTGTCAGTCACCCCAACCAACAAGTACATAGTGTGGCTACCACTGGTAAGAAGTGTCTTCAGAACTGTCTTAGTGAAACTGTTCACATTATTAAATCTCAGACAGCATCAAACAAAACAAAAATTCACATTCATCTATAAATCTATAGACAGATAATAAACTCAAACTTACTCACACTCTTCTACAACAAACTTTAACCGGCAACAGCAACAACAAATATCAGGGCAGCTGTCATGAATCAATGTAAGCATAAGACAAATATAACTGTTCAGGTTTGTTAAACAAAAAGAGACAGGTTGAATTCTTATACAGTATTAAGTGGAGACATGTTTTTTAATCTGAAAATCCAAACCAAACCTTCACATGAAATGACAAGCAACATTGGGTTCAATATAAACATGTCTTATTCATGCTCTAAGAATCTTTTTCTTAATTAGCTGTGGTGTGTTAACTGACACTCATTGGTGGGAGGGTTAAAGGGAGTCAGCCTGAATGACTATTGCACCATAAATCTTACCTTGAGTTTAAAGCTACAATATGCAGGTTCTGGTAATTGAACTAGCGCTGGCAATGGACTCTAAAGCAAACCACTCTGGCCACTGTCTCAGCTAATGCAGGAATCATGCATCATCAAGGAGCATGCTAGCCTGTGAGTCAGTCATAGTCAGACATAGATCATTGTATTGTATTGACTGACAGCCCCCACCCTGACTCTGGAACATTTAGATATAATTATGATTAAAGCTACATAGTGCAGTTGTAATTATAATAAATGTAATTCTAAGTTATTTATTTGTATAAAAACAAGAATGGCACAAAAATCATCAAAAAGCTAAAAATAGCTAAGATATATTTTGGCTAATTTAATCTTAAGTAATGACTCCACATAACTGTTCATTTGCTTAAACCGTACAATATTACATAATATGAACCCCTCCATATTGATCTAAGGCAAGAGACTGCTGTGCACAAGGGTCATATTTCAGAGAGGAGACAAAAAAAAGGGTGTCTTCCAGGGTACAGTATGAACTATTACACCATCCTTATTGTGCGTTCTCTACAGTTTCATCAAGCCATGAAGGAGATGAATGATGTGAAAGGAAGCCCTGTGGAAGGCTGGGCTGTGTGAAACGGCAGCAGCTCCAGCTCTGTTTACTGTGCTTTGTAGTCACCAGGCCCACAGCCATTTGTCACACTATTGGCGCATCGGCATACAGTAGAGCACACAGCTCAAGCTGCTCTCTCATTCATCATATCGAAAGCTGATGAAAGACTTCTGACTTCAATTAGACAAAACTGAATTTAGCTGTTGCGTTGTCCCAGCGTGAGCATCCTTTGTCATTTAAATGCCTTATTTCAAATGACCCATATTCCTGTTTCAGCTCTGTGTATGCTCAGAAAAATACACAACCACACAAAATTAACATTTAAATGAGATGTAGTTATGTTATTTGTAACAATATCATTATCTTCAAATATACCAGACATACAATTGTGGTGCAATGATTCTCCCTCAAATTATAATTTAAACAAATTAACATGACACTGATATGAGTTTTAGTCAAGGCTGAAGTTTGACTGACAAGTTTGAGAAAACATGTCGCAACATGAGAAACAAAACCAGCGGGAACAGTAGTGGTGCTATAGTGACTACTGGCCAACCAATAGGCACATATATACACTGTGTTAGAGAGTGCTAGGAGGTTTCATCAACCTGGGGCTCTTTTAAAAAACACACTGTATGTCTCACTTGCCATTTGACCTTGATAGACAGTATCCTTAATAGACCATGATGCAATGCAGCCATAAGATTACAAAATGTATTTTATTTTTTGACCCTTGTCCTTATGTTGTTATTAGTTATTCTGAGGAATATAATAATTCATGGCTTGCATTCAGTAACCATAGATAAGCCCTTCATTAATGTGACTTATATCGTATTCAATACAGGCAGGTTTTGAGGACTAAAGCTAAAGATTTAACAATTGCACCATTTTTTTTTAAGCAAACTAAATAAAAATGCAAAAAAAGCAAAAAACAAACAAAAAAAACAGTCTATTATTAGGCAAAACAACTAAACAAAAGTAGTTCATTTAATAAGCTAAATGATAAAAAACTATCATGTGTGCCAAAGCGTTTTAACTTATTATGCATAGTTTCTCTTTATGTTGGGAATTTTAAAGCTGCTTTTTTATGTGTAAAATGCCACAAGCTCAAAAGCACACATTCAACATATAACAGAAAAGTTGATATGGCAGTTTTAGCTCTGTTTTGATTTAAGACAACTCTTGAGGAAACAAGGTTGAGGAGAACAATGAACTGCAAAATGGTGAGGCTTAAAACCAAAACAACAAGGTGAAGGTTCTAAAAAGCTCCATAATTCTCTTCTTTTGGTGGGAATATGAGCACCTCCCTTTGCATTGTATAAAATTATCTGATACATTGTCAGTACAAAAATATTAGTCCATCTTCACACATTATCAGCTGCAGCCTTGCCTATAGAACCTGTTTGGAGATCTCGGCCTATCCCCTGCCTGTTGATGCCCCAGTAATCACTGTTCATAAACATATATTGATTAGCACAAAAATTACAGACATAACTGTATCTGGGAAAATACAACTGAACATCACAAAACATTATAATAATAGTAGCATTCAGTTTACAAACATCTTGTGCCATGTAGGTTTTGTCTTTGTCTAGTGTGATGCATGGTGAGGCAGGTTTAGAGAGAGAGGCTACACCCACAAGAATAAATCTAGGGATGCACTGAACATCACAGATTGATAATATCTAGGGCAAAAGTGAATCCTGAGTTGTATTTTCCCATCAAGATCACGCTATTGATGAATTCATGGGGATGACTACAGTAGGTGCAGCGTACAGGTGGTGTCAGCCAAATGACACCAGATGAAAGATGCGGATGGGGATGGTTTCATGCAGTGTTCAAAGTGTGCAATATCTCAATGCCTCTGTCTCCTGCTGACACAGAAAGGAGTAGGGCTTTATTAAAAACATATACTTTGATCCAGCAAGGTGTTTTATCAAGAACAATGTTAACTGTTTTTTGGGAATATTCAAACATTCTTCTGTTCAACAGGGCTATGCATGTAATCACAAGGTTACAGGGTACACAAGAAAAAGTCTATGCAAATAGAAAAGAACAAAGCATACAACCAAACCATAATGATGACACAAAAGCTTTTATTTTTTGATATTCCGTGCAGTTTGACCACCAGCATTAGCACCTAAAATGACTGTATTTTTAGGATGCAAAATAAATAATAACAATAAAGTTTTGTGCATATTCTTTTACACCCATCCTGTCACTTTAGAGGACTACAAAGTTGCTGAGGGACAGGACAGGATGGGACACTGTGGGACAGAATAGGGCAGGATACATTAATAATAACAAAAGGGAATTTGGTGATACAGTGGTTAGGGTACAGTACGTAGGCAGAGGCACTAATGAATGTTGCAATGCATATTAACAATGCATAAAAAAATAATAATGCCAAGATGAGAGAATAAACGAACATAAAACAGGCCCAGGTGTGCATATAACTGACAGTAATTATCCTGTTTAAGATAAAAGGTATATACCCTATTTATCCTTGTGAAATTCTCAGGTCATCCATAGAAGCTTTTCCACTTGCAAAAAGAGCAAGTTTGTTTTTAACACAAAACTGGATCAGAAAAAAAGAAGCAAATGGAAATGTGGGAAACATATCTCTCAGAAATTTAGACCCAGAACAGACCAAAGCATAATTCTCAACAGCACTGTTATCCTCATTATCATATTTTGTCACATTCCTGACTTGGTAGCTATTACTGGGCAAACTACTTGCAAGTCTCATATGAAGTTTTTATAACAGGGGATCCTGCTGTTCTATACCCTCCGCATTAGATTTTGAGTCGTTCCTCATTTTTGCCAACTCCTCTAATGTTAGCTCAGTGAAGGTGGGACAGCAACATTTTGATGATTAAATATTGTGGCTAAAATTCAGAATACTACAGATGGAGATCTCCAAGACACCGGTAAGCCTGTTCTCTTCTTCGATAGTATCCTGTACAAATTACATGGCTTTGTACAGTATATGCTACAGTTACAATCCTTAAGATTTTCATGATATCACACCCTGTGTTGGATACTGTTGATGGCCAACATTGTTTTTTTTTCAGCAGTAACCATTTTATCATTATGTATTTATGTAATGTAATCACCTTTCTATGTAGAGTTGTTGTTAGTGGTGGAGTTAACACACGTAAGGGGTTCACTGGAAATAATGCAGCATGGATTCCAGTGATTGTTTTAATCTCTTTTGATTTATATTGTAGGTTCATTGTTTAATGTTCACTCTCTTTACTCTACCACACAGGGTGGCTTTTGTTGTGAAGCAGGTGCAGTAAACAGAGTGTATTTGCCACCAAAGTTTAAATTCTTAAGGATTACAACTTAACATTAAAGTTTTATTGCTCTGCAGTTTCTCCATTCTGGTACTGATGGGGTGGAACTTGAATTTCTATTGTTCCTGGACCGGCATTGTTTTATGTAACAGCTTAATTTATCAGAGAAACACACCAGTAGTACACCTGTATGTTTAGTTTCTTTGCCATAATGATATCAATCTTAGAGGAAAAGCAGTAATTCTGCACAAAGAAGAATCTAATGCTTGTTGTCTGCATTTATTTTCCAGAGTAACACCCCTATATACAACACTCAATTTTCAGTAACTGCCGAAAGTAAAAAAAATAATTTACTAGGATCCTAGAAAGGTGTCTGAATTCAGCACAGCCCAGCAGGTACACACTGAGTTAGAGAGAGTGTCATATTGTGAGTATACTGATTATGTGTTGCTGTCATGTTGCTGCGGCTGCGTTGGCATCACCTTTTTAGATGTTAGTAAGCCTTTAATACGCTTTGGCATCTTAATTATGATGTTTTGTTTTAAATGACTGCATTATGCTCCTGTGTAAACCCAGGGATAAAGAAAACACAAATTTCCTCAAGTACAAATTCTTTATCTCATGGCAAACATAGTATTAGTCACTGTTTAAGTCTTTTGCTCTTTTGTCAATTCAAATGCCATCTGGGTAAACACAGTTCCTGCTGCCCATCTGTCATCTCTGATTTCTCTTCTTTCTTTCTTTCTGTCTTTCTTTCTTTGGGGTGGGGGGGTGGGGGGGGGTAATTTCAAAGACAACCACCATGCTTACAACTTGACAGGTGGGAAAGGTGTGAAGCTGGCAGTGTGCTGCAACATCAAGGCCAGCAGGGCAGATTCTTCGTTGTGTGATACCCTACAGTATGTTCCATAGATGGGAGCAGCTGGATATTAATGATAATCAACATGAAAGATAACTACATAAGAAAATTTATAATAATATGTCAAATTGGGGCACAGTAGAGTTTTAATGTGCTAAAAAAATAAATGTAAAAAAAAATCCCAACTTAATCTCAAAGATTAAAAATAATGATCACAACATGTGACTGTAATTGACATTTTCCTTTCTGGTTTGTGCCTCCTGTTTCACGCAACATGCAAATTTCACTGCCACTGGCTCCATCCTTGAAAATACACGGTGGCCCCTCCCTTTTCACTATGTAGCCAAGACGATGACCTTTGATGGTGAGAAGTGTCCACTGTTCCACCCTCAACTTTTTCACCTTTTCAAGCGCACTGTCCTGGTACTTAAAGTACATTGCATGTTTCCATATACATGTCAGTGTGAACACAGTTATGCATTCAAAATAGTAAGTGTGAGTATGGATTTAAGTTAATTAAGACACAATCATAGACTCTTGCTTACATATGAATAGAATAGCCTTTATTGTCACTGTACAGTTAAGTACAACGAAATTGTTAATATGATGTTTATACAGGTGTTTTTTTGTTGTTGTTTTTTTTCAAAGAAACATGCACTGTATGTAAAAGCAGCTCAAAATAAGACCATACCTGTCCGCTTGGATTGAAAAGTTAAGTTCGGCCAAATTCTCCAGCCTCTGTCACCCCTAAAACAGTGTGCATTACTGTATTATGGTCCAATCACATACTGTCCTTGACTGTTACAGTCTGCTGATCACAACACAAGTTCACACACATTCACTTTAGACAGACACTGTGAGAAATAATAAAGGCGGTGATGTGGGGGTGGCTGTATTCATTTTTCAATCCATCATCTCTCAAACCAGTGACTCTTGTAAAGACTGTGTAATGTGGAGGCAAAGGCTCAGTAATGGTGAAAAGTGGTTAAGGAATCAGCAGCACATGGAGGCCTCCCTCTGAAAACAGACTTAGATAAAAAGCATTTGTACTGGGATGTAATGAAATACTCTGTGGCAATAAAATGGTCTTGCTGGCTCAGCAAAGATGAGATGATAAAAGGATGGCTGATGCGCATTTGATTGTGAAATATACTCTATAAAGGAGAGGATAAAGTGATTCTAAATCAAGCATAAAATTGCAGATGGTAATCCATTGTATGCCAGTAAATATGTTAAATGACTATCATCATTATCTCCTCTCCCTGCCTGACCCATGGTATACATCATTACCTCATCAATGAGATGGAACTTCATCTTTCTTGGAGGAAAGTGTTTTATTTGATTTTCACAACAAAACAGTCATTATAATATTATTTTGTCTTGTGGCATGCTTTTTTTGGTTGCCAAATACAACTCATTTTTAATATTCCCAATATTGTTATACCCAATATGTAAGTAATAAAATCCTGTCCTGATGAGGCTGTTAAATCTTATAATCATCACCTGTAACTGGTGAAGTTTGGACTACACTTGTATGGATTAACCTTTTACATTTGCTTGAACATTCTCAAGAAACAAAAATAAACACGAAGCCTGAGATTGATTTATGGACTGAGATCAAGTTAAGATATGTGAGCTGTGCAGAAGAAAAAGAGTAGCTGCAGGATTCCGGTCAGTTAGACATTGAAATCAGATAATCTGCTCCAACATGAGATAAGCGTCACCTGTTAGCTTCTTTCATCTCGTCTCATGTAGAGAAGATCAATGTCAACAAGGTCATCACTCCTGAAAATAATCTCTCCTATGGCACCACCGGTGTATTATGCCTCCTTTTCATGTGTTATCAAGTTTTTGGATGTCCACTGTAGTGCAAAGTCAGACAAGCTGCAAATACAACACAGTATCACTATGAGCTCCCGCATCAGCACATTCTGGATTGTAGGAGAGGATTGTACAGAAATGCTTAAAGGCAATGTAAAAAAAACACAAAAAAAACAACAAAAAAAAAAAAAAAAAAAAAAAAAAAACAAAAAAAAAAAAAAAAAAGAAAAAAAAACACAAAAAAAACAACCCCATAATGTGCTAAATGTATGATATGGCACTGTATGTTATTGTAATGAAAAAAGTGGAGCTGAAAACGTGGGCCGCCATTAAGACTACATGCTAACCAGCCGTCACCTCCAAGCCATTTCCAAGCTGCTGCTCGGCACTGCTAAAATACCGATTTTATAACCACAGCTTGGTCTGACAAAATCACAGTACAAATGAGTTAAAGACAACGAATTTTGGCTATATAGTTGATCACTCAGCTGGCGTGTGGTCAATTGGAAGACCTGCATAGATGCGTGTGCCTGAGGAAAAGCCCAATGCTTATGCGCTTATGGGACAATACTGGCTACTCAGTTTGTCCAAAAATGGTGTGCTTTTTTGAAAAAAGTCTCTAAAGTGGTCTGAACAGTTGGTAAATCTAGTGACCAAAGTACTATGTTAGCAGCGCTGCCAATGAAAACCCCCTGATAACATTATAGAAAGTGTTTGTGCCAATTCATTTTGAAAGAGCCAATGGGGAAACTCTAGCAGTCAGCCGGCCAACCAATGGTGTAACTTCATCACTCTGTGAGTCAGTAATGGACATTTGTGTTTCTAAGATGACCTCACTGTTATGGTCCAGCCAAAAAGAAATCTTGTACTAACCTGTAATGGTTGCTAGTCATGCAGTGTTTATTAGCCCAGATTATGAGATATCTGTCCCTGAGATGTTTGTTTCCTCTGAATTTTGATGTAGGTAATTTTTTTTTTGTGGCACTCGCAGCATTAGAAGAAAAACTTACATTTAAAATAATTAACTGAAACTTTCCATAAACTTTGTCTCCATGAATCTGGATAATCCATAGACCTCGCTATCATCAGTTTCCTGAGGACTACTCTCTAAAAATATTTTTTGAGGAGACTGATTAGCAATGCAAAAAGTGAGGGTTAGAGTTAAGCTAAATTAAGTTTTAACTTATACTCTAATGAGAGAAAATTGTGTTTGAATGTGTTTATTATTTATATGGAAGATTTCAGCACAAAAACATTACAGGATAGTTGGACAATTCTCTCACTCTGAAAGCTGCCTCAGTGTCCTGTATCATCCTTCTGTTGGCTATGTAGGCTATGATAGCATCTGTCAACTCCATGACTTTCAAAGATCTTATGTTAAGCCTTCCCTTCTTTACTTCTGTCACAGTGCAGCACTGCTCTGATGACAGCTTGTTGACAGCTTTACTAATAATATTTTCTAAATGTTTGGGGTATACTGATACTGCTATACTGTCAGAACAAAATTTCTTATGTTTCTCTCTGCTGATTTTTTTTTTTTTTTTTTTTTTTTGCAGCAGGATTAAAACTTTGTGGTTTGAAATTCTTCCTTTACTTGCCTACAGCAGAGAGGAGCAGGTGGCCTTGTACAACTATTTTAAGGGTGCTGATTATGCCAATGATGAAATCTCACAACAGGTGGCAGTCATCACACTAAACTGAGTGATTTATGACAAGTTTGTCTAACATTAGGGCCAGGGCATCATAAAGTGCTGGAGGATGTATGAAATAGGGTGGGATCAGAAAGAATGCATTATTATACATTATAGGTGGGAGTGTTTCAGTACTTTCATCACCTTTAAAAACAGGACTTCTTGTCATTACCCACTGACAGTTCAGGAATCCTGTGAAGAGAAAACTTATTGTTGTATGGGACGTACAGAGTTTGGATGTGAATACAGTGGCTTAGATACACTGAGAAAGAGCTGGTGATGTATCTTTCAAGTTGAATACACTTTTGAATTCACTATAAACATAATTACTGTTAATATTTAATTCAGCCTTGATTTGTCTGTTTCACAGACAATCTAATAAGCTTCAATTTTCATACTGTGACATCAACATGATCCTGATATGACCAAAATATAAGGATTTTAAAAATAAGACTAGGTGTGCAAACACAGCAAATGTAACCTGAACAGTCTCGGTCACATGAAGTTTAATTTGTGATTTCAGCCACATGTCTACCTGTATTGCAATTAAAATGCAGAGTTCCACGTGTTACTTTAGGCAGACTTCTTAAAAAGAAGACAGAACCCATAGCTGTTGCCACGGTTACCTAGTATTTTGGATTGTTTTGGACACCTGTTGATTTGCAGTAGAAACTGTAGAATAATTAGTTGAAATGACAAGTTGATATGTAAATAAGCTCTGAGGCTGAGCCTCTGAGCTTTGAGGCTTCTGTGGTCTTTCTGCAAAAATCTGATGCTGGTAAATTTAACCCGCAGGTTTGCCGTGTGTAATTGTGGCTTGACAGTGACAACATCACTCCTGTTGGAGGCTGCAGATGGAACAGATCTTCCCACTGAGACACAGACGGGCCAGTCACTAAGATACCAAACTGGCGCAGCTTCCAGCATGTAAGTGAAGATATGATGGTGACAATGAATTAAAATTCAAATCCAACATGCCTCACTGCATCATATGAAAATTTCCTACATGTCTTATTGGACATCTTATGCACGTTCAAGCATAGTTCAGAAGGACATATTTGGAACCAACTTGTCTGGAATCTTTAATAAAGTTATGTGAGTTTGGACAATGCTTATATGCTCAACACATATTAGTGAAGACGGACATGCTATTGGCTCTGGCTGAGGAGAAGATACCATGCATGACAAATTTTTGGTGCGGAATAGAGAAATAGGATTTTAATATGTATGCCAGACATGAACTATAAAGCTGGTATGGCATGTTAATGTCAGATGGAAAAGGTACCACTGCCTGAGGACATTTTACTCTCAAACAGAGACAGTAAGGGACAGAAAGTGGGTTTGTTGGCTATTGATCAGTGCCTCCCTTCATTTCTCTGCAGATTTACTGTATTATAGCTAGTTTGGGGTATGTTTCAGCAAAAATAAAATCTCATTTATTATTTCATTTCTTGCTACTTTATCCACTTTTTTTCCTCCTGAAGGTCAGAGGCATCATAGCCTAAATTGCTATGACTGTAGTGCACTGAAGCTGATCCTCTCAAAGTAGGAGGGTATTTCAAAGTGCCATGTTAGGAGCTCGACTCAGAGCTTATCCTGCAGTAACTGGTGTAAAAAATGTGGACCAAATCTTTGAAAGACGCGTATCAGAGCAGAGGAGCCTTCTCATCGACACTGCAGCAGCTGGGAGCCAGTGGGAAGAGCCACAGCGAGGCTAAGCCTACTCAAGCCAGAGAGTCATTAGTCTTACCCTGACCTAGGGCCGCGGGCCCATGGGAAACACCTTCCCTGATGCCAAGCAAGCACAGTGTCAGAAAGAGGCTTTGTCTGATTGATTACACTACAGCAGTTTTTGCAGAATAACATACATTAGTGAAATTAAAAGGACCATTCTATAACCTATATTTATCTGATGGGGGCAAAATTGGCCACTCAGTAGGCATGCTGACCACGTGCATTGGAGAAGACGTTGGATTGATCTCTAGTTCAATAAGCCAAAGACTACACAATTAGATCTATTTATTTGAACATCAGTATTTCACCCTGCTTCGCCTGCACATTTGATGCATCATTGTGAGTTTTAGTGTGAGTGATTTTTCCCTCCTCTTCTTGTGCAGCTTTGAAAATAAAATCCCAGCAGCACAGGTGAGATATCTTTATACAATGTGCTGTTCCAGTATTCCTTGCAGCACTGATATAAACTTTATTTGAAGGAGAGTTGCTAACGTATGCATCAAAAGCCCACATATTCTAATCAGGCTATCTGCATCACACTCCCCCAGATGGCCTTTAAATTGAACAGCTAATGCCCTGAAAAGCTTATGACAACAGATTCAGTATATTAACATATGTATCACCGCACACTTACATTGAGGAGTCTATTTGTCCTTTGCAGAGGACGTTGTATCCCGGGTAATAATTGTCAAGCCCAAATATGGTGAGCCAGGATTTGCAAGGAGCCATTTGGACAATAAAGAAAATTTGTTCAGTGCCCTCAACAGCAGTTCAATAAATAATACAAGCAGCTCTGAAATTGCATTGTTATTGAATACAAGCTTGGGGCAATTCCCGGGTTACCCTTTTACCCTGTGTATTAGTGCACATAATACACAGATGGGGAGTATTTATAGGATTTAATCATCATTTGAACTTTTGACTTTCTGTAATTATCAACTAATGTAGTCATTATATGTAGTAAGTGCTTTTTTTATGATTTCATGTAACTGAACCACATTTCATGGCAGGTTAGTCCTTTAAATGGTGATACTTAAAACTGTGTATGTAACCTGTCTCAGTTTTTTTCCAGTAGAGAAAGATGCACAAAATCTCAAATTAGCCTCTGATAAGTTTCAAAAGAGATCTCATCAAGCTCCAAAATAATACTCAGATGCAATTTTTGCACCTTTTTTAGGTTTCAGGCAGAGAAATAAGAGAGCCCTCCTTATGAACTGAATCTATTCTCATCCTAGCCCTGTGTTTTTTGGTGATGTCCAACGCCATTTGATTTTGTGTGTTTCACTTTAGAGAATTATTTTATTTCCTGTAGGCTTAACAGACACCATTTGTTCAGAACAGCAAACTCAGAAACAGGAAATGGCAAAACTGCTGTCAAAAATGATCATTTTAAAGCTGCACCAACCAGTATTTTTATATTAACAATGAAAGGTAGTGCTCATGATGAAGCCACAGAGAATTTTCACCAAAATTATGCAGCTCTGCGCTACAGAGCCCACTTAGCTTCTTTTAGCCCGTAGTTTTAGTTTCTGATGAACCTAGGGTACACTACTAACCCAGCACCAAAAAGCAGACAGACAACATTGGCAGCAAGCTGATGAATACAGTGATATTAGATATTTCCCTCTGGAGTTGGCTTGGCCTAAAACAGAGCTACACGGAGAATGGATATTTGACTAAGATTCATCAAGGGGCAAAAAGCACAATGCTAATGCTAATGTTGCTGTCTATGTGATGGATTTATGCAGTACATAAGTATTTGTTGTTAGCTAACACATCACCACATCGACTCTTAAGACCTGATAATATGCTGGTGTTGTGTTTCTAGCTCATTCCATTTCCCCCCAGAATCAATCAATGCAATTTCAAAATGAGAGTGTGTAACTGTTGAAAGAAAAAAAAATGCAATGCAAAAATGCAAAGAAGAAGTTGAACTCCTAAGCAATATGTTACTGAAAAGTATGAACTAGGTGTTTCAGTAAAAAAAGCTGGTCTCTTCTTGTTCATCAAAGCAGCGCAGAACGGGACATGAGCATGTGGCTGCAGATGAATGGAGAAGTGAGGTCAAACATGGAGCCACCTGGTTCTGAAGAGGCTGATGCTTCACTCTCTGACCTGGCAGTGTTGGGCTGCATCCAGGGAGAAGTGGAGCTATCTGAGTTGTCTAATATAGGTCCATCTGTCTGTCTTCCCCTGGGTCCCCTGCTACCTTTGCCCCGCCATGTGTTCCCCAGTAGCCTACATTCCCAAATCGGTGGCAGCCGAGCCCACATTCGGCATCTGTCTGTGCTAGATACGTCCGTCTGTGCTGGCCCTCTCACAAATACTGAGAGGATATTCTTGCACTCCAGGCTTCCCACACCTCTCCAGTAAATTATCACCTCCCCAGAAAGAAAGCGCTGTGTTGCCTGAGAGTTTGGATTACACAACATCAAGGGTTGGGCCCAGACAGTTGACATTGCTGTGTAATCATCATTACCCTCGCAACTGCCTCTCAAGTAGGGTCACAAGGAAGTCAGCGCTCAAGTACTCTACAATAAATTCTATGTAAATGCTTGAATGTTCAAACTGCTCCCCATCAGAAGAAGTGTTTATTTAAGTGCCTGCTTAGCTGAGAAACTGCCATCATAAAAGCAGATTGACTTGAAAAGATCTGTGTAGAACCAGTTTTATATCATGGTGTCTCAAGGAAATACACAGCATATAATGAAATTTGTTTTAATAGAATTTAGGGAAATTTAATGACTATGTTTGAGCCCTACAATTGTGTGATTTGTCTGCCACAGGATAAAATGATGACTTAAATATCAACTATTTCTATGCTATTGTGTAAGACTTTTATCATGCACCACCAAAATCTTACCTAGTCAGTTTTGAGCACTGTTGAGTCCTAATGGTCTTATTTTCTTAAAAATAAATAAATAAATAAATAAATTAAAAAATAATTTTCTGTGTGATGATACATTCAATTTGTTTCCAACCATTTCTAGAATCAAATGTAATTTTTCTTACCGGGGTGGCATTCACTGCCTAGTCATTTCTCAAAAAAGTGAGCGAGAGAGAGAGAGAGACAGTTACAGTGCTGAAATAATGAAGAAAATGAATAAAACGCTTTTTTGTATAAGTGGCCCCTGTCTAGTTTTTCTAATGGCTGGCCCTTGTCAGTGGCACTTCTGCCTCATCCTGGCCACCATACTTTGGTGAACTACTCTACATTGTTTAACCCCTGAGTCCCACTCTCTCTCTGCCAAGAAGTTTCTGGAAGAACTGTATGGTCTGGTACTAACTGACACTGTCTTTCTTGTATATAAAAGTTTATTACAAAGAGGTTCAGCATCAAAACATGCACTGCAGTAGCCTGTGAGAGGATCTGAGCCAATATGGATCTTTCTAACTAACAGCTCTAAACATCCATATATATAGGATACTTGTTTACATGTTTTATAATCTAGCGAAACATCCTGACCTCATTCAATGACCTCTTATTCCAAAAAACAAAGAGGAGGGGAGAAAAAGCCCCTCTCCCTAACACTTACATCTTTATGTTCACAACCATTAACTTAAACATGACCCCAACAAATAGAAATCATGTGAAGCTTTGGACTTTCCCAGAGGATAAAAACATATATGAACTTTCAGACACTACACACACTCTTTCCTTTTAAACTTCACAGACAAAAACTATAAAATGATGAAACTGACAAAACCATGCAGTAAGTATAAATCCAAATGAAGTACAGGACTTACAGCACAGGACTTAAATTCTATAATATACAGTTCTTTGGCCATTTATTTTAGGAGAAAACTGACATCCCTAGAGGTGAGAGTGCTGGTATTACACCTCACCTGAGAAATATAGCAGCCTGACAGGCACCAGTCTATGATTCAGTTCCACAGATGGTCCTCAATGCCACATGTATATTCAGCAAGCCAAAAAAAAGGACAAGCCCTAAAAAAAACCTTTCCCTACATTTCTTTCTTCAATTTTTTTTTCAAAAGTTGCTGCTCACGGGGAAAAATGTGTTGATGAATGAAGCTCTCATACAAAGTGAGTTGCTGACAGCTCTGGAGACCTAGGGGAGCAATTCATTTGCAGCGCAAGTGCGATATGTTGAGATCAGTCCCTCAGATGTCCCAGATGCCTGAGCACTTTGAAAGAGTCACAGGCCTGTGCTGGCACTGGAAATTCTGCAGAGCTCCAAATGAATCAGTGCTTTAGAGCGCAGAGCCCTTACTGCCACTGTAACGCAGGATTTCTCATTACCTGACTCTATGAATCCGACATCCACTGCTTTAATTTCCACTTATAAATTCTGATGTAGACTACAGTGGGCCAGTAAGTGCCTTTACATTTCTGTCTATTGAAGAAACAGCTTGTAATATGGCCTGCTTTATCGAGGAATGTGAAGTCATCTGGCGTGAGGCAACAGCATGCAGACGTTTTATCACTCCTGCACTGTGAAATGATAATTAGCTCCACTGTTTCCTTTGCTTTCGTGATGTCGGCCTTACGGCATTTTTTGGGCAACATGGGAAAAAATTTATATGGCAGGAGAAAGAGTCCATTTTTCCTCTTTACTTAATGCAGCTATTTTTTTTCCAGTGCAAGACCTTCAAGGCAGTTCTGATGTTCATTTGAGTCTTGTATTATTTATAACTCTGATTTAGATGAAACACTGTTGGAGCGCCTTCTCTGAAAAAAGGGCTCTCTCACGTCACTGGAGCTCTTAAAAGTCCACCTTGTGCTTCAAGTCATTGACCCTCCCTCTCCTCTATTCATCGTGAACAAATGGCGATGCCTGTGGAAAGGCTTGCTTCTATTCCCTGCTGCGAGTTCCATTAGAGGTGCAGACACACAATGGCACATTTTTTAAGTCTTTGACATTGCCATTGTAATGGACTGAGGTCAAGGAATGATATGAGGGTGATGCATAAAAGGCTGGTTAAATATATGTGACTGTACTATATGGGTTTCACATTATAGGCAAATCCTTTCACCTCTATCCTAAGTGCAGCTCCAGGGGTGTCACATAAGAGTTTACCTGAATACATCATTGTCACATTAATTATGTGACCCTGGTGACCCAATACACACAATACAATAGGTCTGTGTGTGTGTGTGTGTGTGTGGGTGTGTGTGCGTGTGTGACATTCACATAAGTCATCATACGCAAGGTTCTTCTGGTGCTGCAAGGCTTGTAAATACAAAACAATGAACAGGTACAGTTTTAGACACCCCACTGCTGTTCTAATAAGCTCTTTTCATTCAACTGTTTGTGGTCAGAAACATGATCACTGCTTCAATCGCTTAGACCACGTGTCAAACTCAAGGCCCGCGGGTCACATCTGGCCCGTGAATGAATTATCTTTGGCCCGCATGACAAAATCTTTTACTATTAGAGCTGGCCCGTCAGGTATATCGCATGCACCACCATAATACTTCAAATCCCACAATGCACTCAGACTAGTGAACATCACAGAGCAGCAAACGGTTTTTTGATGCATTTTCAGTTTTTAATGCAGTTTCATTTTTACATTTTTTTCTCTTGCTACTACAGGACATTTGATTTTTCTTTGAAGTAAATTACTTTTGGCTGTTATTTGCCTGTAGAAAATGTTTTCACTTGAAATTACTCCGAAAACTGCAGATAGAGCCATAAGAATTAATGAAACTGGTTTTATTTCTTTTATTTTTATTTATTTATTGTTTTTATTTATTTCATAATTAATGTTGTTTTATAGCTGTGTATTTGAGTTTGACACCCCTGGCTTAGACAAACCTCGCATGATAACAACTGGCATGCTGCTGTAATGATTCATATAGAGTTTTTAATTTGCTCTTGGTTCCTGAGTTTTTTCCCCTCCAGAAATGGTCCAAAAGATTTGTGGCATTAGGTAACATTTTCACAGCAAATTTAATAGAAAACCTCTACCAAGGCAAACTTTACAAATTATAGAAAATAAAGAGTCGGAGCTAGTTGTTAGCCTAGCTTAGCATAAACAGCTAGCCTTGCTCTGTCTGAACTTCTAATGCTCACTAATCAGTATGTTGTAAATCTTAAAACTGCACATAAACACAAACTTAAAACTGGCAGCTTTTGTCTTACGGGAGTTATGTGGTGCAGCTGAGTGTGTGTGTGTTTGTTTTTCTATTCTGGTGTGACTTTAACCTTGAGAATCTATTCACCCTGTGGGGTCCAGTTTTCCCCGTGGGATCCAAATCTTGGTCCCCACAAGCATGAGCATTGCAACCAACAGAAAACAGCCTGCTGATATGCCTAGTGCAGTTTTCTTACGGATCACTGTAACTTCCTTTCAAAGCGGTCTTATTCTTTGGAAAAAACGAATGAATAAAAATTTTGTTTGCCATAAGTATATAAAAATATGCATCAATGTCTGTAAATACATCATTCATTAACATTTTTAAATATCTATTTTATATTATATTTTATCTCAGGAACACTGTGGGGGAAAATTCTTCACATTTGTGCTATATAACTGATGTGCTATTTATCACACAAATGTCTAACAGGATGAAATTATTAACTGAAGTGAAAAGGTCAAAGGTTAGTCCCAGCCCGCCCAAAAAAGTATGTAGTGGATGGTACAGGTATGTGGACCAATAAATTGTGTTTTTTATGCTTTCCATTTTCAATTTCAGTTATTTTAATTTGCATTTTTTTTCTCACAGTCAAGCAGCAGAATTTACCATCATTAGTGTTGCATATTATCGATTTCAATAATCATTTAAATGGGGGTGGGGGGAATTATTGTCCTGAAAGACAATATAATGCGACAGGCTGTTGTACTTGTAGACTACAAACCAAAACATGTAGTATTAATGATGGGAAATATGAAGGTGTACCACTTTATAGAACGTTTTTATTTCATCCAGGTTCAGTTTCCACTGAGGCTGTAATACTGTTAACATGAAGTTCATACTGAACATAACAGCATTACATTCATACATATACAGCCTGAGTGTTCCAGGCAGAACATCATTAACAGTGAGTAACAGCTCATTTTCAGACATGTGACCCACGTGTTGTCTATAATCCAAGTTTCCGAAAAATGTTCACATATTTTCCGTGTCCTTACATCTCATATTACAGATTAAGAACCCAGAGAACAGCCGTGGTTTTACATTGTATCACTAGAGTCTCTCTAAAATTCCTCGTAAACCGACAGAATTAATGTGCGCTCTTCATCTGAGAGGATGCCCGTTTCATGCATGCGCCCTAAATTAACATTAAGTTAACATCTTAACCACCATAGTACCGTTTAACACAGATCGAGGCAGTCAGAGTTTGTCAACCCCAACTTTTCTTGATAACCCCGAGTTAAATCAGAGGAGGTTAAACTCCCTTCGTAGTATAGGCCTCTGGTTAACTAGACCCGTTTTATTTGTAGTTTATTTCTTTATAGTTCTTTCTGTTCCAGTGAAGCTAAGATTGAAACAGCTGTTAAATTCACGTCATCAGAGGCATATTTTCCTCTTCAATGTATTTATAATTTCATCATCTCATGCATACTCAGAGGTGAGGGAGGGACGCACCTTTCCAGACTCCTGAGTGTTGAACAATATTGTTAGCATGCCATTACAGCATTTTTAGGCAGTAGACTGTCTTGACACACACATTTGCTTGATTTACCTGCCACTCACATGTATTGGGCTGGACTCAGGCAGAAGGCTGAAAGCTATGCTAATATTCAGGGTTGTGAAAGGAGTGCCAGCATCAGGAGGGTGTTTTAAACCTGCTACAGCTCTCTCTGCATCTAATGTTCAGTTACTGTAATAGTTGAAGTGAATGTAAATGTTTTAAGTAAGGTACAATTAATTACTCTTCCCAATCTAATTGTTAGGCCTTGTTGAAAATTTCCTGAATTTGATTTAAGACAGCTATTGATCATTGTCACAATCTTTTAACAAACAAAAATCTTATTTGCTAGTCTATAACAATGTTAACTGTAGTGTGGCTCTTCATCAAAATTGTGAAAATAATGTATTTGATGGTCAAATGTTACATCAGGTAGATTCACTTTTTTGTCTTTGATGTCCTGCAGACAGAGTGGCTGACTCACCAGAATGAGGACACCCTTACGTCACCTGAGGGGGCGTTATTTTAATTGCTTGTCCAGGCACACGGAATACAAAAAATACCAAACACAGGTAATAATGCTGGCTCATTATTTGGCCATCTGATTTTCAGTTGTGATACAATAATCACATTACACTATTCTTGAATAGTACACCATTAGCCTTTTTTATCACCTAAGTAATAGTCAGATAGTCAGTCAAACAGTATGGAGAGATCCATAGATTAGTTCCACAAAAGTAAAGTGCTCAAAACAAACCCCAGATGCTGCAAGAGGCTTTTGCCTGCAGCAACAATGATGGAAGAAGATAATATTGCAACTTAGATCAGCAAAGACATGGCGACAATTTACATGTTCAATAGTTATTCGTTTTTAGCTAATTTCATATGACAGTAGTTTAATAGAATATTCCATCCTGTTATTGTTACTGGCCAGTTGCAATGCAGGTGTCCTCCCAGGTGATTAGAATTCACTGCAGGTGCAGTGAGATTGCTCCTTCCCCCATGTCTCTCTCTACTGTCTATCTATATCTATATCTATATCTATCTATATCTATCTCTCTCTATCTCTCTCTCTCTCTCTGTCTCTCTATGTGTGTATATATATATATATATGTATATATATATATACACACATACCTTGTAGCTCTTGCAAAACCACACCATTTTCACACTGGGTTCATGTCTCTTCTTCTTTAACTATAAGCCTCTTGTATGTTTCATTTTCAGCTTACCAGAAATATTTCTCCAAAGTATCTGAGGGATGAGAGGCCTGTACAAGCTGCACTGAAAGCACTGGAGGACCTATCGAAGAAGGACATGGCCCAGAGTTTCTTCAGAGGAGGACAAGAGGATAGGAGGTAAAAACTCTGATGACACAAACCTTTCTGTTACCTTTTCTACACAGAACATCGGAAGACAACAGGCACTATTAAAACTACCTCTGACTGGCAGCTTTCTCACCATAGCAGAGCACCTTAGGCTGATATGGAAGCCCATTTCCACCAGTAAAAGAAAAAAAATGCCTGTGTTAAGTCAAAATCATGAGGTAAAAAGTCAAAATTATGAGATAATGTCGAAATTCTGAGATAATAAATCAAAATGTTGAGATAATGTCGAAATTGCGAATAAATCAAAATTACGAGATAGTAAATTGAGATTATGAGATAATGTCAAAATTCTGAGATAATAAATCAAAATGTTGAGATAATGTCGAAATTGGAAAATAAAAAAAATAATACGAGATAATGTCGAAATTATGAGATAATGTCGAAATTACGAGATAAAAAATAATCAGAGATAATGTCGAAATTATGAATAATGTCACATTACGAGATAAAAATGAGATAATGTCGAAATTCTGAGATAATAAATCAAAATGTTGAGATAATGTCGAAATTGGAAATAAAAAAATAATACGAGATAATGTCGAAATTATGAGATAATGTCGAAATTACGAGATAAAAAATGAATTATGAGATAAGAAGTCACAATTATGACATAATGTCGAAATTATGAGATAATGTCGAAATTACGAAATAATAAAATGGAATTATGAGATAAGGAGTCACAATTATGAGATAATGTCGAAATTCTGATGTTGAGTCGAAATTGTAAAAAAATATAATGAGATAATGTCGAAATTATGAGATAATGTCGAAATTATGAGATAATGTCGAAATTGCAAGATAATAAGATGGAATTATGAGATAAGAAGTCAGAATGTGAGATAAGAAGTCATAATTATGAGATAAATTGAAATTATGAGATGATAATTTAAAATTATTAGATAAAAAGCCATAATTATGATATAATGTCGAAATTATAAGATACACAACACTCAAAGTAGCAGTTCTAGCAGTGTGAGTTCTCTTATTCAACTTGAAAGTGAAATGAATTGTGAGCACATTGAAGACTATTTTAAACAGGGCTTTACAACAGATGAAATACTTAATTTGCTTGCTGATTCACACTGGATTATATGGAGCAAACACACCCTTGAAAAGAGAAGCAGCTCTTGTGTAGACAGAATAAAAATGATGTGGCTGAAGTGGCAATCTTCATTGAACAGCAACTGGAAACATCTGGTCTGGTGATCTCATGATTATGACTTGCTATTTCTTTACTTGACTTGTGAGCAGTTTTTTTCTTATACCAGGTGGAAATGAGCTTCCATAGGCTGAAAACATTTGAACATCTAAAAAGAATATGATGCTTTTATTTCAAAGTTGCAGACACAAATGTTAAGTATTACGTAACAGCTGAGAAAGATAATGTCTCTGTGTGGCAAGACAAAGTACAGAATTTTCTAATCACTCTTAGCTAGTTTAAGAAAAACATTGTACACAGTGCTTTCTTTATCTGCACTATCAATTAAGAGGCTGATAGTGTGCCATGTTGCCTACTAACTGACATTATCTTATATTAATATACTCATAATTCCTGATTTGGCCGGGCCGAAAATCGGTCTATCCCTGATTTTTTAGACTACGTGCACTGGAATATGTGCACATTAGTTTGTCTAGTCAATAGTTTACTGTAACTTCATAAATATGTATTTTGGGTGACTATCATTCTCAGTGACAATAAATACACCACCAGTCTTTGTACTTCAACTAATAAATATACAAATAATGGTTACAAAGAAGTTCATAGTTGATAGAATTCATATTAATGGTTATTACATACATAATTTCAGGTATTACCTTCCAGGAACAAGTTATGTGAGTCACTGCTAATAATGTCACAGGTCTTACTGTTTGCATAGCTCTTCATCAATTTATGATTATCTGAATTTGTTTTGAACATCTTTTTGTTACTCATTGTTACTATATGACACAAATATGATGGACATAGTAATAATGGAAATAGACTAACAGGCAGCAGTCATTTTCTTGTATGGTAATAATAATAATTATTAATCATTATCATTCATCATTCATTATTTCAACAGGATCTTCAAGATGTAAGACGGCAGTGACCCACTGACCATATGACAGGTATTTCAAAAACTACATCCATTGCTATTACTAATAGTTTTACTTAGTTAATCTAATCTTTATGAAAAAGATTGCGTTATTGCCATACAGTGGTTGTGGCTATGGTTCTGGCTTTATTGGTGTTGAAAAGGCCTTGATCGTTGGCTACATTAACCAATGAATGTTATCTTTCACTGAGACTCCAAAAGCCTGATCTTACCTGAAGCTATTAAAAACATCTGATGTCGCTCCCTTTCTCACTCACCATAGATGGTAATAAGTCAAGTCAAGGCATTGTTTCCATTTTTATAAATGCTGTCACTTAAAGAGTCCTTTTCCACCAGAGTTCATGAACAGACTGCTCACCTCTTGAGGTTCACAGATTTTTGCTGAACTGTTTAATTTCGTATTGTCAGCCCTGTAAATCTCAGGGTCTCACTATGTAATAATATGATATAATGTGATCAGTAAAATCACCAAATAGATGAATTTCAAATAATCCTTAAATACATTTAAAATATGTAAGTGCTATCCTGAGACTGAAAAAGGGAAATCTCATGTTAATATGCATAAGGGGTCACCCACGCCTTCTGTCAAAGGTCCACGTAGCCTATTATTGTTTAATATTTGTATTTTTGTACTGAATTAATGTTTCTTTATTAGTATTTGCCTATATCAGTGTGAGCAGACTCAAAACACATAGTGAATCCATGATAGCTAGATATTAGATTAGACTATATTAGATGTTCTCAGAGCTCAGTTGAAAATATCACTGAAGAATGCAGTCCTGATTTTTTGATATTGTTGTTATACATCATCTGTGGATCTGCGTTGATTTTAAAATTAATTATTAGTCTCAACTGTGAAATGTACTGACCCCAGTCCCATTCTGAATATGTCAGTGCAGATCAGAAACTAGATATATATGGCAACAGGCAGCAGAAAAAGCTTACTGACCAACAGCAGGTGATCATCAGGTCTTAAGGGTCTCAGAGAGAGAGATACCACCTCTCTTCTCACAGTGGAGTATAACCTTGTTACTCAAGTACTTTGTAAAAGTAGTCATTGGTTTTGCTTGTGTTATCTATTCTGTTATCAGCCAGTCAGTGCAGACAGCCCAACATTTCATGCATTAACTTGTATTCCTGGAGATTTACAGTTTATTCTACAGTGTAAATTATATATCAGGTTGGCTTTATGAATTAGCTTATTTGAACCACTTTACTCCCAAACTAACTTGTAGCTTGGCATTGTTGTCATGTTGACTTGTAGTCATTTGTAATCATCATTTCTCAAAAAAAAAAAAAAAAAAAAAAATTTTGGTTTTTAAGGTTGGAGCAATTGCTGATGCAAAGTTGAATCAATTTGTTTCAGTTCTTTGATTAGTTAAAAAAAAAAAAAAAAAAAAAGAGAGTGTACCATGTCTCTTGTGGACACTTTTCCCAATACAACTACTGTGTATGAATAGACTACCTTCATTTACTCATTGTCAATTATTATAAGGACAACAAAACAGCAAAACCAGGATCATGTGCAAACAGTAATTATATAGATGCAAGTGAAGTTAACAGGTGGTGAAAAATCTTTTATATCCAAAGTCCCCCTGTAAATATTTAGTTCTACAGACATACCTTCTTCATTCTGGGAATTTTTACTATATTGTCGTAGAGATACTGTATTGCCTAATGCATTCTGCAACATTAATTATTTAGGAATTCTGGAATTTAAAGAAGAGGAGAAACCTTGGTTGAAAAACACCTGATGTAACATGCAGCTGCAGTGTAATAGCACCGTTTCTCATAACTATTGGGATGGTGCACACATAAAGCTAAATGCTATGATAATAAGGGCAGGGAAAGTTATGAGCATCAAAGACTCATTATTGCACTGAGGCTGTTACTGTTATGTGTTACGTTTTTTTTTTTTAATAATTCATGGATTATTAACTCCGGCTAATGCTGAAGCAAAGTGAGAATGGTAGAGGCCTGCTCGACTCAAACAGCTTTACTTCATGTATTTAGAGCTCCCATGTTAATCAAAGTGTTTGCATGCATCTGCACTGCTGAGATGGGTTTACTTTAACAACTGGCTCATTGCTTGTCTAAATAAAAATACATAAATAGATAAATAAATAAATATAAATAAATAATATCAATAAATATTGAAAGCTATGACTTGAGATGCACAAGTGTTTGTATTAACAAAGTCAGTCAGTCTTATCTACCTAATTCTCATCCTCCATAGGGTTGAAAAGCTTGTGTTAATGGCTGGGAAACAAGGGAAAACTTAATTTATATAGCTGATATGTAGAAGAGAGCGGGGCAGCTGTGGCTCAGGAGGCAGAGCAGTCACCCACCAATCAGAAGGTCGGTGGTTCAATTCTCGGCTCCTCCAGTCTGCATGCCGAAGTATGCCAAAGTATCCTTGGGCAAGATACTGAACTGATGTGTGTCATCGGTGTGTGTCTGTGCTAGAAAGCTAGAGAGCACAATTGTATAGAACAAGTGCTATATGAATGTGTGTGAATGGGATGAATGTGATCTGTATTGTGAAGCGTTTTGAGTGGTCGAAAAAGGCTAGAAAAGCGCTATATAAGTACAGTCCATTTACCAAGAGAACTCAATGTGCTTCACGTTAACATTAAATTGAAAAAAGAAACGAGAAAAAAGAAAAGTATGTACAATCAAATGAGTTGATGCTATAAAGAGAAGCAATATATGGTTGAATATATGAGTGCCTGGAACATGCTGTGCCTACAGATGGACTGTAGAGAGGTGAATTATGCTGCAAGAGCAGCTCCGAAACTTTTTATGGTTATTTAGTTTCTTTTCTCCTCTGTGAAAACTTGTCCCTGCTAGAATCTGTTGTACTGTAACTGATGTGAATTTAAAGTAGCCACAAACTTCCAACATTTAACAGGACACCTATAGGGTGGCATATACTCAGTACTAAAAGATTGTTTTGGTCACTTTAAGCCAGGAAGACCTGAGTTCTAGTTTCAGCACATTCTTGATCCAAAACCCCCGATGACCCTCACTGATCATCACTGATGATGTATCCAAGTACATCACTAGATGTATGTACCTACCATACATTCCTCATTGCTATATGTTAATTTAAAATGATTCACAAATGCTTGGTGCAATGTCTTCCCTTGAAACTGTAGTTGGCTGAAAAATGTAGGATGAAGCTGACATTACTTACAGGTGTCCATATCAGAACATTCTGACATGGACTCAAATTTGACCACTGGACCATTTGTGTATTTTCTACAAACAGCCAATATACCAACTGTATGTTAGCTGTGTAACTTAGCTAGCAATGGACGTACTGACCGAAACAATGGCAGTGTACCTGTGTGTTTGTGTTTAGCTTAAGCTTCTGACTGAATTCAGTGCTCACTAGAATTTTCTGCAACTTGCACTTTTTGTCCAGACATTAAAATTCCCTTCATGTTCTGTCTGCTCACAGCTCTAATCATCAAAATGCTGATAGTCAGCAGGTGATTTGTTACTTTTTAACAGGTGGAGATAGCTAGGGTTTGGGGGTTAGGGTTAATCCTAACCCTTTAATAATTCATCACGAAGGACAGCGCCATGGATTTATTGGATTTATTTACATTTTGATCATTTTGCTAACAAGGGGTTGGCCTGCCCCCTCAAATGCCTAATGATAACAATATGTTATTTCAAGTCTGTCACAAAACATGAACTTACTTACTTATGAATGTTGAAAGGCTTGTTGTGTAAGATGGCAACTTAATTTGGCTAGTTCTGACTGCTGTAGCCTCATATTAGCTTCATATGAACATTTTTACAAAGAGTAACCACTGTTATGTCTTTTTTCTCTTCTAATGTTAATGGACATATGGGCATGTAAATATGTTACTGCAAGAGATGTGGAAAATCCTTGACAAATCCTTTAACTTTGTGCTAATTTTCTGTTGTTAGATTTTTAACATCGTATTGTCTTTTGCTAAGTATTTTCTCTGAGAGGCTTTAGTTGTGTGTCTCTCTAGCTGTGATGTCATTCAGCCTCTCAGAGTTGCAGAATTATGCTGTGTAAGTAGCTTCCCCAACAGTGATTGCATGCACAGAGGCCCATCCAGCTGTTCGCATTGTTGCCAAAGAGCTGAGGACCTTAAGTATGGCTATCAGAGGGTCCAATTTCAACACCTGAAGGTTGTATATGTGAGAGCTGAAGCCCCTAACTGCAGCAGCTAAAGCAAACCTGGCTGAGTGATGAGAGTATCTGAGGCAGATGTGACCCACGCAGTGAGAACCCTCACAGTGACACTCTCTACTCCTCACTATCAACCATCAGACATGATTACAGCTCTCGCTCCTTGATCCAGCGCCTGTCTGAGCCCAGTCCTTTGATTTCTCATGATTCTCTCCTGCAGCCAAAGTAATCAAACAAGATGTTCAACTCAGACAGAGACTTGACCCTGGTGCGACATTTGTTAAAGTTGTACTGCAAATGGGAGGAATTTGTCAAACATCTGCCATTTTATTCAGAGTGAATGGGGACATTTCATCAGGTCCTGCTTTCTCTCCATATTTTACTGCTGACTAAAAGGCAGATTCTGTCATGTATTCATCTATGGGGGCACTCTATACAGTACTGTCAGTATCAAACAACCAAACAGGCAGTCAGACCATTAGAAGAATGTAGGAAAGTAAAGCAATTTAATGACATCAAAAAGCACCAATTAACATTCTTACCATGCAATGGCTGAATTCTTTTACAAAACACTGCGATTTTTCTGATCACGGTGCTAATGTTATGCTGAACAACATAAGGACTGTGTTTTGAATGGCAGTAAATTGAATATAACAGTAAGGCTTGTTAGGACTGATATAACACTGTTACAAAATATTGTATCAGCAGGGTTGGTGGATGTCAAATATACAACTAGATCAAAGTAATCTGATTACAAAAAAAGTCTATAATCCATTACAGGTATGATGCACTTTCCTCTTGTCCCCTGTGGCTCTGGAGTCAACACTGAGAAATAACGGCAGTGATGTCATAGTGATGTCACCTGGGTTGTCTCAACTTGGACTTGAAGACTACAAATTTACAGGGCGTGGAGTTTGAAAGAACCCAAACATTTCCGGTGAAGGTGTGGGCAAGCTGCATTATGGGAATGTCCAGTTTTTTGGTGCCCGTCCCATGCTGTGGACTAAGAGTCATGATATCTTGACTTCTGCTGCTATGATTTTGACCTTTCTTTTTAAAGTATTTCTATGCACAAGTCTTCCAAAATTTCTGAAGTGCAATATGAAATCACTGGAGTATTCCCTTTAAAGTAGTTGCATTTTTTGGGGGGAAATATGCTCATGTGCTTTCTTGCAATGAGTAGATTGATGCCACTGTCAGGTCTGTATGCTAAACATCAAACAACGGCTAGCAGCTGGTTAGTTTAGCTTAGCTGGAGACAGCTGGTCTGGTTCTGTCCAGAGGTATCTACATCCCTTTACCAGCACTTTTAAAGAACACTTATTAACACAATATATCTTATTTATTTAACCTGTACAAAAAACAGAAGTGTAAAAATGACAATTCCCTATTTTCCATCCATCCTTCCATTATCTATACCACTTGTCCGTTAAGGGTTGTGTGGGGGCTGGAGCCTATCCCAGCTGTCACTGGGTGAGAGGCGGGGTACACCCTGTACGGACAATTCCGTTTTACATGGGCTATTTCTTAGCCCTGAGGTGATGTTTTTTATACTTAAGTCTTTATACAAATTCAACAAACATAACACAACATAAATTATATGTTAATCTGAGTTTTAAATATGCATAGCCCGACTAGCTGTTTCCAGTATTTATGCTGAGCTAAGCGGACTGACTGCTGGGTGTGGTATCATACACTGTTGCCCATAAAGTTGGAATAATTTTTTCAGACACATTCCTCTTTTTATTCCTATGTATACAAGTCAGTAATCACCTTTGGCCAGGTGCAATGATTACATACTGAGTCCCCGTTACCAATTTTGTTTTGAGAAGATATACACTTTTTCAAGAATAAATCACATTGTCACAATAATTTCATGAGAAGAGGTAAAAAATATTTTATTCCAATTTTATGGGCAACAGTGTTACTGTAAAGACACGAGACTGGTATCAATCTTCATATGTAACTCTTGGCAAGAAAGCAAATATGTGTGTGTGTGTATTCTCAAAATGTCAAAATATTCCTATAAAGCTTATGTGACAAAAATAAAACCTTTTTAAGAGGTAAATTTGAGAGACACTTCACTTGTGTCATTATTGGCAGTTGTAGTATTGTAAAATAACCAGTGTGATTTTTTTATAAAAATGTGAATAACTGATTTACACTACTATACTAGTTCTTATTACTGTATAATCAGGTAAATAGTGACCTGTAATGGATTACATTTTTGAAAATCTCTTCCAGATCTGGTACAGCAATAAGCACAGTCTGAGGTTTGTAATTTACTGTTCAATGGTTCTAAATGTTCATAAACAAGGCATTACAACTAAATTATCTTTTCTTCTAACATCACAGGGAAATGTATGGTTCAAGAATCAATGTTTATGATATGAGTTGATATGTAAATTTCCTTGTTATTTTGTCAGGTATAAAACCACAGGAAAAAATAAGTTAATAAGCAACCTTTATACACATTTTACATCATATTTAATGAATCCATTTCAAATATAAAAGGTCAGTAATATTTGCTCCAATTGAAAATTATCAACTTGATATTCCCTCTCTGCTGTGGTCTGCTACAAGATGACATCAGAGGCAAAGCTGCATGTAACGATGTGCAATGGGGAGTGAAATTTTTCTAACATTTGTACAAACAGCACTGCAGCTGAAGTAATGGAAAAAGAAAAAAGAAAATCCAAGCCCTCTAAATGTTTTATGTAATAACAATTATAAAAAAAGACACTCCACACAGAATATACACTATATATACACGGTATTTAGTAATGGTCATTCTGTTGCAACCTGACAAAACAGAGCTTCATAAAATGAGGATGGCAGTGTGCAGTTGGCAATGACGCATTACATTTGACACAAAACTTGTGCTCGGTATGGATAATGTCTGTTTCCTCTTTCATTTGTTCCTCCCAGCAGGTTTAATGAAAAGGGTGTCCGGGGGAGGATGGATGGCAGTTCCACTCCTCATGCTGGGGTCTGAACGGTGGCTTTGATCTCAGTGGACACCCTCTTCTCCTTTCGCCCCGCATACTCGCCGATAAAAGAGCCGTCCTCGTTGAATTGAGCATCCTCGTCGCCGTAGTCCACCAGACTGTCCCCGCTGTCCCCCGCTTTGATCTCTCTGCTCAGTGAGTGTTGGCTGCCCTTCAGTGGCTTCTCATCGTTGTCACTGCAAGAGCGGCACAGTGGATTTACAATCACCTCATTTCACCCTTGGCTTCACTCTATGGCTTATTGGAGAGGATGGGGGTGCAGGCTTGAGCTATCACTGCCTCTGCGATGAGCATGTGTGATTGGCATTAGAGTTTACCTCTAGCTGACAAATGGGAAATAATCACACAGATGCACATGTTGAGACAGTATTAATCGCTACACTGTACATGCATCAATGCATCTGACAAAGTGACAACTGGAAGAAAAATTAGATACTGAAGGGGATATTAAACTGGTGCTGATAGTGAGGCTGCATATGCTGTAATCCTGTGATGCATTTTAACTGTGAGACTATTAAATTGTGTCTACTTCCATTTGATTAGGTTCATAAGAAACAAATTTTCTCAATTCTTGGTGACAGTACAGCCTTTGAACTCAGTCAGGAGTCTGTTGTGCTAGTTGTTCTTTAATTCTAACTTTGCCTAATTATAACTAAAGTGATTACTGAGAACACTTCACTAAATTTAAACAGGGTGTGACACACACATACACACACTACTTCTTATGAAGAAATTAGTGGATACTAAATATCTACACCCACTGATGGGTGTAACAAGTTGCGTGTTTTCTAACGTATGATATATTTAAAGAGCAAAAGTAAATATGAAGCTACCGCATGCAGCCAGTTAGCTTAGTTTAGCATAAAGACTACGCACCTATGAAACTCACTAATTAACAAGTAAATTATGTTTTTTAATCCTTAGAAAAACCAAAAGGAAAAAAAATGTTGTGGTTTTAAAGGACGTTAATATACGATTGTTTCTTGGCTGGGAGCAGTAACTTCTTGCAGTCTTATAATCTCTGTGAGGTTGACAATCAACCACTGGAGACTTGAGCCAAGAGAGTAGCGGTTACATCCTGTTTCCAGGCTATCAGGCTGCTGGCTGTAGACTTACATTGAAGGGACAGATGTGACAGCAATGTCAATTTCCTCATCTAACTCTCTGCAAGAATGTAAATAAGAATGTTGTCCAAAATGGCGATGTATCTGTTTAGGCTTCATATTTTACAGCTGTTGCTTTTCATTGGACACTTTTATGTTTCCAAGCAACTGGTTTACACATTAACATTAAAGTCTTTACTACCTGAGACACTTAAATATCATTTCATGTTTTAATGGTGTGACCCAATTTAGTAAATCACTAGTTTGGACATTGCTTGTCGTTATTACGAACTTTGCAACAAACTCAGTGACAAATTTAAGAATAGCTGGTGCAACCAGCAACATGATAAAATATAAATCCTGCCACACTGAGCCACTTTTCACCTCATCACATCAACATTTGTTGTGCTGTGCAGATCCCACTGATTGGAGAATTACACTGCAGCAGTAGACTGTTATGAATTGGACCACTAAAGGATTAATGAAACATGCCCAGATATTACTGCCCCGGAGATGAGCTGCTTTCAATTACTCTGATTGGTTTTAGCGTCCCGCTGCGTGCTGGGCAGCCTGCGTTTAGCTCCATAAGGACAAAAAATGGCAGCATCTGAGCGGCGCTGTGGCTCCCTTTGTGATGCAACGTCTATCACAAACACGAACACAACACTGGATCTGAGATCACAGTGTCCTATAAAGGGGAGCTAACACTCAGACAACACTAATGTGTAAACAGCTCAGGGATGCTACTGCTGTTTATCACATACATTCCAGTTACTCAGTCCATCAAATGTCTTGAACAGAAGAAGTGTTAGGCTCCCCGTGAACCTCGTGAATGCTGGGTTGTCTTCTCAGCGAGAGGAGAAATGCAGAGAAAATTACTGGGAGAAGAAGATGGAAATGACTTCTAGCAGAAGAAAAATTCATACACTGTTGCACGTGAATTGCAGTGAGGTGGTGAAATAGTGCTCTGAGGGTTTCGCTTACCTGTACTCACAAAATGTGTCGTCATTCATACCCTGGGACTCCACGTCTGGGTGAAGGTCTTCTTTTTCTTTTACTGCTCACAAAATGGAAGAGAAGATATCAGTGATTTCCTCAGGAGACGCTGCCAATGAAGATCACTGTGTCCCCTGACTAGTAACGCTGTTTGAATAAGTTAGATTCTCAGTCTTATTCCCTGCACTTTTTCACTAGATGTAAGATGACTGCAAGCCTTAGAAAAGATTGCTAAATTTTAATTTTACAGCATATTTTTTAATATAATTTTCTAAATATAAGTCTAATTCCATATACAACTTAGCTTTATGTTCAATGTTTTATAGAAATGTAATTCTTATATACATGTTACTTTCATTATAAAAATGTAAGAAAAACTGTATGAATTAAAATGCATACTCCTATATGTGGTGTAACAGAAAGAACACTTGGCTCAGGCAAATAAAAAAAGGTTGTTGGAGCTACGGGTGATAATGAGAACTTAATGAGAAAACAAAGGACAGAGCCACGGCTCGCTCTTTTTCTGCTGACGAGTGAAGTGATCGCTGCCCAGACGGCAACCTGATGGCCATTAGCTGTGAATAATAAAGCTGATAAGGACTCTTATGTCCCCAACAGGAGGAATAACATTGAGATACCACAGAGCTTATGTCATTGCTCTATGCGCAGCCACCCCGTGTGCAGAATTTGCATTTTGTCTCGCTGTGGGCTGCACTTTGTTTAGATTGTTGCTGGAAAAAGCTGCGTGTCTAAATAATGCAACATTCAAATGCTGGACATACAGTAGAAATGCTCATTTTCCTATCAATACACAAGCCTATTTTATGTATAAATTTGCATTAAAATAATTTTGAAGCCTGGAAATAAAAACATATCAGCTTACATATTCCTGTAATGGTTTCAAGGGGTATTCATAATTTCTTTCAAAGCAACAAACGGCAAAATGGAAATGCAATGATGCTCTGAGCAGCAATTAGTATTCAAGCAAGGTGATGTGTGCATGCTTGTGAGTGAGAACCTACCAGAATACTTCCCTCCTTTATTTCTGTTGACAAAACAGGCAATCAACACAATGAGCGTGAGGAGGGCGATGGCACACATCAGGCCGATAAACCAGCCCTGGGTGGATATACCTCCGTGGATGCTGGCAAGACCTGAGGGGAAGAATACCTGATGACTTTGACTCGCCTTGGCCTTTTCATCAGGACACTTGATTGAATGTTTACATCGACAAAGCCTATCTGACGCAAAGGCAGAGGGTGGCAGGGTGCACTGCTGATGGAACTGGTCCAATATTAATATTAAACAGCTAATCCTGCTTGTCTAATTAATCAAGTAAGGAATGCTGTACAAATGTAATTCCTCTCGGCGAGTCTGTGCAAGCCTAAATCCTACTGACACCACAGAGGACCACACGCAGCGGCCTGAGTCACTGCTCAAGGACACGCCGGTGCACCTGCACTCTGTTCAGCAAGAAGTCAATTAGTTCTGCTGCGCTTTCGTTCTTTTTTTTGTTTTTGTTTTAATTTGAGCTATTTTAGTTTCCTTCCTCACCTGTGGACATGGTTGTGATAACATCTTCAAATATACTAGAATTTTTATCCCAGCTGTTAGCAATAAGGCGCACAGTGTACTCAGTCCCAGGTTTAAGTCCGTCAATGATGTGGAAAGTCTTAGAGGTGTTCAAGGCCTCTGAAATCTTCCAGTGACCCTCACCTGTGCAGAGGGTGAATGATCAGGTTGTGTTAGTACTCATCAGTACACAAAACTAGAGTAATCTAATGGAGATATGAATGAAAAGACATGAAGACACAACACAGCTATCACACTATTAGCTGTTTCACATACAGAATCTTTAATCACTCCAACAATGTCCAGCAACTAACAAGAAATAAAAGGGTGATATGAGCTTACGGTTGTTCATGTACGCAATATAAAACTTGGTGTGCTCTCCCTCAGATATCCAGCTGATATTTGCAAAGCTGTCACTAACAGCTGAGCTAACATTCAGCAGGGCCGGAACTGATGGAGAAATGAGAGAAGATGAAAAAAGGAGATAAAATGGGAGTGAGGGAGAATTAATGAAGGACAAGGCACGTCAAAGCCATCATGGAGCATTTAGGAATGTTGTCATTATGCGATGAAGGATGCTGCTGTTCACCTTCAATGAAAGAGCAGAGCATGCTCTTCTGTTTTCTAATACTGTTGTAAAGACGCATCAATTACATCTGACAGAGCGGGACATCGGGTGAATCTCTCAACAGCATGCATGACAAGAGTGATGTGGATATGGAAATGGACTCACAGGTGGAACCTGCAAAGCTAAATGAACATCTACAGAGATGATCTTAACAAGGTTTACAATCAAAACCATGCGATCATTCTAGCATGTTCTTATATAACTATACTGTTATATTTTACACACTACACTGTTCAGCACTAGTTAAGAAATAGTTTTTTATAGCCAGGATTTAGAAGTACCCCACAAAATTCTTACTTGACAATTTATGTGTGAATTTTATTGTTCAATTATATTTCCTGTAATTTTAATCTCCCTGTTGATATAAGTGCCCTCTCCACATTCACATGCTATATTTCTGGTGAAGAAATAGCAAATAAGTTTAATATTTTTTGCTTGAAAACAACAGAATTTAAAGATGATTAGTTGGGCTATTACTAATAGTCATTTCCTTTGTCAAATAATCTGTTATTTTTTGGATTAATTGATTAATCATTTAGTCTATAAAATGTCAAAGCAACAGTCCTCACATTTGAGAAGCGGTAACCAGAGAATTTTTGGTATTTTCGTTTGATAAATGACTAATTATTAGAAGATGAATTAACAATTAATTAATCACAACTGTTTCTGTCAATAGAATAACTGAATGATTGTTTAAGCAACAATGTCAAGTAAACAAAAACCAAAAACAATGAAGAATTAATGAGTCCTAGATATTTTTCTATGAGGGATCTAATTATGAATGGGCTTTAATAATCAGATTTTCGTGTATTTACTTTGAAAGAAATTCAAAGCTTCATCTAACTTAGAAATGTAATGTAGCCTTCTGATGCTCTACAGAAGAAAAAAAATCTAATCATGTAGTGAATGATTAGTGCATCATTAGTATGGGAAAAGCATGATTTGACAGCAGCTGTCTAAGCTAGTCAACAATGCACAAGCCACTTCATTTCCCCATGGCAAACATGCAAATCTTCTGCTGTGTCTCCAGCTCAGGTGCATTATTTGCTCAGGTGATAATTCAACACACAAGGACACCTGTGTCTGTGCTGCCCATCCCAACCAGCAGCATATGACACTCTCTGACTAATGCTGATGGATTAGTCTGCAACTATGGTAATTCCAATTATTGGAACTGTGTGATAACTTCAACTGACATAGGCAGCTGAACTAAAAATATCTCGAGGCTGGCTGCAGTGTTTTGTCACCACGCGCCTCAGCTTGCTATTAAATGCTGCAGATAGCAGCTGCTCACCCAGCAGGGAGCTGATGCCCTGGAAGACGCCCCTTCAAAGTCAGGAAGCTTTTTCATAAGGAGAGGCCAGAAAATATTCTGATATAGGAGCTTTCAACAGCCTCAACTTATCCACTTATCTCAGTGTCCTGTAAATATCACCCTCCCAGTATGAGTTCACACCTCCCAAGGACGTGTCTCCTCACTGTTTTCTCTCAGCTTAGATGCTGCCCTGGACTGCTTCATGTCCCAGAGCTGTGGTGCTGTTTACCCAATTGAAGATTACATGGAAATGTCAGGTGACTGTTGGGTCAATACACTTCAGTGTACAGGGGGACTGGGGCCCAACAAATCAATCACTGACAATTAGACATATTTGTTCCATTCAAGTGACTGCACTCTGCAGCTACACTGTCGGATCGGGATATAGATCTAATATCCTCGATTTTCCTGTGGTACAGCAGAGAAATTAAAACCAGCTTTTTCATTAGCACCCACTTGCCTTATAACAAACACTAAAATGTAGCTGTTACCTTACATTCCAGCTCTTGTTGCCACTGGAAACACCTTTAACTATCACACAAAAATACCTCAAGTAGCTAATCATTGCATTATATAGATAGTTTTATGCGTCTTTTTTATGTGATATCAATTTACTTTGAGCCAACAGTGAGGGACTCCAGGGGTTATCACATTACTGCAAAAATGTTGTGATAAAACATAAACCTATTTAGTTTTTATTTTTTCATATTTATTTCACAGCCTTTGTTTGTTTCTGTGGTTTGATGCTTGTTGTGTCAGAATGTGCTGCAGCTCTACCTATGGTGGAACGAGTGGGTTTGGTCACTGGGGACTTTGGAGTGCTTGGAGGTGAGGGGGAAGCTGACTTGCCTGAAAAGAAAGACAGACCTTGTGGTTATCAATTGGGATAGAGCCGCGGGGCGCAACATCCTTCTGTTAGCACACATGCTATTTTCATCTAAACTCTAAGATTAGTGACTACATGTCTACAGTGAAACATATTCTAGAAAAATATATTTTTTAAATTTGTGTATACACAAGGTGTGATGTTGGGATTTTTAATTTGACTTGATGTTGCCTTTTAAAGGTAAATTAATTTTCTTTTTGCGCATCATTAAAGGGAAGGATGGATGTGTGGCATGTCTGTTCTCCTTCCTGGGTTTGACTCTTAAAGCGTCATTTATTTCCTCAGCTTGAGTTAGACATGTTGCACCGAGTCTGCTGTTGCTAGGATAAAAGTCAATATTCGTTTACAGTCACTAATGAGCCAAGATTAATATGAATTTATAATTAGGTAACTCATTACCATCGCTATTAGAGGGGAAGCCACAAACTTTATCTAAGAAGAAGTTGACATTTTTCTAATGAAAGGAGGCGTCAGAGTGCTCTCTACTGATGGCAAGGGCAAACATCCGACAAGGTCAATTATCTGCAGAGGGGCACACTGTTTAGCACTTTTTAATTCTGTACAGGAAAATTAAAATGTGTTAGACTGTTTGGGACTCAAAACCTGATGATTTAGTCAGACTTATAGCATCCACACCTGTCCACATTTCTAAATCTAACCATGCATTTACTACCAAGAATACTACTGACTGTTAAACATGTCATACCAACATATAAATTAAGAAATATATACTTCCGGGAAGAAGGAGTTAGTGAGTATATTCAGAGGAGTTTGAGATTATATGTGTATGACGTGCCACAGTTTCTATATAAACATAGATCTACATACTGAGGCCAGCAGTGGAAGCCAAAGTTGAAGCTGCAGGGGAAAAAAAGAAAAAAAGAAAAAAAGAAAGAAAGAAAGAAAAAGACAGAAGGGACAAGCATTGCATTGCTAAGCAGACGTTTACACATTCACACACATTTACAATGCACACTGTATGATCAAAGGTAATGCTGAAAACTGTGCACTTTTTAGTGGCATGAGAGTGATGGTAATAGTAGATGGGAAAAACTTCAATGATCAAATCTTAAAAGTCTCCCCCACACACATGTGCAGCCCAACAAAATTGCATTTCAATACATAAAATATGAGTCATTCTCACTGTAATCATTTTTGTTGGCTTTTCAGCATGCAAATAAACAACCCCTAAGAGCCAATTAAGTTTCTTTCTGTGATTCTTCAACAACACTAAATAATCGCTTGCATATTCAGCACCTGCAGTTTCACTAACACTAAGTTGAGCATTTTGTTTGTACATAACACAACTTGAATGACATACTAAATATCTCTGGGGTGCCACCCACTTATTTATGCTGACAGTATCTGTAACTGTGGTTCATTTTACTGACACACAGGTGAATCCACATACAGTTTCCTGTTTCATTTCCCATCCAATCATTCATACCAACACCCACAATCTCACAGAAGCTTGGCTTGAGTTGGAGCCAGCTGAAGTATGGCGTGCGGCCCTCAACAAATGCTATGTAATTGAAAAGAAAAGATTACATGCTACAAGCTGGCTCATTATGATTACTTACCCACCATCTCTTTCATGATTACACAATTCAGTATCAAAACCTTCAGTTTCCCTCCTGCTAAAAGCAATGTTCTTTCTTGGCTGATTGTTTCATTGCTCACGCTCTCCATGCAATCAATAAGCACTTGCTCTCTCATGACAGTGACAAATGAAAACCTCTACTACACCCATATGAAATTGTTTATCCACAAAAATTACTTACATGGAGATATGAAAAGCTTGGCTGCCCGGGCATATATCATATTCTGCTAGTTCAATGCCATTTTGAAATAGTGAAATGGCTTTGTCACCTTGTTCACTTAGCCTGAATTCTGCCGAGCCAATTCTGCACCTCAGAGCTTGTCTACGTTCTCATTGTCTACCCCAGGAAGCAACACACTCACCCACCCATCCATACACACCCACAAGCCAATCCAGTCAGTTGCTTTCTGGAACCTCCATCACTCACTTGTTTCTAGGGTGGTGGTGCATTCCTCGCTCACAACAGGCCCGCAGCCCACAGTGGTGCAGGAGCGCAAGTAGAACTTGTATTTGCTCACAGGCTCCAAGTCACGTAGGATCCACTTGGTGGTGTCAGGGTTGCTAATGTCTACCGTCTGTAGCGGCCCCACATCCTCCGTGTCGTTGACTAGATGTAAAAATCACAAGAGATTAGAGATTTAGATTACAGTCGGGATGCGTCTTCGTACTACGAACCCACCAGCGGGTAAAGGAAAAATAAAACAAAAAGGGGAAAACAAGAAACATTTTACAGTACTTATATTCTGTATACACTATAATGAGCAAACTGTCTTGTTAATTTTCAATTCTTTGTCCCTAATGATATTATACTGTCATCACTGTTATAGTTTTGCTTTACACACTGCACATCCCATACAAACATTGTAATAAGGCAACTTTCTCCTGTGTTTTCAGCTCCTTGTCCTCAATGAGTACAAGTTAGCAAATTATTTTATTACACAATCTGCTGAGCAAATTATTAAACATATAAAACTATTTTGATAGCTTGGATACCTGTGACTACACTGTATTGTAATTACAGGGTGAACAAGTGACTGCATACATTGTAATAAGGATGTCTTCTCCAACATTTTTAATATTCTGTCCTGATGAAATCAAATCCTACTGTCACCTATGCATAACATCCATTGACTTGTAAACTAGCACATACTCTGTAACTAGATTGTAAGATCTTAACACTGGCCTCCTGTCTGTCAGAGAATTGTTCCTGCTGCTGGTTTATAAAGCACTGAATGATTTAGGGGCCAACATACATTCAACCATCCCAACCACTTAAAACAGGTCGGCTTTATGTTTCCAGAATCAAAAATAAACATGGAGAAGCAGAGTTTTGTTTTTATGTTCCACAAAACAAACTGCAGAAAACAAAACAAAACTGCAGTCCTTTCAATCAAGTTGTTAATAATCTCTAATTTCTTACATTGCACTGCAACTTTCACTCTTGTATTTGTACTTATTTATTTTTATTCTATTCATGTTTCTTTTTATTTTGCACTTTACTAATTTTTAGCTATTTTTAGTTTTTTTTATACTGTCTTAAATTGCTTTTACATTTTGTCTTGATGCCTTTTATGTCTTAACACTAAATTACCCTGTTGTTCAAATATACTAAACACTAAAACAGCCATACCCAGCCTTGCCTAAGTACTGTACTGTGAAAATGGGGTTAAATGACTGCTTTATTTTACAGTCCACATACCCTTCCAGTGTAATAAAGGACCTTCTCAGTTTGGATTGTTGGATTCAAAAGCCGCATTATTTCTCCCAGTATATTGTCATTATTTTGGAAACAGAGTTCCAGTGTTGTCCTACTATTTTGATATAATATTAATTTCTACTTATCATCCCATTATGTTTTCAAAGATATTACATTTTAAAATAAATTACACCATAAAGTTCTTAAACCCATATCTTCATATGTACATATCTATGTTGGAATGAGTATCCAGTAAAAATCAGAGAGATTTTACTTATGACAGAGTGATTCCTATACTTTGGCACACACTGTTATGTTTAACTTTCAGCTTGCACTTCAGAGTAAACAACTCTTCAACCACAGGCCTTTCATAATATGTCCTACTGATAATCACAAGAGTTTCAGCAATGCCCAAATGTCACTTCTTATTTTGACTTTTTTTTGCTTAACAAACAAACATATTTTGTCCTGAACATTTATATCTAGAATTTCTTTGTGTTATTGTTGTCTGCACTCTGTCTATATTGTGATGGGACCTTATTTTTCACCACGTAAAGCAGGCCAGTAGGTAGGGAGGTGGCAATTCTGATCTTTGTAACAAAAACAAACACAGCAGGTGTTGAGGCGACCTTTGCTGTGAAAGAGATGCTAGGTCTCTCTGGTAGCAAACAATGACAAGAACGTATTGGTCTGGTTCTCTTTTTGCCTGGACACCACCCACTGTTATCAGACATAACAGATTTTTTGTTTTGTTTCTAAGGACAAAATGATCCTTTTTTTGGAAATTAGGCAATCGAGGCTGGTACAGAGGAGAGGCCACAAACATCATATTTCTACCCTGTGGATGGGTATTTTCTCACTTATCCACAAACACTTGAGGCCTGATGGCTGGTGCACATGATTGTACATGAACTGACTGAAGGCTACAGACAGTGGCTCTTTCACTGACTTCAGACAACAATATTTCCAAATACTCCAGTCTACTGGGCTAAATACGGTTGGCCTTGTGTAGAGACTCACCGACACTGAATTCTGACAATGACCCAACAGCTAGTGTGAGTTTAGCCCAAATAGTAAAAAAAAAAAAAAAAAAAAAAACAGAGTGAACTGAAGTCAAGGTAATTTTGAACTCCCACTTGTGAAGATGTTTCATATCAGTGTGCAGTGCAAACTCTACTACCTCTACTCCTGCTCTACTCTTGGTGGTACAGTCTAATATACTGTAAAATGATCTTAAGTGTTCATAAAGGTCAATCTGCTTGAATATGCAATGTCAGATGAAATGAAAGAATCCTCACATAAATTCTTCAGATTAATTTTGAAATACACTTGCAATATAAGTGAAAACTGTATCTTCTATGCCACACCACAAAAAATAAGGTGTAAATTGCTCTGATCAAACTGGTAAAATATTTCAAGATGAGAGAATGGACTGTATGCGTGGATCCTCATTTGCAATTTTGTGACACACTTATCCTTTCCTTGTCAAGTGCTATGACTAACTTGCTGGGATGCAGACAAGTAGGTGTTAAGTACTGTATATAGCAGCCTACTCTGCCTCAGGCTCTGGAGTGGGTTAGCAGCTCTTTAAGGCAGTGTGACCATACCACTTGATGGTGAGGGGAATTTCAGGACACATTCACCATTTACATTAAGCAATTTATTTTGAGATTTGAAAAGAAAAATACTGACAAAAACACCTGTATAAGTTCAGTAAACTGCTAATATTTTAAAAACAAATCACTGATCTTCTTCAGTGTCAACCTGACACAATGATCAAAAGGTTTCACACAGACAATGTGCCATTCAAAAGCAATTAAGTTAAAGCTGTCTAAACACCCTGGTATTACTTGATGCTCAGTGTGTTAAACAATGTAATGATAGTGAAACCTGTGAAATGTGAAGCTATTAAAAGCTGCTGTGAAGATGGGCGTAGCTCTCAAACAGCTGCGCTGCAGCTTGATATTCCACTTGTGTCACTGATGATACACTGATACTCCTCAACATTTCACACATGACTTCCTCTGAGGGGACTTCAAAAAAGTCACACTTCAAAGACTCCATCAGCTTTATTACTGTGGCACAATGAAAACGTCCTCTCCTGAAATACTGTATGACACTTGGCCCTCTTGTGCAGCCGCCAAATCAAACTCAATTAGCCGGGAAATACAGCACTAAGATGTTGTTGGAAGTTTGTCATTAGCTTCATTATGACTTTTGTTTAAGGGCAGCAAAGTGTGTGCACACGTGGGATGAACACCTTGTGTTCAGTGATGGTACCCCCTGGGACTGTGAGCTATGGTGAAAAAGTCCCCTGTAGACAGTATGGGGTCAGTAAGGCTGGACCTTAACAGACTGTGACACAGTGGCCTTGGTCAGCACTAGCTGAGCCATGATTGTGACACGCAGGCCAGCAGACATCACCCTGACATGTTTCCTATACACATACTCTGACCTCACAATGACCCAGCCCTATTAGAGCAGCACAACGATTTTTCCTTCATATTCAGGTGTTGCCAGATTAAAATATACAGTCTGTGTGTTTTTGTATACAAATTTTTCTTTCCTTATGATGGTACAAGCTGGAAAGAAACAGAGTTCTGTAATATAAACACTATTAAACACAAAGGAAGAAACAAGTTCTCTTTGTAGCAAGACGGGGACATTAGTTAGTTTAGTAGAGGCATGAGGCTTAGGGATACGTACTAAGCTGATACTCCAGGAGGTACCCGGTGAGAATCCCATTAGGCTCCAATGGCTGGGACCAGGCCAGAGAGACAGTGTGCTTCTGTACATCTGTGACCCTGAAAATAGGATTTTTCTCCGGGACTGTGGGTGCAAAGAAGGTAATACACACAGTAAGCATCTGAATTCTCCAACCCAGTTTCCGTGGCTATTATTAGATTTTCCCTTCAGTAGTTGTGAATCAATACACTTCATGCTGTTTTTCCACAATCCTACCTCCCTCTGGGGTTTTGAAGTTGACGGGATGGCTGCCGGGGCCGTTACCCCGCCTGTTGAAGGTCATGACAATGAGGCTGTACTCGGAGAAGGGAGTTAGTCCTGGTACAGTAGCGTGGTTCCTGTCCCCCGGGAACGTCAGTGTCTGTTTGTCTCCATGACTTTTCTTTGAGTCCACCAAACTGCGCAGACGCCACCAGTGTACCTGCATCAAGAGAGAGATGCGCAGAGCCATCCTCAGCAGAGATCAAACTTTGTGTATCATATGCATGTCTGAGAATACATTTTCGTTGTTTTTTCTTGTTTCTTTTTTTTCTGGTGGTGTGAACATTGAGCTGGCCAAGTAAAAACGAGACAGAGTGAGGTGAGAGAAGCAAACGTTTAGAGCAAGGTCAGGGTCATTCCTTTTAAACTGTGTCTAAAAGCAAAGGTCTGTTTTTGAGGTATTACCCTGTAGCCTCCCAGATGTCCATGTAGCTTGTCCTTGTGTACACGCGCCCAGCTAACCTTGACCACTGAGCTGTTCATCACCTCTACAGCTACATCATCAGGTGCAGCAGAGGGAACTGCAAATACACAATAGAATCTACAGTAAGATGAAAGTCAAGGAAAAACAGAACAGTGACGAAAGATCAGCAATAACTCATGAACAAATGAACAAAAACATGAAAAATACTTAACTAGACACAATTAGATATCACCTATTTACGTTGACACCTATCAGGGAATGATCAACCAATCAATCAATAATTAGTCACTGAACAACTCTGTCTACAGTCAAGAAAGCTAACCACCAAGCTAAGGGAGCAATTTCTAACACCACATTTGAGAAAGAACACAACAGTGATTAGTGTCATGACCTGAGATGACCTCCTGGGGGCAAGTCCAGAAGAGAGCTAAACAGTAAAAATAATACAGTAGTAGAAATACAATAAACATCTATACAGACTCTTGAGAAATGTCTGCTATTGCTATTGCTGCTACTATATACAACCTTGACACTCTAAGTCTAAGTCAAACTCAGTTTTAAACATTTCATTCCCTCTCAAATGTTTCAAAATTACAAAGCGTATAAATAAATAATTTCACAAAGTCTACCTGAATACTGCAACTGAAAATTTCAGAGTTATGCAGGGCTTAGCTTTATCACCAGAAAGAAAAACTTCAGGCGTTGTTTAGTGCATCTTATTGTCAATTTTCTTTTAATCTCTGTCCAAAGAGAAACATCACATTTTTTAAAAAGATGCAATAAGTGATACTAATTGAAGTTGGAGGTGAGAGGAATACCAAAACAATCTGATCACAAACAATTTACTGTGCTGGTTACAGCTACTGGTCACACCAGACTAGGTAATGGTCTGGTGTAGCAGCAAACCGTTGACAGTATTGAAATGCACTGAGCTTATGTTTTATGCTTGTGAAATCAACTTTTCATTTTAGGAGGAGAATTGTTATTTATTCTTTCAAAAGTTAAACAGTCTTGCTTTAATATTCATTTTGAGTTGTATTTCTTGGTACTTGATGAATGTAAATCCAATATTCACTCTCTTTTTAGCTCTGTCTAATGCTCAACCAGCTCCTGAGGGAAATACCTCCTTGGCTGCTCAATGCTCAACATGTTCACCGGCTACCTGCTAACTTTTTGTTCTATTTGGTGCTGTACAGATGGCATGCAGTGGGTTTATTAGAACTTCTGCACTGATAAGAGCAGAACTGAAGATGGCACAACCAAAACAATGTGTTAAAAGACACAAAACATCCTTAGAGCAAAGGGGAACTGCAGAGTTGGGTGATTGCAGGGACACCTTTAACATGACAGTCATCTGATCCACTGTTGATACAAAAAGTATGAACTAGTGCATCTATACATAAAATTATATGTCAGCTACTTACAGTCTTCTCCTGAATAGCCAGTCACTATCTTGGGCTCCGGGCCCCAGCCCTGATTGTTTTTGGCTTGGATCTTGATCTCATAGGGAACAAAGGTGGGAGTGTTCTTCACCACAAACGAGTGTCTCTTCACCATGTGTTCCCTCCAGTCCTCCAGTATGTCCTGTCTTCTATAACTCACCTTATATTCCAGACCAGGGCCATTGTGCTCAATGGGCAACAAGGGCTGAATGACAGAGACAAAAGAATGCAAAAATAAAAAGGAAGAACAATGGTATGAAGGGTTTCATACAGACTTTCACAGTTGCATAAGACACTTCTTGTATTTTAACTCTCAATGTCACTGCCTCCCTGGGATTAAAATGACAAGCTAGTGAACTGTGCTTGGAACACTGGCAGTGTTTTATCCCACTATCTAATAAAACAATGGAACAATTGACCTGGTCTTGCAGCAAGGCTTTTCTTTGATATACAGCTTCATATAACATCATAGATGAAAAGATTTATCTCCTCACAGAAGTCAGACCATGAGAAATAGAATGAGATACCACTTTCCACAAAAGCAAATCATTAACAGTGGGAGAGCTCATGAATCCAGGATTCGGGGGTTGTTACCATGACAGGGCAACCAGATAATAAGTGAAGGAGAGATTCATCTTTCTAACATTAACGCTGAATGTATTACTGTACGCATTAAAAGAAATTTTCCTTTTTCATAGCCCTCCTTTCTCTTTCTAATCAAAGAAAGGGATCTGCTTTCAATGGAAAATCTTTCACAGTGATCCTAGGAAATGGCTTCTCTAAAGATCTGAACCACAGAATGAAATATCAAAAGTGGGCCAATTCTATTTCTTAAATTCCTATTGATAATTGCCTATGAAACATTGATAAAATGTCATCTCTGTTCTCTTAGAGAAATTCTTTAACTCCCAAAAACTGTAATAAATGTGAATAATTCAAAGGTAACCCACATTACAGAATTTGCAGTAAGAGGATTATAAAAGAGCAAGCTCTATTCTTTACCTCCCAGTTGATATCCATTTCATGTGGCAAATGACCTTCGATTTTGATATTTTCAGGGTTCTTGTCAGGGGCTGTAGAAAAGAAGGAATATAGATTTTGTCGGAATAGTGGAAGAAATCTCCAGTGAAATAGGCACGCAAGAGAGCTGATTTTCAACAAGAGTGGAATCAATTATGTAGCAGGTCTGAGTGTTTTAAAGTTCACAGAGCAGCATTGTTGGCAGCTCAAGTGGCCTGGAGGACCTTATCAAAAAGTATAATAAACAATGAAAGGAGGAAGCCTCAGACCTGCTGCGGGGGTTTTGTATCTCTCCGTGGGCTCGCTGGGAGGACCCCTCCCCACACTATTAACTCCAGACACGCGGAAGCGATAGTCAACGTGACCGTGGAGCTTGAGGACGGCTGAGTTGTGGTTCCCAGGCACTCTGTGCAGCTCCTTCCAGTTTCCTGGCTCCCACTGGCTTTCCTCATACTCAATAATAAAATCTGTTGACAGGTAGAAGGACAATCAGAGTCTTACCTCGCTGCTATGGTTCTTGCCAAAGGACTGCTTATCTAACCACCAGCTGTGCAGAAAACTCAAACCCTGATCTGGGTTTGTGTATTCCTCAGGGAGACTAATTGTAATTCATGCATGGATGAATCAATAATAGGTTCACATTGTACATGATAGAATCAAACAAATCCATTTACATGCAGAATGATGGCAAAAAATGTCATACTAATATCATTCACCACAAGATGCACTCATTCAGTATGTACTGTATATGACACCTGCACACACAGATGTTCCCTGTTACCTGTGGTTGAGCTGTTGTGATCGTCCCCAGGGATCCATTTCAGTTTCACACTTTTGCTCTTGTGTTCAGACAGTACCAAGTTCTCAGGCGCATCAGGGACGTCTGAAAACCAACACAACAACATGACTTTGGAAAATCACAGACACATCAATCTGTCCAGTGAGAAAAAAAAGGCCAAATGGTACAAATGTTCAGTCAAATCATACTGAGAGTCTGGGTGTGTGCAAGCTGCATTGCTGCATGGGCTGCCACTATTTCTTTTAGACTTTAAGATGTCAACAGTATCTCAAAAGGGCACTTGTCAGACACAGCACTGCACTAATAAAGCTATGGTCTGCATGTTCATTCTCCACTTTGCCTTCCTGACATACTGATCCGAGCATGACTGTTTCATACATTAATGTAGCACGAGGGGGTCTCTGATCCTCTGGCCCTGGAACAGAAATATTGTTCCTATGTTAGCTCACCTAACACCAAGAGCAGTGCTGAAGCCATGTCTCGGTCCACTGGAGTTCTTGCCACACATGTGTACACACCCTGGTCCCCATGGCTTACATTGATGATCTGAAGAATACCATCCTCCACTAAGTATCTGTTGACAGAAAGATGGAGACACAATATTGACTGATGAAACTGAAAAGGAAAACAACTTTCCAGCTAGTATCAAGTCTGCAATACTATAAAAGAAAAAAAAAAAAAGAAAATCCAGACTTCTACCTTGAATTCTCAGTGTAGTTGAGGGCTATCTCCATATCATCTTTTTCCCATAGGAGCTCAAAGTCATTGCTGAAGGACTTGTCATACTCTGCCAGGCATGAGAGCTGGGCTGTGGTACCTATTAAGATCTGCTGGTCCTCCGGGGCCACAACTATTCTAGTGGGATCTTCCACAGGCAGGATCATATTAGTTACATCTCAAGGAGTGTGAGCTGCTGCAAACGCTGTTACATGTAAATCTGTTTACCTTTCACATAGAGCATGGCGTCAATGGCAGATGATCCCTCTGTGTTTTTAACTAAACACGTGTACTGTCCTGTGTCCTCTCTTTCTACACTGTAGATCTCCAGGGATCCATTCTCGTGAATGGTAAACCTTGGCCCCTCCACGGATTCAGAGGAATCATCTTTGCTCCTGGAAAACATTCAGGAAAAAACATCAATTATAGTCTCAAAGTTTTCTTAAGTAAAATTAAATGGGAGCATAACAACAGTCTGAATAGATAAACACTACACGCTGGCAGCAAAGACAAAATAAAAGTTGCTGAAAACAACATCAGCGCTGACTGACAGGCTGTTTTAAAGAAACAGTAGGACATTGATACAGAAACAGTGTACAGAAGGACTGAATGCATCGAGTAGTTGAGATCTACTGCTCTCTGCTGGTGTATAGGAGACACGGAAAAATTGCACGCTTACCAGGTGATAGTGGAAGGAGGAGAGCTGAAGACCTTGCAGTGCATCATCACTCCCTTACCCTCTACAGCAGAGTAATCCTCCCCCTCATTGGTCAAAATCATGGGGGGCAGATCTGTAAAGACAAGCAGCAGGGTATAGTCATCAATCAAAGGTTGTTAGGGAAGCAGAGGATGTACTGATGTGGATTTTACATCATTGATGGAACAAGGTGTGGCCCATTACTTCTGTACTTTCAGGGCTTTTAGGAAACAATAACAACACTGAGCAAGATCAAGTTTACAGTTTAGCAGTTTTCAAACCAGATAAAACAGCAATGGAATGAGGCAGATAATCATGGGTTAAATGAGGTGAGGCAACACTGTTGCGTTTATTTTGTGTTAATTGTATGCTCCTTTGTGTAAAAAAATGATTCAGCTGTCAAGTTGTCAGAAATGTGTAAACGTGAAAATGAAATCAAAGAAGAAAACAATGGAATAATGAGTTAGCCGAGCGCATGCACCTTATCAGTTGTAGCCAAAGCCTCCCATTAAAATGGTCTGTCTCCCCTAATTGTTTACAAAGGCAGCAGCTGGGACTTAGCATTCAGAGGCTGTCCAGCTTTATTAACTCCTGTGTCACCAAGAACAAACTCCCCACATTTCTGCAGAGCAATGGAAAGCAACATTCTGTGTTTTTGTTTTTTATCTGCACTTGCAAAGCAGCACATGTTTGTCTTATGGCACTGAAATCAGTATGGAATTGAGGGGAAACTTGTTAGCATATAAATGTCAGAGAACGGTGCTTGTTGCTCCACAGGGAGAGTCACTAGTCTGAATGAAGGAGTGCAGCTTGTAGACAGCTCTCCTTCCCTGGGCTCCTCACTGTTTTATGGGCATATGCCAACATCAGCACCAGCTCTCCAGCTTGACACATCAGTCAGCAGCCTCCAAGTGACTCGCTGCACTTACTCAGAAACACTGTGAGACAAATACTTTTTATGGCACGTCTTTCGATTTTGTTTATATGTACTTGATAAAAACATGGTAGTGAAACAGGACTGATGAAAACTGTTGCTCACAGAACTAAAAGCTATCACACTTACTCATAATCATGATGTTTGCATTGGACAGAAGGTTTCCATGCCTGTTGGAGGCCTCACACTGATAGACAGCGCTGTCAGATGCTTTGGCATTATACAAAACTATGGTGTTATCAAACATCTTCCTGTTGGCTGCTGGGACTTCTGAAATCAACCAAAGATAAAACACCAGTTTTAAAGATAACATTTATGTTGCAACACTGTTTTTATATTAAATGCAGGTCAAAAAAATATCAACAGACAACTGGACTTAAATCTGCAACTTAAAATTTTCTAAATTCACACGCATTACTCACTATCTTATCCTCCATACATTTTGACCCTCCCTTTGCTTTAACAAATCTGTCATTGTATTTCCACAAACTGATTTTTCTCCTGATGCCCTTGTAGTGGAATAATATAAATATAATAGAAATATATAAATATATAAAAAGTCCCCTCTTCTCTTCTCATAGTTTGCCCAATCCTGCATATGTCCCCTACACACACATGACTGTACAATACAGGGGGTATTCTCTCTTTTATTGACTAATTCTGTAGAAATTGTTGATTGACCTTTTTTTTCCAGGGCAATCTGAACTGTCTATAAAGAGAAGAGTATTTGTTACTGGATGTGAATATTAAACTCAGTATTTTTTATCTTTGCTCAAAGTCATAATCACAATGACATCAGAGTTTTTAATCTTCTTGCTGAACATTAATACTCCATTCACTAGGTTTAATTACACATGACACAAGAAATACCTTTTTTCCCTACATTCAGTTCAGGATTTGAGCACAGAACCTCTCACACCCAAAGTGGTCCAATCTATTTTTCACTTGTGATCCTTTAAGACATCTATTTGCAGCATTATTGGTTTCAATGATTGTGACATTTTACCAAAGAGTGACAAAATAAATCTAATTTATCTTTATAATTTGGTAAAGAGCAATTATGTATTCTCTAGGTATTTGTGGCCCTACAACACTCTTAAACCCCCCTCCGTGATGTTATACCTAATGTAATATGATGTAATAAGAAAGACAAACACTACAAACAATGTAACTTCAACACTAAACAGCTATTAGGACTGACACTACATAAAAAGGTTGTTAAGGGTTAAGTGAGACTGACCGTTAAGAGGTACACCGTTCACCTTCCATGTTACAGTTGGCTGAGGAGTCCCACTGGCGGAGCATTGGATGTGCACCTCTGAGCCGATCATGCTGAGCTGACTCTCAGGTTCAGACACCCACTCTGGAGGCTCTGAGAACATATAGTCGGCATGATATTATCAAACTGATGAATGTCTGTTAAGAAAGACACTTAGAGAGGACATAATCACAGGAGTATCTGTGCAATGTATGTTATTCAATATTAGAGCCCCTTTACTATAAAAGCCACATTTACAGGCCTACCCATGAAAGACACATAGAGACACAAAGAGGTGCTGTCTATGGTCTCACTAGAATCATTGTTGGCCTATTATTGGTATTGTGTGCATGTTTTTATCACTTTATTCTGTTAACAAGAGTGTATGATATTTATACATACACCTACATTTGGACACCGGGATCCATGGAAATAATTCAAGAGAGTAGATATTGTGTTTATTTACAGGATGTCTGATGAAAAGCTAACACCTGCATAATGACCTCTGGTTTACTCAGGAGACTATTTCACACCTAGCTTATTCATCGGGTTGGTGTGTTAAAGGTATTATTTTTCACCAAATGATCATAGAGACCTGCCTATGACCACAGTACCTCCAAGGTCTTTATTTACAGGACATCTTCATGTACAGCTACAGGCCATGTACAATGTACTCTAAACATAATCAGTGATGAAACGTAGTGAAGTACATTTATCTTAGCCTGTGATTTTTAACAGCCCAGAGAAAGTCCGATATAAATGACCTATATTTTAAAACTATATTATAGTTTTTTCAGTTAAGCTGCTCAAGTACTGCACCTAAGTATAATTTACATACTTTACTTGAGTATTTTCATTTTATGTTAACTCTGCTCTACATTTCAGGGATAAATGTTTTACTCCACTAAAATAGTTTATCTGCTAAAGTTGTTTAGGATGTTGCATACAAAACATACGACAGACTTATAAAATACAATGCTGTGTTAAAGTGTCTAGTTAGGTTCCACATGTCAATGAGCTGTCAAAAAGACATTCCTCCTTGCACTTCTCAGATGGATTTTATTTTAATTTGCTGTTTAAGGCCCAAAGAAGTCCAATTTGAGTATATATATTTTGTTCACAATACTTCTGTTCGTCTACTTAATGAAATTTTGAAATTCGGGACTTGTAATGGAGTATTTTTCTTAACATTGTTGTATTCATACTTTTAATTAAGTAGAGTACTTCTTTTCACCACTTAAATATGCTACCATTGGTACCATTAGAAATTGTATTATTAGAGCTCCTACACAGATTCTGTTCACAACACTTTTTTAAAAAGTGAAGAATCAGTCCATTATTCAAGTGGCGAATATTAAATGATTTCAAATAAGTTTGATGTGATAGCAACTAGCAACACTATAACTTCACTGCAGGTAGAAATTACCTTCTACTGTCACTGTGAAGTAATGGACAACTTCTCCTAATGTGTTCTTTGCCTTGCACATATACTTCCCGCTGTCTTCCTGTTCAACTGCTGATACAATCAACAATTTCCCATGACTCTCCGGTTTTGCTTTATCAGGAAGGTGATGACCCATCTTCACCCACTCAACCTTTGGAGTTGGACTAACGGAAATGGGACACAAGGTGAATCAGAAATAGTTAGGCACTGCCTACACATGAGAGGAAATGGCATTCAAACATGTGACAAGCCAGTCTTAAAATGAATGCAGAAAATCTAAAATCTGAAACATTGAAAGCAAATGGCTTACAGTTATTTAAAATCTGTTCAAAAAATATTTTTCTAGTTTGTTTTTGGAGTAAAATGGATGGATGAAGTTAGTGAAAAATATAGTAATACTTACAATCCTTCAGCAATGCACTCCAATTTCAAGTCTTCTCCTTTGACCAGCTGTATCTCTGATTTGACACCAGAGGGCGTCAAAAGTGTAGGTCTTCTCTCCAGGATTGCATTAGCTAAGGAATTATTGTGGACAATAATACAAATCAGAGGTGTAATGCAGTTACACTTAAATATATTGTATAAATTAATATAAACACACCTGCGCTGTGCACACTTTATAGATGAAGCACACCACAGGGGTGTTTAACTTACCAGTTTCAGAACTTGTATCAGTTTTCTCTGAAATGGAGGTGGATGAAGCAAAAATACAATGAGCATGAGGACAACATGGAACATGACAAACATCACTAAGATCAAAATCACAACATAAAACCAGAGGTTCACAAAACAAGACAGCACGACACTTGGATGGCTTTTGAAGTGTTGCCATGAATGTGGATATCAATGAACATGTTGGAAATGATCAATGCTTTGAAAGCAAATCAAAGTTTGCATCATGCTGGTTTGAGAGGAAAACAGTGCAGGAGTGAAGATAAAGAAGCTTAAGTGACACCTACTTGTCTTTACAATAACAGACATGGCAGTCTTCTGAACAATGGTTCGTATTCTTGGGAAGGCAGCGAAGCAGCAGTAGTCTCTCCTGCTGTCCTTCTCAACCGCGTGAGAGAAGTAAAGGTCTCCATTCAAGCCCATTGACACCCTCTCATCCTGTTCTATGTGCTGGAGATCTGGGTACAGAGACAGGTTGATATTAGATAGGTCTTAACTTGTGATTTTGGTCATTGTCCTAAAACCAGAGCATTTAACAGCCACAGAAAAAGTCTAATATAAATTCCCTCTATTTGAACACCCTAATATACACTTTTTTGTGCTGGTCAGTTGCTCAAATACTGTAATTAAGTACTATTTTGATGTACTTGAGTATTTTATTGTGTTATACTTTCACTACATTTCAGAGGCAAATCTTGTACTTTTTACTAAACTATCAAACTGTATATAACGTTTGATATAACAATGTAGTCATAGATGATATTTTACTGCAGCAGTATTTTTACCTTGTTGTATAATACTCTTACTTAAGTAAGGTTTCTTACACCACTGCTGGTATGTGCCTGGAAAAATCATCTTACTCTACACTGCTTGGCGGCATCACAAATGCAGCTTGTTCCAGCTCTTCACTGAAACTATATGATGTGAAAGAGGGAAATATTCAAAACCAGGACTTCATCATGAATTTATACACATTTCCACAGAATTACATATTTAGTAGCTGTGGGAACTTTGGGATTGCCAGGCAAATCTAAAATTAAGATCTGTGCTTGCTTGTCTTTAAGGGCTTAATAAGCTCAGGAGGTGAGGAGAAGAATTGTTTAAAAACTTGAAGTACTTTGCTGTCTACCTAAATACAGCATACCATGGGTGAGAATACAGGTGTTTCACTGGAATATGTTTGCATTTTGAAGTAAACTGCATCATTGATCTATCATAAAAAGTATCACTTACTGATAGTCATCCAGTAGATCTGCAGAGGTGGTATTCCTTTTGGTGGGTTACACTGTAAAGTAAAAGGCTGGCCTTCCTCCACCACAAGAGGATCAAGTGTTTCTTTAGGAAACTTTGGAACATCTGGATTAAAGACAAAACCTACAGTGAGCAGCTGAAGTCAGAAATGAATGAATAAATCAAATTGTCAAATTATATTAAATCTTCTTCCCCAGCAGATGGCAGTAATATCATTCTTCAATTCTGTGGTGAACATGTGTTTCCTGAGCTCTGTATCTTTCACAGATTGAATTTTGTGGGCCTTTTTTTTTCAGTTCTTGGCCAGCAGAAACAAAACAGACATAACTATGACTATTGTGTGTGACTTGTCACCACTGCTGAGTGGCTGAAGCCCAGCCAAATTTAGTCAAAGTCCCCCGCAGAGTGGATTTTCTTTGGGAATGTATATACTGTGCTCGGGAAAAAAATGAAAAATGCAGCAAAGGAAATGATGGAGAGGCTGGATCACATTCGATGCTTTCTCCAGTACAGAGCTCTAGATGAGATGCTGCGAGGGGTGGAGATCTTGGGAGCCTCAATGACTTTCTGCCATGTCCAATACAATGAAAAGCTCACAATGGAGAGGTGCAGTCATTACACAGGACTGCTGGTCCTGAATTACTTTGAAAGCACTGTAACAGAGCACCCCATGCGCACACACGTACACACACAGACATATGTTACTCACGGGGCACAATGAACTCAATCTCCTTCGATATGGCGGTCCCCAGTTTGTTTGAGGCGTAACAGCGATAGGTTCCCTGGTACTCTGTAAGGTTCCCATCATTGGGTATCACAAAGGTCCCAGAATTTTCCTCTTTCATCAGCCGGGGGTCTAGAAAGGGGTCGAATTCCTGGCCATTCTTTGTCCATCTGAATCTACATAAAGAAGCCGTTATTGAAATGTCAACTCCTACAGCTGGAACTGCAGCCTGCTCATTTTCCAGAGTTGGTGCACAAAATCAGAGCAACAAAATACAGTACATCATGTCAATGGCCAACTGTTGTTGTTGTTTGTTACTGGTGTCTGTTTGGCTGCTAACAAGCTCTCCATCCTCTCCTCCTCCCATCTGAAGTGATGCAAGGCTCAGTACTCACTCTGGCTCGGGATTCCCTTTGGCTTCACACGTCATGGGGAAGCTCTCATCAAAAGGGAAGGCGATGAGAGAGCTAGGCGACTGAGCTGTGATGGTGGGCAGCTGCTCAACTGGGCAACAAACAAACAAGCATGGAAATGTGAGAAATACAACACAGGCCTCAATACAGAACTCAATTCAAGGTACATTGTATTAAACGTGATACTACAGCAGTGGTTCCCAATCTTTTTGGCTTGTGATTCATTAAAACAAAGCAATGCCTTGTTGTGACCCCTCATCATAAGGTCTGAGTGTGTTTACATATGCATTAATATCATAGTTTTGAGCCTTATCTTATTATTAAATTTATTCAAGATATGGCATTTACAAGAAACATGAAAAAAATGGCTATTCATATCTCTGTTGCATGATTGTAACTGTATCCAGGTTTCTGATCATGAACGATCAGGTTTGTCTAGATTTCTCTATAGGGTACAGTATGCTGGTCTTCACCAGTCTTGTCCAGATTTCTTAAATGGGGATAGGATGTTTCAATGCGGAAAACACAACCAGGATACTCTAAAAACCTGATCATAACTGAGATACTAGTGTACATGTAAACATACTCAGTGAGGACATACCTGTGAGCAGGTCAACTGAAGAGTAACTTTACTTCTCAGATTGTTTAAGATTGCTGAAGGATCTTTAACAAGTCTGAACTTGTACAAATGTCCAATGCTTCATAAGAAAAAAGCTACTACTCAGTTGGGACCCTTTGATCCCAGGTTGGAAACCCCTGTACTAAGATGTGGATTACTGTATGTTGCTACATGCAGAGTTCTATCCCAAAACATGCTATTAAAAAATAACTTTACTCAAAATAATTTAAGTATATAATTTTGTCAACAAAGTTGAATGTTTGTTATTTAAATGATTCAATCATTTTCTTAGATTGTTTTTATTTTGGCATAAAACTCTTCATTTGGTCTGATATGATCTTATGACAGAGTTGTGACATGGGGTAAGGATGGAAAACACTCAACACAGTACAAATGATTACAGTGTGTGTATTAAGTGCAAAAGAAAAGCAAATGTCTTGGGTACTAGAAGCTAAAATACCAGTATTATGGAATCATGACTGATGACACATGAGAATCAGATCCAACACATATGGCTATGAGTAAAGCTGCTGCTGTGCAGCGAGCCAGGAGATTAACTGACAGAAATCTGAGGACGTCACTAATACCAGCTACAGTATGGCAGAGTGAACTTACTGTTTACAAGACCTAAAACTATAAAATCCATGGCAGCAGGGGGAAAATAAACAAAACAAAAACAGTCTTGTCACAAGTATTCTCTATACACAAACGCTTGTAAACGCACACATTGGTAACACAAAACAGAAGACTGAATTAAAAAGCTATTCTGACATCACTGAGCCAAAAATGCTCTTGCCTTTTCAGAAAACCTGCTTGAACTGATCTCTATCAAGCCCTTCAGAGATAGTGAGAATAATTTAGCAAAAGTGAAATCTGGGATACACTCCGATCCAACACAAAAGACACCAAAAACCTGATGCAAACAAGATAATAGCTGTAAATATATTCCTTGCACAGACTGCTTGATGATTCCAATTCCAATAGCTCTTTGTGGTGTTATTTATTTGCCTCTAAATTATTCAACACTTTTTTTCTGATAAAAGCACTTCAAGTGAGACCCAGGATAAGTTCTTTGTAGATGAGCATAAAGAATTTTAAGATTCCTTACGCATAACCCTTCTTTTTTTACGTATTCTACTTGAATGCTTCATAAATGACTTTCTTCGAGTTTTCTATGTGTCTTTATTGTAGAGTGTTTATTATAACATTTATGTGATTCATTGTGAACTGTTGCACTGTAAAACCGTGGCCTATTTTTACCTAATTATTTAAAATATCCATTGTATATCCATAATGGAAGTGAATGGATTTTTGCTTGCGTGATAACATCTTAAATAAATTAGTGCCTAGGAAAAACTGTTAACAGTGTGTTAGTGTAATAGAAAAATATTTTTGTTGTGTTATTTGAGTAAAATGCCCCTTAAACTACAGCAGTCATTGAAACAAGCATGTACCCTCCTGCATCCTTTGTGAACATGTGTTAATTAATAATGTGCTATAGTACAAGTCAGCACTCACCCTCGAGTGGGATGTCAGTGGCAGTAGACATGTGAAAGGCACAAATACAGGTGATCAAGCCCAGCACAGCGACCACTCCCGCGCTCCTCTGCAACCTCATGGCTTCACTGTAAATCTTGGACGTCCTGAAGAAACAAGTGTTCACCTCTGCGTCCTCAGTTCATTTCTCTGGCGTGCTGAAGATGCCGTACCTGTGAGAGCAGCACAGACGGAGGCCCCATGAATCCACCCACGCGCTGGCAGACAGAGAGGCAAACCCCAAACACAACAAATCCCCCGTGACTGGGAGCCCGACTGCTCTCTGCTCAGCCAGGCATAACCAGGCACATTTTCATTTGCATCAACAGGGACTCTCTTCTGCACTGGTTCATATTTTGCTGCGACAAAGAAAAATTCACATTAAAGCCTCCTATCATCCCCTTCCCCTGGGACTCAAATTGTTTTGTAGTTTGATGTCTGGAAGTGTGTAGCAGAAAGTGTGTTTTCCTGTGACAATGAAAATAAATAAATAAACAAATGAAGGAGCCTGTGGATTTATTAATGCATAGCAGATGTTCAACATTACTGAAGGAAAAGGCATTTATTCCAAAAGCCAAGATTGGAATCAAAATTACCATAAGAGTTAAGACAGCCGATTTTAATCATTCTGCTGTTTTGATCAGCGTCTGCATGATTCTGATAACAATGACTCAAAGAGATTAGCAATGCAGCTACACATTTATCTATTATTGCAGTAAATGTTGCTGCCTAAGGGGTGTGAGCAATAAACCACATACATAGTTAACAGTTAGACTGAGTAAGCTGTATGCACTCAGATACACACACCAACAGGCTGCAGAGTACAGAGCTCTGCATCATTTTCCAGCTAACAGACCAAAGTCTGGACTATAATGAGCACATGATCAGTCCAGAGTGCAGAACTGGAGCAGGGAGGAGGACGGAAGAGAGCGATGTATGGGAATTTTATGTGTCTGTGATCTGTAAACCCTCTGGGGTGTCAGTTCATTAGTCTTCGTTGTGTTGGATGTGACCCAGCTCACTAGGTCATGCTGTACTAATTAGCTGAACACACAACATATACCATAATAACCAAAAGAGAATAATAGATGATAACAAAAAATTACCATTTTAGAGAAATGTAAAATCATAATCATCATCTGTGGGGACTCCTAGAGAATATTGCAATTACTCTATTAGTATTGATAGGTTAACCAATTAATGTCAAAGAGGGCATGTGTAGGTTGTCAAGTAGTTGTAACCAAGATATGAGCCATACAGTATCTAGTGCATGCTCAACCAGCTATGCAATGTCTAGGAAAGACCTTGCTTTTTCGCAATAAGGCTTAAAACCAACTCTTGCTATTTCCTAATCTTACTGCCTTAACAAACTCAACAGGAAACACTAAGGTCAAACTCCTGTTCAAGAGATGTAATTGAATAATGGACCAGAGAACAAAAGAGTCGATTTCATTCATTCGCTGAACGATGAAATGCACTCTGAACTTTTCAACTATGCCTCATGGTAATGGTATTAACTCTGTCTGTGACTCGATACTGACCTTTTTGAATCAACTACTGACCCTTGCCCCACCCACCTACAGCATCACCAGCAAGGCTAGAGACTCTGGGTGTGCTGTATATTTAATATAAATCCACCCCACTCAATCACAATTCAGGCTTATTGGTGTCTTAAGAGTCATAAGTTATCTACAAAAGCGCCTTAGGCTTTTCTTTGTTTCAGTCTTTCCCAGACATGGTGATTTATGTTGCCACACACAGATTAAAATCAAAAGGTAAGGGCTTTGTGCTAATTGGCTTGTGCTTTGTTGGTAAAATTGGCCTGGTTAAGTGGAAAGGGAGGGGGGTTGCAATTCCCCCAAGACTATGTGTTCTCATTGTCCTATTGTGCTGGCCAAAATCCTTTACCAACCTCACAACACCTTAGATGGATTACACTTTGTTCAAACTGTGCTTGATCATTTGCCTTTTGATTTAATTTGTTCTCCCCTCGTTAAACATTCATTGAGAACCAACTCGACCATCTGGCTGAGGGAGGTTCGCTCGGAGTTTATCTGCTGCGAGTGACAATGTCTACACTGAAGTCAGAGGGTATGGTTCCTATTGGACCTATATGATGCACATGAGAGGGGCCCCCTTCAGCTAGCCTGATTTACAGGCCACGGGCTGTTCTTAATCCCCGCCCCTTTCAGCAGCGATCACACCAGCCTGAGATTGATGAAGCTGGCAGGAGGTTAAAAGCTGCTCACTGTGGGAAGGCCAATATGAACCCTAACCTTACTTAGCCAAGGCTCAGAGGGGACAGAAGCTCTGCCTTGGAGGGGGCATGGTGAGGGAAATGAAGCGATGTGGGCCAAGTAAAATCTGCCTCCATATTTTAAAGCTCTTTCTGAGTGACAGATGTAGAGCACTCTGAGAAACTTCTTCCTTGTCAACAAGACTAAATCACTTTCGAATGTAGACCAATTTGACACAAAGGCATTGTAACCTAATTTTACCCATCATCGTTAATGTGCTTGCCACAGTAAAAAGCTACCCAGAGAGTTTTCAAACCGCCAGCATTCCCAAATTCTGCCATCAGCTACATTTTGAGTTAAAAGCTCTACCTTAGACATGGATGAAGTGGAAAAAAATGGTACCACAATAAAGTTTTTAGTCAATAATGGTATCATACACTGTGTCACAATATAAATCGAATCACTATGTTGAGCTTGAAGATTCTCTTAAGCTTAAAATTCCCAGGTAGTAACTTTAAATAAGTTATTCTAATTGTCTGTCTGAATCCCTAATCCTGCAGTGAGAAATCTCAGAGAGCTAGCATCTGCATCTTGGGTCTGTTTTGTATCAGCTACAATCCCTCATTTTCAAAAGTATCTATCAATCAGTCAACTGATCAATTAGTCGATTATCAAAAAAAGGACCATTGGTTTGTCATTTCCATCATGTCTCACGCAAAAATGTAATGTAAGGGTGTAACTGCTGATTACTTTCATAACCCATTAAATAAATCTGTTGATTATATTCTCTATTAATAATTTAAAGTACAAAATATAAAACTATTATGAAAAACAATGCCCAATTCAATTTCTCAAAGCCCACAATAGCATCTTCAGATTTCTTGTTTTTCGTAACCAATAGAACCAATACTCAAAATAGACATTCAGTTTATAATTATGTAAAACAGAAAAAAAGCATCACAATTTGATTTGGACTGTATATTGCACAGACCTAGCCTCTGTTCTTTTGTTCATGTGTCCAAGAGTCTTTCAGCTTTTCTTTACTTAACTGAATACTGTATTACTGTTCAATTACTGTGCAGCTTTTACTGACTTTTTTCAAAGGGACACAATTCTGGCACACTACTATACAACTGGCAAGGTTTGTCTGTTTCTTGGCCCTTATACTTGACCCTATATTACACCTTAACTGTGACCCATTAACAAATTTACAGATATACAAAATGCATCACACACTGTAAGGATCATATGAGTAGGGTTTCACAGAAAACGATCACACCAACAAGTTGTTTCCTAGAACATTCTCTATACTTGTGGATATGTTGTTTAGTAACGGGGTGGGGTCCAGGCTCAACCATTCAAAGTTCACTACAGTAGGCTCTTGAGCTGGCACCATCTGCTCCTTTCTCACACAAAGACAACAGGCAGACAAGTGTGTGCCTACTGTAGTTTAATGTGCAAGCCTGTAATAGGATTAAACAGATCCTCGTCTTGTCAGGCTGGATTAAAATATTCTCTACACTAAAGACATGCAACATGAAGACAGCAGCTCCACACTCCCCTCTCACGGTCCTGATAATGCTTCCACACTGATTCCCATTTGATCACTCAAGAACAATTAAAACAACGACAGAGCTGATTAACACTAAGCGGCAATTGACTTGCATTGCTTCTGATGTGCATAATGAGTGCACAGTTTTTTTGGTTGTCGTTTTGTTCTTTTTGTCCAATCAATTGCTCATTTAGCTTGCAAATTTGACACACTGTCTGGATCTCAGTGAAAAACAAAGCATGCGTAAGTGGTAAAACTTTTTTTTTATGTAGAATTTAATTTTCCTCTTTTTTTTAGAGATTTTGTTTTTCCTCCACACTCTTCCACATTAGAACTAGATTCCATTCTGACCTTTGGGAATGATAAGCTTTTTAAGTATTCTACTAAATGCTCAGCCATGCAATTCATCTATTATTAAAATATTAGTGGCAGGATAAAACACAGAAACAAGACGCTAAATGAGATTAGGAACTGGGAGCAATATTAGATAATATGCTTGTCTAATTGAGATTTGTCTCGATTTTACTGCACTTCAGAGAGCATGACAGTTCAATTATCATATCATTAATATTTCAGAGGTCTGTAGATATAGCATGTTGAGGGGACAGTGTCTGGAGCTGGGCAAACGCCTGGCAGAGGAGAGGTTCTCAGCTGTGGAGGAATGGGGCTCTGCTGCAGATATAGAGCGGCTGCACTGATGAACTGTTCAGTGTCTGACCCCTGTGTTCTATATGAACTAATGAAGAATGACCTTTATAACCCCACATGAACTTTCATTGCTCGAGAGAGAGAGTGGGATATCATGCAGCCTCATGTTACTACACACAATACTATAGTAAAAGATGATAATGTCACCAGCTGGCACTGCACACCCTGGAACATGTGTAGGTATGATGTACTTCATTTGAATAAAGACAGAAATAAACTGAATAGGTTTTCAGCTACAAGAGGTTTTTTATCTTGTCAGTAATGTGCATTTATCCAAAAGCTTTTCATGTTTTCATGAACAAAAGAGTATGAAGGCATTTTCCAGCCTGTAATTAGTTGTTCTTTTGTGTGTCTGAAAACTCTATTGAATATAAAAACCTACAGTAGTCCCTCCATATCAGAGCTAACCATTATTTTTGCTTCAGATTATGACTTTTAATACTCATCTGTTGCATAATTTATGTGCAGAATGAAAACACTAACACTGATCATCAGAGCATGTCACGTGACAATGAATTATAAACTGTAGACTGTATGTGGCATGTAGTCCTCACTTTGAACCTGTTAATATGTTTAAAGCAAAAGAAAAGGTTTCAGAAGGTGCACTGCACCTGTCTGTATCACAGCTTACAGCTTTTTTTTTCATTTTCCCTCTGATCTGCTCTCTTTGAAGTCCTGCAGGAGTGCCCCTTGCCCAGGACAATAATCACATTAGTGTGTGATCCTCGCTGAGTAGCCGGCAGAGAGATGAATTCACGAGTTGGAGTGCAGGGACTGGAATATTATTTTGTGTGAACTAACACAGCATGCTCCTCTCCACATTCATTCACTTCGTCTGACTGATGCTGGCAATTTCCCCAGATGAAACTGTGCCACAGCAAGACATGATCGATGGCTCTTATATCCCAAATCCTTACCTCCATCAGACCCCGAAGCAATTTATTTCTGCCAACAACCAAGAATTTCTGATGTCCCCACAGCACACGCAGAGCTGCAGCAGAACCACTTTTTTATAGAAATACCTCTGCTGCTTCATCCATTTTTAATCCCTTCAGGTGCCTAATATACATACAGTAAGAATCCTAATTTCAGCCTGTGAAATGAGAGGTTCCGCGCTAACTATAATTCAGCATCTAAATTTCCTGTTCCGTGCTAGAACGTAGCATCTGGACAGTGTTACTCTGGGTAAGCTGTTTGACACAGCTGTCGGATATGTGGCCCAGATCCTGTGCCTCTCTTACACTTAATAGGGTCGAGCTGAGGCTGTGTTGAGACCAATCAAATGGAATGAACTCAAGACCAGACGCTCAAGATTGAAGATTTTAAAAATGTGACAGGGCAGACTCTCAGTATCTACACTACATTTTCAAGGTCTACAGACAAAAAAACAGGACATCCAACTTTCAATATCAAGCAATAATTTGATAATGATAAGATGCTGAGCAAAGTTGCATCCACATAGTTAGAAACTTCTATATTTTAAATAAAAATAAATTCCACTCTGGGTTTGATATTCAAGGGAGAAAAGGGAAGTATTTTCAGTTTCTGCTTCATTGACTTTCCTCCCTAAAACAAAAATACAGATCAAGATTCTTTTATGACAACAGAACATTCAAAGCAAGATGCTTCTAAGACACTATGTTCAAATGACACTAACTGGCTTGGTTACACTAACAGATACAGTTGCTACAATACAATACTGTATTCTTGCATTATTTTTAACACATAATGACTCCACAAATCTGAAACACGCTATTTTATACTTTAAGTATTCGATCCATAGTAAATGCCTTATTAAATAAAACTAATTGGAAGTATAAAGGAGTCAGTTTGAAAGTCATCACTGTTACTGTTCAGTTTCATATAAATCTGCTATGGCAAGAATAAGACTGAATTTAAGTGAATGTGAATACAGTCCGTATTTGTTTAGTGAGTGCTGTGGAAATTATTCAAACGTATTGTTGTCTGTTGCACAGTACACTTTCAGTTAGTTAGCTGGGTTTTAGTCCAGTGAAGCTTCTTAGTTGAATTAACGAACCGAGACCTGAAATTATGACTACAGAATCCCCCAGATTATACAGAATATAATTAAACCTCGATTTATCCTGTGGAGCGAAAGAATGAGCTTTGGTCTTGATCACTGAACTTCAGCAACTGGTGTATGACTCATCTCACTCAGAGCTGCAACTGATGACTGTTTTTCATTATTGTTTAATTTCACGCTTATTTTCTGGATTAATCGTTCAAATGTTTTTTACTCATGAACTGTTATAAAATAGTTTAAAAATTCTAATCATAATTTACCAAAACCCCAATATGATATTTCCAGAAGCCTTTTTTTGTCTGATCAAAGCTCCAAAAAGACATTTTACTATTTACTATCATAAAAGAATAAGAAACCCAGCAAATCTGTATATTGGTGAAGCTGAAACTAATTAATGCATTTAACGTATCTCACAATCAATCAATTATCCAAATAGCTGCTGATTAACCTTTGTCCATTAACCTTTATCATTTCATCTCTAATCTCATTACCCTAATCTATAAAATAATTCTATTATTAAGAATTATTTTAACAGTCCTTTTACAAATATATCTTAAAAAACAGCAAAATTCTACCTCTACAGTTTCAGATACTACAGGTGTTGCTGGGACTTGTCATGCATTTCCAATGAAACATTTGTTCTTGAACTGAGGAAGTTAATGCTTGAATGTTCCTAATTCAAGCATTAACTTCCTCCTCAAAACTATGACAACAGTGCCTCATGAAGTAAACATTTTCATTCCTATAAACTGTTGATTTTTCTGTGACAATTATTTGGAGTTGCTGAAGAGAACTTTGTTTAGTCATAGAGCTAGTTTGGCTGCAGTTGTTGGAAACACTCTTAAAGTGACCCTGATTGGCTTTTGTCTGATAATGCAATGCTGATATTTTCACTTGTAAAAAAATAAGAATGTTTTTTTTAATAAAAAAAATATATATACAGAGAAGTATGCAAAAAACAACATTTCAGCTATTTCAGCTATGGTTTTGCTTTGTGCTTTAGAAGAAAATTTCCAGAATGTTCTCCAGAGCATCCCTTCCATGTGGAAAAACCAAAATGTGCTTAACCCAAATGTGCTGCAACAGCTTTACATACATCATCAGATACAATAGAATACTTACAAGATTTTGATTCATTCTCTGCTCTGGTCCACATGAGAGGAGAGACCATTACTTTCTAGGTAATAACATCCAGACCGTGAGTTAGGTAAAATCTGATTTCTGCAAAAATGGAGAGTGTTGAGCCCGTTGTGTGTTGTGTCATACACACTGGAGACAGGACAGGAACTGAGCCACTGTAGTCACATATGTTGCCAAAGCCTCTAGCTTGGCAAAGACGCTCATTAAGCCACTGACAATCATTCCCACAAAGCCCAATCTAAAGGCCATTCACCGGCTGCGTACAAAGGAGAGTGGTGGAATGCAAGTTCCATCTCGCCCCCCGTTCAGCGTCATGAAAGATGTTTGCTGCACCTGAAGGCTCAATAAAAATGTGTTTATTTGCAATGATCAATTGAAGAAAAAAAAAAAAAGAACATTGTACTGGGTGGGAGCATGGATCACCCGCTGTGCGAAAATCTGTTGAGTTTTGCTCCTGCCGCAATCTTCTTCTGTCAGCCGGTGACAATCTCCTTAATTGCTAATACTGCTGAAGACTGTTGCACAGCATTAGTCCAGTATTGTTGGAGCTTTTGAAACATTTTTTCTTATGGAAAACAACATTTGTCTGAAAAACTAATGCTTATAAAAAAATGTTTTAGTATGCATCTGGATTCAAGTGGACGTGATTGTTCCACCCCAGTGAGCAGGGATCCAACTCCATGACTATACAGATAGACTTGAGTGGAGGCTGGGTGACATGTCAGGGGGAAAGCTCAGTGAGCTGAGAGTGCTGAGAGTGTCGAGCCTATCGAGCCTTCCACCAGCCCGACAAAAAAAATGCAGTCTCTCTCCCATGACACATGAGGGGGAAGGGAGGAAGCGCCCCCAGTCTGGATGATGTATGGTGTGGACCCTAGTCTGAGACTTGGGTTTTAACGGGGAGAAAGGCAGAAAATGAAAGGGGGAGGAGGGTCATGCTTGAATTATGCTGATGTGGGTCGTAACTGTGGTGAAAAAAACCAACCAAAGGCATGGCTGCTTCTACGGAACTGGCAGCTGCAAATAACAAGGTTATTATCACCCAGGCCTCACAAATGCTGACAGTTGGTAAATGGTATAGGTGAGATTGTACCTTTATAGGATGGGACAGATATTCATTTTATTTTATTTTTTTTCTGTTACACTGAATATAAAGTATCTTGATTTAACTTGATGTAGCTTCGTTGCTTAAATAAATGGACTGAAGTGGCTTTTTTATGTAGCTTGAGGTTTTCATCTAGCAAATTAGAAGGTAGACAGAGAACATGATGAGGGAAATGCTGATATAGGAGGCTTAGATTTGGAACTGTGGGGGGATGTGGGGAGGATACTGGTCTTTTCATAATGAGCGCAGTCAGCCAAAGTCAGTAACTGAGAACACTCACACGCCTCTGCAGCGCCAGCGCCAGGCCCTCAGAGCCCATAAGCACTCTTTGAGCTACAACAGGATGGAGCTGCCATTATGGCCACACAAACAGAGGGAAGCCTTATGAACTTTGCACAAATGCTTAGTGCTCCGGGGCTGGACAGCTCTGGAAGCCGGGGGAGATGGGTAGGTACAGGGGCGGGCTGCCAGTTCCGAAAAGCTTAGTGTTCATGCACTCTGGCCAGACAAACCTGACATTGTCCTGGGCACTGCCCCGGGGAAAGCCTCTTCCCCTTTCTCTCTGCTACTCGGGCTCATTCACACTTCCACCCCAGTTGATTCACTGATTTGGACATCACTTACAGAGGCAAGAAGGCAAACATTTATTCACACTTTGAACCAACTGTTAAAAAGGAAGTCAAGGAGAAAGTGTAAGCGGATCGTGTAACTCAATAAACTCTCATAAATCCAACTGGCTTATTTTCTACTGTCACCGTGCTTCACTGACATCTGATGTGTCATTAGTCACATTTCCCAGTCTAGTACAGTTTTGAGCATACACTCTGACTCAACTTAGATGGGACTAATTCAGAAAATCAATTTTAAATTAGATAATCCTCTGCGCCCTCACAAAAAATCTTTAATTTATGACATATCTCGTATCTCCCTCAAGCAGCAATCACTAAGTATTATCTGACCACTACAAGATGGAGGCCTGCAACCGCATCGTGTCACTGAAATTAAAATAACGCTCTCTTGACCCACTGCTCCCTGCAGAGAGGTCGGATCGAATGATAGGAAAACAAAAGCAGCACCATGTCCATTCAAAACTAAAGCCATGTCACTCCCCCACTGACTGCTTTGAGGGAGAATGAAAAATGGGGGTGGTTGCACCCACAGTTCATGGCCTCACTAAAACCTCAAAATGCAGCTGTGTGTTTCCTGTGATACCAAAAAACCTCCTTCAACCTCTCAGGTTAAGACAAATGTTGAAGTATTAAAGGGAATTTTAAAAAATGAGTTAAGGTAGAGCCATCAATATTCCTCAAGGACAACCAGATTGCTGAGAAAGCACGAAGACTGATTTACACTTTTCTCACCATTTGGCAAACATGCTGGTTACACACAGTGTGAGGCTTTTAATTGAACTTTGGGCACATGGCCCATTTCACCAAAAAGTCGTCTGTTACTCAGTCTGTCAACAACGGTCAATAAGCCTCTAACCTGGCACTCACAGATACCAGGAAGGAAACCTGTCTTTGGCTGATACCACATGCTTTATTCTCTGCACTCAGAATCAATATGAACACCCATGCATTTCTATGTATGGCTGTATAATAAGTTGCCATGGTAACAAGTGCCCCTATCTTCTACTGTTCACTTAGGCACTGATGAAGTTTTCTTGGGTTGATGCACTGTGGAGCCATTTACTGCAGCATGCTACATGATGATGTATTTATACCTTTATTTCAGGTCAGTTTGGGAATTACAAACAAATACAGCTCTATTTGAACTCAGCAAGAACCTGCATATTACAGCCATTATTATTGTGACTTGTACAGTTTATGACCTGTGACTGCAAATGAAAAACAGACAAAATTCCAGCAATGAAATTGCCCACATTTATGTGCATTTCTCCATTATCCGTGGCACTTTAATAGCCCCCTCAATTATTTCCAGATCCGTGTTGACAGATGATTTACTCAGTGCAGCACACTACAAAAGGTTGCACACGTTCTGTGGTTTATCTGAATTATTCAAAATGTTTAATATTGTAATAGTGGTGTAGATTAAGAGGTGTCTGCATTTAAGTGTGAAGTGGTTCCAAGTCTTCCAAGTCCAGAAAATCAGTTTGCTCCTACAGTGTGAAGGCAGAGCTGACTGCAGCCCTGGGAGGACAGGAGAGAGACTGCACCAGACTGTTATCAAGCTCTCTCAGCCAGACTGCCGGCCATCAGAGTATCACAGATGGTGCTCTCAGCGATCATGGCAGTGATCAGGGGATCTCTACTCCTGATTAGCACACCTACTGAACACAATGTGCACAACAACGTCTGTTCCATCTCTGGCTGCACACACCTAGAGTAGTTTGATTTCATCGAAAGCAAACATGTCTTTTACAAGGCAGCACAAATCATCACGTGAAATATTCTTTATTTGATTAAAAATATTATTTGCATGTATGTGAAATCATGTCCTTATAATTTGACATGATTCAAGTTTAAAATGCTGTCCAAGTTAACATACATGGACAGTCTGGACAAAAGCAGACTGGCTCCTATGGTTTCTTATCTTCTCTCCTGTAGACAAGTTCAGATGAAGTGTCCACTTAGAACTCAATTTAATCATGTTTCCCCCAAAGAATCAATAAGCTATTTCCCCCAGGTCACTTTTAGCAATGGGAAAGGCTTCTACTCCACAACTATTTAGAGTGTGTACACAGCTGACAGAGAATACAGAGGCAAATATAAGCTTGAATAATGAATTCATTAAGATAAACGCAGTGTCTCTCAGTAAAATGTGTAGGCATGGTAACCAGGCTTGGCTCTGCTTTGAGATACACCCTGGACACACAGCCTTCCAAATGGTTGGAGGGATCAGCATACACACATTGGCAGTGTGTGCAAACATACACACACCCTCATATGCACAAACCTGCTCAGCAAGTGCACACACTAGCCTGAATCAAATCCCCTTCTCCAGAGAGGGTGGCTCAGTTGTAATTTAATGGAAAAGTCCTGCAGGCAGGAAGCTAAATGAGAAGATGATCATCTCCATCAGTAGCAGTCCACCTGTCAGAGAAAAGGTTCAGCTGGAAACACTCAAGGCATTACCAGTGTGCTCTCTTCAATATTATTATGCCAACAAGTAGGATTAATTATTTCCGGAAAACAACTTTTTTTCCGCCTATAGTCCTATGACAAGGGAAAGAAGGGCAGATAATTTAGTTGCACGCCCACTCATAATAAGCAGTAAGGATCTAATAGCCTTTTAAGGAGTGTCCTGCTGGTAACCTTTTTACACACACATCTTGGGGTCAGCCCTTTAGGAGCACTGAGGCAGAGCAGCCCGTCGCGCTGCACAGTTAATCCTGCAGTGGAAAATGTCGGTGGGATCCGTCTCACATGGACACACAGCAAGAGATGAGGAGGCAATATTTGAGACGAATTAAAGATGTGTGAGTGTCTGTGTGTGTGTGTGTGTGTGGAGGCTGTGGGTGTTGAGGGCAAGGTCTGTGTGTGTGTTTTTGCACAGACATGCTCGTCAATAGGCCGGCTGCAAAACTTTTCAAACTTCGTCCTCATGGCCATTCACTGAGTACATAAAAAGAACACTGGACCATCTACTTCAGTGTGTGGGTGGCCTGACAATATTGTCTCGATGTTACTTTGCCTTAGCAACAATGGGAAATCCCTCTTTCTCCAGCATTTAACTTAAAATGTATCCTTAAAAAAAAGGTACCATGCAACAGTGCCTCATATTTCTTAGTTGTCTTTACTTTTGACAAAGGCAACATACATTGGTGGGAATCTTGTAGCCCTATTATTCTCAGAGCCTCTCTTGATAGCCAATTAGCCCATGTCAGGTATGGTAGCCCACAGGCACAATTCTATTAAGTACACCAGGAAGCATACTTCCATGCAAATATCCCTTCTGGCTTCACTTGATGGATTGTGCCTATCAGTGTCTAGTTATATTTTTATGCTACATATGTTCATATGCATATCATGTACAGGACAGGATACTTGGAACTCAGGGCAGAAGTGGCTTATAAAACTTAAAATCAATCAATCATAAATAATTCAGTGTGTCTGGAGGGGCTTGCTGAGGAAGTGCAAGAACCTGACATTTGCCTACAACCTCATGCATGACACGGACAGCTTAATAAATTATGGGGGTACCGTTGAAATTTATGGATGAGCATAAAGCAGCACTTGCTGACTTGGGGCAAAACAGATACAGATTCCTCATTAGGTCTAATACTGAACAGCCAATCACAAAAATGGCCGTCTTCCATCACCGTTTCACTGTTTATGTGCACCACCAATAAAGCAGAATGTGAAACAAACCTTAAAACAGTAAATGTAACCACAAGACAATGTAGGATCGCTGAAATATCTACCCAGCATCGAACCATTATGACAGACGTAGAGTGTGTCACCAAATCGAGAGCTTAAACCTTGCAGTGTTTCTAAGAGCTGGTGCCACTTCAAAGGATGCTCAAACAAATGAAACAAATGCCTGCTTCAAACTGAAACACAAGGCACACCCAGAAAGTTATCTTTTCACAACTTGAAAGGACACATGGACCATTAAAAAAAATCCAGTGAAAGGGGCTTTTTGGAGTTGGTGCCTTTGTCAGGCTAACATCAAAAGCTCTGCCTGAAGACAGAATATATCTTTGTGTTTTCTGTATGTGGGTGGAGGTCTGTTGTTTGTTGTACTAAAAGTCACATAGAGGAGAACTAACTGCAGTATTTTTCCCACATAGTGGCATCTATTATTATGTTAATTTGTGACTTAGCTTGATAACTACTTTATAAAATCTGGTTCTTCCAACCAGTATTACAGTGTAAAGATTGTTTTAAACTGATTTTCATTCAGATGATGTCCCTAGACATCCAAAGGTTTTCTGAGACAAGACGATACTGTCCATAGTTTTATGGTAGTCAAGGTCCTATTGTGGCAAGGTCACGTCACACAATGAGAGAAAAAAATTAAAAACATGTTTAGTTTTTTTTAGTTTTAAGTAAGTACACAGATTAAAAAATACCCTTTATCCAATTTTACACATCTTAGATGAGAAGATGTGGTAAAAAGAAATGCCTCAGACATTCTTATTAGAAAATTTTAGAACTTTTTTCCACAATATAGAGAAAACTGACATAGTGACATAGTGTCTTATTAGCAAACAGGATATCTACACTGCTTCATGTCATACTGTTTAAACCATAATTACAAGCAGGAAAACAAGATCTCCTACTTGATGGGAAGAGCCAAGGACAAGGACAAATCAGCAACCTGTGGGAAGAATGGCTGCAAATGCACCACAATCACATATGACAGTTTTACAGAAGATAGACAGTGTAAACACTTTGTGTCTGGTTTCACTAACCTGGTTTCAAGTAACAAACTACAAAAAACATCAATCAAGGCTATTTATCTGATGTGACTACACTCCCAAGTCAGAGTAACAGGTTTTTTTCCCCTATTCATTCCACTCTGCCAACATTCTGCAGGAATAGGTCACCTCAGCTTTGGTGATGATTATAGCACAATCTGTGGGCCAAAAAATACAATGTGTGTCCAAATTATGGGACAAGAGTGCTTACCTTAGCTGCAGTTTTCATGTTTCCAGTTTATCAAACTTAAGTTCAAGGTATAAAGTGCCAGTAAAGCAAAGCAAAACATGCATTTAGTTTTCATTGCTACATGCTGTGTAAAGGGTTAAACTGTGGGAGGTTGAGAGGTAGTAGCAGTAAAAAGCTCTACATTTCAAATGAGCAAAGAGAGACATAATTCAGGTCTCAAGAGGTATCAAGTGGTTGGAGCTAAAGGAGACTGGTGTCCTCAGGTTCTGAGTATGTTCAAGTACTGATGCAGCAACAGCATTTAGCTGTTAAGCTGCAGTCTAGCATCTGCACTGAGTGGAATAAAATCTAATTTGCTTGATCACAAAATCAAACTTACAACAAGGCAGGGTGAGGGAAGGAAATGGAAATAAAAATCGTTAATGGTGGCATGCTATCTCTATCTATAGATAGGTGTATTGTAATCATGCACACCACTTCAAACACTGGGGCAATATAGATTTGTGTTGTGGTTTGTAATACATCCCAGCATCAGGTTTGCCGATTGTGATCTAGGCATGTAGCTCACAGACAAACAACACAAATGTGACTAAAAGGTATCAGCAACTTCAACCTCATTATTTCTTTCGATGCACATGTCAACAAATTAAAAGCTATGTCAATGATATAATGGTGAAGATGGAGTGCACAATCAGTAACACAGGAAAGAACTGCAGATAAGAACTGTGGAACAATGACAACAACGGTGGTTCATCAAAAAGGATGTGCCATTGGCTGATTTCAATTATGGCTGAATAAACACATTGTACAAGACACTGAACAAGACACTGGACGACTGGTTGTATCGTCTGGAGTTCTGGCAGTAGATGACCCTCCAGATCTGCAGAGAATGCCAACTGTCATATGTTCTGGTACCAAAACAAACATGGTTGGCAACCAGCAGCTTGAACTGTTGATTATTCTGCATTATCCAGTGCACATCACAAACCTTTCTGATAGCCATTCTTCTTTTTCTTGTTTATGTTTATGTTCAAAAAATCATTTTGAGAACAACCAGAAGTAACTGGATCTGAAGACTTATGATTAAAAACTTTATATATCACACACTATATGATTTTACCTGCTGACTGCCACTGTGACTGAACATCATCTAAGATCTCAGAACTCACTCCTATCAGTCAACAAATCCAAATTATATTCATAACCAGCTAGCTGTAATGTATGTCCTTGACTTAAGATAACATGGAGCAAGGTGATTGCTGTTGTAAGTGGACAGCCAGCTGTGACTAAATCAATGTGACTCATAGTAGAAACATACCTATGCAAGCCAGTATGCAAAGATCCAACAGTGATACTGCTCAGGGGAAAGACATGGGGAAGGCCCTTGTACACAGTAACTAATTCCTGTTAAAAAGTGACATTGATGGCAGCTTATCACTCTGTTGTCCTAGCATAGTCCATTTGCAGTAATGTTTACTGTGTACTTCCTATCAAAACATCAATAGAGCTATTAGGAGTGTAGTCTTGTGAGATTCCGCCTCATCCAGAGTAGTTCAATAATGTCAATCCAGTGTCTGTCTTGTCAACAAACGCCTGTTTGAAACAGCTATGTGCTTTGGATCATGAAATAACATATTGAAAATGGAATTAAGAGTTAAGAGAAAAGTTTGATGTATTCTGTTGTCTAATCATTCAAACTGATCAATACAACATTGAACCTGTTCCACAGGTTGGCCAAAATGTCACTCTAGAAATACCTTTTGAGAGGTTGACATAATATCAATCCGAAAGGGGCCTGGAGGCTGGAGCCTCGCTCTGCAGACTGCCTTCTAGCACCCATACAGATAAGGAGTAATTACTTTCCCAAGCAATCACTAAACCCTGCCTGCCCTGCATTTATTTGCTTGCAGAAAGTTCGGCAATACATAACCTCGTATTGCCATCATTTACATATGGGAGCACATAGTTACTGGAATTCAATATGACCCACTGTATTGGCCAACAGCTCCAATGCCACTTTATTGCTTCGTTTTCCCTTTTAACCAGTCCAAAAAAATCCATGACTACACTTGTGTGGGGGGTTTATAGTAACAAAACCACATAATGCCAGGAACTTTTTATAGATATTTTAAATGTCATGGGCTGATGCACTGCTCCAAAGAGAGGTTTCAGTGACCGAGGTCATTGTGAAGAAAGAAATCTCAATGTTCAGTGTGACATAACACACTTGCGTGAATCTTTCGGAAAGAAAATAGGATTTCAGATACCCAGTTCCCCAGGAAACCAGCAGTCTTGTTGTCATAGTTCTCATGTTCTGTAATGTGTCTGACTTTTTCATGCGGTCCACAGCCATAGCCACCATTAGGGGTAGACTATGCCATGTCGTGACATGGGAACCCTTATAAATGTGTTAAGAGCCGGAGGCATTAGCATTTTGGAAGCCACTGAATAGAGCCATTTGTTCCTCTTCCTGTGCTTCCCTGAAAGACTCTATTAAAGGGTTTAGGAATTGCTCTGTTTTGGACATATTGAAGTTGGGACAGCATGGAGAGAACATTTGACAGTAGATTTTCCTTTAAAACGTTTTGTTTTTACTCAGTAATTATGCACTTTATTAATTTCTAGTGCTAAGTACTTTTGTGTAGACAGAGAAAAATGTCACAAACTTAAAAACAAAAAGAGTTTTCACCCTTTTCCTGTCTTTTAAACACCTAACAATTTTTTTGAAATGTTTTTCCTGCCAGGCCCTGTTTGTTTGAAACAGGGAATACAAACACTGTGCGGTATGTTAAATATTGTTTGCCCTACTAGAAGGTTACTGTGTAACTGAAGCGGATTTAGATCAAATAAAACAAGTCACTTAGAGCAGAGTGTGCTTCAATGACCTTTTCTGGCTGTGACAGAGGAAAAAATCGAACACACAACCCAAAGAAAATATATTTTCCTTTAAGGTACTGTTGCTTTTGAGGAAGCAACAAGGCTTTTGAGGAAAACCAAGCAGTATTCCTCGCCACTGTTGGCTCCATTAACAAAGGTTTTGATTGATCTCCCATTCTGTCTCATGCTGTGGTCACAGCAGGATCTGCGGTCAGTGTGAGGCAGGCTCTTCGCTGTCTGACATCCTTGCTTTCATCTCCAAACCTGTAACAGTTAATGTGTTACATGTGGAATGACTACATCATCCATAATGCATATTCCTCAGCTGTGCCTAATGATGAACAATGGTTGGTACACTGCATCTTAGCAACGTGCCTACACTTGTCAGTAGATGGCTTTGATTCTCCATCACCAATTGTCTGCAGTGCCAGAGCACTCCGCTGCTAATCCAGAATGAGGTTATTGAAAAACAGAATTGATCAAAATGCAAGTGAACTAGATACAGTATACCTCGCCAATAGGCAATTGTAAAACCATGTCAACACATTACGTTTCTGAAATTGTTTGTTATGTTTGCAATACATTTGTGATATTTTAAACATTGATACTTGTGCTTCATTATATAGAGGTGATAGAAAGGAGTAGTTTAAGTCTCTAGTTTAAGACAAAGAAAATACTGTATGCTTGTATTTCAATGCACTGATACCAAATGTGAGCATGTGTAAAAGCACATATCTTGGCAAGAATTAAAGGACAAGTTTGTCAGAGGACATTTAGAGACTTTTAAATTGTAGAGTACAGGATTTATACAATCACACAACCTTGGACAAGTGACTGTCGCCTTCTGCCAGCCTAATTATGTACTGTTGGTTTTCCCAACACTAACGAGATTGCCCTCAATGGTCAGGAATCAAAAGTAATATGATTAGAACCAAAAATTTGAGCCAGGCTGACATATTAGAGAGTTGATATTATTGGTGGAAATTGGCTTAACAAAGACAGATGTATCAGAGTACATGTGAGTTGGCAGAGAGGCATATTATAGATAAGAATATAAAGAATAAGTTTGTATCTCAGCTGTGAGATGCGCAGTTTTAATACTGTCTTAATCAGTACTCTTTGACTGGAGTAAAACTAATGAAATATCAAATAACATAGATTATTTTGCTCCTGAAAATCATTATAAACATTGGCCCTAGAAGTCCAGTTTTGGTGAGGCTCCAACCAAAAAGAGCACTGGTGATCCCATCCCCTGGTCCATATGGGGGATTGATCTATCCGCAATATGAGAATTGATCGGCATCAGGTAGGGAGAGAGCACAGCCACTGAGCTAATCATTATCAATGATGTCCTACTTGCCAGAATCACACTGGATTCCAAAGTCAAAACATAAATCAAGCACTATCCCGTATGAAATCCTGATAAATCCAGCCAAACCAAGCAGAAAACCAAGTGCTATTTTTCTACATCCTATTTGGTTAACCTTTTAAGTGGCTTGCATGGAATAAAATATATGAGTCCATAATATAGCACACATTCTTGACCATGACATCAATTAACCAGTCTTTTCAGCAGAAAGGACAACAGGGAACCACACTGATTTAATTCTATGATATACAGTGAATTTACCGCAAGCTCTCAGGGGCATACAGAGTTGAATTACTGTGAAAGCTTATTGATTTGTGAAGTGTACATTTGGAGTAGGGAATGATTGTGCCTAAAACTAGGGAAAGGCCATGCAAAATGACTGCAGGCTCTCCAGTAAAGAGAGTTCATTTGGATTGCTGAAAATCTATACTGCCACTACAAAAACTGCAGAAACAGGGTTAGACTATGTCTGCCTTTGGATGTAATTGGAGAAGGATGGCCATGTAAAGCTTTTCACCATGACTAAAGAAATAAAATAACTTGATGAATGTGCCTTGTCATGACCCTGTATTGATTTTCAAATATTGCATTTAACACTATCTTGAGAAATAGAGGTGATAAATCTTCATTGCACTGAAATATGCACACAGACATTTACCACAACACCTTCTGATGTTGGGTGTTTTTCCATCTGATGATCCTTACATGGCTATTTGAAATCTTAAAACACAATTAAGAAGAGTCCAGGGACAGCACATCCATAGCCCATCAATTTTACTAGCCCCATCCCCCCACGTTTAACACTGCCACTACTGTTTGTCTCTCTTCCTGCTTCCCCCCTTCTCAATATTCAAAAGAGTCAACAGGCACCATCTTTTCCAGCCTTTAAATGAAGATAAACAAGGACAAACTCCTTAATTAGCATTATTTGAAGATTCAGAGGTGGTTCAAAGGGGACGTCACAATAAATGTTCTCGTGGTGGCTCCTCGCTACAAGGGTTTTCACGTCCTGCATCTTCCTTTAGTGGGAACAGTACCAGTGAATTCATCTCTCTTGAATTAATTCATGTGTTCACACCCTCAAGTCTCAGATGAGCCTCCTGAATGTGCAGAGGCAGCACAACGGGGACAGCCATTAGTGTCCACAGCGGTGCAGCTCTAATGATGATGGCTGTGGACTTGCTGTGCTCTGCATTCTGGGCACTGGATCTTCTGGCTCTGGTCAGACTGGGAGAGAATCCTCCAACATGCTCTTGTGTAGAAAGTAGCCTTGTTAAATTTACTGGGTCAAGACAGCAATCAAATGACTCAGAACAACATCTCTTTGATACAGTGCACATACACCAAACTCTTTTTTATTCTGTTTCTCTCTTTTTCTTGTAAATGCTTTACACTGTTGTTTAGGGCCAAAGCAAAAGCATCTACAAATAAACAAATCTCTACCTGGGTGCTCTTTACTGACAGTGACATAGAATGAAAGCCATGCTATGTTTAATGGCCCCACCTCCTGCTTTAAAACAGCACCAGAAAATGGTAGACACACAGGTTTATAAATTAGCCAGTGCGTGTGTGTGTGTGGCATTTTGATACCATTTTCAACACTTACAGAGCCAAACAAATCCCCCTCTGGTTCCTGTCGGGCCAGTGTAGGGTCTTTTCAGGCTGTGTATTGTAATGTTCCCCTCAACCTAGAGCTATGCTTACGCTTGACTTGATCAGTACTGGCCCCCATTTCACAATACACAGAAAAATAGACAGATAGATGTGACTCCACTGGCAGTACACACACACTCAGCAACATTGTGCTCCTCCAGCTACACACAATATGAATCACCACTCAGGCAGTCTCCATACAGTAGATGAATATCCATTACTCACACCACATGTTAAGCGTGTTTCCATCTCTCCAGGGTAGTAAGCATGCAGTCACAAAACGATGTAGGATTGTCCAGGCCTGCTAGATTAGTTTATGGGTTTTTTTTTCTCCTTTTTTCCCTTTTTTTTAACTAATTCTTTCAATCACAGCTGTTCGACCATCTGTGTTAGAAAACCATGCAGAGAATTTAGATTACAGTCACAACCCTAGGCAGCATCAATGTGTACAATTTACAGACCAATATTGTGAAATAAGTCATTAAATAACCTCATAAAAAGCTTCAAGATATTGAGAAATTCGATCTGCACTGATTTAATATTTTGTGTAACACTACCAACAGTGAAATCACACATAAGGGGTGAATAACGTCCCTGTAGTGATTTACATCTTTTTGTTCGAACATATGAAAAAAAAAACACTGCTGTGACTGCTGGAGGAACCTCCTCTCTTCACTGTGATGCTAACATTTCTCTGTCAACTTCCAAATAGAGCATCAGTCTGTCTTTGTTAAGTTAAGACACACTCCCACACACACTGGAGAAGACTTATTGTTTTCCTCTCTGTTTGAATAAGTCTTTACACTCTGGTCGTGTAGTGAGCGAGAGGAAGGATGTTGTTTACTTCATGAGTGAGATAGCTGAAGAAAACCCAAAGAGAAGCAGCTTTGGTCTAAACAGGGTTGAAAAATGAGGCTTGTGTAAATGGGAAGAAAAGAGCGTCCACTGTTCGAAAATCTGCATGAAGGTTCTTTGAGAGCCAACTAACTATGTCGGTGCTTACTGAAAAGAATGCAGTCTGTTCTAATATGAACAGAAGAAGAGTCTGCCAGTGGACTGCCCTTCATAGAAAAGCACAATGCATAGGGTTAATAGTGGTGCTTCTGGCACACGTTTGACCCCAGCTAAAATCCCATCACACTGCAGGTGGTGAAGAAAAAGAAGGGCTCAAGTATTAAAGAGGCCTCTGTGTGTTGGTAATGACATTCAGCACGGAGCAACAGAGGAAGACCTGCTCGTAACCTTCAAACTCTCCACACCTCTTCCACTAGTAAACCACAGGAAGAAGCAAAGCCATCTGTAACGATGGTTTGGCTGTAAATAGGGAACCAGGGACTGCTTAGCGCTCAGGGATATGATCCAAATGTTCCAACGGCAGGTGAGTTACACCTCACAGCAGAGCCAAGGGGCCTATACAGCACCAGTTCAACAAGAAGACAAGCACCCTGGGGGGAATCAGACCTGTGGACAGAGTTTCATGAGGGCATGTTGGCCACTGCTTCACCCAGTTCACAGTCTGAAAAGCATACTCACAAATCCATGACACAGGGTGCAAACTGTGGCTCAGCTGGAGCAAGGGGCTGTTAGAAAGGAACTACTGAGGTGTAAAATGGTTTAAAAACAGGAGGTATCAATTTGTTATCTAAAGTGGAGGGGAAGGCATACGTGAATTCACTGGCTGTCAGAAAACTGACAGACCTCAAGGCTAATGGTGTCAATTATAGTCACTTTCTGAGGTGATCTCTGCAAACATCCTGCGTCAAACTGTCATCCCATGATCCCATCCCATCCCATCCCACCACGGCCTCCGAAATTATCATGACCCCTGCAGAGCTGGCACTCTCTTGTTTGACTATTTTTACAAGGTGGATAAATCACAGAGGTGACATCAACGTGACTTCAAAGAGCTTCAAGATTAATAAATCTATTTTTTAAGTGAAAACATATGCTAAACAGGCGTTGTTCCCCTTTTAGTGACACTGGAGCACACGTCAGTCTGCATTACAATCTGTAATGTAATGTTAAAAGAGTCCCACAGCTGTGTTTCCAGAAGTGTGGTCTTTACCTCACTTCTAGAAACAAGTAAAATGCTCAAAAAAGACTGAACTGACTAAATTCTTAGAAACATCCTGACTTCAATTTTCTTTCCAATGTGAATTTTTTTTTCTTTACTTTTCGTTAATTCATGAGAAAAGCCATCACACATGACTGACTAGAATTTAATCTGCAGTTTTAAAAAGAATTTGTGAAACACAAGTGGTCTGTCAGTGGCTGGTGTGTGGTTATAGTACACTATCAAACAAAGTTAGTCCACGATTTCACTGAATAATAATCCTGCTTCTCTTATCATACTTGTGGCAGATGCAAGAGAATTAGAGGCAAAGCCGTCGACAAAACTCTGTCACTCTCTCAAGAAAATAAATCACGGCAGCATGAAGTCAATTTAAATGCAAATGTCAATGTTAAAGACAACAAACTGCCTACAGTACTATATCTCAAGGAGTTGTGGTGATGAAGGTGAATCATACAACCGAAGACTGCCTCGACATCCTTACTGGGAAGGATGACACACCGCCTCTGGCCTGTGACACACCACAGGGAGCTGGAAGGGTCAGTGGAAAACACACAAAGTCAGCATCCATCCAGACAAAAAACAAGCCTGTGTTGGCATGTCATGTGAAGACTGATGGGAGCATTTCCAGGCTGAAGCCCAGGATATCAAAGTAGGATTTCTTTAGGATCACCTCTATTGATCTGTTTTTGTTTCTCAAAGCCAATGCTTCAAGCCTTTAAGCCATTTCAAATTGGCAAAGCACTCACACAGAAATGGTGCTGGGTTTTCTCATACACAGACTTAAGAATTTTGATTGAGCTGAAAAATTCCTTCTCCACTGGCTCACTTGGAACCCAAGCCAGATTCAACCCAGATTTTTGCCACAGCCCACAGATGTTTGCTGTTGCACAGGAACCAGATGTAATTTCATTTCCTCTGCTGAGGAAAAAGCATTGCTCTGTCCTATTCTAATATGTTGTTTAGACATTTTAATCAAGCTCTTTATCAATGTCATTTCAGCATAAAGTATGGGTAAAGTCTACCTAAAACAATTTGTTAGGTAGAGTAACACAAGTGCAACAGATAAGAGGATTTGACATTGATGAATAAGCACAGACAAGCCAAAAGAACTAATTACCGGAGCTGCAGAGCACTATTTTTTTATCTATAAAGCATTTGTTCCTCTTAATATCAACAGGATTAATCTGAAACAAACATCTGTTTCTTTCCATATATCTCCAACTCTCCAACATAGTAAATTAGCATTCGGCTGTTGATCATGTATTGCCTCTGTGACAGAACAATGTCATCTTTTTTTTCCTTTTTAGGCTGTGCAATTTGTTAAGCTTACTGTATTAGTTTATTCAGTATTTTTCTCTCTGTGCTGAAGAAACACTACGTTCACACAACACTGCACAAAAATACACTGTTTCCTAACTCTTGGGATCATGGCCAAGAGAAGGACCCTGCAGCTGGATTTCTGTAAAGGAGTAAAGCATGGATGCTATTTTGAGAAAAAAACCTTTCAAGTGTTGTAGGAAGAATTTGGGTGAGTCTACTGTGGAAATTGTGATCTATTTACTTATATTTTCTAGTATATTGAAAAGGAGACATTTGCAAAAACTATCCAAGTAAATCCATACTGCAGTCTACCTATTCTACTGTCTTCCAAGAGTTCCAAGGTGCTACATTACAGTGTTTGCACATTATTTTTTAAAAGGAAAATAATTCCAATTATAGCAGACACTAAACTGGTTGGCATTTCATAATGAGCACTACACTCAGAATTACCCTTACTGTAGCAGTTGTGTGCACGTAAGTCTGCATTACACTGATTAGCTAATGCAATTAAACAGTATTTACCCCTACCACTTCCCTCGTGTGTAGTCCAATGAGTCAATTTGTGACTAAAATGTTTGGCAATTTACTACCAAGCCATTTTCTTTAAGCCTCAACATCATAATAGCTCAACCACACCAGAATGAGCCCGTGTGACTGGTCTCATTTTGCGGGCAAAACCATCCCCCGATAGTCATTAGAATTCCACTGTAAACCACAGAAAATGTTACAAGGTGAGACTTGCAACCCAATATGAGGCCATAAAAATGTGTTCTGCAAGAAGTCTTGGTTTCTACCCAAGAAATCTGGAGCTGTAAAAATAATGAGGTCAACAAGGTCTGTAGTTCATAACTGCTGGTCTGCAGGTCACACTTGTAAAAGCGGAGAGTGGAGCTCCCCCAAGCTGATGAATTAATTTGGATACGTACCAGCTTGGCAAGATTCTTTCACTCCACATTTGCTTAGTCTGAGGCTGAGTACATTAGGAAACAGGCATGCTGAGTTGTGACTCTTTGTGGGAGACCCTAAAGGACAACTGCAAAGACTTTCACAAACTATCACAACATTCAGAAACTGTGGAGAATGTTAGTTATGAGGAAACTAGTTCAGTTCTGACACATAAAAAGACTGCTGTGTACTTGCAGCAAAATACTGCTATGGTGTCGATAACAGAACAATGCTAGTAGTACCAGGCTTTCTCTATTCAAAGTTTTTAACTGTGACTAAAGGTCTATAAAATCTTGTGTTCCCAGTTTAGGTCATTTGTTGTCTGCACATTCTGTATGACTGAACCTAAATGACTATTTGGGATGAATGAACCAATACAACTGCTACAACAGAAAACAAAAAAGGATTATACTTCTTGCTCATGTGTTGGCCCACTTAGCAAATTGACCACTCAGCAGCTCAGCCTCTTTGTTTCATGATTCTAATCATGCTTGATCTGCTCTCTAATCTTCCATTTGGAAGATAGTGCAGTGCTTGACTTCAGGCCTCACTGGGCCAGTAAACAGCCTCTTACTATGCAGAGCAGACACTGGGCTCACATGTTCACACCAAATCGACATACATGTAGCTGCACTGGCTTGGGGTTCCCAACAGTCCACTTACAGTACCCAACGGAGCCCAACATGGTGTAATGAGGTCCCGGGGGAAGCCTCTGGACATGCAGCACTGCTGCCCTCAAGGCAGACCCTGTCCCACAGACACGTAATACTCACCGACTTCCAGACAGACTGCTAGAGCACATAGGAGACACATTATCTCATACAAGTGATCACATATTGATTTGTATGGTACCACTTTTTTTTGGAATATGCAAAGACAATCGCGTGCTGTGTATACAATTTACTATACTAATTTTCTATATTTGCAACTGATATTCTGAGGTTTTAAAAGTGTGATGAGGTTTTAGACAGCAGAGAGAGATGTCTGACCATAACTAGTCTCTATTTTACATATATTTCTCAGGCATGAATGTTGTTCTGTTGTCCACAGCTTTGGTCCAGACTCAAATATCTCAGAAACTACTGAATAGACTGTCCTGGCATTTTGTCTTAAAAGTAAAAAAAAATGCTATCTATGGGCATTTTCACACCTCAAAGTCCAAAGTGCAAACCAAGGCTTCATGTTTTTGTTACACTGTATGCATTTGTTCTGATGAGTTTTGGTTTCACATTGCAATTTTGCAAGCACATGTTGTCATCATCTACATGTGTGGCATCTTTGTTAGAAGGGTGTGACATTGGCATGCTGTCAGTTTGGTAGGTAGTATTTTATGACTCATCCTCTCAGGGAAATTATGCATAATTATTTGTTATGCAAGTTATTTCATTGTCAGATGTTTGGCTTTTGGTCTGGATTGGACACTCCTGCCATTTTGGTTCTGAAAAGCAAACATATATTTTGACTATGTTTGCTCAGTGGACAAAGAGAAAGGTTTGAATGAGTGCATGAATTAGACCAAGAGTTTGATGCTGACTTTCAATAATTGAGAATTTCTTATACATTTCAGTTGATAGACCAAAATGGCACCAAAATGAATCAAAATGAAAAATATCTGTAGGTTGCAACCTCCCGAGTACAAGGACCTGCTGCTCTGACTGTAAATTCAATGGGGTTGGGGGTTTTGGACTGTTGGCTGGACAAAAACAAGCATTCTGAGGTATGGGAATTTGTAATGAGTAATTGTATCAAATTAACAGGCAAACAGTACCAGCCTCACAGCATTATAGTATGAGACATTTCACTTCTGTCTCAGTACGTCCTCTGTGTCCCCTGCCTGTCACATGTGTCCTCCCTCATCCTTGGTGCCCTTCACTTCCATGTCCCAAGGGTCTCCTTGTAACCTTATCCATGCAGCCACACACAATACCCTTCATGGGACACAAAGCCAAAGATACCAGGTTCCTCTGTTCCATTCTCTACATTTATCACTTTTATTCTGCTGCTCTTTGTTCGTTTTACCTCTGTATGCATGAGTTATCCCAAATTGAGCCCGCAATTGAAATGGAAATTATCCCTGTATCCCGATTACTTTAAGGCAATAACTTCTTACTCTTTGAGGCATAGCTGTCATGTTTGTTGTCCCTTGGAGAATCTTATGGTTGTGTTGCCCTTTTCACCAGGGGTTTTTAACATAAGCACTGAATTTAAAAGACACGAACCCCGTGATTCAACAGTGGCGTTATAAATCTGCACAGACATGCAAGAATCAGGACAATATGATTGGAAAATGAGTTTGAAGCTGACAGCAATGCACAGAGGAATTAGAATTCCTCTCATAAAACATCCCCTTATCAGTTCTCTTTACTGGTTATGGTTTTCATGTGAGCACAATCTAAATCGATTAATTAAACATAAAAATTACAATTCTAAAGCCTTATGAGGCAGAATAACAATTCATATCACTGTCTTTGCACTGAATCTAATAGAGGATGGAAAATTCCCATGAAAGACACATTCACAAAGAGCCTGGAGGTAAGGATAATAACACAACAAGTGAAGATGTGTGTTAATGTCATTGCTTGGACATAACCATAAAGACACATTCTTATTTTTTCTGAATGATGACATGTAAACACAAGATATTATGAAAGACATGAAAAGCATGCAAGCCCTGCAGCTGGCAGCAAATACAAATATGCCTGAGTTACATATTCTGTATTATGAGTAGAGAAAGGACAATGACAGGCTAGACTCTACCTTAAGGCAGGGATGTATATGTAGCACACTGCCAGCGTTGGCTACTGAACTCTTATTCCCCTCCTGCTGGGAAAAGAAGCACTGAACACAGATAACATTAACCTCTCTGCGGGTTTGTCCTTCAGTATTAACTTTACTGATTAATTGTCTGTGTAGCACGAGAAACCATTGATCATGTTCACCCAGTGGCCCCTGTGATGCAGTGGCCTGTTAAATAAGAAATAAACCTTGATTCTGATGATCAGCACCTTATCTCTGCATCCTCCTCCATCCCCATCAGCAGCTACAAGGAGGGAACCATTACCAACACCCCCTCTAGCTCTCCTATGAACTGGCTGCAGGTATCATAAAAAAAATCTGGTAAATAAATATGCACATTGCCAGAGAGCAGGCACAGAAATGAATATTTCATGTAACCAAACATATTTCCAGAGCATACTGGCTAGAGTGTGCCTTTCCGGTTGTCAGCGGTGACAAACATGAAAGAGGGGGGCTCAGGTAACGACGGCGCTGCAGCACTCTCAACTCTGCCTGCAGCACAGGGAGTGCGAGTCGTCACTGTAATTGCTTGTAGTGCTGGAGCCTGAGCTGAACCTCAATTAGGGCCTAGGTACTTGCTAGGCTCCACACCTTCCTGCCACATCTACCAGCCACTCCAGGACACACACTCCAACATCTCAACACCACCAGGTATCACTGCAATGTTTGTCATTATCACAGCTATAGCTTTACACTACCGTATCCATAAACCAACCAACGTACCTGTTCACACACACTCTTCCTAGAGATCACTTTTTTGCATCACCACCAGCAACACATTCTAGATAGGGCTTAAATGGACGATTAGCCTGATACAGCAATTCACTACTTCTCACTGTTGTCAGGCTGCTTTCTCTAATCTCTAATAGCTATCTGATACTCCAGATTCCGTCCAACAGACTGAATTATAGCCTGAAATTACACCACTGATGCTGATAAGAGCTGCATCTACAACCGACTGTGCAGAGATAAGACACGCAGGAACATTTGGAGTGGTTTAAATTCACAAATTTATGGACAGAATTTATCAGATACTAAACCCTCTAAATCCAATATGGCAAGTTCAGGTTCCAGTTTTGGAGCTAAGCTTATAGCCACATATTATTGAGGCTACACTGAATCTTGAAATCTTTCATCTCTTAAAGACCAGGTGTATACAGCCTGGCTGTAAAGAAAGGGCTCTCTGTGTCTCTCCCTTTCTCCTTTTCACTCTCTCCCCCTACCTCTCTCATGTTCACAGGACAATACACTGAGTGCACACACATACTGTCAGCACAAACATGTCTGCAGCACTGCAAAAACACACCTGTATGAGAGAGGTAAAGAGCAGCCTGTCTCTATCTTTCACATTTTCAATGCGCTTCCTGCCTCACAACCAGTTTGTGATGATTGTTCAAAAGATGAAAACAACACAGCAAGATGTAAGCTCGAGCGTTTTTATAACGCGACTATATGACTGAGTTCCAATCCGTGTGTGCCAAAGACAGCCAGATACCACACTGTGTGAAACCTCATTGATGTGCAGGTGGAAGTTTGATCCCAACAGCTACCATAACTCTATGTTTCTCTACATATGAGCAGACATTTGTTCGTGGCCAACCACTAACATATGAAGAATGAGTCTGCCTGCAGCTACAAAGGATGTTCTGTTTCCTGCATTTTGTAAATCTAAATGATTAAAAGGATGAAAAAAGTCCATGAAATGCGTCAGGTTAGAGCTGCATATTAAGTGGCAAGAGGGGCTGGCTGACATGGACCGGCTGAGAGATGGTCGACACTTTGCTTGTCCAATTACTGGCTCTCGTTCAAATTGTTTGGTGAGAAGCATTCGACCTACTTCTGGACACAAAGCACCACTGCCCTGAATACAGAGAGGCTGGGGACCACATGTGATGACAAGTGCCATTAGAGGCTCTTGTCTTTGGCCTAGAAATTAAATTCAGGCAACTTACCTGATGCCTGATAATTCTGGCTACGAACACTAGGAAACCTATGTGCCTATGGCACGGCCTGCTGGGATGAGCAGGGGACAACATAAATAGGATCTACTCCTCTTGAAGAGCAGCTTGAGATGATTATATTCGCTAATGGCAGTCTGACCTTCAGAAGGTCTTTGTGTTTAACGTTAAGCAGCAGCAGGATCTGTATCAGGAGTAACAGCACCACTAGCACTGATAAAAGCAGGAGAAATAGCAGGAGTGTTTTTTTACTACAACAGAACCATATTTATTCATTTTGGAAAATGTATCACAAACTGTGTTACAGACAATATAGGGCAAGCAGAGTGTGTTGAGAACAATAAAGGAAGAGCATCAAAAGGAATACAAATATCAAATTATGGGTAAACTATGTAACACTTCTCTGTTTCCTGGGATTAACTCAAAGGCATCATCTGTAATGAGACTCCACAACAACAACACTGAGAAAACCAACATTTGAATTCGCAGCACTACCACAACAGTGTGTGATAAATTTGCATACCATGTTAATATTCATATTGAGGGAATCACTGTGTTAAACCACGTGAGATATATCTGATCTATAAATGCAACAAAACAACACATCAAGCCTTCAAGCAACAGCTGCTCCATCCACATCCCCATCAATTACCAAAGCTATAGGTGACAACCACAAAACCAATCTTCTGATTTAAATGTCACTATAATGTGATTTTAATCACATTCATTGATGTCTCATCAGTCATCCTAATCTCATGCATGCTTTACACTTATGCAAACAGCAATGTATGTAATGAAGAGCAATTACATTAAGTGTGGAAAGAGATTAAAGAAACCTAGGTTAGAAGTTTTCTCTCTAAAGTGAATTGCTTCGTCAGAGGCGCCAGCTAAAATTGACACAGTCTGAAAAAAGGAATCAAAAATTCTCCTTTCCTCATTCTCTAGGGTAAAACAACCTTTTACAGACAACCTTTTTTTGTGTCTGTTTCCAGTGCCACATGACAACACTTAGCTTTTCACAGTACAAGAATAAATCTGCTGAAGTGGCATGTGTGTGCTGCTCTACATTACAATCTGCACACAAAATATTAGTGTAGTTCAACCATTATCAGGGCTTCTATTTAGATGTCTACTCATGCATTTTTTCTTGCCATACCCATGTGAAATAAAATACATGCAGTTATGCCCAATACAGGATGAGATAATGCTATTCACCACATTGGATGACAAGGTATGATTCAGTTCTGCGGCTCAGTATTCAGCATGAGAGGCAGTGATAAGCAGGCTGAGATCATTACTGAGTGATGGGTAGTGTGGTGATAAATAAGAGGGATAGCAGAGTGTGCTCTGCAGTCAGTGATTATAATCAGGCATCAAAGGCACTCATATAAACAAGTTAAAATTAACTTTCATCTCAGAATGACATTAATTCATACTTATCGGCTCTAATACCGTTGCATCCTTGCAGCAGTTAGTTAATTTAAAATGGTCTGAAACCTTCATGATAATATTTTATGTTTAAAAAAAAAGAGCATTCTGCCTGTGCAGGTGGGTAAACGTGATTAAGCTAGCTTAGCCCTGGACTGGTTCATCTCCCCCACTGAAAGTCTACTTATTATTCCACTCATGAAAAAAAAAAAACCTGAAGGTATTACAACACCTGTCGTGACTGAACGTCTCTACACCTTGTTTCACCCCGTTTCTCAATTCAAATTTTTAACCATCTGCCATGAAGAGTAGCATACAGCCCGTGCAGGTGCCTGCTCATATTATAGTGCCAACTGTGAGCCCCGCACTCAAAGCTAGCTAAAATTGGTAACAAGTGGAACAACTAACAACACTTGACAGGGAGAAAATGTGATGTGTAATGTGTTAAAAAGAATTTCTCGGGCGTTATGAAAAGACAGAAATTGTGGAAACTCACCTTCAGGTGCAACTCATGTCGTGGCAGCCGTTCAGAAAGTTGAATTTTCTCCACCGCTGGAGGAAGAGGGGCAGAGAGGGAGGTTTGACGCTGCTCTGTTTCGCGGTTGGTCTGAACCAGAGTACCTCCTCTCCTCTCCTCCTCCCTTGGATGCTACTAACGGCCCCCCCACCACCCAACGCCCCTCCCGCTTCTGTAAGAAAAAGTAATAGCGGTTTCTTCCTCCTCCTCCTCCACAAAGACAGACTCAAAGAAAAAAAGGGACCCTATCGCAGTCAATAGGTTTTACAAAATCCCATGGCAACGTAGAAAAACCGTGCTGCAACTTCCCTACGTAGTGACCGGGTTAAAGCGCTCCCCAGCCCCCAAAACAGTGACAGCGACATTATTCCCAAGCTTTAGAGTTAGCGGGTTTTTATGGGAGGAGGAGAAGGGGAAGGGAGCAGTAAACTCCACTGCTGAGGATGTTAAAATATGGATGAGAAGAAAAAACATTTAAATTTACTCTAGGTCCAGTCGATTATTGACGTGATATGCAAGTGTTTTTTTCCATTCTGAGTTGTGAGCTTGAGATACTTCTAGACGACGGTGCGTCAGGCTACCTAATACTGCGTAAAATACCAGTTGGAGCCTGTAGTTATTTGTTCATTTATTTATTGGTCTTGGGTTTAATTACTTTTTACATTATTTATCCCTACGTTATATTTTAGTTTCAATTATTTAAAAAAAAAAAAAAAGCAAAGCATGACTCATAGTTAGCTGTGAAATGCCTTGCTCAAGGGCACATGAATCATGTAGTTATAACAGAAGGGGGACAAATTCTCATTCATTTTGCTCACTGTGTTCCCTCAGCCAGTTCCAAGTCCTTTTTTTCAAACTTGGCTTTGACTACAGCTACAGCACTATTTTTTTTTATGATGTCATTAAGCTATAAAGACAGGGTCTCAACAAAAATACGAATTTAAAGATGTGACAGAGCTTTTGATTTAGTCTTGGCCTAGTGGATACTGGAGGCTGATACCAATACCAATATTTGAGAATTCTTTTTAATTGAAACAACAAACCAGCTATATGTGATTATTCAACACAGAGTGCTTTTAAATGTCATAAAACATGTCTCAGGGTCACCTTTCCATTTTAATAAGAATCTATTGATTTTTGTTGTTTAAGAGTTGAACAAAGGAAATTAAGGAAATTTAGTAAATATTAACAGTGGCCTAAGTGTAAATAAGAATATGACAATAACATATACTGTAGCCCATAAGCCTTTAAAAAAATATTAATAATACTTTGCCAAGAACTAATAAATATTAAATGATGTTTAATCAACAATATTGACCTCAACCGTGTACTAATCTTTTGATCTATTTGTGACCATAGCTAGTTGCTAGATTGCATTGTTAAAATAGGTTTAAAATGCCTCACAATGTAATCCACAAATTTTTCCATTATTATGACACCAGAAAGTTTAAAAAAGACCCCTCTGAGATCTCTACAAAACTCAATATTTGAAGCTTCTCTAATGCAGCATTGACTGCATGGCTGTTGTATAGGATTGCATTGCATTAACAGGTGTTCATATTGTTGTGTCAACCTGCTGTATATCAACACTCCCTCATTTCATCATAATGCCAGCCCATGTGTTGTGGACTAATGGTCTCTGTAGGGATCTGTGATTTCAGCACCTCTGACAGCACAAGATCATTAAGAACTCTTTGCATCAGAGGAGCGGGCAACAAAGGTCGTCCAGAAATCAATTTATCCAATAACCTCAGGCCCACAGACAGAAATAGAGTAGATTTCCAACCTGGAAATGACAAAGTGGGAAGGGCCTCTCACCAATGCCAGTAATGTTCAGAAGCTCACTTTGTCATTTCTGACTCACCAGGTAATTTTGAATTTCACTGCAGTCTGTGATACACATCTGTTTGTTTCATACAAAAGTGACTTAACTAAGGTTATAAATGTTGTTTGTATTTAATAAAAGAGACTGCAGGTGTTATGACTCAAAGATAACAACAAATGTACACAAGGGATCTCCACCAGAGATTTTGTCCAGCCTCTCCCACCCATCTCCTCCTTTCACCCATCTCCTCCTTTTGTTACAATTAATAGCAGGTTCTTCTGCTGTCACTTACTGCAGGGTTCTGCCTCTGAAGCGTTGCTATTAATGTTTCACTGTCATTATTATTCCTTTAGCTATAATAATAATAATAATAATAATAATAATAATAATTACTATTTATATTTTGACTTAGTCTGTATATTTGCAATGTTGTCATCCTCTTACCCCATCCACCCACCCCCCTCTCTCTGGCTAAACCCAACCGGTCAAAGCAGATGGCCGCCCACCCTGAGTCCAGTTCTGCTCAAGGTTTCTGCCTCTTAAAAGGAAGTTTTTCCTTGCCACAATTGCCTAGTGCTTGCTCATGGTGGGATCTGTTGGGTCTCTCTCTGTGAATTTTATAAGATAAAGAGTACAGTCTAGACCTGCTCTATATGTACAGCACCTCGAGATAACTTCTGTTGTGAATTGGTGCTATATAAATAAAATTGACTTGACTTGTCTGTAGTTTTTTTTTCTATTAGTTTTTTTTGACTACAAGAGGAGAAGGTGCTCTCCCAAGGGTAAATGGTTCACATTTGAAGGCCACCTGAACATGCAGGGGTCACACTGGGTCTACAGGTAATAAAGTCACACAATACAGAGTTCTGAATCAGGTTGTCTCCCTGGCTTTTTCCAAAGTGGATTCATCTTCAGCCAACTGGCACCACAGAGGAAAGACTAAGACCTCTCTGTTACACAAAGAGGGGAAATGAACAGATTGACTTGAGCCCAAATAACCTGATTTAGGGTATCATAATCACACTGAATGGATTACACAATGGCTTGACTGAGCAATAAATGTAACAAGATACCTTTGTGAGGTGCTCCGTGTTACAGTGAGTGCTCTTATCAAACCCAATTAAATTTGGTGGGACATCTGCTTCCTTTTTTCTGCAGGAACTGGCTCATCTATAGGTGGTAAATGTGATGAAGTATAGCTTAAGGCCCAGTTCTCAGCTGACCTTGCAGAGGCCCAGGTTAAAAGCTGGAATTATATGTAAACTGATTCACTTTGTTGCTATTTTACAGATGATATACCATCCTAAAAATTCTCTCAGTGAGCTTCATATTATGACATAAACATGCAATTTTCTGTCAAAGTTACTCTTGGTTATTTCATATGAAAGATTTCTATATTTTTGTTCTTCCATCTTTGTGAGTGCACACAAGTTTAAAGTGGATGGAGATTGGTGCTAGAAAACACCTTTTCCCAACCAATCAGGAACTGGGAATTTTGACATAGATTCCCAATGACTGTTGGTGGGCTGTGTGGTCACTTTGAATCTAATCTGATTGAAACACATAGTCCTAAATAGTCTCATTAGCTGAGGTTTGGAAGTGTTAACACCTCAATAAGTAATAAGATATAAACAGATTTTTTTTTTCCAAACGTAAAGGTGCCATGTGGCAAACAAAGTTTGTGCTCACATCCAGTGTATCTTTGAGGTTCTGACGAATGAATGAATGTATTACCTTCCTCAAAAAAACAGATGTTTTTCTCAAAAGTTTGAACCCTGCATTGTTTACATCCACATTTACAAGCTAGCAGTCTTCTACTTCCCTGCTTTTGGTGGTGCATTGCTGCAGTTTGGGGAGCATTACCACCACCTACAGATCAGTGGAATAGTGTGAAACCATTGGCAAAATATGTTTTGCATACCAACCTGCACATGCTTGGCGTTGTGCATATGTAGGAGAATGATATATATACAAAACTGGGAACCACAGATAAAACACTGCCCCATAGTGCTACAAGTGGTCAAATACTCCTATACTATAATGCAAGATACATAAAAAGAAAAAATAAATACTTCTTAGTGAGTGTATGTGATATTGTTTAGGGGAAAAAATCCCATTACACAATGTACATGCAAAATAATTATTTCCATTATGGCAATCAATCTTCAGTCTATGCATATAATCTTTATGCATCCAAGTGCAGGGTTGGATGCCTGCACTTTGTTATAGAGTATGTTACAAAATACCCAGCAAATACCTCACAGATTTTTTCCTTCCTTTAGAAGTAAAATATGTTCAAACTGCATCATTTCTCAGGTGACATGTTGTTGGCCATAAAAACCATAATAACTGCAGGGAAGAAAATCTCAAGATATGAAATCATGGCACCTCCCTAGCTAGACGGGGCAGGCCCTCATTATGTGACAGCCAATGTGAAATTTCCAACGGAGACTGAGTGAGGGGAAAAGAATGAGGTGGTGCCGTCAACGTAGAGTCTGGAAACAGAGGGTACCTCTGTCAAAGGTGTCAAAGTTCACGGGCAGAGCATGAATGAATTCAACCCCCCCCCACCCCCCCATTTGCCTTGCTTCCGCCTTGTTTTTCCTGATGAGCTCCCCCATCTCTCTCTCACTCTCTCTCTACTTCTCTCTCTCTCCTTCTGTATCATGGAATATCACTGTGGGGCAGAAATCCCCTCATTGACGTCTGCAGGGCTGCATAATGAGAATAAATGAGCTGGAAGTAAATATGCAGGCTGTGTGCTGTTTGCCACTCTATACCAGTCAGCCCATAGGCTTTCATCAAAAATTAAGATGGATTGTGTTGCCAAAAGCCCATAACAATACCGCACAGTGTTTTATTTATCTAATGGCCATTTCAAAGGATTTAACATGTACATTACGTTTATATGCTTTTATCCTTGTTGTTGATATTTATTTGAGGTAAATACGATGGTGATGATCCAATAAGTTGAACTGCATTTGCCATATCATTTTGCTTTTTTTTTTTTTTATCATAGAGGAGGGAAGGGTATTGAACCTTGTGTAGCAGTGGTGGTCCACTGATGAAAATCACCAGCTCCTCTAGCTGCTCCTCCCCCAGCCTCTTGTAGCTTAGTTGGTGGCTTCATTATATGTAATACAGGACCACACAGGCACTTTTTAAGCCATTGCTCAAGCAGTTTCTCCGTGCAAAGAGGAAAATACACAGTAAACATTGCACAAGATCCCACATCTGAAATATTTATGAATAGGCAAATCGTTATGACATTAGATGAGCTGCTCTGTTAGCCTGACTAATTCCATACAGAAAATAAATTTGCAGCTTTCTTCATAAAAATGAAAACAGAGGAACTGGCTGAAACTCACAAACCACAGATGTAAACAAACAATAAGCTGTCAGAGTGGATTAAAGTGCTGCTTGTCAGCTCTGAAGCCACTGGAAAGAAAATCTCCTTCTGCAAGAGTGTGTTATCAAATGTATGTGCTCGGAGCTTCAAGTCGTTCACCAACAGCTGCTGGTCCACAAATACTAAAACACTGTGCATACTGCAGTGATTAGAACATGCAGCAAATGTTATTCGGTCATTGACATGAGTATACAAAAACAAGTTGCGTGTAAATAAGGTTTTAAAAGGTTAATTAGGTACTAAAGTTTCTGAATTTCTTGGGTAAAATTTCTACAAAAAGTAATTAATGACTATTGGAAAAGTATATGGAGAAGTAAGATAAAAATAACTCTGTTTTGCCTGGGGCTTTTCTGTGTGGAGTTTGCATGTTCTCCCTGCATGCGTTTCCTCCAGGTAATTTGCTGGTTAGGTTAACTGGTGACTCTTAAATTGCCTGTTGTGTGAATATGAGTGTGAATGGTTGTTTATCTATATATGTAAGTTCTGTGATAGACTAGCAACCTGTCCAGGGTGTCTCCCACCTTTTGCCTAATGTCAGCTGGGACTGGCTCCAGCCCTCAAAAGGATAAGTGGTATAGATAATAGACAGATGGATGGATGAATTCCATTTTGCTGCTTCAGTTTCAGGGTCCTGGTATTGTACATGCTGTCATGACTTACTGGGATACTTAAATAGAACAGAGTCATTGTTAATGTCCTTAGTAGCACCTGTGCTTTTAATAATACGAAAAGTCAAAACAAGTAGCTAAAGGAGTAGCTCAGCATTGGAGAAATACACAGCTGAAGTCAGGGCAGAGTTAGCCTAGCTTAACTTAAAGACTGGAAGCAGGGAGAATCGGCTAACATGGCTCATTTCAAACACACAAAAAAATAGCCTAATAACACCTACACAGCAAAAGTTGTATTGTGTTTGTTCTTTAAAAGTTTCTACTTGTACTGGTACTGAAATGTGGCACCATTTCTTGGTAGACAACAGCTGGGTGTAGTGATTTTGCACAGCTGCCCAAAGTTTTGTCATCACAAGCTACATTTCCACCCGCCTCTTTTTAGGTGGAATATGACAAAAAAAGTTATTATTCTGGGCTGAGGTTGTTGTATGTATGTAATAAAAACAAAAGACATCCAAAGTGTAATGGAAACACACATAATGAAAAAATCATGACATACATGAAGCATATGTCTTAAACAGCCAATGAAGCTTCATTTTCACTAAAGAAAATAGAGAGACTGTAACTTTCATGGCAAAATTTTTTATTTACAGCGTGCTGTAGGCTGTATTGCAGGGATACATGATGGGAGTCAGCACAGAGGAATTTTTGGCTGAGCACATGCTGCATGATCACTGAGGGCAGCTGTGATTTATTGCATGAAGGCTTTCTGCTCAGTCTTCCAGTGGCTCTGCTTTTACCAGCACACCTGCAGCAAAGAGATCAGAATAAAGTAAGAGCCTCGCCCAATGTCTACCATAAGAATGTGCGAGCAACATCTGTAGCTTCCCCGTAGCTCCTCTTAGCCCCTCCCAGCATCACACAGGAAGCGCTGGAGGCACAGTCGTAGCTGTCAATTCGTAATTAATATCAGCAGCAGGTTGGTGAGAGGGAGAGGGCGGTTTCCTCTGGCAGATTGCTCTGTGCGTAGGCGCTCTCCCCAGAGGACACATCGCTCTGCTCGTAGAGCTTCATCATATGCCTTCGTGGAATCATTTGCTCTTTATGAGAGCGACAAGGAGCATCCTCTCACCCAATAAAGGCTGGGAGATTCCGTGGTGTCTGGATGAAAGTAGAAGGGGGGGGGGGGGGGCTCACATTATGAGAGCTGTTTCCATAGCAATCCAAATATTGCAGCTATGAAATTTGAGTTGAGGTGGGAGACTGGTGCCAAACGGCCGTCAATCATTTAACAAAAGAGGAAATGGGGAATAAGCTTTCCCTCTCTTCGTATAGTAATATAACTGGTGAACCACTTGATAAAGATGGAGTGTTATCATCAGATGCGAGCATGTGTGGTTTTTACGAGTGTGCGTGAGAGGGGCTGTCTGTTGCAGCTTAGCATTGTGCCACCACTGGGATGAAACAATTGAAGGCAATGCAGAACCCATATTTTTAATCTTCTATGAGTTTTATCATCCTTTATTGTTGAAAATCAAAGCCAAATCAGCACAGGAGAAGCTGTGCACGTCACAGCTGTGCACCAAACATTTAACCACCAAACAAGGAGCTGAGTGACCAGCCTGTACTTTCACATGTGGAGCACCTTATTGTCATACACTAGACTTGAAAATGCAGCTGACCGGTGAAAGACATGAACAACTACAGCAAGAAAACATGCACCACAGTCACCACTCTTCCCCTGTGAAAGAATTTACCATTAGATAATTAAATTTCTCTGTGGTTGGATGCAACACAATGACTGTGTGATCATGCAAATAATTGCCTTTCCGCTTGTACTCTGGCAGATAGGTTGACAGGCACGACCATATCAGATCTCCAGGAACACAAGCGGGAGCTCTCATTTGCACACAGAGATGTTTGTATAATAATTCATTATTGCGTGAATGGATGCTGCGGATAAACAACATCATCTGCTTTCTGATAAGGAAGATGTCATACAGTGGCTTTATTATTGCTCTGGCTGGCCCTACGGGCTGTATGATCAGTCCAAGATGAGATTTGAAGGTGTGAATGATGCACTGGTGTTACACTTGGTTTGCGGCTGCACACAGCTCTCAGGGGAGGTGCATAAGAAGGTAATAGAATTGGGCCCACGGGATAACAGGGGTGTTATTTTGTCTGTTTCAATTAAATGTCTTCAGGAGCCATCAGAGGGGGGCGACTACATGTTTGGTAGCAGGGGCAAACGTTGCCCACATGGGAGCAGGGGGGATTGGTAATAGCCAGCAGAGTGGCTTTAAAGGTGTCTACCAACTAATCAATAACTTTAGATCCACAACTCCATCTAATCAAGATTTAAGCCCTGGGGCTAATTAAAAAGAAACAATGGAAATCGATAGAAATAATCCTTCACATTTGTTTCGGTGTCTTCACACTTTCCCTTTAATATCTGGAGCATTAGTCAGAGTGAAAATTCACACAATCTCTCATTATCTGTTAAGATAGTAAAAAAAAAAAAAAAGTAAATACCAAATGTGTTGGCATGATGCACTTAATATTTGCTCAAGTATTGCCACCTTCCTCCATCTTTAATCACAAACAGCTGTCAGCATGAGGTTCAGACATTTGCATCAGATATTGCACATGACATAATGATCACTGTGCTGTCATGACATTTTAAAGTGTGACAAGTGACATTTTCAGCCTGTGGCAAAATTATTTTAGTAATTAGAAGATATTATATCAGTGTTTCTCCGCCTTTTCTTAACCGTGACACCAGCAGTTAAAGTGTTCTCATGTGAATTTAAACATATAACATGTTTTGTATTTTAAGAGAATGGAGGGAGCTCTCTCTTAATTATTTAATCTGTCCATTCTGCTGTTTATGTTTTGAAACTGTTAATTTCTATTCAGTTTTAGTCCAATTTAGTCCCAAAAATCATCATATCTTTACCTCTGTTACCATGACTATTATTCACCAACAATATGAGAATGCAATGCTAAATTGCTAGAGGACCCTTTAATATAGAAAATATAAATACAAGTCTGTCAAGTCTCCCACAACCCCAGCTGCTTCTCTCATGACTCCACATGGTGTCTAGACACCAGGGATGAGAAGTTTTCAACTGAATATCTGCATGAAATATAATATGCATTTTTCAAAAGACAAGTTCACATTGATGGTAACATCTAGCATGAGCAGAGGAAATGAGGTCTATGTTATAAACAGCCTAAATCAGCAAAACCAAAACCAAATCAAGAGTTTGTTTGGAGGAGCTGGTGTCTGCAGCTTGTTCTTGTCAAATTTACATGTTCCTATGAAGCTTATTTCCTGTGTAGGTCTAGCAGGATGAGACATACTGGATCTTGTTTCCCGTCTGATGTGGACACATGATCTGATGTATGCGGGGTCAGTGTGTCAGTGAGGGGAGAGGGATTCACAGAGGCGTCGCCAGGAGGCCAGCAGCAGTGATTCAGGACTGCTTCATGTCACTTTGACAGAGAACAGAGAGGGCCATGTTGGTGTCAGCGGGGAGCCAGACACTCAGACAAGCCCTGTTCCTCCTCCCTCTCCTTCCACTACAATCTCTCTTTTAATGGCCTTACCTCACAGCCTCTTCTTTTCACAGTCCTGCTTTGTACATCTCAGTCATTATCACTCATGATCCTAGCAGATATAATCTGTTATAATCGTGTGTTGCATTGATTAAACCTCATTATTCCTCTAATAACATTAGCTTTTAATAGTTTTGGATGAGGACAGAGTTAAACTGTAATCATCAATGTATTATTCTGAGACAAAAAGAGACCAGAGTGAATGGAAGCTTTAAAAAACTTTTCTCCTTTCCAATCTGTATAAAAAGAGATGGCTGGTTTAGTTGCCATGGAGATATAGGCTACGTGGAATTCAGGAAGTCAATTAGCAATCTGACTGAATCTCATTAAACTGTTGTCTGGTAGCGGTGAGTGGTTGAGGTTGTGATTTATTTTTATCAGGGAAAATTGCTCTCATAAGCATTCATGGATGTCTTATCCTGCGGTTTGCTTCAATGAGCAGCGGTCAGTTAACAATCGGTGCATCTGTGACCTGTCACCAGTGTGAAGGTTGACGACTCAGAGCTCCATTTAAATGCCCTAATGCAGCTATTGTAGATCTCAAATGAGGTATAATCTGGATAGACCACATGTGTTTGTCTCCACTGCCTGTGCTGGAGCCAAAGGTGCTGGAGGCTGGGGACGGTCACAAAAGGCCCTGCTAATAAATCTGTCTCTGCAACAAAGTCCTCAAAAGACACACACAGACACACAGACACACACACTTATACCCACACCCTTAGCCTGGCATGATTTGCATGAGCCTCTGAAAATACTCTGAAGAAGTTTCTTGCTTTTCTGTCTAGTAGCTCTATTGTGTCTCTGTGGATCAAGGGTGGAGCATGAGCAGCGAGCAACACCACCAATGAACCAACCCCCAGATGCACCGAAGAGCAACTCCCAATATTGCTACGTGAATTCCAAACAACATCACAGCAGCACTAATGAAAAGGGATATGGATTCACCAAAGGCGGTGCAGAGCTTATCATCAACACAGGATATATCATAGCACATATCAGGTTACAAGTATCTGGAAAAATGCTAATGCAGTCTCTGTCCATTATCAGCGCCTTGGCCAATTTCATTGTAGGACCTGATGAATCCACCAGCAGATTCCATTCATTCATTCATTTACGGGTGGCTCCCAGCAGCAGCGAGGCTTCCTGACATTGTGTCTGACAGGCAGATGACATCAGTGTGCCCTCGGGCAGCTCTCGGGATGCAGCATCTCTTCCTCATCAAGCAAAATAAAGGAGGACTTTGATGGTATCATCTTGGAGTCACTGCCCCCCCCCCCACTGTCACTGTCACACGACAGGAGACTTCCATTTCCCAGTAATCGAGTTTCTGTCTCGCCTCTTTGTGTTCACATGAAGCTCTGATGAAGTCCCCCCTCCACAAAACCTCTTCCCCCTCTCCATATAGAATACCAGCCCCTGACTGTGTGTCTACTTATTTCCCACTTCAGTACACATGATGAATATTTATTGCAAAACTTGATAGTTAGAATCCCTCTATTGTAATGCAGGCTGCAGACAATTTTTCCCCAATGAAAGCTTATTAATTTTAAATAATTAATTAATAGCACGTGATAAACACATGTAGGTTGCCTACATGTGTTTATCAGACTAAAAGTACAAGTTTTCTGAATGTGAAGATTCAGTGTATTGAGCATCGAAGGGCACAAATAAAGTGATAATGAAATATCTGTGTAAACTGTGTAAAATATAGACAAAACAATTTTGTGAATTAACGTAAGAAATGACCAAAACGAAACTCATTATTTTGTAATGTTATTTTGTCATTCAATCTGCCCCTCATCCTTCAGCCAGATTTAGCAGTTAGCTCTAGAGCAACAATGTTTAAGCATTATATATATATATATATATGTATGCAGCTCAGAGCATATTTTAGTAGCTGCTGGTCAACAATCCAGGCCAGGTCAGGAGTCCAGAACTGTTTTAGGGATAATTGCAGGTAAGAGGCTGGTTCAGATGTGAGAGCTTTGCAGGTACCTGACAGGTTTGCAAAATGTATCTGCAAAGAGGATGAAAACAGTCTTCCCATTTGTGTTAAAGTGTTTTCATCACAGTTCTTATTTCTCGGCATTGATGCTGACCACCTATTAGCTGTTAAGTTAAATAAAGGGAAGGTTTTAGTTACCATGTCTGCGTACCATTGATGTCTCTCAACAACTGGATGTTGGACCTAAAAGATGAAGCCTACTCAACTGAATGAAAATAGCTGTGCAACTAACTGCAGACATCCATGCTGTGTATTGTGTACTTAAAGCAGCAGCTAACATTAGCTGTTTGAGACTTCAGAGTTACTTTGGTGTTGTTTGGTTCTAACTGAGAGGAGCTAACAGGCTAAATTAGATGTTTACTGAAAGTAAACACAGTCATGAAAAGAGACATGAAAAGTGTCACTGGCCAAGATGTCATTATCAAACAAAGACAGGTGTTTGAAAAAGGAGAAATAAATAAGACTGACAACAAGCTATGAGCTGTGAGCCATCTTCCAAACAGAGAAAAAGACTTCCCCTTGCTCTTGTTAAATCTTTTCTGTTCTTTTCTACTTTGACATGTGCTCTGATGTATTGAATGGTTGATAGGGTGTCCAAACAAGTGGCCAGCTTTGATAAGTAGATTTACATTTGCCCTGTGCTAATAATTTGTGTCAGTCACAGCTGTGACCTTGGATCACTGCTAAGATCAGTCATGTGCTAAAGGATTAATGTTTAGTGGGGTATTTTGTCAAACATCATTTTAATCCTTAAAAGATAATGTGAATTTGAAGGGGATTTGTAGAGCAAAGATAACCTCAGATGTCTCTTCAGTGGTCACTGACTACCATAAATTGATTCATGGACTAAGATCCACTGAAACTATCAAAGATTTTAGAATGCAGTCTCTTTTTCCCCAGCCAAGTGTCTGCTTGTAAATGTTGTGCTCTGCTTCCCTCTGTTGGTACAATCAAGAATTACTTTTTCTAAGCAAAAAAACATGTCTTTCATTTTTGTTGTCTCAGTCGCCCTCCTTCTGGCTGTATTTGTTCTTGCACAGGTGAAACCAGTCCTCGAGTAAATCTAGCATCCTCAATCCCATCCATTTATTTTCATGTGCACTCACAGTGTTGAAATGGCTGTTTGTGCAGTTCTTTTTTAACATCCAGATGTCCTGATATAAAATTATATCACTTTGTGTCTGTCTGGTCCAATGCCTGGAAATGATCAAGCATAATAATTTATGAACACCTGCCCACAGAGGGATAGAGGGGACTCTCAGCATAAAAAAAAAGGTATGTTTTTTAATTCAATAGTCTTTTCAAGCTCCTCTTGACTTTGAGCTCCCCTTGCCACTGGGGTATCCCATTATTTCCCCCACCATTTTCACTTGAATATATAATTAAAGTCCCTTTTCTACTGTGTCAGCAGGAGGCATTACACAGGGTCAATAGCCTAGTGATTTAACACCAGGGAGATGAATCCAAAGAGCCACTCGTATTCATGCCCTTGAGCAAGGTTCTTGTCCTTAATTGCCCCAGTAAAAATACAGTTGTTGCAATGTGCTCCTGTATTTATAAAATGCATCATATTTCATAAGAGTTATGTGCTGGGATTGTTATTAATGAACTCCAGCAGCAGTATCATCCTACTTTATGGTAGCAATAACATAAAGAAGTCTGTTTTTCCCAGCGCAGCCATATGCAAAGTAGGGCCGGTCAGTGATTACTTAGTAATTCATCCTGTTATATATAAACTTCTGGCACACAGTTCAGTCCAGAGGGAGAAATGGAGCATAAAAAGCATACAGTACTGTGTGCTGACTGTTTGGTTTCTTTTAAGAGAGAAAAAAAAATGTTGCATTTAACATTCTTCCCCCGAGGTGCTGGTAAAAACACTGTCTGAAGCCGAGCTGGCGATACAGACACGTATGTAAATCCATTCCTCCTCAGCACTGGTGCTAATTCCCATGGAGGAGATCTCTGAACTCCACGCTCACCCACAGCAACTTCACACCAGCATAGCCTCCTGCCATGTGTCAATGCCAGTCTAATCTCACACCCCACACCATCTGCTGCCAGCCCCCCAATTTGGCATCCGTCACTCTGTGGGGAGAGACCAAACATGCCAATTCACGCCTCTGCACATATTGACCACTTTGACTGATGCTGACTGGAGCATGCAGGTTATCAGCCAAGACACAGACAGCTTTTTTTACAATAAAATTTACCAAACAACATTGGTAAACATTTAAAGCGTATATGCCTTTTATGAAATGATGACTTAAACAGTTTCATGTTATTGTGGTAAATCCTGTATAAACCATTTTGTGCTTGTTCAGAATATACATGATAGAAACTGTATTGTTTGTAATGGTTGCTCTTGCAGATCTGTTGCTCTTTTTTCTCTATTTGTGTTTGTGCCTCTTCAAACTTAAGAAAAACACTAGCCCCAGTATCAGCCCTAGAGACTGTGTTGCTCTTTACACCCCTTGTTGCCAAAGTGGTTTTAACAGACCAGCAGACAGTGCTGTCCTCACTCTCTCACTGTGTTCATGAACCATCCAGCACTTTCTTGAGGATTTATTGACACTGTATTTTTCAGTGTTGATACTTACACTTACTGGTATTTTGTATAAAAAGCCATTCTAACCCAAGCAACAGCAGCAGTGGATTATAACAAGTTTAGTTATTTGTGTATGTGTAAGTATTGAATTGTTTTAAACCAATGAAATGTTTCACACTAAACCGTTATAAATAATTGTCAGTGACGCTCACTATCTAAGCAGCAGTGAATATAGAGGAGGATGGAAACACTCACTGCCTGTACGCTTGAAAGGTGGCTCTGAAAAAATGTGTCACAATAAATAAAAACATTCCACGATAATTCCCACAGCATATTACATTTTTCCACTGTGTATATTCAAAATATTCACATTGCATATTTTTGTTTCTGTCCCGTTTCTTGCCGCATGGTTGCATTTCCTTCTGTTATTCATTCATGACCAACAGAAGGAAATGCAATTGTGTTGTATTTGATTTCAAGCAAAAATCAGTTGACAGTGAAGAGCAGTAAATATTACGTAAAAAAAGTGCCTATAATATTGTTATTTTATATTATATTCCACCATCTTCCATTTAGAAATTACAAGAGTGGAAACATGTATCCTGTACTGGTGTGTAGATTAACTCTCTCTCTCTCTCTCTCTATATATAGAGCTGAGATGATTAGTTGCTTAATTGACACCAGTATATTACAGTCTAGGATTACTGTCATTCATGCACTAATATACAATATAAGCAACATTTCAATTTTGAAGCTGATGAAGGAAAAACTTTACAGCTATTTGCTTTACAGTTTAATCTGATATCTGTCTTGAAGCTTGTGTTGGTTGCCATCAGTTTGTGTCAGCCACCCCAAACCCCATCCATGGTTCCACCCCCAAGCAGTGATTGAATGGTCAATTTTTTTTCATTCTGACACCGTGCCTCCAGTGAAACAAAGAAAAAGCTCCCTATAACCTTGCCCTCTGCTGGACAAATCTGAAGTATAGTAATCACTTCACTTTGTTTACTGTATTGTTAATTGATTTTAATGCGACATGGAAAATTCATATCACAATTAAGATAAAACAGTTCATTCAGTTATTAATGACTAAAAGCAAAATGATTGTTGTTTTAACATATTTTTCATTTTCTTTTTGTTTTGGCATTCTAGATCTTCCATACAGATTCAAGCATGACCAAATAGGAACAAGTGAATGCCTTACTGTGTATGCTATATGTATTGCATACACTCAAAGGGGAGAACAGTAAGACCCCCATTTATTACATGAGACATGTTAATTTGTGGCATATTTGGTGAGCTGCTTTTATGCAGCTATATTGCTTTGCACTTCAACTGTGATGCTCAGTCATGTGTTTCTCATTGGATTTTCTGTTGGTGCAGTTTGAAATGCTGTTGGTGATGCTTATTAAGATAAACCACTGTTTCTACTGCGGGATACATTGAAAAATATTATTTCATGGTCCCAGTGGAACCCTCCTTGGAAAAACACCAGGTGTTTAAAAAAAACAAAAACAAATAAGAAACTTTTCGTGAACTGGGCTGAATCCTCAAAGTAGGCATGTGCAGTATTCTAGCTAGAACAGTATTCTAGCTAGAGCAATGTGAGAGTGAAAGCGCCTCTATGTTTGGAACAACTGAATTGAGCAGTTTGTTGGCTGGAAGGTAATTCGGAAAATCTCTAGTCAGTACTGACTGGCAGCTAAAGTAGCTGTTGTGCTGTAACCACATTCTTCAAAACATTAGAAATTTTTAATTAGTTGCTGATCAATTTGTGTTATAGGGCTGAGACAGAAGAAAGTGTGCTTTTACACAGTGGATAATCCTCACAGAAAACATGAAAGCTTTTCACTTTAGTCTAAATGGATCATTCTCTGTCAAAAGATAGCTACATAATGGTGGTTATTATAGAGATATGTTTTGAATTCAAACCACTCCTTAAGCATGCAGTATGAACTTCTGGGGCCTCTCTTTATCCTGGAACAAATATACTGGAATTTAATAAAAATGCAGTTGCTTGGCTCTGAGTGCTTAGCATACGCACACCTATGACCTCCAGCATGTGGTCTGTCGTGACAGACGGCTCAGTCAGACTTGTAAAAAAATGTGTCTTGATATAATAACGTGTGTCCATAATCTGCACGTGGACAAACACTGCTGCTACTGCAAATATTTAATTACAGCATGGAATCACATTCGCCACCATACTTCAGCCTTGCTAACAAGCCCAGCAGAGTTCCCAATTATTACAACCGTCAAGACCACTTCTCAAGGGCTACAGTCTTTAGAAAAAATGCAAAAGTGAGCAGCATAAGGCCTTATTTGATTAATCGGTGCAGCCAGTGTAAAGTGTGTGGCAGGCCCAGAGGGAGAAGGGCAATGGATAGGGAGCAAGCACCCTGGCTGGCTGGAGAAGCACCGAGGATGGCTGTTGACAGTCCCCAACCTCATTAGAGGTCTAGTCAGAGGCTGCTTGTTGCAGTGCAGTCTGCTGGAATGTGTCTCCACTGAAACACTGGAAGGGCTCTGAAGCCTGGTGGTGCGTTGTAGCCATGTCAGGCCGAGAGCAGAGCCAAAGTCTGTTTGTACCACTGCACTGTTTTGACATTAATTATCCTCCCACAGCCTGCAGGCTGGAGCTCATAGTCAGAGAACTTATGCCATACTGGTGTCTTTAATTTCCAATGTTAGTTTTAAAATGTTCCTTGGAAAAAAATTTGCAGCTTTAAAGCTATGTAAGCATTTGTGTCTATCAATGAAATTTTCACTTCAGATTTCCCTGTCAAGACATCCCCTGATTTTGACTTGTAGACTTTTATTTAATATGTCAGAATGTATTTAAAGTAGGTAATGTGGCAGTATCTTCGCCAGTGATGCAGTGCAGATTGAGACAAGCCTCAAAGAAAAGTGAATGTGACTGAACAAAATAGACATTAGGAACTGCACTGTACAGCACTGGCCCGACTCCACTTGCTTAGAACTGGGTTGAGACTCTGCACAACTGGTGACATCCGGCAGCTCAGGTAATGTGAGATAATACTGACAGAGCAATAACATTTCAATACCCCCCCTAAATGCTGCGATGGAGCAAGGTATATCCAGAGCAGCAGACAGGATGGTGAAAACAGCACTTGGGTACTTATTTATTTCAGACTTCAATAAAATGGGTTGGGATCAGCCATGCCTACCTCATAGCCTCAGTTTAACTGCAGCATAACAAATTAATGCAGCTTTACCTGGGAGAAGACACATCACCAGTGAATAACCTGTTGCGGGATAAAAGTACTGTAAAACAACGAGAGCCAGACATTCTTTTTTTTTTTCAGAGTGAAAAATTGTGTTGTGATGCTCCCAGATTGCAAGAGTGAATACAACAATGCTTCAGCGCTCCCTAGAGAGAGAAACATTACACTATTTGCAGCCCTGCTCTGTCCCAAGAAGCAGCTTGAAAAACAACCTGTGTCACTTGCGGATGGGATGTGGGGCCAAAGTGATTGCGATGCAAGGCGCAATTATCAGAGCAGGGCGACATGCAGAGGCAGTGTGGCAGTTACCGCAAACTGTTCTCCTCAGCCTCCTCACCTCTGCATAAACAGCTCCACATCCTAACAGTGATGTAGAGGTGTATAAGAGCAATGAACTCCAGTTGGTATAATAATATGAACAACTATGTTATGTCCAACAAAACATTGCCTGTAGGTATGAATGTGAGTGTGAATGGTTGTTTGTCTGTCTCTTTTTTCATAGGTATACTATATACCCAGATCCAGTATCTGTGGGCCCTGCCTAATATTGCATAAGTCCTTTCATGCCATTTCATTGCCAAAACAGCTCTGACCCTTTGGGGCATGGACATGGGATCTCTGGGGGTGTCCTGTGGTGTCTGGCACCAGGACATTGGCAGATCCAGTGGGATTGTTGGGTGGAGCTTCCATGGATCTGACCCCCCAGATCTGAGGGGTTTGGAGGCCAGGCCAACACCTTGGGCTCTTCGTCATGTTCCTTGAGACATTTCTTAGCAGTTTTTGTGGTGTGGTGGGGGCACTGTCCTGCTGAGGGAGGCCCCTGCCATTGGGGAGTGCTGTTGCCATAGGGGTGTGTGCTTGGTCTACAACAATGTTGAGGTGGGTGGTATGTGTCAAAGTAACATCCAGATGAATGTCACATCCCAAGGTTTCCCAGTAGTACATTGTATTGTAACAAGATAATTAATGTTATTAACTTCACCCATCAGTGGTTTTAATGTTGTGGATCATCGCTGTATATCTATCCAGTGTGTACCCTACCTCTTACCTCTTACCCACGGCCCTAGGATAAGGGGTATAGATGATGGATGGATGGATGGACAATGAATGAAATAACTGTAATATGAAAGTTGTCACTGATAGTATATATATATATATATATATATATATATCATTGATTTAGTTTCAGGCCAGAAACACCATCGCAATCATTCTCATTTCCATCTAAAGTAGGAACCTGCCATGTTATATAACAGGACTTTTAAAGATCTTCCTTTGAAGAAGATAGATGTACGTTTTTGCTATTGCTATATAGCCAACATTAGCAGTCTACAAGAAATGTTCTGCATAAAATTTCTTTACTTGCCAAGAGCTGTCTCCAGTAGTTGAAAAAACCTTCATTATAGAAAGATAACGCTCCATCAGGTGTTGAATCAATGGCCAATACTGGGGCACTACATTGATGAACTGACCTTAGCTTGGATTTTATTGCTTTTCTGGGACATTTTATGTAGCATAATCACAGATATGTATAATGTATAATGTATAATATATGTTATCAGACCCAGTTCAACACAGTTGGACAAGATATTTCTCATATTTCCAGAGGTTGTGCGCTCTTGGTTTCACAGTCTCTCCCTGTCTGGCAGCCTCTTCCACCTTGCTGTGTTTCACAGGTCCATGAAACACAAAGAGAATAGACAAAGATGGGGGCTCCTGGAGACCTGATGCTACACATCAATGTTTGAACCAGGTATTCCAGCTATGGCTGTCAAAGGCAAAATCTGGAGCGTGAAAGTGCACCTACATCATTGCACTGCACTGCAGTGAACAAAGAGACTGAGGTATGAGACTAGTACATGCTACACTGAAGCAGGGATATTGCTCTGGAGCAATATCAGCTTCCCATGATGCCTTTGGCCTGGGTCTGATGATATACTATTGATGCAAACATCATTAGCATCATTACTATCTATTATTACTAAAACAAAGGCCAAAAGAGACTCCGTAATGTACATGAGTGTACATACTGTACAACAGGGCCCACAATGAAATGCAAAACCATGTATCTCAGGATCATTAAAAGTGTATTATCCCAACAGTGTATCATCAGACAGCCGTTCTCTTCCACAGCAGCATTCAGGGTTCTTCAGATGTTGCTCACACAGTAACTGATCATGGTTGTGTGCACATATCAATGTGTCAAGCCCTTTGTCCTTGAGTTGCACCCTGGAACTAATTTGCAGCTGGCGAGGAGCGTGCAACGGGAACTGCAAAACACACCAATTAAACTGACATTCAGCTTTCTGCTCACTTGTCTTTCAAGACACACAAGGGCTGGTGCTCCAAAGCCTGGTGAGAGGAAGTTCACGAGTGAAATCCCCAGATCCCTGAGAGAGAGCAGAGGCAATAATTACTGGCCAACACATTTGAATTATTGTTGTACTACATTCCCCTGGCATGGTTATAAAATACTTCGAAGACCTGCCTCAGTGTGATGCAAAGGAGCAGCATCATCCCACGTACATACTCTAGTGGTACAGTGTATTTCTGGCTTTATATTGCACATGAATATTTAATCTCGCTTTGGGTTTGTCAAAACCAGATACAGTATGAATGAACTCTGGCAGGGTTAAAAGAATATTTCAATAAATTCAAGGAATCATCCATGCTAATTTAACTCCATCTTTTGGGAGCTGAGTATCAAATAGAAACTGCAGAGAAGGGGACATCTTGAGACAGACAGATTGACGACATTATTGGTGAATTGAGAAGGAAAAAGATTGAAGACAAACCTGATATCTCCCTGAAATCTGTGATTGAGTCCCATCTTGGCGTATGCTGATGGCTGAGCCACTCACAAGCTTTAAATATCAGCCAGTCAATATAATGTTGAAATAATGAAATAAAGCAGCAACAGAATATGTATTAATGTGAAGAAGTACAGCAATGTCATTTTGAAAATATGATACAGACTGTGGTGAGGCCTGACTCAGTCAAATTTGAGATCACTATAAAAATCCTTTCACCGCAGATCAATCCTGAGCCATAAGGTCAGATCACATCTCTTTAAGAGCTTTGTGCTTGAACACAAAGCTTGTGGAGCCTTCGTGCTTCCCTAACTGAACTTAAATACATAAACATACAGTGTTTCCATTCAAAGCTTGCACAATGCACATCATACACACTGTGACTAAATGGCATTTAGAAAAAGGACAATTTGCAGAAATGTGGCTTATAGAGGTTAACAAGCTCTAATTTGTAATGTGTGCTGTAATCATGTAAAGGTTACAACAGACATCATCTTTATCTATCATGCATCCGTTTTGTTCTAGCAAAGTGGAAGCTGCTCACATTTTAGTTCATGATCTGGAATAAGACCTTGGATATTTAACACAAATTGTACAATTGAGTAGGCTTATAAGTTTTATATGTGGAATAAAAGCTCAGGGTCTATTTTTTTTTGTCACCTACTAATATGTATTACGCTGGATTATGGATGAGTAGTACACTTTTAAATAAAAGAATATCTCTGCTCTTTGTATTACTGCCCACTTGTGAGTACTAATGTGCATATTTTAAATGTGAAAGCACCCAATGTGAAGTGTGTCATATAATATATGAGGTAGAATGATTAATAAAAACAGAGGTTCTCTCCTATCTATATGAGCCATTATGTCTTACAATTAATTATCTGTGTGCAGTATATTAATATAATGTTTGATATATGATCATACTCTAAGCTGCAGTTTCTCTTATCATAATGAAAAAAGTTCCTATTATAACAATACCTGTTCCTCAAAACAATAAAACATGTTTTTAATGTAATAGATAAATAAATCAAAATAGATTTCAAAAAATCAAGAAACATCATTTTTAATGTAGTGATTGCTATATAAAGACATAAGTGGAGGCAAGCAGAAGTCTTCTGGGTGGCATAAAGTAGATTCATGTGCACAATCTGAAGATGTTTCAACTTGAGCCAGGTAAGTTTTGAAATCAGTTTGAGGCTGAGCTGTTTCGTAAACAAAGACACACGTTGGTGCAAAAGTATGGACACTCTACAGTACAGTATTTTTTAAAGAGTCTTTGGGGGCACTATTTCAGGAGACATTCCTATGGGTTGTACCTCCATAATTTGCTGATATTCAGTGGAATCTACTCTTCCTTCTATCAGTCCAGTTTCCTGTGCCACTGACTGGCACACAGCAGCAAAGTACAATATTTCCACCCCCATGACCAACAACTGGAATGGTGTTACTCTTCATTGAAAGCTGCTGCTGTTTTCCTCCTAATACACCTTTGGTGAGTGTGTTCAACAGGCTCAGTTTTCACTTCATCTATCCACCACATCCTGTTTCTGAAACTGCGCTGGCTCATCCAGATGTTGCTTTGTAGACTTCAGACATTTCTGATGTGGTTGCAGGTGAGGTTTCCTTATGACTCCTCCACGTAGACCCTGTCTGTGCATCAACTCTGCACAATGGAATGGTACACCACCATTCCTGTGTCAGCTGAGCTTTTTTGCAGGTCCTTGCAGTCACTCAGGGGTTTGGCTTTGCCTTCAGACCCAGCAGACCTGCAGAAAGAACTTTCTTGGTCATCCAGATCAGGTCTTGACTTCCACAATTCCCCTTAATGTAACAATAATGACATTTCAGACTGTTGTAAGTGGAAGTGCTTTGGTGTCTTTTTATAACCTCTCCTGCTTTGTAGCATGAACTTGCTTCATTTTCAGATCCTCACTCACTTGTATAAAGGAGTATAGTGTTGTTGAGTGTTACCATAAGGTTTGAAGAGTGAGAGAATATATGAGCTCTGGAAGTACCATCAGCTGAAAATTTCTAATGATAATTCTCGACCTGCCTTCTTAGTACTAGCCAATCGATTAAGGCCTAGCATATTAATGTGTAGAATGGTCCCCATAGCCTTTGCACATTCCTTTTTTTTGGGGGGTGTATTTTTTATGTTCATGAAATAAAAAGTGAAGGTGTATTAACATTTGAAGAAATTTTGATGTGTTTTCTGCAGTTTTTAATTAATTTCTTTTCACTTTAAACATCAAAAATGAATTTGGCTTATGACATGGCTTTATCATCAAATTACAAGAAAAAAAAAAAGAATAATAAAAAAAAAAAGAAAATTACTTGATTGTCACTGTTTCTGATGTCCACCATTTTATGGTTGTAGTCACATATAAAACTTTATGCTATGTCAGTATACTGACTTATGTTATTATGAGAAAAAAGTTGTCAAAGGTTTGCTTGTCATTTTAATGAGAAAAGTTCCTTTTTATGATGAAATGCTGTAGCCTGTCTCAATAATGAGAAAAATATGTCATTATAACATGAAAGTACTGTATCTTGTTATGATGGGGAAAAAAAGTTCTTGACATTACCTGACATAATATTTTTTTATAAGACTTCTTGAGAAAATGTCAGGGATTAAAAAGGAGTATGATCTCAGTGCCTTTTCCTTCCTCTTCAACAACAAATGCCAACATTTTTTTTTTTTTTTTTTTTAAAAGGTAACTGGCATATTCTGTGACTACTTCCAGAGTTTTAAACTACAGTGTGTCACTTCAGGTTCAAGCTTCTGTGGGTTTGTGGTCACCTTGAGGGCTCAGGCCATTCCTCACTAACAGGGAGCTGATAGCCATGGTGCAGCAATAAGCACTCCTTGTAGGACTAAAGACTTGAAGCTCTGCACTTATTTGAATTCATTCAGCACTACACTATAATTCAGCTTTCATGGTGACTTAAGGTATTGAAGCGTGTACATTTCAGAAGGAGCTCATGTGAAGTTATTATAACAGTGTGAGGGGTTTTTGTTTTGGAGTTTCAGAGCAGATTGCTCTCTCTCTCTTTCTCTCTCTCTCTCTTTCTGCTCTATCCTGGCTTCATGTTACAGATGACAAATTCTCCGGCACCTGCTTCCTTTTGTACTATCTCAGGTTTACAGAGAATAATAACAGCTGCCATCCTTTTCAGCAGAGCCATTTCAGCATAGCAACTTTACATCTTGAGACAGCAACTGTCCTCTATTGAGCGAGACTAAAAAAATACAGTAGCAGTTTGATATGTTCAGTCATGGAAAATTAATGCACAACCCAAACTTTTGTTATTACATAATATGGAAGCTGTGAACTGACTCAAAGACCAGATAAATGAGTGAGTATCACAATATAAACAAGCCTTCATTATCCTATTATTTTTATAGCCAACATCAGATGGAATGCATCCTCACTGTAGCCTTGACCATCAAAAACCTTTTCACAAAATGTGCCCATTGTGCAGTTTTTCACTCAGCTCACCTACGGCTCCTCCACCAAACAGCTTGTTTTTTTCAATGTGCTTGCCTTTAGTGTCCTCCATCCTGATAAAGTCTAGATGACATCTTAATAAATGTTAGATGACCTCTCCTTGCAGTACTGCATGTATCATCTGGGTGCCTACACATGCCTGACCACACAGTGTTTTGGTCCAGTATTAATTTGCCACTTGTTTGGTGGAAAGACAAAGGAATCGTGCAAATGCATTGGCCTTGCAGGCACAACTCACCCCTGCAGGTGTGTTGCTCTTGATGCAATATACTTAATAGCATATAGCCGGTGTATAGACTTAAAAATAACACAACATTACAGTGTTTTATAAGCACTTACAGCATTGACTTTGCTTCTGCTGGTGTAAAGTAGACACTAGTGTTGAGTCTACAATAAAATAGAAACACCTAAAAGGACTTAAAAAAATCCTGACATTCCTTATTACATTTGAATTTGTAATTAGGAACCCCTCTATGCTAATTTCAGCTTGAAGGTGTTTTTTTTTTTGTTTATCTGTGCCCATAGTGAGCATGATTTAAAGTGAAAAAAAAACAATACAGTATTAAGTGTGCACAGTGACAATAATCTGAGAAACAGGTCATTTTTCACTGTAATATATGTACGAGGGTCATTCAATAAATAAGGTGAATTTTTCGGTATAAGGACTTTTAATACAGATAGAAGCTTACTTTTTTAATTTTTTTTTGTTTTACTTTTTTTTCACATGGATTTAATTTCTTTTGCAGATTAAAAAAAACTTTGAGAGTTTTGGCGATTAACAAAGATGGCCGACCAAAAAGCATGCTCCAGGATTGAACAGCGGTCAGTTATCAAGTTTTTGGTTGCTGAAGGGTGCAAACCCATTGAAATTCATAGGAGAATGTCAACTGTGTATGGTGCCACATGTTTCAGCCAAAAAAATGTCTACAAGTGGGCTAAATTGTTTAAAGAAGGACGGAGCAGTGGGAAGGTGATGCTCACCGTTTTTTGGGATATGCAAGGCCCAATCACCATTTCATTCCTTGAAAAAGGAAGCACTGTGAACAGTGCTAACTACTGTGAACTGCTGAGGCAGGTCAAGAAAGACATAAAGAACAAACGCAGGGGTCATCAGTCAAAAGGAGTCATCTTGCATCATGACAACGCAAGGCCTCACACAGCAGCCCAAACGGTGCAGACCATCAACGAGCTGGGCTGGGAACTGCTCCCTCATCCCCGTTATAGCCCAGACTTTGCCCCTTCAGACTGTCACCTGTTTGGTCCCTTGAAAGCGTTCACGAGAGGCACAAAGTTTGAAAGTGACGATGAAGTCAAAAGTGTTGTGAGCGACTGGCTGAGACATCAGTCCAAAGATTTTTACGCTGAGGGAATACGGAAGCTTGTACACAGATGGGAAAAGTGTGTGACAGTGCTGGAAGACTATGATGAAAAATAAAAAAAAGTAAGCTTCTATCTGTATTAGAAGTCCTTATACCGAAAAATTCACCTTATTTATTGAATGACCCTCGTATATGATACCATATATATGACCTGCCAAATATTATATCTAAAAATACATTCAAATATATTTGTCAATATGAATGATTAAAACAGCTAAACTGAAAGTGAAACATGTTTTGTAATCCAACTGCAATGATCTACAAAAGGTAGGTTTATGGCATGTAAATAAAAATTAATGCTATTGTAAATGACCTGTCACTGTGTATTAACTTGATTTGATTAAGAGTTGAATCTCAGTGCCCATTAAATATCAAATATTTTTCAGATACAGTTTTTGTACACCTCAAATCAGCTGCTGCTGTATACCTCAAATCAGCTGCCAAAACTGCATCTGAAAATGTTCCATTTCCATTTTTTAAAAATTCAGACTGAGTTCTTTAAACTTCTTAAAAGTTTAGTTCCAAAGTTCATTCTTGACCTTAGAAACTCTAAAATTTGATTTCAAACCCTTGGCTTGGAAACTCAACTTTTACTTGAGAAGTCTTTAACTTTCTCTGGAAAAAAAGATAAAAAAAATAAATAAAAATTTGAACATCTACAATTCAATGACAGCTGGGAAAAATCCATCTGCTCATGATCAGGTTACATGACTGAAAGCTCCAGAAAATGCACTAAATGGACCTTAGCCATATTTTGTAAACTCTGAAACCCAACCCAATGTAATAATCATACAAATCATGATGTAACTTACGTTTTGTAAAGAAAAAAAAAACATATTTTCATCACTACATTAACTGTCTTGCACTGTTTGCTGCACTTTGATGCTCAAATTGCAAACTTGATCAAGAAGGACTATAAAATGTGTTGTTTAGCACATCTGTTTTATTTTCTCAACAGCTGCAGGGTTCACCTTAGCAAGTGAAATGATTAAACTTTGGAGCTGAAATAAAACAACACTATGTCAAATATAGTATTCACTATGAAGATATGATATATCTCTGCATTAAGGCTGAATATCAAGTGAAGTGTTCCATAAACAGTAAATAGAAGTAGTGCATGTAAAAATAAGTTACACATACTGTATCACTCTTTGTCCAGTGGACATTTGTTTTGGATTCTAATTACATTTCTGCTGTTTGAGATGGACATCATAAGAATACAGCTAATAGATTGTAGGTATGATGAGGTGTCGTGCTGTTAACACAGGCAGCTGTGTTGTCAAGATAAATGTTCATCAAGTCGGGTGCATGTTTTAAAGGGGATTGGTGAAACACCCAGCAGCAGAAGCAGAGCAAATACAGCAGAAAGTAAATAATTGAAAATGGGCACAGATTCAGCTTGGTGTGAAGTTAATATCTCAGTTTCAATGAAGAAATTGTCATTGATTGAATCCGTAATAGTGCTTGGTTTGTTGTTTACACATTAGCCACTGTAAATGTATCCCTGCTTTTATGATAGCAATTATTCCTTTATTTTCCTTGTCAAGAAAATTGCCTGCACTCTGAGTCATGTTGACAGCTGTGGCACAGTCACGCAACATACGGCACAATATTTATGTATTCCCTCTAAAATACGATCAGGAGCATGTGTGTGTTATTGCCTTTCAAAGGGTGGCACGCAGGCTTGATTATCTAGTCTCCTGTTTCTTAAAGTATAATTAAACAACACTCATTAGTTTTCTCCCTTGGATTGAATTAAAAAGTGTTAAAATGTATGGTTGTGTCAGACTATTACCTTGCCAACTACTGAAGTGCTCAACTATTTAAAGAATACATGGTGTTACTGCTGAATTTGGGTGACATATCCACAACCCAACCTTAACACGGTTATTATTTCATGAAATATAAAAAATGGTACATTGCACTTTTGGCACTGTCATTAGACATCAATTGTATCCTAAAGATAAATTGTATCCTCTCTAAATATGAAAGTACTTTCTGGGGGGACTGGACAACTATCACTACCAAGTCCTTTGTTCAGCTTCAAAGCTTTTCATTTTAAAATGTTCACACCATTGTTCTCTGCCATTCTTGCTCTCCAAGTTTTTCATCTGATGTTTTTTCTTCTTGGTTTGCCAGCACCATTAAGCAACAATAATCTTCCATAATAGAGCCATTGTACTTTTTTTCCAAGCTAACAAATGACTGAGTGGTTGTTTAAATATTTATTTTTTGTTTTCAAATATTACCCCTTGTAATATTTATTATATACATATTCATAATATTTTTCCCTCCTCTTCTGTTTTTCTGCAAAGCTCACTCAGTGACACATGGTGATGCTATGGTTGCTTCTTTTCACCAGGGTTGCCAGATTTTAATGACAAACTCCTGCCTACTTGGTGCTGAAATCCAGCCTGTTAAACACTGTGCCTGGTGCAGATATAATAACGTGTGATACTTGGAGAGGTTGGAAGGGGATATACATTTCTTTCCTTTTCCAAAACCAAAATCACAGCAGGCATATCAATCATTAACTAGGACTTCTATGCAATGTTATGGTAGCTTCTGAAGGTATACTGAACGTGCTGCTCTTGTTTTTGTTAATGATTTTAACAGTTAATAAACACCTATCCTGGGTGATGTGGTTGTTCACTTTTGCATTGTGATCTGTGGCTTTAATTTCTGTCTTTAGCTTTTTCAAGTGTTTTTGCTGCTGACCTCCTGAATGCCTCTCTCTGAAGTTGCTTTCAATTTTTATGTTTTCCAAAAATTTAATATTTCTTCAGGGAGTGCAGTTAGTGACAGCCTGTGTGCCATGCTAGCTCCGGTAGCTCGACGGACCAGCAGCAGCGAACAGCAAAAGGGCAGGTCTTAGCGAAGGGTAAGTTGGTTGCCATCAACAAATTTTAGACTCAGACCAAAGTTCCTATCAGATCAGTTGTTATTTGACATGCTGTTTAGGGGAGTCACAATGCCTGATCAACTGTCTGAACAATGAACAATCTGGTCCTCAGAATATCAGATGGATTTTTTGTTTTGATGTTTTTGAGGAGTATAATTATGGTTAAAACGGAAATCTAGACGCTGCTGTGATATAAAACCGAACTTGCATGAATTCTGCAGAACAGACAGACCATATTATTTGCATATTCAAGCCATCTGTGGCTCCATATTTTTCCTTTTTCCCTCTGTTATTCTATTCATAGGAAAATGGCACAAAGTGACGCTGCCTTTCTCTCTTTTTGTCAACATTGTTGAGGATGTGGTCGGCTTGTTTAAATAAACTTTGTTGGAACTGTCAATGGATAAAACTGACTGCATTCACACTGAGCAGCCATGTAGCAGCAGATCAATTGATTGTACAGTGACAATAGATAGTCGCATGTTCTGGCTGTGCAGAAAGGCCAATTAAAATGTGCAGTGTATGTTAGCATATTGTACAAGATCAATTTAAAAAAAAAAAAAAACAACAAAAAAAGCAAAAAAAACAAAAAAAAAACAAACAAACAAAAAAAAAAACGCACAGTGTGTTCACATTTAGGCCACCATGTACATGTTGTGCCTTTGCTGCAGATCTGACACATTCTGTCCTCCACACATAAGTGCTGTATTTATCAAACAGGGTCGCAAGGCTTGAGCCACAGTTTGTGTCATTTATGTGCGTGCTTTGCACAGTGTCTTTCTCCTTACCTAATAGAGGACTGCACAAATACCAGGAGAAGGCCTGTCAACATTCCTCCTATGATCATGCAACATGTGATGGTCAGTTTTTCTAGGAAAATTCTTTGCCCCTGAAAAGCAGGCATAGCTACAAGGAAGCCTGTAGTGGGAAAAGCATTGTGGCTTCACCACAAACAAAATGAAAAATCCAGCAAGCTGCACTGTATTAGTTCACTAAAAGTAAATAAACAAATATAAATGTAGACTATGATTAAATTCTTAAAAGAAAAAGACCAATATTTATTAATGAGCCTTTGTGATAATTTTGCTCCACACAGCAGGCGGGGATTGCAGATTGTATTGATGAGTCCCTACTGGCTGTAACTGCATGGCTCTTTTGATAAATAAGACACTCACATATGATGTATCTGACTGCATTTACCTCAGTATTCTAATGATGCAAAAGCTCTCAACTATTTATCATTATTTAATACCTACATACAAAAAGAACTTGATGAATGAGACAAAATTTTTGGTGAAATCTGAGTGTATGACCCTTTCTTGAATAAGTGTCTAACATAAAACAGTGACCTTAAAACTTACGTTCTTTAACATCAAAGTGCAGTACATATGATAAAGACATGCAATACATCACACTCTTCATAGGGCTGTGGCTTTCAAAGTGGCCTCAAAACAAAGACATAAACACATCACCAATATAGGAAAGCAGCAAGAAACAGACAAACTGTTTTTCATCTACTTCCCTTTTGTCTTCTCTACAGACACAGGTTACCCTAGTAGGCTGGCTGCTGTTTCAAGGAAGACAGCTCATCAAAATGAGTGAAGTATTGAGGCAGGAACTTATCAACTCACGGGCAAAGGGGTGCTAGCAGCATACTTCCTGTCTCGAACAAGGCTCTACAGGAATAGTGTCAGCCAATGTACTGTATATGTGCAGACAGTGCCTCTAATGCATTTTATGTTGTCCTGCAAGAACACTTTTTGTTGTTTTTGAGTTTAATCAGTAAATTATGTTTTTTTATTGTCTCCAATACATTAAAATGAATTATCTGCAAATATTCTGACACTGGATAAATTAGTTTTTGTAGCCTTTTGTGCAGGTTTGTCAAGTGTTTAATTGCAACAACTTTATAAATACAGCCATCAAGGATATAAAAATAAAAACGCATTAATGACATGCATTGATGACAGTAACACAGTTTGTGCTGTAATGAGTTGCTTTTTTCTTTTTCTTTGAGATTTCCTTTGTTTTTGTCTGGTACCTTCCTTTTGAGCTGCTTGATTACCTTCAGCACTGGGGCTCTGTGAAGTCTGGGCAGGGCTCTAATCAGGGTACCAAACAACCCTGATGAGCTGCTGATGATGCAGGGGAGGCCTGGCAGCCAGCTTCTCTGGCTAAGTGGAGCAGGAGGAGCAACAGCTGCAGCCTGCAGACTGGGGTCAAGCTGATGGAGTCTGACATATCTGAAAAGTCAGTTTGTGTTGTTGCGGCTCTGGCTGCACAGTCCTGAGGTCATGACCTTGAGCCACAGATCTGACCCTGCTCAGGTGCAGAGCATCACCGAGGCTGCAGATACTAATGGCTCTACAGTGATATACTGTACATCTGTTGGTTAAGACCACCAGTGCCTACTGATGCTGCGGCTTTTAAGTGCCCTAAAGGAGGTCTACAGCTATGGCACTGAATAATGGTATTACTGAAGTAGTCAGCGGTCTCTCTGGGTCACTCTGAAACGGATCCCAAAATTAAGAGAAGTGCCTATGCAGCACAAATGCTGCTGGCAAGCTTCTATGATGAATTGGTGGGCTATTTTCAGCTGCGATCCCAGCAGTACAGCTGGCACCGTGCCACTGAGGGGTCGGCCTGACAACTTCAGATGAGGCCCCAGGGCGGGAGGGACGAGCTGGGCAGGGCCCAGGGCTTGCACTGGGCCTTGGCCAGCTCTCTGAAGTGGTTCCTCCAGGACAGCAGATGGAGGACTATGTGAGCTAGTGCTGTGTTCCCACCGCTCAGGCAGCCGCTCCGAAGGATTCAACCAGCTGGGCTTTGAATCATCACGAATCATCTGGCTTCTGTCGCTGCAGGTCCCACCAGTGAATTCAAAACTTGCTCTTCCAGATGGAAAGACAGACAATGCACAATATGTCCTGGTGCACTCCATGTGACAGACTCGTGCCTGACACAAATGAACCAGTAGGTGTAGACTGCAGACCCTGAACAGTAGCGAGCGTGGTAGTCCTTTAACTATCTTGGCATATAATGTACTGTAATTACTTTACTGTAATGCATCAGTGCGTACAGCATGATTTATTTGACAGTGTTTCCTCAAATATCTCACTACTGCCACACAGGGATCAGACCAGCCTCTTAAACTGTGCAGTTAGAGAACAGCAATAATTAATGTCCATAAATGAATCCTCTGCTTCTTTGTTATAATAGTGAGAGTGCAGTGGCTGTCTTCATGTTATGAATTCCACTGAGTCCTCTCTCTGCCTCTGTCTGTGCCTGTCACCAGCTAGTCAAGGGCAGCACGCACTTCACACCACGATCTGCTGTGTATCAGTGTGTGTGTGTGTGTATGTATGTTTTGGTGACAGAGGGCCCAGATTTAATGAGGCACACCTGGCCCTCATTCATAATGGAAGGCAGATTTCATATTAATTTAGTGGCGGTCTCGGTGTCCAGGGTGATGTTGAACAGCTGTAGAGATCCAGTTACCGCTGCATAATGTATGATATCTCACATTTATTCAAAACCAAAGAAGTGAAGTCTTCATTGTTCAGTCAGTAAACAAAACAATGGCGGCTGATTCACTAAATGTGGAATTAAATTCTTAATGAAACACAAAACCTTTCTAAAAGGTGAAGACAGCCTGAAAGAAAATGTCTCTGAAACCTTCAGATTCTTGAAAAGTATATTCTTTTCTCCCACTGAAGCATCTGGTGGGTGGCTGCATGAGTTTCAGTGTAGGTGTAGGTGCAGACTGCAGGTATTGTGTGTCCCTGGTGTGAACATGTGCATAGATCATGTTTGTTACTCTGTGCAGGAAGTTACTGCTCCCGGCCAAGAAATAGTCTTGCACATAAGCCCTTGTAAAACCACTATGTGTTGTTTTTTACACCTTGGTTCGTATGTGGACTAAACAAACTAGATATGAAGTGTTAATTGGTGAGCTTTAGAAGTTTTGTGGGAGGGATTTGTTACCATTGGTCAGAGCCAGAGCAGCTGTTTACCCCTGTTTCCAATCTCTGTGCTAAGCTAAGCGAAGCAGCTGCTGGCTGTAAATTCATATTTACTGGATAGATATGAGAGAACACTCCTGAATTTGCTTACACAGTTAATTCCCTTCTTATGGTCACTTGGGTGTATGGTGCAGTCATGCATGGACAGATGATATCAAGTGTCTGAAATTGGAGATTTCAGTTGATTACAATCAGAAAAAGACCTTAAGCAACTGAGCTTTCAGACACTATACAGTAGTTTCCCTGTCTGGTGATATTCCATATTTTTCTTTCTGTCAACAAATCCTATGAAAAGTCAAAATAAACACTGAATTGTTCTAAGTAGTATTGTCTGTGTACAAAGCCTGATATAGTGTAACTTATTCCTTTGTGCCACAGAGCTCTATTATTGTCCAAAACCTACCTAAAACAGGTACATCTTTGCACTACGGACACATTGTTCAGAGATGTGGAATGTGCCCTGAAAAGATAAGAACTAGAATTAGAATTTTTACAATCGTATTTGTTTACTCCACTGATGTAACAATGCCCTTATTTTTACCCCATGATCTCATAGTGGATCTTCGCCCTCTCCTTTCTGTGACTTGATACAAAGAAATTGGGACATCTCCAAAGTACAAAATGTCTAAGACTACTTTTAGTAGTCCTTTTTTTTAAATCAACTTTCTCTCTCTCTCTCTCTTCTCTCTTCTCTTTTTTATCATCCAGACCACCTTCTCTTTTATCTGGACCTGCCTTCATTGTACCCAAAACCTCCAGTTTTGAAGAAAAATCATGCAAAATGGCTGGATGCAATTCTGATTTCGTGTTTTTCCACAGTTAAAACCTCTTGTTTCATCTTTTATTATAGGTGGGTTGCAACTACAAATCACCAACTAAATGTGTAGGTATGTAGGAGGGGTTAAAATGACAGTGGAAAACAAATTAACACACTATATACACGTTTGGCATAAACTCAAACATTTTTTTGAGACATTACCAGGTACAATGACTAAGCTTTTCTGGAGATTAAATCCATTGAGTGTGAGGCTGATATAGGTATAGGGAATTTTTATTTTTTATAAGTATTAAGAGGTGAACTGAAACATTGTCGATTTGGTCTCTTTATGAGAAAGTTTGATATTAATAGGAAGAAAATAATAAAAAAATAACACATATCTTATCCTTTAACAAATTGTTATGTAATATGAAATTAATGAAAACAATAATTAATAAATAGTTGGCAAATTGCAAATTGTGTTTTAATTACGGTCAGTTTGATTATGTAATTTTTATTCAGAGTCTATTTTTGGCATTTATGTAAGTCTGCAGTGTTATGACAGAATCCATGAAAAAAGGAATCTCATCCACATTGGTTAACTTGTCTGAACGCTTCCTCATTCAAAGATTTGTGTAACAAAATATCTTATGATTGCAAGTTGTCCAAATTACATTTTAAAGAAAAAAATCTAGCTGTTTTTTTTATCTTGACTTTGATATTTCTGTGATGAACAACCAATGCTGAGTAATTATATCGACATGTTACCCTGAACAGCACCTGTGAGTCTATCCTTGTTCACTGAGAGACAAAATTTCATAAACCCTACCAGATATATTTAAGAGGAATGTTGTATTCTAAAGACAGCTCTACAGAAGTTGAAGTGTAATATTCTCTCCATGACACATTCCATACCTAATTCATCCAAGAACACCATTAAAAGATGATAAAATGTGTTTTTGTAACAAACCACCCATGACCACAATGGAACTCCAATCTGCAGCAAACCATCTGGGTATCTGGGTGTGAATATGTTTAGTCCCACAGTCACTGCTGCACTGAAAATGAGTGTGTGAACTTTGCAACATTTTTAAGATTTGAGAGAGCGAGAGGGTGTGATTGATGAGTCTCTGTGTGTGTGTGTGTCAGTGAACAAATCTACACACTTATAGGTCTTACAACAATGTTCTCTGTGGCCTCAAGCTTATTGATACATGTGTGAATACTTTTTTTCTTTTGAGCACATGCCCAGATATTCTGTTACAGACGCAGGTTCCACTGTACAGGTAGTTAGGCATCTTATTACAAAAATATCTTTGTACATATACCTTTCACTGTTCCATGTACACTGATTCTGGATGACTCATCAAGAACAATTCTCTCAGAGCATGGTAGTAGCAGTTATTCTTATGTTCTACAGTACATTGCAGTGCATGATATAGTTATGTGGAGCAGCACCTGCGTTTAGAAGCTATATCTGGATTCAGGCTGTGATGTGAGTATAAGCAGCAGGTCACCACTACACTAGACTGTGACACCACATCACTGGTTCCATTCCAGGTGTGGATCTATCTTCCTGACTCATCTCCATACTATAACTCCTCCCTCAAACACTGATTGTCCAATCAGAGCTTAGAAACCATAACCAGGCATGGCAGATCTGTCAAATTTGGGTTTTCTTTACATGTTGAAGTGGTGGGACTGTAGCAAGAATGATACTTGGCATGTAAAGACTTTGGAAATGGCTTGTTAGCTTTTCTGAAGCCAAAATTCGGCCGGGCCAAATATTGGCGCCCTTTTGTCGCATTTTGGCATCGCCTTTTTTTTAAATACGGCAGCTGATTATGGCTCTGATGCAGCCCCGCCTCTCTGTCTACAGTCACTACTCTGTCTCCAGCATTGTCCCACCCACAGCACCATCTGATTGGTTTCAAAGTTTTGCTGGGTGGAGAAGCTCCTAGCTAAGAGATGCTGCTGACCCTGGGAACTCCCTGCACTTTTTATTTTTGTTTGAACTTAAAACAAAGATAAGTGAAAGATAAAATAACATTTCAGTTATACTGAAATTTTGGAAAACTTTATTTACTGTAGAAAACTTTTGGGAGCTGTTTCTTTCTTTAAGTTTTCATTTAACTTTATAAGACATGCTGCTGAGCCTGGGAGCTCCCTGCACTTTTTGTTAGAATTTTAAAACAAAGATATTTATTGTCTAAGATAAAAAAAAAAAAAAACTTTAACATGTTGCAAATCTGAAAAGCTGTTTAATAAACATATGCTTAAAGGCATTTAAATGAAGTTAAGTGTTGGAGTCTGTATTATTCAAAATTTTGACGCCAGTATTTTCACTTTTACTGCAAATGAATATCAGCTCCAAATACTGGTTATCGGCCTCCTTGATTACTAATAATCAGTATCTGTATTGGCCAAAACCATATCGGTCTATCTCTACTCTTAATGCTAACTAGCTCAGGTCTTCCTTGAAGGAATGGTGACAAGTGTGTTGACTTTTTACCTGGGACCTGTTTGCTTTAGCCTTAGCCTTAGCCTTTTAGCTCAGTATTATGTGTGTATAGCCAGTTTATTTATTTTGACAAAAAAAGTCTTGATTTAAGAGGAAAGAAAAGACATCAGAGGGCAGTGTTTTCAATCAGCCCATGCATAGCTAGCTAGCAACAGTTATTGTCAAAATCAGTGGTCTCCACCTTGAAAAGAGAAGCCTCTTTTGCCTGCCACTGTCTGAAATCCAACACCCATTATTCAAAAAATGACTAAGAATTTGAGGTGGTAAATCTGCCCCATGTTTACCTTTAAGCTGCATATGTTCCATGTGAGAATGGAAAGGCTTGGCAGCACTGCCTGGGGGAGATGGGGCTTTGTGAGAGGTCAGTTCCAAGGTCCTGATAAAGCAAAGCAATGCAAGTTAATTTAGTGCCATTCAGACACAAGGCAATTCAAAGTACTTTACAAAGGCATAGAAATACATTAAAAATAAGACATTGGTATTGAGCATGCTGACTCTCTATGGATTACCAAGACACTTAAAGGATCTGAGTAATCTTTTATATCAATAACTGCACCTGTGCTTTTCCCATGACAAGTCAAAATGTCTGCTGTGAGAAAGGTCTATTATCTTCATCAATTAGGTTTGCACATGCAGAGAGCTTAATGTTCCAGACAAGTCCAAGTTGCTACGCTTGGAGATTTGGCTAGTGCCCCAGCTCATGTGGCCACTGACTGAGATGCCAGATGAGAAATATCATTACCCAGCAGTCTCACGTCCCTCCCACTTCTCCCACCTCATGGCTGCTCACTAATAATTCTCTCCTGACTTATTATCCTTTGGGCACACAGGAGAATTTGATGCATTGCACACTGTCACATAACAGGTAAAATATTTATTTTGCTGGTTTTGCTTTCGGTTTCTGCTGCCAGGGAAGGTTGATGTATTATACAAAGGGCTCCACAGAAGCAATGCATGACAGTGTACAACAAAACACTTTATGTCTCAAAGTGAAATATGATATTGATTGATACTGTGGTGTGTTCACCTGACAGTGCGCCATAGGGCTGAATAAGACAGGGCTTTTTCTGTCAAAAGAATGGTAACCCTGAGAGACTTACAGGTTGACAAACACAAACTCGCAAACACATTTCCATATGAATTCTAAAATAGACTGTTGTGCAAAACAAAAGCCAAATATCCACTGAAATCTCTTGAGTGAGTGTATTTGACCACTTACATAAATGCAGTTATTGACATATCATTTGATACTACCAGTATAATGCACTGCATCTGGCAGGAGCAGACTCCTCCTCCATTACAATGAGTTTCCTTACTGTATCATATTTTCGTATCAATAGGGCTCCTCAGCATGTTGATTCACAGGCGACAGGAGACAAGCTAGTAGAGCCATTACTGTGTTATTGTTTTATCCATACATCAGACTTGCTCTTAACCATGTTTAGTACAAATGTACACAGATACAGACAGATATTATTCGCAATTTTCTTTGCCCACATATTCGTCTCCAGGGTTATGTGAGGCTGGAGTCCCTCCCAACATGCCCTGGGTGAAATCAGGAGAATCCAGAGGAAACTTGAGTAACGCACACAGAAAGGGCCACTGGGCTGGAAGTTGAGTCTAGGCCTCTTGTGCTGAGAGGCAACAGTGCAAACCAACTGAGCCACACTGTGGCACCTCTGGGCATTTTTTGATTTTGTTAATTAGCTTTTCTTCATCCATGTCTTGGCAAGCTGTGGCCTACTTACCATAATTATAAAGATGCGCAGTGCCATGAAAATATATTAGGTCATGACACAATCCTCCCCAAAAAGCAGCTGTTTTGGTGCTCTATTAATGCTCTAAAATCAAATTAAACTCACTGGAGGTGACAGTCATTTAGTCAGTGTTCATTTAAAACAATTGCATTTCTAATGTTTTTGCCCCGAAAGCTGCAATAATACATTTCTGCTGCTCCACTGAATAAAGTGACCAGGATCCACAGTATTGCAGGACTGTTGATCAATCCCAGTGGCTAAACGATTACTTTGTCAGATGTTGAGATTTTTGGTTTTAAAAAAATGCACCCTCTGCTTTCTCTTCTCCCAAAAGAGTTTCAAAATCCCAATACACCACCACCCACCATTCTGGCATTTGCTCAATAACTGAGGCACTACAAACAAGGCTAAAATGCTTTGTTCTTGAGCCAGCAAAGCAGATCACAAGTAATATTATGATTAGATTAGTTTACATTATCACATTTTACTGCTCCTGTAGGAATATCTGCAGCTCAGCACAGAGAGGAATTATGTTCATATCAGCCAATTCCATTGGGCATGATTTATAATCAGTGCCAACCTTAAGTGCCAGGGTAGGAAATAATGTGTCCTTTACGTCGTAAACAGAAAATAAGTCTTTTTCCTGTTACTGACCAGACATTTTTTCTAATCATAGAAAAATCATATTTTTTCCTACCCAATCAAATACTGTGATTGTCCTACCTTAGTCATATTGTAACTGTTTGTTTGTTTACATTACTACAATCATTCTTTACCCTTAAACCTGATTTCTTGTCACTGTGGGGCACTGGAAATAAGATGTAAACACAACATTGACATATCTATTAAGTTGATATGGTGAATATTTCTTTATTTTTCTTGATACTTAATGAATGTAAGTCCGTTATTCACTGTCCTTCCAGCTCTGTTTTGTCCCCAACCAGATCCTGGGGAAAATACCTGGCTTTTAAGGAGTTAAATGCTGCATTTTCTTCACCAGCTAGTCTCTAACTTTGTCTGCTGTGTAGTGCTGAGCAGGTGGTGTACAGTGGGTTTTAGAGCTTTGTCACTGAAAACAGCTGCCGAAAACGACACTGATGTGATGTGTGAGTGAAGCATTAAAAGTTGCAGGTCATAAAACCAAAACAATTTGTTTAAGGATGCTGAAATTTTGAGGGGAGCTGCAGAGTTGGACGATAACTATAGGTTCCACTGTTACTATATAAATATAGTATTGCAGCTTTAACCATCCATAATTTGTAGAGATGATTTTTAAAGGCTGGCTTTGGATGTTTAAAATGTTATTGAAAGAAATGTTCACTTTAGATCATCCTGCATCAGTGTTCAGTCATACTTGAGTGTTGATCATACTCTCAGGCTGGGATTTGGACATTAACACCCGCTGGCTCCACTGCAGGAGGAAGTGGCAGCAATATGTGTTAACTAACTGCTCTAACTTCTAGTAGGACTCTAAATTTCAGTAAGACAGTACAGTACCTCTGTGTTGAGGGGCTCAGAGCTGGAGCCAGAATATCCTGGTGCTGACTGTCGATGGTGCTTATTCAGCACCCAGAGACCAGTAAATCAATGATCCTTTAACTGTTAATCAATCACAACTCACTGTTATTCTCATAAGACCACTGTAGCTTCATTACTGTTCAACAATTAACACTGCCAAGAGAGTGATTGGTACGCTGACTGCCATGATTAATGGGACTATAAAGTAGGAGGGGGTCCAATGAATTCAAATTTAGATGTTAATTAATTAAAGGATAGTAATTAATTAATTACAGGATACGGTTATAGTGTTTGGTTGCTTCTTTAGAACACATATCAATATGACTTAGAGTGACAGCAGCAGGATAAAACACAGAAGTTCATTCAGGATTCTGCAGCTTTGTGAAACCACTAATCTAAGTGTGTATTGACAGGAGAGGCTGCTTGTCTTTTTATTTTTGATACTGCTTGGCCACTGCAAAGACTTGAAAATCACAATAGTGCTGGATCTGTCCTTTTCCGTCCTAAATCTTGTTAAAGTCTGTCACAAGTCAGTGAGCCTGGTAATTGCTATTTGTACTCTCTCGTGCCTGGTATCAAACTGTTTTCAAGCCATACACTTTTGGAGGCCCTGGACTGTTGCAATTGATATTTTAGTAATCAGTTGTTTATAACCAAACAAATGGGCATGGCACCAAATGAGATCCTAATTTTAAATGATTGAAGAATGGCAAGTAGCAGACAAATGGTGAATTGTACCTAAAGATGGGATGACTCAAGAGAAGATCACAGCACCTCCTACACACTGTTGTCCCAGATGGGACATGTACAGTAGGCCATTGCAAATATAGTGAAATGCCACACATAATCCCTGCTTTCCTCACATACTGTCCCTTATGCTAAATGTTAGCATTCTGCCATGCTCTATGTCTGTTTCTTCTGTTATTTATTTATGTATTTATTTGCAGCATGTGTCTAGCTAGTCACTGAGGTTATAGTACCTTGAGAGTTGGGAGTGAACCGATAACAAAGCAGCCAATAAATAAGAAAAAAAAGTATCTTATCAGCTGGCATGTCTTACCATAATGAGAGAGACTTTATCTGTTTTTTGGACAGAAGGCTGTGGAGGACAACACAGTGAAGTCAATAAGCCTGGGTCTGTGTTCATATCCTTCTGCATCCAGCCTCAGTTCATTGGCACAATGAGAACTCATTTGCATCCGTTCTCTGCCAAAGTGCTAATCATATGGGAACCTGCAGCCACACTTCCCAGCAAAAAAATTTAACATTGATTAAATTTTAATACAGCAACCTGGAACCACAATGAAAATTCATGTAAAGGTGAATGCTAACATCAAACAACAGTCATGGTCAACCAGAGCTGCCATGTGCCTCATTTTAAATCAGAGCCATCTGTTAGATGCATTTTCACCATGCCATAATACTGTAACATACCCTAGAAATTACATTATAGTGTTTGTTTTATGTTGAAACACTACTGGGGAATAGGAAATGGGGATTTTAGTCCCTGGAGTTTGGAGCTGAGTTAAACTTGCTACTGCTCTTGTCAGTTGTCGAAACCAAAAATACAAAGGTAATGCAGGGAGCAAATGGATGTTACAGATGAATGTGATTTAAAGCCCAAAAAAATTGGTTTCAAAACTTTAACATCAAACATTATGACTTAATAAATGACAATCAGTTAAAAAAAAAAAAAAAAAAAAAAAAAACATCCTAGGTATTATATGTTAAGACTTTAACTTGCAATAAACTATGGAGGACCACAAGTGTAGTGGTAAGAAAACATTTGATTAATTAATAGGTAATTGTACAATAAAAATAGGTGTTAAAACATTTGTGTATGATTTTTCATTTCACACACAAAACACTCATATTTCTTCTCATTTCTGTCCATTTAGGTCTGGCGGCAGGTCTGGCGGCTTTGTTGTCATACACCCTCATTAGTCACATCCTCTTGCAGACATATCTGTGTGATTTTATCTTGCTGGGGATCTGTGAGGCTCCTGGGAGGGTGTGGCCACACATGCCAGGGTTGTTGCCTGTGTTTGTAATTCATGTGGTGTGAGTGGTACTGTGACAAAGTAACATCCAAATGAATGGCTGGATCAAAGGTTCCTCAGCAGAACATTGTGTTCTAATGAGATGAGCGATGTTATTCGCTTCATTCACCAGTGGTCATAATGTTATGGCTTATCGGTGTATATATATACATACATACACTAAATGAATTGTCTTAGCAGTAGCTACCTTTGAATACAATTAGCCAATTAGTGAAAACACTACAATAAGCTTGAACAAAACAATATTCATGTTTGCTTTAAAGATTTATCTGTAGGCTACTAGTTGTGCACAAACATTACATACCTTCATATTGCACAACGTCGCACAGGTTGCAAAGCATATTTTCCCATGGCACAACGTGTAGTTACCTGAGAGCAACACAATTGTAGCTATCAAATGGCTACAGCTACATGTTGGACAGGGATGGGAGTGGAATAACATCTATGATTCCTAAACTGCTATAAACATCTGTAAAATCAATGGCCAGAGAAACACTACAGGAATTTAACCCTTTCACTCATTCTACTCTTGTAATTCAAGAATGTTGATAAGATGGACCTTACTGACATTAGCTCAGCTGTCTTGGCAGAGCATGATGACATAGTGGTAAATGGCAAAAAAAAAAACTAATTAAGTAAGTAAATACTTACACTTCCTTTATCTGCCATTTTCCCACAGATGGTTGGTATGGGATTCCTCTTCCAGGAGCCAGGAGCCTCTTGCAGCCATTCTTGCATTGTTCTGACCCAGGCAGGAGAAGAAACAAGTCACAAAATGGCTTACAAATGTACAGATTTTTGCTGTAGTATGTAGTAGTACTGTAGTATGTTGCCATCAAAAATAAGTTTGATCCACTCGGCTCTTTTATCCACTCAGCAATGTATGCTTGTCAGTGTAGCCAACGACAGAGCAGTTCCCATGCTTTTGTTCTTGGCCTGGACATGATACTAGTGAGTCTGGCCTTTGCGAGAAAACATTAAGGGTGGTATAATTCTATGTACCTGCTTGAATGGCTCGTCAAATCCATGTTGTTTTCTGATATAGGCAGTCCACAAAAGTTTGTGGGTCAGTATGCACAACAGAGACCCAGATTTATGAAAAGTAAGTTTCTCATAATGCATCCCTTTTCTTGCAGAAGAAAAATCATCAGCTTTGTACTTTGAGAAAGAATTTATAGCCTTTTCTACAGACCTCCCTATAGCCAAAGTCTTCTTTGGAGCCAGCATCCAGCAGCCATTAACTGTTTATAGCAAATTACTGGTAATTCTCATAGTGATTATGAGTTATATTCTGCAACAATATAACTGGTTTGTGGTGTGCATTGCCACTGTGACTGGGAGTTTGCTCCTGATATTGCTTTACAACAGGCCCCTGTGGAGATTGAACACCCTTTTATCCCTTAGCCTCAAGTTGCAATCAGATAATTGTTTCTCAGAGCAACCATCTGAGACTGCAAAACCATGTAATCGCCAGTGCTGCTCTCATGGCGCTACAATGGCAGAAGACAGCTAGAAGCTCTAAGGATCTCATTGTGAGCTTGTTTCTGACAAGAAATGCTTTTCAGAATTGCTTAGGTTAGGATAGAAACGACAAATACTTCAGTCATAGTGAACTTTCACAAAGATGAGATGTGTTTTTTTTTTTTTTTCAAAGGTTGCACTTTCTTTTGATCCCAAAGGATGCTTCTGTGGAAGGAAGGAATTGAATCTGTCAGCTTTTGTTGTTGATACAGTAGCTTGAAATGGGTGAAAAGCCTAATTTCTTCCTCAATTAGGACCCAAAATCTGCTTTTGCTACCATGTGAAATCCTGTTTTTGCATCATGCACATTTGCAAGCCTACACTGAGTGTGCCCCTGGCATTTATCATTCCTATATTACCTGTCAGCTCCCTGACTCTGTCATGTCCCTTCTATGCCATATGGGAATTTCTGTATGAATGCAACCAAAGCAATGTTGTTCCTGTGTGGGCTGCTTTAAAGATGTAACTGTAACACTGCTGCAGATAGAGTGCCAGAATCCCCCAAACAATATGGTGGTATTTCTCAGGGCGGACTATATGCTACTTGAAATTGTGAAAAACTGGAAAAAGAAAGAAAGAAACAAAGAAACAAAGAAAGAAAGAAAAGAGAAGAGAAGACAAGAGAAGAGAAGAACCTTTAGATTGACCTTTGGAGACAGACACTGTGAAATCACAGCCATGGCATTTCAACGAAGCCAAATTATATTTAGAAATGAAATGACTAATTGCAATAGAGAGCTCCAATTCCCACCTCTCATTATTTATTTCAGCTAAATCATTACTCAGAGTAAAGAATTGATTGAAATGTATCAAGATTTTTTTTCTTCTCTAAGAAACAACCTACCCAACAAATTCTCGTTAGTACCAGGTTATCATCCCCTCAATGCCTCGGTTGTATGACCAAGAAGAAAAAAGAACAGTTTGCATTCAGGTGTAATTTTTCACTGGTATTTTAAATACTCTATTTATAAACTGAACGGACTTAGTGCCTACTTTTTTAGCTTTTTTGCAGTTTAAAGTGTTGTTATTCCCCATGGGCAATTAATTTTTTATGAGAGTTTTTGGTTACAGCCCCTAATGCTTTTAAAAGCATAGGGGTACAAAAAGCTTTCCTGCAGATTGCTTTTGTTTTTGTAATTTAAAATTTAAGAGTAAAATTTGCTTACTACTTGCAGAACAAATAGTTAAAATGAGGAGTGTTAGCAGGGAGATTTAAACTCCACTGGCATGCAAATTGTTTTTACACAGTTCTTTCTGAATCAGTATCTATTTCATTCAAATTTCAAAGCTAAAGCTCTATTGTGTCCTCAGTGCAATACAGTACTTGTGTACTTTGTGTCCATCTCTTAAAAAATATGATGCCAGTAAGTTATTTTCTCTTCTGTTTTTCTGCTGCAGACATAGAACATAGCCTTCATGGCAAGTGAAGCCGAGTGATTCCAGTCACCACTTTCTGCTGAAATCAGCCAAGGCCCCCACCTGCAGCCTGCAGGTGTTGGTCTGTCTAACAGCAATGATGAGACGTGCAGTGCTGTGTGCTTGTCTCCAAGGTGTCAGTCATGTTACAAAGAAAGACTGTCTGGGTGAGTCCCATTCCCAGCCTGGAAGCCTTGGGCCCTGTGCCTGCAAGGTTGACAGAGAGGTGCTCTACGGATAGAGCCAATGAGAAAGAATGTTGCTCAGACAAAGGATAAGAGTTCCACTGAGGGAGGTAAAATGGTCTCTCTATTCCCCATACACTAAAAATCCTTCTGAATTTGTACAAAATTAAATATTTATCAATGAGAATGAAAGCCAAACCTATTGAAATAAAATAAAAATTGTGATAAACCTGGAATTAACATTTGAATTTGGTTGGGTGCATATGCAGTAACAGATCTTTTTCTGTTATATATCATATGTCTTTTTATGATTTCAGCCCACTGCTTAAAGATCAAATTTTAGGTTGACATCCTTCAGTAATATACTGGAAATCGATGCTGAAACAGGAGTTTAAATATATATATATATATATATATCTTAATGCACCACAGTGACTTACAGTAATTTCCATGTCAACTCAAAACAGAGAAAATGGGCATGATGTCAGCATTAGCCAACAATAATTTGCTTTCACATCAGTACTCAGGCTGTTACATTTCAAAAAGTCAAATTTAAACAAATGTAAACTAATGCATAATTCGTACGAATGAATTTGAATGGAACCCATGTAGAGATTGCGGTGAGACTGGGCTTTTATGTCATGCCTCCACCTCTGTCATTATCCTGAAAACCTTCTCCTGAAACAATGTCACTGCCAATAAACTTGCATATAAATCTAAATAACCGTGATGGCCTTTTTACAAGCTTCTGCCAAGAGTCCTGAGGATGACTGTGGTGAGAAGTACGACAAGATCAGATGACACTGTACATTTGACATTACTCCAGTCATCTCTGGTACCGCTGCTGCCTCATTTGAGTGGTAGCTAGCAGGTGAGGTCTTAGATTCTTGTCACTGTAGAGTCCCAAAGACAACTGGTCAGCGAACAGCCTTATTTTTGTTGGTGATTTTGCCATCCACTGTGAGTAGCTTAAAATACTTCCACTCATTGCATTTCAGATTTTTCAGTGTTGTGATGATCAGCACAGCTTTGCTCACTAGTAACCTCCTCAGTTATTATTTATTAGCTTAATTTACGTACAAGTCACGAGAACATACAGTGGGTCAAATTGATAATGAATTTTAGCACCTTCTGCTGGATCGTAACTACTACTACTACTTCAAGTTCCTTTAGCTGTAAATTTAGAATTTGATCCTTTCTTTTTTTGAGTGAAGGTTTGAATTTTTGAATTAAAAGTGTCTAAGCATACGGCTTATTTTTGTCTATTAATGAAAAGGAGAAAGATTAGATTAGATTAACTTTATTGTCCACCTTGTGGAAATTTGTCTTTGACTTCTCATCCAACACAATAAAAATTACAAATTACATATGCCATACATACACCCACACCCCCAAGAAATGTCCAGCATACACACATACAAACATACAAACAACAGTGCAACAAATAGATAGCAGCAATATCCAAAAGCAGGTCCCGTAACAAACCTCTACTCATTCTGTGTTCAGAGGAACGAGGAGTTGCAAAACCAGCCAGCATAAATATAACTGACAATATAAGAGTTACAATGTGAAATTCAAAAAGACGTATTACCTGTCCTTTGGTTTGCATTACTTATTTTAGGTTTGTCTCATTTCAGTTTTTAATTTTGCACTTGCTAGTGTGGTCACACTACATTGAATGGCTAAATGTTTCAGGGGCAGGAATTGTCTCTGCTGCTCTACTATTGGTTCAATTAACTTTCAGACAGCTAAACCAGTGCTCTGATGACTGGTGTGACAGTGTCGAGCTTTCAGGATTTTCAGGATTTTTTGTGGTTACATTTGGGCCACAAAAGGTTATGGTTAAAGTTACTGAAAGATTGTGGTATTGATCTTTTCCCAGTCTAAACCAAGTGCTGCTAGTGCCTAAAAATAACCATAAAATCATGCTTTATTTGCTGCGAGCAGATATTGTATGACATTCTGATATTTTAGAGGTAAACAGATGTATGTACGTTATAGATGGACATTTTACTGATACATTCAGTATCAACATTTTGCAATACGTTATGTCAATTAACAGTGTTTCCTCATTATCCTGATAAAAAATAGAATTTGAGCAGCATTTCACTTCTCCCAAGTTTGCTGTGGCAGATCAGTTGCTTATAAATGTAACTTGTTAGAGACATGATTGAACTGGGAGGAACAATGATACTTATCCACAACAGGAATTAATGTGTGAGGATCAGCTTGCTGGGTCGGTCACATCTCACACTGCCAGACAAAACTCCACACTATGATTACAGTGTTGCACTGCAGGGGAAAGAGTGACAGAGACAGAGAGTAGAGAGGCATAAAGAGAGAGACTGACTGAGAGAGAGTGAAATAAATGAGACAGAGGGATTTTCCAGAGTGGTTGGCATGACAAAGTTACAGGTGCAGCAGTGAAGTTCTGTGAAACCAGGCACCAAAGCTAGCAGAATTCCTTTCCCTGTTAGGAAAGCTGTGGATTTGATATCCTGACAAGCTGGATTTCATAGTGTATTTCAATGAAAAACTGTGAAATGGTATAGATAAAGAGTAACTATAACAGCTGACTACACTCACGAAGACTATAGCACTACTAATGCAAGACCTCTTTATAGTTGCACTGTGAATACCACTTTGAGTGGGCTATGCTTTGTATCACATAAAAACAGCAACAGCACTATACCGTAGAAGCCTATGATTTATATCACAGAAATCTTGTGATGGAAACGGCCGTAACACAGACAGCGCTGCATTGTGAGATACCAACATTTGATCAGAAGTGTGGAGGTTCTGAAATGTTTATTTGGAGTTTCGTGTGGGTGTGATATTTGAAAATCCCACAGCAAAAATGAGTTTTGTGTCGTGCTTGTGAATCATTCCAGGCAGGCATTTTTATTCAAATATGCCTATTGAGGCAGTCACATTCAAATGCTAAAATAAATCTTCCCTGATATTACAGCATGCAACCATCATGAACATGTCACTGAAAGAGATTTAGTTCTAGGGGGAAAAAAAAGGTTTGCAGGTGTGTTTAATTTTTCAGGAATCATGTCAAGTCTGGAGTATGTATTTTGCATTGGCTGTACACGATGGTAAAATTCATATCTGAGGAACAATATCAAATGATTAATACAACAGACTCAGCTGTGATTTGTATGCATCGCAAAAGATACAGTTGAATGGTACTGTGCTAATCTTTCAAAAGAGATATGAATAATGACAAAGCAACGAGGTGTAAGTAAGCATGGTATCTGGTTTCATTTAAAAGTGCACACAGAGATCTATCGTTCTATTCTCACTGTGTCTTCCCTCCATATCCTCACTTTTGCTGTGAAACAAGACAGCTCTGCAGCATATGCAGTAAACCAGTGCATCATGCCACTCTGCTGTTATTTCCCTGCCATCCGGCTGTAATCGCAGGGCTCTTTCTCTGTTTCAGTTCCCACTGTAAATTCATGTGCAAAAATCAGAGGGCTATCTGGCCTCAGCTCTGTGGGCTAAAATTGTTGTCCAGGCCCGCCGATCTAATCTGGGCCTTGCTACTTGTACTTGTTGTATGGGAAGAATAATGAGCAGATTCTTGGCTGATTCTGTGAGCATGCCAGAGGCAAATCTGCCCTCCATGTGTGTCTCCAAGCATGAACACCGTGAGGAGAGAGACCCCGGAAGTTTACCAAGTACGCCGAAGGATTGTAGACATAAGGGAATATGATTAAATACAGTTTGAGACATGTTTAAGCATGATAAGAGGCTATAACTGGTAAATTGCTGCATTACTGTATGAAATACTCTTGGGGTGGGTATGAAATACACTGGGGAGAAACCTACAGTATATGAATGTGCCTTTCAAAGCTGAAGCTAATACGGATACATTTTGTACTGTGACAGACATGTTATGGTAATATTAAAAATATGGAAATTTAAATTTAAATATCACATCTTTTAAATTAATTAAAATATTCACAGTCCATTGTTTACCTGAACACTGCATTGAAGTTTAGGACACTGTGTGACATCTCAAAACTCATACAAAATCAACTGACTTGTTTCAGCATCTCTTTGTAGATACCCCAAAGTGGTATTATAGAGCATTATGTTGATGATGTGGTATACTTTTTATTTATACCATGTGCATGTGTACAATAAGTAAGCACACAGTTAACACAATACACATTCCTGTCCATAATTTCAAGCAGCAATACACAATGTAGATTAAGACAGGGATAAAGAGAACTGCTAGCTAGCAAATAACAATCTAGGTATGAAAATATAAAATTTTAGAAATGTTTTAGAAAACAAGGTGTTTTCTGACTGTATGCTGCTATGATTAAAAATGGTTAACATTTTATTGGGTTCAGAGGAAAAACAATTTTGGGATTTGGATTGAAAAAGCAACCTGCATCAACTGAAACAGCACACAGCGTATTATCACCATATAAAACTGATAAGGCTAACATGCTTGCAGAGACAGTTGATTCTTGAGACAACCAGCAGATGCAGAGGTACATTAGCATTCCATTCATTTGCCACTTTTATTTGGTCTCCACCAACTCATGATGGAGACATTTGACTCCTAAGCTGTTAAATCTTCTACTGTGTTCACCAGCTAATTGCTAACTTTGTCTGCCTGTCTTTTGGTGCACACTGGGTTTATTAGGGGTTTTTCACTTATAACAGCTGCTGGATGTAGCTGGAAATGAGGTTGATGAGAACAGTGACTGTGAACCAAAAATCACCAAAATGATGAGCTGATAGATGGTAAAATGCTCTGTAGGGTTGAGGAGAACTCTAGAGGAGAGTGATAATTCTTTGTGGGTTTGTTTTCAAATTCAAATTTTCTACCAAAGTTCCAACAGTTTTTATTACCCCACATGAAAGAGTTTTGTTGGTGCTACTCTCACTGGTTTTAATTGGATGGGGCTCAAATGAGGTGGCCAGACAAATGTCAGTGAAGCACATCAGCAGTTTTTGAGTGTTAAACACCTACAGGTTGTTTTCTCCCCTCAAACCTTGACTTTAATTGTTGGCTTTTAGAAGCTGGAAGACACATTAGGGGCTCCCACTACACATAAAAATAATAATAAAACTGAATAAAATAAAGTCCTTTATATTACTGAACATTCAAATAAATAGAAAGTGTAAAATACACAGCATTGACAGGCTGTCAGACAAAATGTAATTACACAGTAGAAACAGCCTGTTCTTGAATAACCCACCCAGATAGAGAGATAAATATTAGCATATGAAGATTGCAGGGCTCGGTATAACCTCGCACATATAATAAAAACAGGCGCTCCCACAGTAAGATATGATGACAGAGCCGCCATCATGTGAATGTGGGAATATGTTTTGAATGCACTGCTGGGGAGCCTGGGGTTGGATGTGACGTGTGCTGGATGTGATTGATTGTGTTGTTATTGCTAAGGACTCTCTTCCGGCTGCCTCCGGGACCCTTTTCGATCCATCCACTGTCTGTTTGTACTGCTGCTCATAAATTTTACAGCCTGTGCTGGAACCTACTGGGAGCTTAAACAATTGCTTTATTGATGAATTTCTCTCATACAAGGAAGACCACCACACCAGGCTGGCATGGAACTTTTCAGCACAACAAAATTAATACAGCTGTTTTTGTTTGTGTGTTTGTTTGTTTTTTTTTAATTTTATTATTATTATTATTATTTAGTACAGTGAAGTTGTGTAGGTGATGGCTGCCCTTGAAAATTACTGGTCTTCTTTATTTACTGGCCTTTTTTCTCAGTCTCTAAAAATGAATTGTATCTTTAGATGGAGAGGTGAAATCATGGTTTATGTGGTTTGCAAGACCGTAGTTGTTTCATTACTTACCCTGTGGAGAAATAAATGTGAAATCCAACCGTTAAACAAAGAAAGCCTTTGGAATTAGCATTAGAGGCTCAAGATTGTTCACAATAAAATAAACCTCAGACTTTTACATTGCTCTGTAGGAAACATAAATTAATTACAGGTTGTAGTGCTACTGTGATGTAAGTGTTGTGTATGTGAGAACAAGAGAGAGGCACAGTTTACAGTGTGTGTGATACTATTTATAGGTGCAGAAAGGCAGTGGGGGGATATTATGTTAGTGGGAGGATTATTGGAGTTATTAGTTTTGTGCTACTAACCTACATGAGAAAGAGTTAGAAAGACATATTATGTCATTAAAGAGAGCATTGTTGAATGGACACCAGCTCGAACCTGGTCACGGTAACCTCTTGAAATCAGCGAATCAGCAAAGCAGTGGCTGTTTTTAAAGAATAAATATTACAAGAAAAACATGTTTAATTCTCGCCAGGATCAGCTCCAGGTTCCTGGTGAGTCAACCGGGGGTTGGGGAAATGGAGTACTGAAATATTTATCAGAGCGTTGCATATTCAGCTGAGGGTCCTTTGTGCGTGCTCGTGTGATCTTTCACAACACGTTCACAAATTAAATATTTATCGCATTTAAATAAAAAGGCAAGTGCCGGGTCTTGCCGAGTGGTAGTGTATGTGTGGGTATGTGTGTGTGTGTGTGTGCGCCTGAGTGCATGAGGGGAGAAGCGAGCCGTGTGCTATCAGGGATGATTGGTGTAGAGTCCCAGGAGGTGGGGGTGTGTTGAGCCTGTCAGGATGGAGATATGCGACTCACCTCCCTATCTACTCATTCACAGAGACTGGAATCAGCCTCGGCTTAACCAGTGCACTGTGGCTACTGAGGGGGCTGCAACAGACAAAAAGAGCAATGTGCCTGACCTGATGCTGCAGTATGCCGCCACATACACAGCTGTATATGGAAACAAATGGCTTTTCTCTCTCATTCAGTGTGTAATTTGAGAAAAACTCTGTAATACTTTTCACATTAATGCATTAAATAAGTTAAAAAGATTATAACACAGTTAAGGTTTAATGGATAACTCGTGTGATTTTTAACTTGGGGGTTATTTTCTCATGTTTTTGGGCGTAAATCATTTGGAATTGGTGCAGTATTGAGAAAGAGTGGTATACCTGGAAACCACAAAAGGCAGCTTCGGTGCAATCCAATATGCAATAGTCCACATCAAAGTAGGTCAATTAAAGTACTTGTTTTTGCCACTGACAGGCTGAGATTGTTATTGTAAGTGTCTGACAAGATTATGGAGAAGATATTATGGATATGGAATATATACCGCTACCAGACACTATTGACAAAGCGAGTAATTTTACCTTGCAGAACATGGAAGTTGGTGGTATACTGCTGCCTTGATGTTTTTCTGTATTATTGTAACTTGCAGTGTTGGAAGAAGTATTCCTTTACATAAGTAAAAGTACCACACAATACCAAAAACAAACTAACCAGTTTACGCAGCAGTATTTCAGCAGCTCTGGTGTTCTGCTCTGTAAAATTACTCTTGTCAATGGAGTCTGGTACCAATACAGACAGTAGAAATGTTTTTGGTTAAACATAAAGGCTCTTACTCTTTAAAAAAAGGTCTGTCTGTAGGAATCTATCCATAATGTTAGCATTACTGAAACAACGATCTGAGTCTGTCTGGAAAAAAAAAAGAAACTTTACAAACACTTTAGTGGACTTACTTTAATGCTGACAAATGCCAATTTGGATTATATTTCAGCAGCTACTCCTGTTGTCTGGCTACACTGTTTTCGCTCAATACTGTTACAATTTGAAATATTTTTGTCCCTGTCAATTATTTACACCCAAAAACATGGGATAATAAGGAGTTATCCTTTAACTGTACAATATATAGCTGTCAAATACAGTGCTTGTCATAAAAATTTTGTGCAATACCATAATAACCTTTCAGGAGGGACTGTGGGCCATTATTACCATGTAAACAAATATGAAATTCATTGTGTCATAATGCCATAGCAGTTACTGTATGTAGGCAGAGGCTGTAAAAATAATGCATGAAACAAATATTGGTTCCCACAATTCTGTTTATTAGAGCCAATGAGAATCCCCAGTACTGTAGGTGTATAACATTAACACATAGCTGTTTCTCCCCAGCTTGCTGCTAATTTCTGAAGGCCAAATATCAGTTTGCTACTTGCTCACTAATGATACAACCAGGAGTCAATTTTAAAGTCCAACAGCAGCAGGTACATTTTAATTAGATCATGTTCAGATCACATCCTTTCTAACGTGGTGAACTTGAATCATGGGTCAGCTCGTACTGTGAAAAGAAGGGACTAGGTGGAAAAGTCTCAGGTACTGCTTTAACAGTGGCACTGTGAGCGGAGCCGACCCACTGCGACAGAGACATCAAAAATGAGCCAAACATAATTAGCATTGAAATAGTCAGCATGTGGGGTTGTTTTATGTGCAAAATAATACCTCATCAACATCAACAACAGCTATTACAACATAACGGAATGCCTCTATTGATGAGTGTAGCCCAGCACGGAGCACACCGTAAATCACTGTGTGATCCCTCTGAGGTTTAAATCAGCCTTTTATTTCTCAGAATGTTGCATGCTTATGAACACAACTTAACAAACAGTGTGGACTCAGGTACATTTTCATCCAAAAACAGCTCTTTAACTCTATTACTGATGCAGTGTCAGGCAAAATTCTTGTTGACAAGGACAGCCTGGCGAGCGGAAATTGACCTCCTGGGAAGGGGAGTTTCAGAACAGCTTTGTCTTGAAAATGTAGCACCAGTTCATTAAAGGTTAATGGTGCATTGATGATAAGTTTTATCCACCTCCTCTCTTCTGAACTAATGATGCACTGCTTGCATGTTGACATCTTTCAGATAGGATGGATGTTTGAATCTGGTGCAGGGGTTTTTAGATAGTGGCCAATGCAGCAATACAGTTCTTTGCAGGAAAACGGCATGAAGTTTTCAGAGTCAGGATTTATACCTCAAAGAACCTGTATTCTCACCTCACCAGACATGTCAGTAAATCATCTTGTATTGAAAGGATAAATCTAAGACACTACGATATGTTTATAACCCCATGTCTCAGCATTGCCCTAGGCATTAGCACTGGGTGATGGTGCAAAACTGAGACTTAGGCACTCTTGAACAGAGAAATATATCTCAAAATGCAGAAGATTATAAACTTAAAACGTAGCTTTCCCACTGGGCATTTGACATGTAGTGGGAGGATGTACGGTTAATATTTCAGCAACAGCACTGGCAATAATTATAAAGAAAACTTGGACCATGGATGCGTAATGTCTGACTATTATGTTATCTGTAAGTGATTTGGACCACTGCATCATTTATTTTCATGTGTTTTAAAAGGAAAGTGGTGAGGTACAGGGTTTATAGTGCTTATATATTAGCCCTGGAGGGATGTGACAGCAGTTAACATTACTGGCCACTGGCCAGTGCAATCTAACTGCTTTAAAGGGAAGGGTTTTTGTAGTTTTAATATAGGGTAGAAATATCTACATTACGTATACTGGCAGATATTGACTCCAGCCATGCTCTATTATTGAAAGTACAATACACTTAAATAGTTTCTTCTATTTCCTGCCCAATAACATGCATTGCATCTTTCAGTGGCTCTACATGGTTGACTACACAAGAATTGCACAAAAAAAAATTCTTGATATGAGGTATGTTTGCTTTCAACCAAATAACAACTTGTTCAGCTCTGTTAATTTCATTCAGCATTTTTTTTTGCAAGTTTTAATTGACAGAGTAGAAAAATTGGTGAGTCTCTCTGGCCATGTTTTAGCCCGGCTTCATTCTCATTTACCTGTTTTGTCAGTCTGGGTGCTTACATATCAGCATTGAATATTATTGAATATGGCATTCCTCAAGGAAGCAAAATTTTGTTTTCATTACCTACTGTATGCTCCCACTAGGAAACATAATGAACCATCAAAATGTCAACTACCATGTGTATGCTGATGACACACAAATGCACATCTCTGATTCCTCAAATGACCCCAATGCATTGCACACTCTATTGCCTGTCTCACTGATATTAATACATGGATGGGTATGGCTAAATTTGAAGAAAAAAATGATCTCTGTGCTTGGAGGTCTTAACAATTTAAAACACAAATCACAAAACTGGGAGTTATTCTAGACCCAGATCTTAATTTTAACTCTTATTTTACTATTATCATTAAAATATATTATTTTCATCTCAGAAAAATTGGTAGTCACACCTTTTTTTAACTGAAAGATGCTGAAATACTCATTTACGCTTTTACCTCTTTTGCTCGTTGTAATCCCCCCCTCTTTTTTTTTTTTACTAGATTACCTAAAAAGTCTATAAGAAAACTTTAACACAAAATGCTGCAGCCAGAGTCTTACATAAAACAAAGAAAATAGATCACATTACCCCACTGGTCAAGACACTGCACCAGCTATACCTTTTAGAATAGATGACTTATCTATAAAGCTTTAAATGGCCTTGCTCCTTGCTCTTTACTTTAATCCACTGATGAAGCAGCTGCTTATCACTCATTCAGTTTAGTCTGTTACTATGTATGTAGTCCTTGGAGTCCTTTGGGTAACGTTATAATAATTTTTATGAAATTAAAGCTAACCCCAACTTTTAAGCTCTAAAGCCAACATACCAGACCTATTTGAGTTACTGTACAGATCAGAGATGTGCAATGATTCAGAGATAAGGATATCATATTATCTGCAGTTCAAAAAGTATGCTAAAATCAACACACAAAACAGCATTGTTTTGGGGTTTTCTGGTAGCTTAGGAATTGCAATACATTCCATAAAACTGCCACATCCTTGGTTCAATTCCTGCCAGGACCTATCCTTGGATTTTGCATGTTTTTAGATTTCCAGGTGAATGGAAAGACTTGAACAAGCAACAAAAAGCTAAAGCTAAAGCTTCAGCAAGGTCACTGTAACCCCCCACAACACTGATGCTCACACTTTAACTGTGAACTCACCATGGCAGTATGCTATTTTTGGTTGCTGTTGCCTAACCATGCAATCTACACACTACTTGAGCTATTTGTAAGTTGTACTATCACTACATAGATAACATTAGCATTAACAGCTGTTTACTTACCAGTCTAGAAGAAACATTAAAGTTCTGCATAACTTAATTCCTTTACACACCAAGAGCTGTCTCTTGTAATGGCAATGTTTTGTCTTCAAGTTCCATCACTTCTTTTCTTCTACTGAAGTTAGCATGCTAACCAGTTGGCCTGGTCTGGATCTAGTCACTTTCTGATAGTGTCTTACTGTAGTGTCCAGACATCCCTGAAGAAGTAGCACTGTTCAGAGTGTGTATTCTAACCTCTTGTATTGTAAACACAACAGTGGTTGGGGATCTTGGCAAGTGACCATCACCACCACTAGTTCCTGGCAAGAAACCATGTTCAACAGCAGAAAAAACTGACTAAAGCTAAACTACTAATAGTGCACCCAACATTTCATAAGTGACCTTAGTGATTTTACTGTGTACCTACTGTGACCAACAGATCTCCTGTAGCTGAATACATTCAACCTAGTGGTCCAGTTCCCCATATTCTTGTCCCTAACTTGTCTGTTTAAGGCTGGTTCAACTCAATCATTAGACCGCACAGAAACCTACCAGCTGAAAACTATTAGTTGCAACTTGCTGTTCATCTACATGCACATTTCATTTTGTCTCCATGGTGTAAAATCATCTTTGACGCATAAATCCTTGGCCACAAACTCTTTTAAGCTTTTTGGTTAGAACCCCCTCCAGGTGGAACATTTAAATACAGCAGAATAGTTTATTCACAAATCAACAATGGGCTAAAGGTGAAAAAGGCTATACAATGTAGCATGAAGAAAAGGAAGGGTGTGGACATGATTTCTCTTTGATGCCAGAATCAACATTCATCATCAACCCACTGTCTTAGACCAATAATATACATTTTAGGATTATGGCTTTCCCTTAAACTTAAGCAAGTAGTGTAACTACTGTGACTGTCTGACTATGAATATTGGAGTAATAAGTAAAAAAAAAAAAAAAAAAACACTGGCATTTAAAGAAAAAAAATTGTCTGTCTATGACAGGTTACTTTCACAATAGTTTCACTCCCCCAGCTGCACAATAATTTGTGCAGTCACCTTTATATATGTACTACTATGTGATAGTATGTGCTACCATAAATAGCACTGTAATCTGTCACATGCTGCTCACACTTTATTTCCACACTTCACTTTACACACATCATTGGAGCCAGGTTTTGTGTGTGTCTATTTGTGGCAGGCTGCACATACTATTCTGTGCCAAAAGTTCAGAAGTGTAAACTTGCCATGGGCTGATGTCTCTAAGAGTACAGCCAATGACTGAAGGCTACTGCTGCCATCAATAATGTTGTCACAGAAAGAGAAATTATTAGTCAGAGTTTCTGAATTTCCAGAACCCTAAAATTGTAAGTTTACGTCATACAGAGATACTCAAAATTACTCTTTGCAGAAGGCAACCACCAGCTTCGTTACAAAAATGTCTCTTGAGCATGCAAGGTGATATAGCTGCTGATGTGGAGTAGATCTCTGGCATTCTACCTATGCTACTTTAATACAGTACCAAGCATCAAGTGTGGAAGAGTGGTCAGGTATGAAGCTTTTTTTGTGCTGAATAAAAGTGAATGAAATGCTGCAATTATGTGGCAAGGAGGATGGTGGTAGCAAAATTATGTTTCCCTAAAAGCAAGATGTTGTAATGGGGTGATGTGCCAAATTATGCTGAGGTGCAAGAACTGTTTTTTTCCATGATAATGTAAGGAAATCAAAAGGAAGACAGATTCGTTTTTAATCGATATCTGCTGTTTTTTCCCCTAAACTTATGTATTGGATTATGTTTATAAAGCTTATATGTTTATAGTATTTCCATTATTTACATGATGTAAGTTACTTCTTTAGAGTTTTAAGTAACATTTGCCACAGATTTCGTTTTTTATTGTGCAGTACTGATTTGTTTTGTTGGATTTTCCTGTAAGAAGTGGATTTGATTTTGTTTTAGGTTATAATTTTACTGCAAAACGCCATGTTATGTATTTGTTATATTTGTTATATTATCATTAATTTTTGGTGATTTGAATATATTACACTGCAACTGATAGAACAACTCTAGTTACACTAGTTCATGTAGTATCATCAATGTAAGACATTTTGTGAGAAGTGTTTCTCTGGTTCAAGATTTCAAGCATAAAACATCTGTCTGGTCCTAATACAGGACACCATTGTTCCTTCAAGGCATCATATGATATGACCAAAAAAAATTTCTCTTTTTCTCAAGCATAAATTAATACCCTTAATGCTTTGATAAACAGCCAACTGAAAATCAACCAACTGCAATTAGTACAGCGTTATCACTGAATAAGCAGAAGCAGTGGCATAAGGAGAAGCAGTGACAAGGACAAAGGAGTGAAGAAACATGCTGAGAAAACTCAACAATGAGAATGTGTTGACATTGTTTCTTTTGGAGGCCCAGACGTCTCCTGAGTCACTTTATTTCTCTGAAATTGTTGTAACCTTAGAAACCACCAAGAAGACAAGTTGTTTGGCAGCTAATTGAGGAGGACTGAGGTTGTGCCAGAGTTGTGTTGAGAATTCTGCTTTTAATTAATACCAGTGGACCTCCAGAGGACTCTGAGTGAGAAGTCAGGGAAGACGGGTGCTCATTCAGCCATAGAGTTCTAGAGGTTTGCTCACACCAGCCAAGTGTAGTCATCCTTTGGTGAAATGAACTGTATGTTTGTTTGGGTCCACTGTATTGCTGTTTTGGAATTAGGACAAGAAATTTTGTTGTTGTTGGTGGTCTTTTAGCATTTTTCCACAGCTTATCTTTTGATGAATTGCGTAATTGAACACTTGTACCTCAGTAATTACTGCTGAGCCCAAACCATTTAGCAGTTGAGCCCTGCCTTTGGTCCTCGATGGTTCCATGTGGTTTCTTAAGTGACAAATGTGCTGTTTCCAGCATGGCCAGCCATTCCATTAGTCTACTGTTATTGAGATTAATGTTGTGATTGTTGTTACCTGTACCGTTGTTATTGGCTGAGAGTGGACCGGGGTGGAGAACCTGCGGGAGGTGCTGTAAGGACTGTTCACTTGATAACCCCGACCCTGACACCCACCCTGCATCTTCTAACATGCCAGCCAGGTTTCTACTTCTCCACATCACTGACAAACCAGCGGCAGAAGGAATAGTTCAGCTGTGCAATACTATCCTGGCTGACTTAGCTTTGCTATAGGAAAATTTTCTAATGACTGACTGTCTGATCAGTTTTGTTTTTTCCTCTCCTTCTACAGTTGGACACCCAAATTGTACTTCTAATTCTAATTTAATTGCCAATGTGTTAGAAGGCTGCTGACTGCTTTTCTTTACAGGAGAATGATGCATTAGATTCTTGAAAGTTGCTCTTTGATTTCTTGTTTTTCCAACTTTCTTGCTGAAGCCAAGCAGAGATTGTGGATAAATAGCTATTCTCAGCTTACAGAGAGCAGTAAGGCCCGCAGGGGTGAACATGTGCCTTAATAGATGGGTGGTGATATACATAATATTTCAGTTTTGACAGCAAATCTGTTCTTAAGTTGCCGTGACAGCCACTCAAACTCATGCCAGAGAGCTATCAAATGGAATGGATTATTCCCCACGTTCCCTGTCTACAAACCAAACTGTGCGGGGCATGACACAGTTCCTCTGGCAGTGGTTTGTAGGGTGGCATGCTGCCAAGGAACAAAGGCCACAGCTTGGCAGGGCCATGTGATAGAACAACATGAACGTCTTCATAGTCTCAGCTCAACCTTCAAACAAGCAGGTACAGAAAAACAGCTGTGAACAGCCCCACAGTCTCACTCCGATGTGAAAACACAGCTGCTTATTGTGCTCAGTGCTGGAGTGAATCATACCAATTAATGTCCTCATGATCCTTCCTTCCTGGCAAATTCTGATGAAAGCCGTCAATGGTTGTCTTTCGGAATCTCTTACAGTACATCTCTGAATATCAGTGTATCAACATCTGCAGAACAGGCCATGTGTGATCACTGAGAGGCTCTCAGCTTCATGTACTATTGATATTTCTCCCTAAGAGGTCTCTGCTCTTCCTTACCATTCACAGATATAAACATCCATTTCATAGACTTATGTTTGTCTGTGCTGTAGTCATAATTTAACATGGTCTATCATTGCCTGTACAAGACAGTTTGATTTACATATGACAAGGTTGTGCACATATGACAAAGACTTCTATTTCAATTCAGTTTAATCTTAATTTCCTGCAAAAGAAATCTAGTTTGCAGACAGGATTTGCAGCACACATGAGCAGAAAAAAACCCATTATAAATAATAAAAACATAGACCAAATGTGTAAATGAGTAAAAAACAAACAAGAAAAAAAAAACATGTTCATGATTCATCAATGTGAAAACAAACACAGAAATCTGCAACCATACATATTAAAATAAAACAGCCTACAAGGTTCTTTTAGTCCTGTATTAACACCTAAATTGGCACCCAGGGGCTGTCAGTGCAGGAGAGAATAGCATTAGCTTTCCTCACCACCACTATGCACCTCGAAGACTTACTCACACCAGTAAACATATCAGCTATTTTCACCAAGTTTTCCAATCTGTTTATTAGTGCCTCTAAGAGAAAGCAGCATAAACAAAAGACACTATCAAATTAAAGATAAGGCTAATTTATCAATGTCAGAATGCAGGAAGGAAAACATTGGCCGCAAATGTGATAAAATGTCTAAATATTAAAATATGCATGTTGCATGTGGAAAGAGCACAACCCACGGGAGAGGCAGCAGATGAAACAAGCTGCTATGAAAGGACACCACTGACCCAGATACAGTGAAATCTGTAAGGAAGTTCAATGTGCAGCCCATAATGAGTCCATCTAATGTGATATGTCCAATAAGTAACATGTGGCAGGCATATGATTTCTTATATGCCACTTACGCAACTTAAAACACTTTTTATTTATCCTTGAATTTTCTTCACTCAGCATGAAGTCTGTTCTTGTAAATCTTTAACTTTCTAAGTTAAAAGCTCTTTTCCAAACTTTAGCTAAATGTATTTCTCTTTCTGCATTCCATCTTTACAATCCCCCTGCTCTTATTCCAGTGTCTGCTTGCAATGAATTAGTTTGTCGAAGGCTGCTTGGAGGTGTATAATGGCTAATGTTTTCCAGCCAGTCTAATTTGTTCACTTTTTATCTCCATCTTTATGCCTCCCTAACCTCCTTATATAACCTCCTAGCCCCTTTCTTTCTGCTTTTTGCTGTTTTATGCATTTAATGGGGATGCAGCATTTGATGGGCAGGACTCTGCAGCACTCCAGAGGTTCAGTGGTCATAAAATGTTGCACAAGTTCATGCACGGGTCAGTGAACACAGCAATCAGAGTTGAACATGACTGTAATTTAGTCTAAAGGATGAGATTGAGAATACACTCAACTTGTCTCTGCTGCACTCACTGCGCAGTGCTATTGTTAGGTTATTGTAAGTTTTTAGGAAAATGTAAAATATCAAAAGAAAAGTGCAGTTACATATGTGGCCAAATTAAGATAAGACTGGAATCTTAACTTTTTGATATGTGATTTACCATACAAAAAATATGACAATTACTAACACTACAAAAACACTACAAACCAAAGCTAAAAACCAAGCCAAACCACTGTAAGTTCACAAAGGTTCGATAGGCTCCATTACATTTATTGGAAAACATTGTAGGGTCAGATTAATAATAGAAGATATAATCAACAAAAACTATGATCTTGATCTATGATCTATGATCTAATTACAGGTTAAGGTAAGATATAAGACTTTTCATCCCCAGGAGAAAAGTCACCAGCTGCTCCGGAGTATACATACAGCAATTAAACATTAAAGAGATGCACAAATTATGCATCATTAAAAGGTAGACCTGGCTTTACTTCTGATACTTTAAGAAGAGTATTTTGTTACTGCACACCCCTCAAATGCTTTCCAAGATACTGTAATAAAAAATAATGGGAAATTTTAATGTATAATTAAAAGAATTAATAGCTCCACTTCCTCAGGACATCACAGAGCCTACATGAATACACTCTGTGCAGATTCAATAAGACTAATCATTGAGTGAAGCCAAATCAGCTAATAAATTTAAATGTTCCATTGAAAGAAAACATGTCCTAGCTTCACAGTTTTTGATCCATTTCTCAGTCTATTGTTATGTACTATAGATCTTCAGAATTCCTAAAGCTAACTAATACATAGTGCACATGTTAGTATATTAAGTTTGCATGACTAGGACATGTTCTGGCAATTGTTGGCTTAGTGGTGATGAATAATTAATGACAATTAAGCTGTTTGTACAGTGTAGTGTAATTTTACAGTTTGACAAAGCCTGTTTTTCAAGATGATGAAAACGAGGTTGCTTGTCATACATGCTTCATGTTGTTTTGACTTAGTCACACTGTTAACAGAGGTCATAATGAGTTGTAAAAAAAAGAGGCAATAATCACATGATCAGCTCTAGGGACTGTGGTGCCCCAGATTTTTCAGTTGTTTCTATTTTAAAGGGCTGGTAGGTCGTACACCAAGTCTGGACCTTGTGAAACATTGTGGATTCATATGACAAAGAAAATTAAATATGTTTTTACAGGTGGGGCTTGTGGGTAATTATTACCTAAGATAAGATAAGATAAGATAATCCTTTATTAGTCCCACAATGGGGAAATTTACTTGGACTGAAGCAGTGAATTTCTAAAGTGCCTGCAACCTCAATGCAACAAGACTCTCAGAATCACTGCACTGAGAAAAGTAAGACAAACAAAGAATTTGAATACAAAAGTATGTATGTCTGTCTATTTATTTATATACGAGCTGTCTTACAAACCAAAGTAACTGCTAAGGCATTGCAAGATGACTGTCAGTGACAGTGGACTTGATGTAACTCCCATAGCACCATAATTTTTTGTGCTGATTAAACAACAAGTATACATGCATTATCTATCTATCTATTTATCTATCTATCTATCTATCTATCTATCTATCTATCTATATGTTGTTTCACATTTGCACTAAGAAATTTTGACTGGTATTGAATGGTAACCTTCTCAGCAGCACTGTCACCTCACAGCAAGAAGGTTCTAGGTTTGATCCCCAGTTTGCCTGGGCTTTTCTGTGTGGAGTTTGTATGTTCTCCCTGTGCCTGTGTGGGTTCTCTCCAAGTACTCCGGCTTCCTCCCACAGTCCAAAGATATGCAAGTTAGGTTAATTGGTGACTCTAAATTGCCCATAGGTGTGAATGTGAGTGTGAATGGTTGTTTGTCCATATGTGCTGGCCCTGCAATGGACTGGCGATCTGTCCAGTGTATACCCTGCCTCTCATTTCAAATGTTTTTGAAATGATAAATATCAACAGCTCCCACAGAAATAGATCTCTGGTGCATCACTGGGCAGCTGACTCCTCATCCCAAAATAAAGCTTTCCATTTATTCACTTAAGGAAGTGTAAACTGACAATTTACAGAGAAGCCGAGGTGACTCACAGCATCAGCTGCACAGAGGAAAATATTAAACTGTTCGTGATGCCAATAAATGTGCTTAAAGTTCAGTGAGGACAAATACTGTTCATGTTTTAACAAGGGGCATAGTACCTTAGGGAATGTGAGTATGAATGGTTGTTTGTCTATATGTGTTGGCCCAGCGATGGACTGACGATCCGTACAGGCTGTATCCCACCTCTCCCCCAATGACAGCTGGGATAAGCTCCAGCCAACCCGCAACCCTTAACAGATAAGCAGTATAGATGGATGGATGGATAGTACCTTAGGTACTAAATACCACTGTGTAATGCACCCTAAAATAATACAAAACAAATATTCATTAATATTCACTCTCAAATCCACATATTTGCTGACAGAATTGGTTAGCGAATACTGTATGTGGAAACATGATGTGAGCATTAGGGCTATTGCAATAACAAACGGGGGGCTGGATTTTCTCCTAAAGCTGTGTCCCAATGAGAGGCAATGCAATTGCAAGAATGTGACGAAACAGCTGTCAAACTCTTGTCTCAGACTGAAACTAGGGGCTCCTACTTAGCTCACAACAACTTTTTTGGTATATTAAATACATACACTGTCAATCTTTATTACTTTACAGTATATTATATGCAACAGAGGGGATACTTATAGGGAAGACATCACAACATTAGACACAGACAGTGCTGCTTGATCCTAAAAAACACTTGATTAATTGTTGTATAACAACAAACACAGAATTAGCTATTGGTATATTGCCAGTGGTGGGATGTTAATAACAAGGACAAATCCTGGTGGGGTTCAGGTTTACTGACTAACAATATTAAGTCTTGGTGCAGCCTGAACTGATGGAGCTGTGCACTTGCAGTCTATCTGTCTTCACATATGAACATGGATGGATTATTGAACAGGCAGACCAGGCTCAGAGCCAGAGCCTGTGTATGAAGAGACTGTTAACATTTCTTGTTAAAAATCAATCAGTGATGCAAAATGAGTAGAAATAGTTGCAAAATTATCACATGTAAAATGACAAAAAGGGACAAATCAGAGACAATAAGATGCAACACAACCACAGACATAAAATGACCGCAATGAGACATGAAATGATTAAAAATAGATACAAAAACAACAGACAACAGAGGTGTATATTGTCTAAAAATTAGAGATGACCGATATGTTTTTTTCAGGGCCTGATACCGATTATTAGTAGTCAAGGAGGCCAATAACCAATATTTGGAGCTGATATACATTTGCAGTAAAAGTGAAAATACTGGCGTCAAAATTTAAAAAAATACAAACTCCAACACTTTCTTTCAAACACTTCGTTTAAATGCCTTTAAGCATATGTTTATTAAACAGCTTTTCAGATTTGCAACATGTTAAGGTTTTTTTTTATCTTAGACAAAAAGTGCAGGGAGCTCCCAGGTTCAGCAGCATGTCTTATAAAGTTAAATGAAAACTTAAACAAAGTTAAAGTTTTCTACAGTAAATAGTAAAAGTTTTCCAAAATTTCAATATAATTGAAATGTTATTTTATCTTTCACTTATCTTTGTTTTAAGTTCAAACAAAAACAAAAAGTGCAGGGAGTTCCCAGGTTCAGCAGCATCTCTTAGTTCGGAGCTTCTCCACCCAGCAAAACTTTTTCTCCTCTCCGCCGTGTGTGAGCACTGTGCACTGTCCATCCCTACTAAAAATACAAACAATTATTAAAAAAAGAGATGCAAAATGACCAAAGAGAAACACAAAATGAGCACAAACATATACAAAATGATGAAAAACAGATGTAACGCAACTACAAAGAGACAAAAAATGACTTGTGCGTCTTTGAATTTGTTGCTGTCCTTATGTTGAAGGGTTGGGTGCCCTGTAATCCACTGTATACTATCCATTATATCTGACTCCTTGGGCCCATTGTCTCTTAATCCACCCATGCATACAAATACTAACACGTTAAAAGTGGGGGTGTAAGTGAGCTCCTCAAAGTAGTTCAGTCTTTCCAACATTCAGTATGTAATCAAGTTTGGCAGTATTCTTTACCTGAAGATGGAGCAAGATGCAGACGCGTGCTCTACAGTAACAGATCAATTCCATGCAGGTGGGCAGTTCACTGCCAAATGTTCATGCCAAGATGCTGTTTTAACTTGTGCTGGTCTGAACTATACTTGTCCACAAAAAGAAAGAACAGGTCATGCATACACTCACTCAATGATTTAAAACTAGCAGCTGGCGAATCAATAATGCTGTCTCTCACATAAGTGAATAATCAAAAGAGTGCCAACTCTCCATTTCAACATTTAATTTGCTCTTGTAGTCACTTTGATATTACTTATGTTAATAGTTCTTTGATACACCTCATGGTAGAACCTGGTCATTTCATCAGTGTTGAACGTGGGGTGATTATTTGACAGCTGTAATTACTATTTTCTGAATTTTTACAGACAAAAGAAATGATGAGCTGACAAAATATGATGCTCTCTTATAGACTACACTGTACAACAGTATATCAAATAATCAAAACTAGCTCTACCTTTAATGCCTGCATCAGTACATTGCTGCCTCCAAATTAATTCATCAGCAATAATAACTTAATAATATAACACATAGTAGCATAGCCCTCGCCGGGCCATTTTCTACATTAAGGAATATTTTAAATACATTTTGCTGACAATTTCAGTGCGCAACATTTACATAGAATTGAATATTTTTGTATTGGAGTGTTGCTAGTTTGAGGATCTGACTATTTCCTCCATTTATCAGCACGCAGCCCTGTGATGCTGTGGCTTCTGGCGTAACATCTGATATTATACCCAATGCCTCGTCTTTTTCTATGAGCGCATCTCCCTCTCGCTCGTAACAACTGATGGTGTAATTGTCAGTAGAGCGTTTTTACTTGCTGACAAAGTTTAAAAATGCCCTGATGCGTTCATTTCATATCTGTAGTGTTTTGAGTTATGGAACGACAAAGGAAGGGACACTAGTTTCCTGAGTTTGTCCTTGACACAGTGCTTCTCCCCAGACTTGGTACGGTTATGTTGGATACTCATGTTGCCTCAGGAGGAGACTTTGCCTTAAAAACTAAATTCAGAGAACAAATGTTTCACTATGCAGTAAACACCACAGATTACAGGAAAGAACGTAAACTGATTCACTGTAGTCTTACTCTGCAAGATGTGCAATGACAAGTGCCTGTAGCTATTTTTAGGTGGATGTATTAAATCCCCCCTGCCCAGAGATGAGTATACACTCTATACCTGTGTATACTATACGTGCAACTACACCTTTGAGTGAGTCATTATTTTCTGGTTAAATCATAGCACAGATGCGTTTTGTTAAGTTCAGTTGTTGTTCAGTAATCTGCAGTTGCTTAGATATTGAGTTTCTTTATTCCAAATGACCATATTCTAAATAGTTCTGCCTAAACTGACTACTACAGTAGATTGAAAGGCCTGTTTAATGGGAGTTCTTTGGCAGTTCTTGAGTTCGATTGGTTGAGTTCTCCTCAGTTGAGCCTAATTTGAAGATTAGTTGCTTTTTTTGGTCATTTATGTAGTTCCATGTGTATCATGGTCACAGTGAGTAAACAAACCTTTTTAAGTCTTAGATGATGTCTCTGTCTGTTATCACCTTCCTTGACACTCCAGTTTTGCTTATTGTTTGTTTGTTTTGTGTCTATAATTCAGTCTCTTTTGATGTTTGGTTGTTGTGTCAAATACATGGATTTTGATGTTAAAACCCAAACTTTGAAGATGTCATCATGTCACCAGAGATCAACTCTGAAAGCAGAGCCCATTTTCATGCTATACTTGATTTTAACATTTATAGTGCCCACAGACACTTCAAAACACATCATTTCACAGCAGCTGACACTAATATGAAAGCTGTTCTGCACCTCCTCTATTGATTTGCCAGTGTAAGTCAATTCTCATTCTCGTTGTGACTCTATTTAACACTTTGTCCTCAATTCAAGTGAATCTAATGTAGATATTTAAGCCATTTTGGGACCATTTGATTTATCTGAAACATTACATACACACTCATAATTTATCATTACTTATTAATGATCATAGTGTTAAAAACTATTTAAAAATATATTGACGATATATGACAAAACTAATATCAGCTAAAGCCAGTTAAATTACAAGCCTTTAACTGAGTAGGTCTTACATTACGCTTGAAGTTATTTTGTAATTGTATACATTAAATCTTCTGGTGTCCTTTGCATTGCATGGGAAACACAATACACCATCTAACAATGTTTCAATGCTTCTTTTTCTTTGTCATTTTTTTCTACTTTTCCCACTTGTTTCACCTTTGACAAGTTCACACTGAGGTGTTACCCACAACTCTTGGTTTGTCTTTGCAGCGCAGACCCAAAGTGCACCAATAGAACATAAAGTGTTATTCTCGCCAGTGGATGTTGTTATACCTCCAAATTTAGAGAACTGGCAGTAACAACAATGAGAACAGTACTGTGTGCTGCCAAGCCTGGAGCTGAAAAAAACCCACCAGTCTCTCAGTCAAAGCTGTATATCTCTCTGGGAAGCACTATACACCTTCAGGTGCATTTCATCTTTCTGATCACTTTCCACTTGTTTTCTTTTTCTCTAACTTCTCTCCACATACAGTGTCCTTTCAGTAGAACAAGTTCAATTCTAAGAAGGAAAAGAGTGAGGAAGTGCAAAGTAGCATAAGCCTTTAATAATTAGACATAGAAAAATTTCTTTCCGTGTATACTCCATGCTCAGGGGGCATCAGAAAAGCCAGTCAGCTACAGAACAGCACAACATTCGGAACTGTGGTAGCAAGCTCAACACTTGTCTTTTGACCTTTTTTTTTAAGAGTTTTTTTTTCTTTCTTAACTGATTTGCATATGTTTATGCCAACATATGGTTTCTTAAAGAATTCCCCACTTTGTGCAGCAGCCTCTATCAACCTAACTGCAGTTAGAAACACATATAGAAATGTTGCAGTTGTATATGATATAATGTGATTCATCATCAGGCTAAAAAGCATGTGTCTGATGTTGCCTACCATACCCATAAAATGTATTTGCCAGCAATCAAGTGTGACTTATGTGATGTATGCCCAGTTATTACCAACAGCACCCAAGGGGTTTATGTAGCACACTAGGTTAATGAGGACACCCCATCACTCAACTGAATGCAAATATATGTCTCACTCAAGCTTCAATGCTGTGTTGGTTTTATGTATTTCAGTGAAGAGCAAAAGCACATTTAGGAGCCAGGAGGAGTAATACATTAATTAAGCCATTCAATGAAGTTATCTAGAAGCACATAGGTCTATTGTACATTTTAAAAAGGACATTACATGATATTATTTGGAATGATTCTTGTTTGACAAAGACTTTAGGAAATTATAGTATTTTTCATAATCACTGACAAAAGATTATAATATGTAATATCTGTGTTAAAATCCTCACATATGCAATTTTGCTTTCATCTGTCTTATCAAGAATGATCAATCTCAATATTAGGTGAAAACCATCTGTGGAGCTTTTGCCATAATTGTGGTCATGAGTAATAATATGCATGCTCAATCCAGGCATGTCATAAACTTCAACTTCTTCATATTTTATTTTTATTTTTTAAACATTATCAGGAGGAGTGTGCAACACATGTGAGGTACTGTGCCTTCCCACTTTTCAGACATGCAACATGTTTACTCACTACTTTGAGGAACACAAATGCGCATGTAAGTGGCAAAAGTGTGAGTGCTGGGACAGACCCTCCATTCAGCAATACATTCCTTTTTTACGTGTCCCAAAGTATGATAGGAACCTCAGTGGCAAAAACTGGAAACGTGCTCATCCCAAATAGAAAATAATTTCTCAACACATGTCACTGTACTGAGTCATACAATGCTATATCAACATGATTCTTATTATCATAGAACACTAAAGGCCCATTCTCCAAAGCATTTTTGACATCTCTCACCCGCTTGACACACAAAGCAGATACGCCTCCATTTAATCAAATGTATCAACCCACACTGACTCCACGACCCTCCATGTTTTTTATACTCTGAGCCTTTTTTTTTTCCTCTGGCACATTGAGCACAATCTTTACAGATAGTCAAATCAAACAAATCTCTTGCTGGTTGTGCTGTATCTTGTGAACCTATTAACAGTATCTGTGCTATACTGTATAATAATTGATCAAGGCCACAAGTATATATCAGCCTTCTGAATACACTATAAGTTTCCCTGCTTGCCACAAAGGCTACAATCATTCATCCATCCATTATCTATACCACATATCCTTTAGGGGTCGCAGGGTGGCTGGAGCCTATCCCAGCTGACGCTGGGCGAAAAGCGGGTACACCCTGGACAGATCGCCAGTCCAGTGTAGGGTCAACACATATAAACAAACAACCATTCATATTCATGTCACACCTACAGGCAATTTAGTGTCACCTATTAACCTGCTTGTCTTCAGATTTTTGGGAGGAAGCCGGAGTACCCAGAGAGAACCCACACAGGAACAGGAAGAATGTGCAAATTCCACTGGCGCTTGAACCCAGAACCTTCTTGCCACCCAAAATAAAATCAGTGAATTAATAAACAAAAGCAATGCACTTTTCTTCTTTCTTCTTCTTCTAGAGCCTAATTGAAAAATATATTTGTCCAGTAAATTTGTGACATTAGCCAGTCTTGTGAACACAATTTGTCCTCTCAGCACAAGCTGCAGTGCTGACAGGACAGCTGGCACTGAGGACAGTGACTGCTGAACAGAGGTCAGATTCATGGTGGATTGAACGGACTGGACACTTCCGAAGTATTCACTTTTCCTAGGCCTTGTGTGCCGTCACACCAACTGATGACATTTTTGATTAGCCCAAGCCATAGTACTCTGAAAATAGTAATACATGGCATGTGAAAATACCATACGCCTGTATATAATGGAGTGACAAGCAAGCAAAAAGAGCCCCAAGGCTCAAAAGGTTAATAATATAATATTTATAATAAGTCGCACTCTTTTCTGTCATCATCAAAAGGTGAAATTTCAATGCAGAGATGCAATATATTCATACTCGGTAAAATGTGGCAATATGCAAATCATATAGAGAAATTGTGATATCGGTCTAACTGTTAAAATTGGTCTAGCCACTTTACATGCTTAATACTGCTTCAAAATCTACATTGCAATGTCAATATTTAATTGTAACAGAGCATTCATTTTCTTTAGGTCTTCCCCACAGGAGGATCAGAGTTCAGGTTGACCTATAAAAGAACTCTGATTGACCTGCAGTGTCTTAATTAGGGATGCTTTAGCAGGACATGCTGATTGAAGCTGATGCTTGCCTGCAGATGCAAAACAGTTACCAATAGTTACATGACTTATTTCATCACCTTAGTCACCCGTGAATGAAGGAAGATTCTCTGCAGTAGTAATGTATGCACTTGCCTCATATCTCTGCTGACCTTCAATTGTCATTTTTCCAAACACAAACCCCCACTCCTACACACCTCTCCTCAACCAATAAGATGCCAAATGACCTTAATTAATGGCATTTCACCTTCTCTGTATGGAGTTCTCCTGTGCCCAGAAATATTAAATATTCATATCTCCATCATTTTAGTATTTAAGTCAATCAAATGGATTGTGCTAGATAAAACTAACAGCAATTATCTATGCAGTGATAGGGAGATTTATTTAGTGTGGTGAGTGACAATTGGTGAAACATGAGGCTGAATGTCTGCCACGCTCTCCTCTTTGCCTATTTTCCTCTCTCTCTCTCTCTCTCTCTCTCTCTCTCTCTCTTTTTTTTGACGACAGCGCGTCTTTCAAGGCTTCCTTTAACTTGAAAGAGAATTGTTGGCACCGCTTATGAAGATTTTGAAAATTAGATAACCATAAAGTAACACAGATCCTTTTCAGACTGGCTGACAACATGAAAATTATGAATTGTAGTGCCATCCAGTAGATCCTAGTGGATAAAATGGCTAAAAGAGCTAAAGAGGCAGCCCTGTTTTTATTGAGATTTGATGATAACGAGCCTTGCATGTTTGCTATTATTCAGGCTACTTGGGATAGCCTAAATTGATTCTGTAACATGGCATAATCACAGAATTTATTTGCATTTAGGTAAAATGAAGCCAGGCAATGTAATTGTGTGTACCTCTTCTCCTGTGAAAGGATGTAAGATATAACACATATCAGACAGCAATATGTACAATGTATTATCATTGATAAAAGAAGAAACCTCTTTGATGATTCTTCATTTCTAGATAAATTTAAAGCAGCAGTAATTATTTTTGGCCACTTGGAGGAAGCAGAACAAGCTGCAACACAGTATTGATATGTTATCATCTCACAGTGTTAGAGTTGCCCATTTACACATCCAGCAGTGACAGAGCAACATGATCTTATATTTGGAGTTGTATCTCTGGACACCTAATGAATGTAAGTTCAATGTTCACACTCCTTCTAGCTCTGTTTTGGTCTCTACCAAATTGTGATTAAAATATCTGGTTCTTCAGGTGCTAAGGCTATGTTCACCAGCTAGTGGCTGACTTTGTCTGCTGTGCATTGAGTTTTTGGCTGAAAACTGCCACATGCTTCTGCCGGATACAACGGGGATGAGGCTTGCGAACGCTGACTTCACTGGAATCATGTCTTATTTGCAGAATGAAGTGCTGGCCTTGTCTGTTGCAACACAAAAGTAACATAAGAAACCTTGGAAACCTAAAGGTTGGTATGAATAGGTTTCAAAAAGTAAGGATAATGCTGCTACATTTATCAGCAACCTTGTAATAGCCCAAGCAAGCAATCTACAGTGCATACTAATATTTAACTAACTGATTTTTTCCTCATGCATACAGAGCCCTTCTAGTGACATCTAAAGGGAAAAAAAATATTGTGCAGCCACACGTTTATAATGCATGTGAACGAGATCCTATTCTGTGACTGAGATCTCTTGCTAATAATCACTCCATGCCTAATGGCAAGTGACTTTAGTATGTCATTGTAATTCATACCAAGGTCAAAATAAAATAAAATCAAGTCAAAATTGTCCATGTTTACAAGCAGCTGCTGATGATACCACTGACAGTAAGACAATGAACAGCTGACTGATAACAATTTTACTGTGGCCACAAGTCATTGATCTCGTTCCCTCAACTTATCAAGCATGCATGATTAGTGATCTCATTCCACGCATTACGAATCGTCGCACGAATAGATCTTGTTCCACAATATTTTGTTTCTTCAATGTCCACAGGCTCTGTACATGCATGTGTTTCTTGTGTCTTTAGTATTGTTTTACTTAGTTATTTTAAAATTAAAATTACATTACATTTACTCATTTGGCAGATGCCTTTATCCAACGCAACTTAAGTGTGGGACAACACTAAAGCTTCAGTACAGTAGGAGAACTCAAAGTACAAAGCACTACATCTGTTAATGAAGGCATAGTACAAGTAGATAAATTAAAGAAGGTCACTGAAAGTGCATAAATTGTTAGGGTGTTGGAGGTGTTAGGACACATGACTGATTCAAAATGCTTTACATAGCAACTGAATCCACTGCTAATATAAAACAAAGATAACTTATATACAGTTTTAAGATCATATTCTTGAAATTCCTGGAACATTTGTGTCCATGTGCTTGGCCAACAAGTACAAGTATTCTTTTCCGGGTGTGTGTACAGTGACAAGAATTCAATTTAATTCGCCTTTAGAGTAAGCATGTGATTGAATGCCCTTGCAGAGCTAATACTTTAAAAAGAGCTGTGAAAAGAAGAGAAAACAACTCACCAACACACTGTACGATTTCGGATGGTTGCATCATGAAAACAATGAAATTTAAATTAGGAGACACCATATTTATAGACCAAAAGGCACTAAAGCACCTGTCTGTGCGGTCCTCTACCGCACATCTAGTTTGTACTGTACTTCTGACTAGAATAGTGTTTCAGGATGAAATCCTCTCACATCCTATAGAGGCTCTGAGTGAAATATATGGTATGTTTGATTCGACGTGTAAGCCTAATAAAAGCCTCTTTTGAGTCAATTTCATCATTACACATTACTTTTTTTTTTAACCCACCCTCTCCCCTGCTTTCTTTGATCAGTAGCGGTTGGTCAGCCGAAGCCATAATTTACTAAATCTAACTGCAAAATCCCTGCACTAGTTCACCATAAACACGCTGTAAAATATTTAACCAAGATCGAATATGAGGCAGTTTGGTTATGGTGATGAATGTTCACATTTAGTTCATTTTCCTAATGGTCAGTGGAGTGCTTATCGCCCTCTCTCTCTCTTTCTCTCTTTTTTTAAAACGAAATAGCGCTTATTTCCCCCTAAATATCTCTTGAAATATCTTATTAATCCCTGCACATCCTAACGATGAGCACGTCGAGATCAAATGTGCGCTCACTTGAGCAGAGGAATGGCAGGTGCCCATAGGCTGGTGGCGCATTACTCTGCTGCGATGGGTGTTTTTCACGCGTCACCAGTGGGCGCTTCTTCCTGCGCACAAAGAGAGCAGAGCCCGGGGATGCGCACAATGTGAGTCCTCCGCTCAGAGGCACCGCTGTCCTCTCCTCTCCGCTTCTTGGCAGCATCTTGTGGAGTGTAATCTGAGGAGGTCGAGGAACGTCCCGGCGTAGCGCTGTTATCATCCTCAGCCAGCATTATTCACTCAGTGATTGTTGGAATTTACCGAGGTGGTAGAAGCTACTGTTAGTCCCATCCTCAAAGACCGGGAGACGCACTTTAGACGGAGCAGAATTTAAGTACAGAGCGCAAACACTGCTGGAGCAGAGAGCAACCTCTTCTTTGGCTTCTGAAAAAGACAAGAGTTGCTGTGAGAGATGTTATCCGCTCACTAGATCCAGAGAGAACGCATCTAACGAAGAGTGGAATTACAATCATAACAGTTTAATGAAGAGAAAAAAAATCCATCTTAGAGCAAGTAAGTATCCGATCAGAAATCATCACGCACGCTTGCACGTTATTTTCTTGCCTTTTCATTTAAATATATAAAAAACTATGTTCTGCCAAGTTTGTTGCCTTTGACTGTGGCAAATTTAACTTACTGTGAAACAAAGGAAAATAAAATAACCTAAAAAGCTTCACCCATGTAGCGAGATGTTTTTATCTCATTTTCTTAAAGGGGGCACTAAGACAGAGTGTGCATGCTGATAGTGGCCACACATGCATGGTGCTGATGATTGCGTTTCTAGGCGAGCCTCAAATGGTTTGGATGGTCCTACTGGGATTTCTACAGTTGGGGCTCATTTCCCTCATCTAGGACAAAGTCCATATGGTGCTGCTCTGCTCAGCCACACAGAGCAACAGCATCAGGACTGCCTGCCTGGAGGAAAGCTCTCTCTCTCTAACTTGTTTAAGCCAATTATTTCAATCTCTGCAGAGGGTAAAAAAGAGTCTGAGCTCATGTGGATTTTCTAAATGGCCATTTAATTGTGTCTGAATGTCCTTTAATAAAAATATTCAGATATATGTGTTGCATTTAAAAAATCTCACAGGGTTATGATAGTTGCAGGGTACTGGGGAGTGTTATTAAAGAAATGATCTTAACAGCTCAGCCCTACTCTCATTTTTTCTGGAAAAACCAAATATTTTGCCACCAGTGGTCTGCTCTTTTTTTCATTCAGACTGCAAAAGGACAGACCCAACAGAGAGAGAAAATACTCAGCCTGCTCCATCTTCAAAGTATCCTAGTATTCAGCGGGGATTGTAATCGTTCTCCCTTCTATTCATGTTTATTTATAGATCCTTTGCACATATTTGGAGAATAACAAGCAGTAGTCAAATGAGAGGTGAAACATTTCTTTGAAGCCATGCAGTGAATTATTCTATAACGCGGCAATATCCAGCATGGCAGTGCAGGGGATGAGTTTGTACTGTAGCACCATTTGCTTTGAAATCCCCTTTTGATTGAACCAGAGTGGCAATTACATTGTACAGCCAGTTTCTTTTCCGGAAAGGGCTGAGAAATGGATTGAATGAAGGAAAAAAAATACGTAAAGAGCCTGTCTGAGTGTCTCCTGCTCCTCATCCTTGACCTCCAGTCATGTGTTTGCGGCTGTATCTAGGATGAGGGTCTGGGGATGTGCCTGGCTGATGATGGGGTTGAGAAATGGATCGCCGCTCCCCTCTCTTTTAAGTGCACTTACTCTCCTGCCCCTGCGTTAGGCAGCAGCTGAGGGATGCAGCCGTGTTTAACATCGGAGAGAGTCACTGGGGGCGTCCGGCTGTCTTCCAGGGATTCAGTGATTTTTCGCATGAAAATACACAGCTGGATGATGTCTGCAGTGTGTCCTGCGCAGATGTTTAGTTATGCTGTGGTAAACAGATATTTGATATGTTAGAAGTGAATATAAAATTACAGCTTTTATGCCTTTTGTTTTAAAAATGTTCATACAAAGTGTGAAGTGTCGGTTGTTTTCACAAGTGACATTTCACAATTAGACATATTTAGTCACATTGTGCTCCTTCCTATATTTATTGTCATATTTTGTCTTCCAGCATTCAAACCTGACCTAAGCTACAGTCCTTAATCATAGGGTCTTATTCATACATGCAATGTGACACATCACTCACACATGTGAAGTGGCTACTCTATGTTTTTTAGCCTGCGAGGCTGCTTGAAATGAACTGAAAGAAACATCTCAAGAGGGAATATGCATTCAGCCAATTCTTTCATGAATGTTAATTTAACAGCTGTTGAGACTGAGTTTGAAGGGGATCAATTACATGAAATGCCTATTTTTTTTAAACTTGAAACCTTAATGCATAATTCGCCATGTGAAGCATGCCTACTCACCTTAGATAATGCAGTGTTATGGTGCAATCAGTGCTGAACAATCACTCCTTTGGCTTCTTCTCCTTTTCATTTCACAACTATTTCGCTGCAGCCTAAGATGTGACATACAGATATTAAGTACTGCGTTTATTTGTTAATCACCTCACTTGTTTATTTATTTACTTATTTATTTTTTATCCTCCACAGCTCATGTGGAATAGACTTGTGTAGGTCTTCAGTCAGTCAGAGTAAATTAGGAGGTATCAGTGCACAGTTGATTGTGAATTCTCCATTCACTGGCAAAAGCACAGAGCAGCTGTGCATTCAGATTGAGTCCGTCCCTGGTGGTGGATCCTTGTCTCCCAGGTTCTCTTGCTGAATGATTTAATGGAGATGGCAGTACATAGTCATAAAGACAGTAACTGAATGGAAATAAATGCATCACAGACTGTAGTGAATTCATACCCATTGTGCTACTGATCAGGTATATGTGGATCGCCTAGGTCTGTGTTGCTTATGTGCCGCATGTGATCTGAATACAGACCTTGAAGGCGCACACCGGTATGATAGAAACTCTCCTTTCCTCCCTCCCTTATTAGATTCTTTTGCAATTATGCTGCCCTCAGGGGGGAAATGGATGCCTTTAACCACCTCTCCTATCAATTATGTGCCAAACAACGGCCCCACTAACCAAGAAGTCATCTCATTTACTCGGGAATGTGTTTAGCCAATGACTTCCATTAGGTTTAGCTTCTGTGGAGGTGAGAGTGTGAGCGTGAAGCCTCATTACATTTGGCAGAGCAATCTTTTGCTCATCATTTCAGTTGAGAAAGTCCAAGAAAGAAAATGCTGCCTCACCTTGATCAGCCACAAGACCCAGGAGGGGGTTGCTTTCAGTTTTCTCTGCGTCCAGAGTTTGTTTTGCTCTTTTTCTTTTGGATTTGCTGAAGCTTCAGCCGATATTCAGCTCTGAATGTTTTGACACTGGCAGCTTTTTGAAGGTCAAAAGTGACACCTTTTTTTCCCTTTTCCTTTATTTTAGCATTTCTGTTTTTAAAGTGCTTACTGTATTCCATATGAGGATAAGTTAGATCTGTATAAAAGGCTCTGAAATGGCTATTGGAGCGCAGCAAGACACTAGTTCTCCACAGAGTGCCACTGAAAAGCTGTCCACTAAAAGTGAGATTCTTCAAGGCAGGGTGACACACCCTTCTTACACAATGGCTGGAAATACTGCCATATACTGTGCCTTTCAGAGAGCCATTAATTCAGAATTAAATACCCTAAGAAAATGCAAAAAAAATAAAATGTCAGTACAGGTTTTACAAGCTGCAGAATGAAGCTGTGCTCAGGGACAAACATCCATTATATCAGCAGAGACACTGTGCTATGAACTGAGTAACACCCAACTTGCCAAGAAAGTCTTTTTGAAGAGATTTTCCTCTCACGATCCTGAAGCTTTTTGGACTGATGGGTTGGGATGACGAAGGCGGATCCTCCAGAAAGCAGATGGCAGTTAATACCACACTCAAAGTGAAAAATGCAGCACACTTTTTTTTTTTTGCTCCAGTAGAATCTCACACCGTGTAATCCAATGTGATGGGTTTTTAGAGTGGAAAAACGCCCCCTAAATTTTGAAAGACACAAGGAAATCCACTCTGAATCTCACTGTGCCTGCAATTACACCAGATGAGGAACAATTACTGGCACCAGGACAGTAGAGCTATAAGCCAACATTGGCCATTTAGTTATGATCAGGCAAATGGGATGATTTCTTCCCCGTAGATTCTGCTGTGCTTCACACTCCTCCTTAAGATTATGCTGCCGCGCTTTTCATGTCAAACCACCACCACAATCCTACAGTTACAAGTTGGTGAAACAAGTGAGTGGTTAGTATTTAGGTCTGTTTCAAGAATTCCAAAGATAGCCCTGGGTTAATCCGCACAACAGGGTTGTGTTGTAAGGATGAGGGGCTAGCTTGAATTCTTAATCCTGAGAGGCGTATCAGTTTCTACTTACCGTGATGTAGGTCAGAGCTTGAGCAAAGCCCCTCCTGTGCTACTGATACTACAATTACAGTTTTAAAGCTCTCAGTTCCTCTTCCACATTAGAAAAATTTTAATGGCCAATTAGGTCATTGATCACCAGTTTGATAGGGTATCTGATGGAGCAAATCACTCCTCGTGATAATAATAAGTAAAAGGGGGTAAATGATGTAGATCAAAATAGGACTTTTTATTATGACAACTGATATTGTGATAAAAAAAAAAGTCTCCCCTTCTCTAATCCAATGAGTTAAATACCTGACAAAAAATCTACCATAAAGTATTCCTTTTCATCCCTTTGCAGTATTTCCAACAGTGGCCTAATATTAGATATTAAAGGGATAGCCTACTTTGACAATTTAATATCATGTTTCAATAAAGTTGGAGGACTCACAAGAGACAGATTAAAAAAGAATGGCCAAAATCAATGCTGCAGAGGCTGAGATTTCCTGACTTTTAGTTCCTTGTATGGGTCAAACTCCAAAACCACCAGATCCAATACAAATCCCATAATGCTTTTTGACTCCACACCTGTAACACAGGCTTTATATAGTATACATCTTTTGGAAAGTTGTTTGAAATTTGTAATGAATTACTCAATACATATTATTTTTAGAGGAAAAAGTAATTACATTAACAATTGCTCAACAAAAAAGCAATTAGACACTTGTAACATGACCTCAGCTCTGTCAACAGCTCTGTGCCATTGAATAACTGCACAACTTCTCCACATCCCCTCAATGTATTTAACAGGTAAAAAAAAGAAAATGAGACACTGGTCATTGAATTAATTTGAACCTGACTACTATAGCCTATTAGCACACATTTTTATTAATTTCACATTAAGATTGCATCAGGAAGCTGCATTTTAGTAAGCTAACATCCTCACCAGTATCCACATTTTTTCTGTTAATGGTGTCTAATCTAAAATGCTACTTCTCAGATGGGTTAGTCATTATTATTTAGCCTAGTTTACTAAAAAAGCAAGAGGGTCAGAGTGAAAGTGCATTTTACAATTGCAGGAGTACAAGACATGGTCTTTTGGGTCTATATTGTCAGTTTTGAATTAGAAAATGTTTTTTTTTCTTCTTATGTTTAATTGTAGTTTTAATTTTGAATAGAAGGTGACTGCCATAATATTTACTGACCTTTACTGACCAACAGTTTACTTATCCCCACTCACAAGCTGTGTGATTAATGCACCTCCAACTCTGAACAAAACCAAGTAAGAACACTCAAAACGTAGCCAAATGAGCTATGTACCTTAAGTATATTCCTGTCCTCTGTTTGCAGAGGCTAACTACTTCCCACCTCATGCCCCTGCACTGAGCTAATGTGCCCTGGATCAATCTCAAAAATAACATCAACTGCCAATCCAACTCCTGGTTAAACAAGCCCTCCCCAAAATGTCAAAGTAACACCATTACTGAGAAAAGTAACTGTAATGCAATTAGTAAAGTGCCTACACCACTGGTAATCACAGTACTGCAGTGTAGCCTTGCTCAGGAATGCATCACTGCCTTTACACAGTATTCTCTTGATGACAGTAATGCCTGTAATGACATAGTCAGAGTCATTGTGTCAGGTTTGACACAGCTTCTCCTGAGCCACAGTAGACATGCAGCTGTTTTCACAGGTAATACTTCCCATGGCAAGTAAATTGATCTTGATGTTTGAAATTGTTGCAGTGCTCCTTTAAAGGGATAACTACCTTAGTAGAAATGGCATGTGTATATCATTGTTAGTCAAGAGTAACAGCTGACAGTGAAATAGACCATTTTTTATTGTTATAGTGCATAGCCTTGTTGTATTTCCTGTTGATCTAAGGGAATATGATACATGTATATAAAAATGAAAACAGTCAGTTTGCTTACATTCAGTCAGCCACCAAACCCTTTGTTAAAGTATGAAGTGGCATTTTGTGGAGTGCTAGTACACAGTCTGCCAGCTCCTATTAATAGTCAAATAGGGAGAGAGAAGTATCTTTTGAGGTCAATCATTTCCTTCCTCACTCCTCTTTAGATATGGAGAAATGAGCTTGTTAGGCGGGATGAGAAACACGCACAGTAAAAGAAAACATACCCATTTAGCAGCTGTTTCGTCTTCTGGGCCACCTGAAAATTGTACTGCGGGGTTAGCATCCTTAGGTTTTTGTCGCTGCCGCTGTTTTTTTTCCATCACTTCTTACTTCCTCAAGATTCACTCTCTCTTCCCATGCAGTAACTCCAGAATAATAAGAACCAATTATGTAACTTAGCAGTGCTGTAATCATGTTTTTTCTGTTGAATGCTTGTCGTATTTGGATCAAAATGTCACATTTTAATCACAGCCATAATTACTTTCTCCTCAGATTAAAATTCTTGTATTCAAGGGAGAGCATTCCATTCACAAGCAATTGGATGAGAGTCTTATTAGCCCTCGGCAACTAAAGATGATGTTACCATGGAAACAAATTGTTCTGCTATCAATCACTGGATGCCTTGCAGGTAAGATATTTTAACACATATTATATTTGAGTTTCACTGCATTCATGGTTTATGTCATGACAACATCTGTTCTGATAAATTTGTGTTTTCTAATGCACATAAAAAACAGAAGAATGTGTTATTCTATGATCTCAGACTAAATGCATGTCTCTAAGGTAAGATGTTAGAAATAGCATCTTATTCTCAGCAAGCAGTTTTTACATACAATATAGAGTTTCATCCATTAGTGAGGAAGAGACAGAATCAGAACAGTGGTAAATAACCTCGGAAAAATCGTCACAACCAAAAAGGTTACACTGATTAAGTTGCAGTCATTACATCTACAGCGTTCCAGCGTGATGTCCTTCACCGTTCCCTAGAGCAGTGTCCTGCAGCACATTTACAGTACACTGTCAGGGACAACTGGGAGTCCAATCCTATTCCTGTTTATGGCCTGTCCAGATCATTATCAGGATCCATGCAATGAATCCAGCTTCGCATTTTAGCACAATCTACTTGCCACCGTGCCTCATTCCGCCCTTGTGTGGCCACCTGGGATTCGAGCAAGAGAGGCACAGACACTCTACCAGAATGTCAGCCCTTGTTCAAATGACATTGTAAATCCCAATGAATGTTATTCAAATTGGCTCATGGGTAATTCACGCCCAGTACTCATGGGAGCAAGATCCAAGCAGTCTCACCTTCCTAGCGGACAAGTGTTTTTTAACAGGGCCTTGGTTGCTGCCTGTAGGTGCTCGCTCTTATTCAGAGTTGTGATTGTATGCTTGGAAACCTTCGAAAATCACCACAGCTGATAACAATTATTATGGCATCTGAAGTGACATGTTGTCTGGCTCAATATTCTTGGAATTCACAAAATAAACTGACACCTTAGATGTTGGCCTGCATGACATTTTATTCTAATTCATATTAGGGAGAGGCTGCTAAACCAAAGCTGAATAAATTTGATGTGATAGTAGTTGCTTGATCATTTATTAATAGATCATTCTACAACAATCTTTTGAAATGACTTTGACTGTGTTTCAGATTCCTCCTAAACTTAACTTTGTTTTTTTGTTTTTTGTTTTGTTTTTTTTTTTTTTTGTTTTTTTTTGGCTGTAGTTTGGTTAAAAGCTTATTCAATTTTCTCTGTGTCCCTAGACAACCACTAAAAGTTGCTGTGATTCATTGCCCTATCTTGTTTCTCAACCTGTCACACAGTAAAATATGTGCTGATTGCTTGACATATTATTACCGGTTAAAACCACATGTAGAACTGCTAGCCACATGCTGCAGTCTGTGAGCAGTAGGATATTAATTAGGCCTACTCTGACCGTCTGTTGACTCCGCTTTCATTTAGTACCAGATTGTGTTCCGCATCCTTTCCTTTTAAGCTGCTGGCAGATGAGTACATCCTTATGGCCTCAATTAACCAGTGCATGCGTAGTATGACATAGATGTTCTGAAAATAGATCAGTCTGCCTTATTTATCAAACCTGTCACTAAAAGGGAGTCAATACACCACCGGTCCAAAGTTTTAGAACACCTATTTCAGAATGATGAGAAAAAGTCAAGTAACAAAGGAAGACAGACTGGTTGGTTGTTGGCAAGATAATAACCCAAAACATTAGAAGAAAACAACTAGATAATGGAATGATGGAAGACCAGCAGTCTCCAGACTTACACCCCATGGAGATGGTTGGGGATGAACTGGACAGAAGGTGGAAACAAAGCAGCCAACAAGTGCAGCACATTTGTGTGCACATTACTTTTGTAACAGTGTAAACATGTAAATTTTCCAAACAGTCATTTTTATTATTTAAAAAAGTCCCTAGTAGTGAATTCAGAATGAGTCAAAACTTTCTGATTAAATTTAGGATTTAAGATTCCATGACTCCTTTTTTATTATTTATTATTTGTTCTGTGCTTTAATTTCAGAGTAGACTGAGACTTTACCCTACATAAATTTCAGTAACAACTAGAAAAAAATCTTTTAGCAGCAGTTTAATTATTGAGCAAATACATGAAACTGGCATCAGAGTTCAACTTGAGTGTTCAACTTTGGCCCTTAATTATTAACATCTATGGTTTTGATATTGTTCCTGGCAAGTAATTAACACTGAACACCTCAGTCAAGTTGCATCATTTCGGTATGTGAACTCAGTGTAACTGCATTAAAGCATCTCAAACAGCTTACCTTGCTAAATATTCTCACAATAATCAAAACATTATATGAATTGTTTACAGTATTTTTTATTTCCTTGCATTTTTATATATGAGTTTTGAAGGGAGGAGATTAATCATATTTACAATATTATGATTTATCATGATAAAGTGAAAGACACTTTACAGGCCCTCTATGCAAAATTGGAATACACACATAAATACACACAACTGCCATGGTTAGTGGTTTTTCTCTACCATTTCATTTGTTCATCATCATTTGGTTCATCAGAAAAAATGCAGCACACAGGGAAATGGATTAGCAGTTAGCAGCCTAACAAGGGTAAATGGAATTTATTTTACTTATAGAAATATAAGCAAATAATGTGCACAACACATCATGGGGATTGTCCTAATGCATTCCTTTGATTTTCTTTGGAAAAAGCAACACTGTTCAGGGAATAGGGGACAATATACTATATACTGAAAAAGTAATATACACAGTGTCAGAAAGGTGCTGTTTTTCAGCAAGATTAACTATTCGTCCTCACAGTGCTTTTGCTGAATTCTTCTAGTAGTTTCTAAGGTCAAAATGACAATTTTTCCTGGCTTGTACTACTACAGACTTTCTCCCCTTTCCCTAGCCTGTACAGAGGATGTCATATTTCAAGGGCCAAGATGGAGGACGGAGCCAAGTGACCTCATTTTACCAATCAGCTCCCCAGACCAGCAAGCTACTATCACGTGCGAGGCAGAAGGGAGCCCTCCTCCACAGTACAGGTAAATTACCACATCAAAGTTACATTCCCCTCAAGCATAAGCTCAACTGTCTACCTGCTTTGGCTCCAGATCCACATCACATGGTGAAAATCCATTGCTGCTTAATTGCTTGTGAATCTTCATTGCCGCTTCCACGGAAATGAAAGAGGGTACCGATAATGCTGATTGCTATTGATTTGTTAAAGAACACTGTTCTCTGGACATCAATGCTTGAGAGAGATTACACACCATTTAACAAAAAGACAGGCTTCAAAGAACAACTGCTTAATTGAGCATCCATTTCTAATTGAAGCTATGATGTAGAGTTGGAGTCACAGAGTCGCCACTGCAGTTGATGAATATGCCAACACCTTGGATATGAGCGAGGTTAACTTTATTAATGATAAGATTTAAGCCACGGTACGGATGAAGCTGATGATTTATAATATGGTGCATGGCTTAAGAAATCATTAGTAGAGAAAAGGAGATTCCAGCAACTCATTTGCACCACAGATCCTTTGATATCTCCCTGGCAATTCCCTGGCGGTGCAGGGAGCCTGCCTGAAAATGGCAGCTGGCGGTGTGTTTTTTGTGGTAGATTGTGTTTCGGAGCTTGGTCAGCACCATGTAGATGCACAGCAAGCAGGGGGAGAGAGGCAATAACCTTGTGAGTGACATTCCGCTAAATGCTTACATTTCCTATAATGTGTCTGCGCTGAAAACATGGTCCAGCCACAGCAGCAGGGGGTATCATTCTTCTTATTGTGCAACCTGAGCTATCCCAGGATGAAGCCGAAACCATCGCTTGTATTATTTCACCCGCAACTTAGAGCATTCTGACATTCACGATCGTTGTTAAGGTTTTTTCTTTCGGGTTCTTTGTGGTGTTAATGCAATAGTGAGAAATGGTGTTGTCAGTATAGGATCTGCAACTTTTTTCTGAGCTGAGCAAGCACAGTTCTGGGTAATTTTACAGAAGTAGCTCTGCAGAGACTATCATTACTAGAGTGTAACATGTTATCCTCATATTAAAGCTGCTCTAATCAATATTTTGTATTGGCTAAACAATGGATCTAATGATTGTGTAATATAAAAGGGCTCACAACCCACAAATCCACAGATTTATGACTAGTTCTGCAGCTCCTAGTGGCTATACATGTACTTTTGTGTCTTTTAGCTCACTATTTTAGTTTTACACACTTCAGTGTAGTTTCACTGCTGTCATTAATTGCAGCAGACAGACAGTTAGTGACTAACTAGTGAACACAGTAGGGTAGACAGCAGTTAGCAAAACAAAGCTAAGAGGAGGGTTGATATTGTACTTACATTTGTCAGGTTGCTGTAAAATAACAGTAAACTACTGGCAGCTAGATTTGCCAGCAGGCCACTATAAATTTAACAGTATCCTGCTGTTGCTAAAATTTACAGTAACTGTTATTTTTTCTTTCACAGTAAAATACTGATGAAAGGATTAGCAGTTAATTACCGATATTTGCACTTAACAAGATGCAATGTATATTTACAGATTTGTGATTTGTGATTTGATAAAATACTCCTTAGTAGTCCTACTATAAAACACCATGTTTTAATACATAAAGTAAACTTCAACTTTTAAGACGAATAACACAGATTCAAAGTATCTTTTTGGACCATTACACTATTGTGCGAGTGTGTGTTCACTGATTTATATAAAGTCCCACTCAAAGTCCATTCATTTCTTTAGTAGACTGGAGACATAAGGGTTGACTGATGTCATCTTTTTCTGGGTGACTTTGCGACATCCAATCTTGGAACCTCTCTCTGGATTTATCCCATTGAACCACCTGAAACACAAGAGTTGGTGTGAAAAAAAAGTTTACTAATTGAGATAATAATAACAAATCTTTTATATAACAAATATTTTCTCCTATCAACAACATTGTTCTTTACTATCTTAGCTGTAAGTGATACATTTTATAATCTTTTTTTAGGAATTACACAATGCCTGAAGTTGTAGTAGTAGAAAAGACAGAGGCAAGCCTGGACAGAAAAGCTGACTGGATGTGCTGATCATTCAGTGGTGAAAACAGCTTCCCGTTGTTTCACCTAAAACTTAAGAAAAAGAGAAACCCATTTCAGCATTGAAACCACTGTTGCCACACTAGAAATGATACCATGCCCAGGAAACTGATTGATAGAGAAGCCCTGTTGTTTTAAAATGAGAAATGTATTTTTAATATTATATTGATCATGGACTGATCTGAACTGATGAGTATTTGCTGCATTACGTGTGTGGTGTAATGTAAAAAAAACAAAAAAACATGACTTACACTTGCAAAAAGCATCAGCTCCTCTAGGGTCTCAGAGAAGTGAGTCATCAGCAGTTGAATGGTGCAGAATGACAGCAGGTTAGACTCAGTAACAGGACTCCCAGACATGTGCAGTGGTGGGTTTGTTCTTGAAGAACTCCATGTTGGTCCCTCCACACTCCTCCATAACTAGCTCAAGTCAATGCAGCACTTTATTACTTTCAGTTAGAAATAAGACTGAGTCAGTGAATCACACTTGGCACTACAAAGTGAACATGGCATGTTAGGTGTATTGTAAGGTACAGATTTATTCTGGACTCCATCACACACTCGTGATGCCTGAACCTTAACAGTTTTGGAAGTTCTTAGGGAGTCAGGGATGATACATACATAAGGATGATATATAAGTAAAAGGTAAAAACATGGAAACATGCTGAAAATGTAGAAAGTTAACACAACTAAGGCATTAGAGAAAACTGAGTCTGAACAGAACATGTAAACAGAGGTGGTTCTACCAGAGCACCTTTACTAGCTCCCTTCAGTTCTATCTGACATTAGCATTCTGTGCTAGGCTAAATAACACATTCAGACCACAGACCAGCTACAACTGAACAGCAGCTGTATTATATTAATAATCCTTTCTGAATATTCCGCCCCCAGCCTCAACCAACACAGTCCAGTTTTTCAAGCACAGTAACAGTTCAACCGAAATTAACGTTTTGACTGTAGTTTAGCTAGCTAACTAATGTTAGCTAACAAGCTCTTCAGGCACCACATTCACAGTAAAGAGCCGCTGTTTACATAAACCGAGCCAAGTTGTTTAGAGACATGGACTTGGCAAACGTTAACATAACGCAAAGTAATGTGAACATGAGAAGGTGAAACTCACTCTGTACTTTGGAGGATCAGGATCCAAGGTCCAGCTCCTCTGCGGTGACAAACTGCCACTGAAACAGGAGTTGAAAAGTCGCTATTAAATTCTTACTATGGTTTCAGACACAGGAGAAGGATTTTTCCCGCTTAGCAACTTCACAGACCAGTACTTAGAAGTGGCTAATGTTAGCTGACAAAGTACTCATTCAGCTTGTGCGTAGTGTGCGTCCCCCTGTGATGTTTGTGTCTTGGCTCTGACTCTAATCTCAAAAATGAAATGAAAAATACAGTAATGTACTGTTTTCTTTCATTTAAGCGAATATACGTAAATACGTAAATAATATGTATACTGTAAAAGCTGAGAAAAATGTACCGTAATGTACTCTATTTAAACATAACAGTATTAAACTGTTGATATTTTCACATAAATTTACAGTAATGTGTTACAGTGTAACGTTAATATTAAGATTTGAAAAAAAAAATACACAACAGAACTATTCTATTTATCTTTAGGGCATTTAGTGATAAAATTACTGCCTCCTCTGTTTCCCTGATTTCATATAGAGCTACAGAAATGCCAACCTGCTTGTCTTGTGTGGCTATTCTGTTACACTGCACATTTTTAGTGTTTTTGTACTGTGGTACCTGGAGTTTAGGAGTACTCAGCTTCAAAACAACACACATCTCTCACTGGTGATATTCATCTAGGTCAGTAGTTCCACTGCTTGGAGTCAGTGCCCCCAATTATGAATAATAAAAAATCTTAGACCAGGTTTAAAGGGAGGAACTGATGTTTGAGTGAGCAATCTCTTACCACTGTGGATTGACATTTCTGGTAATGCTTTTAAAGACACTAGATTTGTGCCCCTAATTCTACTTTGAGGAAGGACTTGTTTTTTGAGCTTTATTTGGGTTGCATCAGTTTTTCTGACACTGATTGTCCTTGACTTGTTTCCCTTCGGGCAAGGAGAGGACTTTATTTTGTCCTGGTGATAAAATAGAAAGCATAAATTCTTGGCAATTTATTTCACTAACAGTGAAATTAGAACCTCAAAATGTCTGAACAGACTGAAAAAAAAATGCCTGTAGGAAGTGGTCATGCTGTGACTTTCAGTCTACAAACTGTGCATGGGCCTACACCCTGCAAACGAACAGTATTTGTATAATTAGATATGCCAAGTGAGAGGGTATTACATTCAGAGCTGCGCGCTTAATTTCCTCAGTTACTGCAGCTATTAGAGAAAGAGAAATTCATTCATTTGGTTTAATATCCATACAGAAAATTGGGCCACCCAATATTGAATTTGTCAGAAAAGATGATGTTAACCTTGTCGGGGAGCCATAAATGGGCTTGTAGCATTGAGCATGTCATTTCACTTAGAACTGGGTGATTCACCTTCCCTCATATCCTACAGTGTTGAAATCACAACACTGTTTGAATTATTAGTTATTACTATAACCATTATCATTACCATTATCTGTATCCATGACATTTTCTTGAGCCGTTTTCTGAATCCATTTCAGTGTAGCCAAACGTACACAATGTCATAGACATATAGCATAATACAGTGTGTGGTAACATATTTTTTGTGTCATAAACATATAATTGCCCAGTCCACGTGGACTGGGCAATTATATGTTTTTGTTCTTTAGACAGCATGTATATTATACACTAACAACTATACATTATCACACCCATTTCTCAGATGAAATCCTGAGCATTATTACAATATACTACTTTTTAAAAAATCCAAAAATCCCAATGAAAGATCTTTACAGTAAAATACATAAATGTATTATTTTGTCCTGTTTGATAAAATATATATATATATATATATATATATATATATATATATATGTGTGTGTGTGTGTGTGTGTGTGTATATATATATATATAGAGAGAGTATATTTTATCAAACAGGACAAAATAATACATTTATTAGGGACTATTTTCTGCCCTGAAATAATATACACGTGAACTAGTGGGTTTTTACAGCAGCAGGGTGGTGGATGTGGGATCGATTCAAAATAAATGACAGCGCCCACGTTCATGGAAAAAAAGGAACATGTCATCCAGTGCAACCGTGCAGCTCACTGATGTGTTTTAATCGTTTTTGGACAACAATGGGGCTCAATGACTCAGAGGAATAAGATACACCAGATTTTGGCTGCACAGAACGTATTTATTATTAGGATCAATTCATTGTTGGTGGTTTTTTTTTTTTCTTTTTTGGGTGTTTTTAGATCTTTTCATGGAATTGATTGACAGAATGAATATTATATATATATATATATATATATATATATATATATATATATATATATATATATATATATATAATTATTAACCAGTAGCAGTGTCAGTGTTGAGCTGTCAATCAAAGAATGAGAGCTTTAAAGCCTTTACAGACTCATCAGTTTGCAGTGATGCTCAGCAATCACACATGGAAAAATCCATCAGAGAAAAAGACCCAGCAGACCAGAATGCAATACAGACTGGCATTCTGGAAAATGCAGGAAGATGGAGAGTGGAACTGAAACCTAAAAATAAAAACTTCCTCACATAATTGCGCCTGTAATAGAGTGAAAATTACAGATTGGTGATATTTAACAGTGATATGAGGGTTGATAAGTTCTTTAATAGGCTGTCTGACAAGTTTGAAAATTCTGTCTAGTTGATTTAAATATTACAGTGCAGAGAGCAGATTTGATGAAAACAGAATTCAAGTTGTCATTGTGTCTGTGCTCATAACCCTTGTGAGTTACGGTTGCTTGTTAGCTCCACACCATATGATTTTGTTTTCAACACTCCGACGCTCTGCTCCACCTTCACCTCGCCCACTCAGTGACACGGCGAATATACGAACGAGAACCATGACAGTTCTTCAGTTGACAAATAGTCCAGTGTAGCACCAGAGCGCACTCCAGGGCTCAGAGCTGTGCTTTATGAATACACCTGTCACTGTGTTTACTATGAATGTGCTGTAACGCAGGATCAAGGGCACAGCAGTGATTGGAAAGGGGGAATAAAAAAGCACTCTGGCTGGCGTCTGCTATCATGTAATGTGACTTCAGGCAGATGTATGACTCTACCTTTGTTTAAGGGTTGGTGCAGAGTAACAGGGACATAAATAGACTTAGGAGGTTGTGATTAGAAGATGTTGTGTTTTTTGGTTATGAATTCAGTTGCAGCATAGAGCCAGATAACGGTGCTGGATGTAGAAATTGTTTCAAATTGAATTGATTTTTATCTTTTGGAGGGTTACTTGGCCTTTTACAGGGTGAGAATTCTGTGACCCTTGGGCTTATGAGATCATTTTAAAACCAATAGGATAAACTTGAAAAATAGGGGACTGTAGGCTGAAATAACAGCTATGTTTTTGAATTCTAGAGGGCAGATCTATGGACATTGATGTTTTTTTTTTTGTTTGTTTTGTTTTGTTTTTACTCTGTTGGTTCTTGATGAATAAACATTTATTTACTTCCTTTACTTTTAATCTGAATAAAAACATCATATCCAGACTATAAATTGCAATGGTAAATGTAATTATGTCTGCTGACAAATGCTTGTGACAATGAGTGTGTATACATTTGTGGCCAAGTACTGTATATCTGTTAGCATTTCACTAATAACAGGATTTTTTTTAAAGCTGATATGCACACACACACACACACACACACACATACACAAACCCCCACACACAGAAACACTCACACTGACACAGGGTGGTTTTAAGAATATTTATCGTGTTACATTTGGCTTTCAAGCCAAATGAACATCAATTTATTAAAAAGCAGCAGCAATAACCTACTAAACATAATTGTAGAGAGTACCCTGGTCAGCAGTTGAATTTCCATTATCAGCTCTAAGGCTCTGCATGTGTGTGTGCGTGTGTGTGTGCGCGTGTGTGAACAGTATGTGGTCTGTGTGGTCACTGCCGTCTCTGTGGGTGTCTGGCCTCAAGGAAAGCCAGGTGAGCCAGTGCTGCAGTACAATCCCCAGTCTATTTGATGAGGAGACCTCATGCAAAATTGATGTGAACCTCAAGGTCACAGGGAGTTCATTCAGAGCATGCTCAGATCAGCCCGCGCCTGCAGCACAACGCAGCAAATAGGACTGTTCTCCCCTGGACTCTGTGGGACTTACTGTAAGCTCCTCTCAGCCTGATGTGCTGTTAGATCCACTGTGTTTCAGTTTGGGCTGCGCTAACATTAAAGACTCACCTGTCTTACTGGAGCAGTTTGAGTTTGAGAAGGAATTATAGTGGGGAGAGTGTGTTGTCCAAATTTGAAAAACTGTAGTTTTGTGTAACAGAATATATATTTTTTTATGTCTTACTCTTTTAATTATTCTACAATCTCTAACATTTGTCTTGGGGGCCCTTGGGGTGTCCCAACCTGCCTGTTTTGAACCACCAGGTTATAGAACAGGAAGGAACATATAGTATAATGCAGCTGGAGGTTGGTTATAAATAATTAAGACTCACATCTTCTGAAATCACAGTAAAGTCTACTAGATAGTGTGGTCACTATTTTGTACTGCTATCTGAATGCAGAGTAAGAATTATATAGACTCAAATTATCTGGCCATATTAATGCTGAATCATTCACTGGTATTCTATTGGTCAATTGTTAGTCATTAATTAGAATAAATTTTGAGTTGCCAGGTTGTGGAAAATCCCCCTTTAGATACTTGTTTTTTGTTTGTTTTTTGTTTGTTTTTTTTTGTTTTTTTTTGGCTATTTAGATTCCTCTATATTCATTTATAGCATCTCATTAAAATTTGCACCTACTGACTTACATTAGAACCCTAACCCCTCATGAATGACGTACGGACATTTACAATTTCTTACTTTATGGTTTATTAACCTTCATTAATGTATGAGCATTTAGAATTACAAAAGGTCCTCCAAATTTAACAACCATATAGTTTGTTTGTCCCTACCCTCTGATATAACCTATTAGTAACAACAGTATGTAATGGTAATAATATGACCTGTAGAAACATACAAGCAGCAGGCCTACCAGACCTTTTTGTCAGTACTTGTTTTAACCCAATCACAATTTGGGTTAAAACAAGTACTTCCTTAAGGGTAGAGGACCTTTGTCATCATGGTTACAATAATAAACATGCGGTTAAGGTTGTGGAACGGTCAAAGATAAAAGAAACAATGTTGATGGTTTCACATGGGAAATGAACAGTTCTCTCCTGTGTTAGAGTCCTGTGTTTTGCCGACCCAAAAAAGGTAAATTTAGAAACACGCAATATAGTCATCTGCGTAGAATTCCCTATATTTGAGTGATGGTGGGTGTAAGAGGTGGAGCTCAAAGAATGGCTACAGCAGAGACTGAGGCTGATATTCACCCCAATTGCCTAAATTAAGTCATGGAACTGTGTATTATCATTGGTCGGAAAATTGCCCACTTAAAATGTCAAATTTAAAAATCTGATGAAAATTCAAACAATCCCCCAGTGCAGCGAAAGAGCACATCGTCACTAGTGTTTTCTGTCTCATCCCTTTGGTATAAAGAGATTACAGCCAAGTTGGGTATATAAGATGAGCGTAATGTGCTGATGCCTCTTCACATTTTAAGTGTGAAGCTTCACATTTTTTTGCTCAGCTCTCACTATCACTAGGTGAGAAGTTGCAAGTGCAGGTTTATTATTTTGCTCACAACTGGTCAGTCACAGTGAAGACTCACACAGCTGCATTTCTCTTTCAAAATTACCTTTTAAATAGTTCAGTATCAGTCTGTGCAAAAGTGACAGCAGCCTGTTTGTTCCTGTTAAATGCACTCACGTGAAAAAGGCACATAGCTAATAAACTCTGTGATAACAGATTCCCCATGTCTTCCAATATCAGAGCCTGTCTCAGGTGTTTCTGCAGCAAGAGTACGTAGGTGGCCTTACTGATTGTGTTGATGGTGACGAGACACCATTACACCCGGGCAGCCGTCTGCTCCAGGGGTATGTGATTGGTCCAAGCTGCCCACCTTCCTCTCCCATTAAGTTCAATCATGCTGGGTGGCTGCAAATCTAACTAGCTTCTCATCCTTTCCCATTTAACCTCCTCCCCTCTTGCACATACAATAATCCAAGAATTCAAATGGAGAAATAAGTATGTATCCTATGTATCCTATATATAATATATATATATATATATATATATATATATATATATATATATATATATATATTTATTTTTATTTTTTTTTGTTTCATAGAAAGATTAGCTTTGTCATGACAAGTGTAGAGCATTTAAAAGTAATATCATTGTTGGAACAGTGACAAAATCAGTCAGATTAAGTGACTGGCACAGACTGTTAGATGAATAATGCAGGCTACAAGATGAAAGACAGCGTCATCTTTTGTAGTCTGTCAGGCAGGAAACCAGGGAGAGCCATGACTGGCTTTAAGACTGCATGAAGCATCATTCTAACTGCCTATTAGTTTGCCTGGAAGGGGAAAAAAATGCATTGATTTTTTTTCCCCTTATCATTGGAATTGTCATTTCACAGTCCTGTCACTAAGGCAGATTTACACACAGCATTCCAATACTTTGTTTGTCGGATTCTATAAGGAAAAGTAATTTTTCATTTGTGTTAATGTTCTGAGATAAAGTTACCCCCCCCAGTTCTTATATAGGTATCACTCAGTTTATATCTTTCATATATGTCGGCATCAGACTGACAGACAGTAGATTTCAGAGAATGAGATATAAAGTGTTTTCATAGTTAAGCGGGAACATTATTCAGTGTTTTGTCTCTGCTGGTAGCTGTGATTAATAGCCGTCACTTCCTAAACTCAGCTTGCATGACAGAGTATCTCGTGACCTTTCCTTGAGGGAAATGGTCTGTAGACAATGCAATATGAAGGTGTCAAAGCAATAATTCAGAAACACAAAAGCACAAGCATAAACTAATTAGAAATCACTCAGAGAGAGCATAACTCTACCAAGGCTGCACAATCCTTTAGATTTGTAATTTCAATGATACAAAATGTTAAGACATTTTTAATCTGCATTGGGATTCAAATTCACATTAAAATGCATATAGAGTGGAGATACAGTCATGGGATTAATTTTTCGTTCAAGTGCGTGCAGTGATTGATGAACAAATGGAAACAAGACTACACCAGCACTGTGGTGCTTTGAGCTAAATAACAAAAAACTTGCTCATAGTGACAGTTAGATCCTAAACAATATATTTAAAAAATGGCAGATATTGGCCTATTACTACTTCTGCTTTTATGTTTTGTGTACATTTTTCAAATAATACTTGCATACTTTCTCTTAAGTAAGATTTTGAATAATTTATAATTTTCTTATAATTATTTAATATAAAACTTATAATTTTATTTTTTATACTAATATTATTATTATTTTTATTTATACAATTTTTTGTGGTATTACCACTTTTACTTGGGTAAAATATCTTATTATGTTTTCTACTGCTGCATGAAACATAATTTCCTGTATTCTTATCTGCACAAAAACACTTGCTCCTTGGCCCATGGTCTAAATTACCACCAAATTTAATTGAAATCTGTTAACATGTTTTTTGAGATATCTTTCTAACTGGCTTACAAACTGGACCAAAAGCACAACCTCCTTGAAATAATAAAACTGAGATGAAATGAAAGCTACTTCACTGTGCAAGAAGGAGAAAAATAAATATGCACCACAGCAGATTTGATCAAGTTTTGGAATTTTGCCTGAAATAGTGGCAAAATAAAATACTTAAATAAAGTCAAACTGATGAAAACTGGGAGCTGTAGCTGTTCACGGTGTCAATAAATGTTTTCTTTCTTCTTAACTTGCTGGAAGGGACTTTCAGAACATCCACTTTTCTCTGTTAATAATACTGAACCCTACTCTTATTACTCACCTTTTATCTTCTCAGCATGATGTGGGCGGACCGATCAAATTGATCTCTGTGAAAACACTGCAAGCACACGTCTCCAAGGGGCTCAGCTACTGATTGTGTTTGCGTTTTTCCAGATGGTCACTAAACGGAACACTCATTGATCTGGGGAATGACTACCGGCGTCACATGTCTGGGGGCAGCCTGATCATTAGCAACCTGGACAAGGACCAAGACACTGGGGTGTACCAGTGCACAGCCTTCAACACATGGGGCTCCATCCTCAGCCGCAGAGCCAGCCTCCAATTTGCATGTAAGTGATCCCACAATTGTTAACACGTTTCTGGCATGGCTCTGACACAGTTGACACTCTGGCATCTCTTGTATCTGTTGTATCTCAGCCTGACATGTGTGTAATATGCTTGTGGCCCAGGCCTTTTTTTTCTTCATTTATTATTCCGATTCCTCATTTAAATTGCCTGGGAATAGATTTTCGAGAGGGGAAATGGTAATCGAATGAAATGTCAGATGCAACAAACACAGTGGGTGAGGCAGCTTCTGACTGCCTCACAACTCCATTGATTCTCATTAGTGGTTCCAACTCTGACAGCATCTATGCTCAGTCCGAATTGACTCATATTTTGCCGAGTGATATGGCAGCCCCTGTGATCCAGACTTTAAAGCGGATGAACACAAATAGTGCTTAAGAAGTGTTTGTACCTTTGTAATCACCAGCCACTTCTTTATGTATAATATATACAGCAGATTGCAAGCAGATCAGGGAGTGACAGGCTGTCTGCTGCTCTGCCAGCCCAATGCTTAAAAGACAAAAGGCAGGTGATGCTGTGGAGTGGGATCCTACCTTCCAGACAAGCACTGTAGTGGCACCTCTCCTCTCTTGATCAAGCCTGCTGACTATTGATCATGTCCCAAGGATAGAGAGCCTTTTGCTTCCTCTTAGGAGATGGGTTGCCATTATCCCTATAGCCCAGTAATGAATCTCACTTGTGGGGACCGGGTGAAGAACAGAGCTGCTTGACATTTATTGTCTTGCCTAATGCACAGTTAGGGAGGTCTTGAAGATCAGCATGGCTGATACTCTGTTTTTCTGTGTAATGAGGCCACTGCCCTAAGATAGAAATGTTGTGCCTTCTTTGCTGCTTTGCTTGCCTTCAGCTGCACCCACTATAAGCTAACATGTCCTCCCACAGCTCACATTTGCAATAAAATCAATTAAAATAATGTGTACAATTAAACATGCAATTTTCAGCATTAATACACACTCACAGAGCATTAGGAACATCTGTACACCTGCTTATTCAATATTTATTAAATCAAAAATAAGAATGTGTGTGTGTGTGTGTGTGTGGGGGGGGGGGGGGGGGGTGTTTGAACTCAATGACTTTGATGTTGTGGCATGATTTTTAAGATAAGATAAGATAATCCTTTATTAGTCCCACAGTGGGGAAATTTACATTGTTGCAGCAGCATAAGTGATTGAAAAAGACAGAAAGACATAAATACAAGTAAGGGCAAAATAAAAACAAGATAAGGCTATAAAAAATATATATGTATATATAGAGACTCATAGCAGCTGTTTTGGATTAGTTACAGTGCAGAACCTAGTGAAAATGGTGGTGCCAGATCAGCCAGTTTGAGCATTTCTGAAACTGGTGATCGCCTGGGATTTTCAGCAGTCTTCAGAGCTCAGAATGGTGCATTCCAGTGAGCAGACAGAAGGCCTTGTTGAATGATGGAGGTCAGAGGAGAATGGCCAGACCAGTTGGAGCTGACAGAAAGGCTACAATAACTCAAATAACCAGTCTTTACAGCTGTGGTGGGCAAAGAAGCATCTTAGAATGCACAACATGTCTAACCTTGAGGCAGTTGAGCTGAAGACCACGTAAGAATCCACTCCTGTCAGCTAAGTAACAGAAATCTGAGGCTGCAGTGGGCAAACACTCACCAAAACTGGACAGTTGAAGACTGGAAAAACATAGCCTGGTCTCATAAACCTTAATTTTTGCTGAAGTACGCAGATGGTAGGATTAGAATTTGGCGTCAGCAGCATGAATGCATGAACCCAACCTGCCTCAGGTCAACAGTCCAGGCTGCTGGTGGTGTATTGGTGTAGGGAATGTTTTCTTGACACACTTTGGGCCCCTAAGACAATCAGTCATCATTTGAATGCCACAGCCTATTGAGTTATGGCCACAATTTACCATCTTCTAATGGATACTTCAAGTATAATAATACAACATGTCCCAAAGCAAAAGTCTTTAATGTTCTTACATGGCCTAACCAACCAGTCACCTGAATCCAAGAGAACACCTTTGGGATGCGGCAGTACAGGAAATTAGCAGCATGAATACACAGCTGACAGATCTGCAGAAACGATGTGACACAGTCACAGGCTGATTTGAGAGCAAAGGGAGGAAATACCCAGTATTGGTATCGCATTCCTAAGTGTTCAGTGAGTGCATTGTATTATTGTAATATTTTTTTACTCTGCCTTGAAGACACATTCTGGTTTTACACAAGCTGGGTGTTTTTTTCATAGTTTTGACCACTATTATAAGTTATGATAACATTGTACTCATTCTGACAGCTGAGAACATGGCGACATTCCTAAAGCAAATTTGATAGGTTACAAATAAGCACTCTTAGGCTAGTCAAACTTATTTGGAAATAAAACAGAGACAATCAATTCCCCAAGCTGTGTGTTGTAAATATACACCACAGTTTACAAAGGGTGCATTAACTGAATACTAGACTTAAAAAAATTTGATTGATAATGACTTGTCCAGATTAGAAACAGAAAAAAGTTTTCTAGCTTCTTGATACATCATGTACATCTTGCCTCCAAGATGTGCAGCCCACTGAACATATGCATTAATGTTACTCTCTATAATCCTGTCCACTTAATCCCACAATCCCATGGATTTTAAAAATTGAAAAGGCTAGGCTCTGGGAAACTTGCAAATACAAAACTGTCATTATTTGAAATGTCATGATACAGAGTAAAAAAATCACCATATTTGCATTTGAAGGTGCCGTAACAGTTTTTTTTGTTTGTTTGTTTTTTGTAGATTATCTGTTTTATAATGGTGGTCTATGAAAAGTAGGAAAAAGGAAAGGAAAATGCTTCTTGGGCCACAGGCAATTTTCTGTTGCAATACCACAAGTAACCAGTAAGGCAAATTAGCTGCACGGCTGCCCTATACAGCTCCCTTAATACATTAATACAGTCTGTGCGGTCAACTGGGTCAAATGGGTAGGTACAGTGAGAGGGGAATATTGTGTCATCCTACTCTGAATTTTACTGTACTTTTACTTTAATGTTTTTTTTCACTCGCACCGCTTTTATCAGCCTCATTTTCAGCTGCAGCAGGCAACTCTTTTCAATGTAAAAGGTCTAATAACCCCACTGTGCACCACCTGCCCAGCATGAAAAAGCTGGTGGACAGTTAGCTATTGGCAGGTGAATATAGTAGAGCTTTAGAGTCAGTAGATGTTGCAACAGAACTAAAAGGATAGACATGATATGACTACAATGACATGTGGCTATAAACATGACTAAATGAATGCTTATGTTGCTACAGGTCTGCTGAATATATGAATAAACAACCATTTGCAAAAAACAATAACCATGTCACCACTTTTACCCTGTTGGACTTTGTTGTAGTCATGTCATACTGTTCCCCATTCTGGACATGATTTCAGCATTATCATAAATGACAGTGGCCAAAGTAACAAAAATAATACCCAAGTTATAACAAATATTGATTTCAGATATTTTTGTTTAATATAGTAAACATTCATCAAGAGGGCTGTATTGTGAACCCTCTGGAGCAGGTAAAAGTATCTTTAATCCAGAACTCTGTTGGACACAATATATAACAGGAAATGTCTCTACAGCGGCGCCACTGCCCAGACCAATCATCATCGAGCTGTAATGGTCACTCTCTGTAATCTCTAGGCCAGCCATTCTTATATGGCAGAGACTGATTCTGCTTACAAAGGAATCACTGCAGCTACAGTGAGTTTAGCCTCTAGCTCTCAGAGTTACAGTGTGTGGTCAGTTCACTCCAGTGAAGCCCATTATTCTTCTGCACAGAGGCCAAAGAAAAGAGAAGTGTATCCCCTCCAGGACCAAGCCCAGCTACATCTCTAACCTTCTCTTGGCCATTTTGCGTGATCTGGATGAAGGGGTCATTCTTTCCTTTGTCCACTAAGTAATTTTAGTAGTTCTCTGATTCATCTCCTGCTGTTTCCAAAAGTGTTGCTGTTATAATTTTCAACTGCTGCTATATCTGGCTTTTTCAGTCAGCTGGGTATGTGAATCTTGCTCCTCAGAATCTTAAATGTCTTTAGGAGATGAACTCTGTATTTACTAAGACAACCTGGTAAGATCAGAAGGACATCGCCTCTGTCTGCACTTCAAGTCAGCCCTCTCCTCCTGTGGCCTCTTTGGTGTCCTGCCGTGACTTGGCTCTGTTTGATTCCACTGCGGTCATCAGAGAGCTGCTCATTAATCTTACCAACACTCTGTCCCACTTCTCTCCATAATCTTCCTTCTCCTAATTTCCCTTATCGGTCACACTGACTTTCTTTTGTTTGTGTTTGGAAGGCTTACTCTAGGCTGTTAGCCAGAGGGTGCAGACAGAGTACAGAGCGGACTGCGGCAGCTTCCCTCCATCAGTCATGAAGCCAGGGATGGTTTATCATCCCAGGTTTAGGTTCTTTTCTGCCAGCAACTGTTCATTCATTTGCAAGGGATAGATTGTGCTGAGAGTATTGATGGGGAAGCTAATGCTTTTAAGTGCAAGATTACACCACATTTAATAATGATGTTACTTATTGCTGCTGGCACTGCAAACTGTCATTTGTCATGCACGCTCCCCTGTGTTTGTTCAGTCCACACATAGCATTTCCTTCCACCCTTGCTCATCTTATCCTATTTCAGCCTAATCTCTTCCTTGTGCTAAAGTGTAGTGTTGCAGGGCAAACGTCACCAAGTCAGGTCCATCTATTTCATCAGATGCCTTTGAAAGTGTTGGAGGCTGTCATGAGGTGTCCCAGGGCAATCAATGATGCCCTATTAAAGTCCCAGTGCTCAAAATATAACATGAAAAACAGGCCTCAGTGAATCAGTGAAGGGAGTTTGGGGAAACATATGTTCCCTATTTTCAGAGCCATGCTTTTCAAAGAAACCTTTGACAATATAGACTATATAGAAATACACATCATCTGTGCTGCTGATGATTTTACTTTTTTGAGCTGCAGGCTAATTCTATTTTGATCTTATTTGACTCATCAGATCTTGATAACTTCAAAACCCAAACAGTGAGGAGTGCTGTCAATGTCCGTGAGGGCCAAGGAGTGGTTCTGTTATGTGGACCACCTGCACATTCTGGAGGTAAGTTTACCAAATGTTACTTTTGTGTCTGTGCCTGTTGTATCTTTTACACATGACTCATAGGAATTACCTCCACTCACATGGCAACCTTTGATAAAGGATTATTCCCTTACTCCAAACTTAATCTGTTCTTACACCCATTTATGTGTACACATGCTTAATGCTTAATAATCCGTCCCTTATGTTGTTTACAGAATACTACCAAGTCTCAGGTGGTTTTCTTTCTTTGTTTTAAGTAGTAAAGGAATAGTTTGAGAATTCAGGAAATATGCTTTGTTGAGAGTTAGATGAGAGGATCAATGCCACTCTCATGTCTTTCCATTAAATATGAAACTACTTTTCAGTTAATAGCTGGTTAACTTAGCCTAGCATTAAGAGTAGAAACAGGAGGAAACATCTAGCTTGGCTCTGTCCAAAGTTGACAATATTTGCATACCAGCGCGTCAGAGGCTCACTAATTAATACGCTATGTCCTTTGCTTATTCAGTACAAAAAAAGTTTGAATAAAGTGGACAAGCAACAGGTTTTACAGGTGTTATAGCCATATTCTGATTTTGTTATGAATTTACTTTGAATATTGTTCCGTTCAGACAGATGCAGACTAGCTGTTTCCTCTCTGTATGCTAAGCTAATCAGCTGCCGATTTTTGTTTTATATTTATACCACACATTCAAAAAATACTTCAGTTCTTCCACTGGGGAAAAAAAAGTGTTTTATAAATGAGATGCTACAAATGGGAGATAAAGACAGACTCTTCAAACCCACCACTCTGCAGAAAACTGAGAACATGGACAATGACTGCTGCCTAGCTTGTCTCTTTCTTGATACAGTAGCTTGCACATTGGAACAACCAATTTCCTTCACAAGAGAACAGTTTGTAGCGCAGTGCATTGTACAGCTGGTCTATGGGATAATGGGTCAGAGTACTCTGTGTGAAATACGGTTTGACAGCTTTCCTCTCTGACATAGGCTTATATGCGGTTGGCTGCTGCAACCGTAGCACTACTGTTTTCTCACATTTTCTGAAGTGAATGAAAGTAAAGCAGTGTGAGCCTGCTGTCCCTTTCTTCCCTTCTCGCCCTGTTGCTCCCTCTCTGTATCTCGCTCTTTTTCTCTCTTTTTTCTGTCCTTTGGTTCTTTTTTTCTTTGGCAATCTTGAATTTTGAAAGTATTGATGTGCTACATAACCTTGAACTCGACTGAACTTTATCTAACCTTCTGGTTTTCAGTGCGCTTCATTGACTCTGAATGCTGCAAAACTGTTCTTCTCCACTACCACATTCAGTGTGCCATCTCTCAGATGACAAATTAAATATAGTATTGTCACAATGAATTCTTATTGTGTGACTTTGTACTCCAGCAAAGACAACTGTTTACTCAAAGGGCTTTTCTTATGCCATATAGCTCCCTTTTTCTGTTGCATAAAAGCCCTTGCGTTGTAATCCCACTCCTTCCATGACTTACAATTGCTTGGCAAAATTCTATCACTTCTCATTACAGCCACATAGTTCAGATGGAGGTTATGCTGACGCTGAACTTTGTGGCTCCTTCTTGCCTAATCAGAAGGAGCATTGTATCTGCGTCGCTGCACCCAGCTCGGACGCTCAATCTCATTCAAAGTGGAGAGGCTGGGTCCCTTGGGGGGGGCATCAGATATGCCAGTCACTGCATACACCTTTTGACTTGGAGCCCCTCACCTCCGAAGTGGTAGATTATACAGAGCACCTCCTCAGTCTTGCAAGTCTGTGCAGTGTGCACTTCACAAGATGACATGGTAATTCATCATGGCAGGTCTCTCCTTTCTTATGGTAGACCTGCTGCTTGTGTAGGGGCATGCCAGTGTATTCCTACTTCCATACCTCAATCTGCCTATCCCTCTGTCCATCCATTCCTCCATTTGTGCCTCCCATGAACTAAGTTGCTCAGGGACCAGGGGAATGGAGGCCATGTGTCAGGGGAGGGCCAATGACGCACTGTAATTCATTTTGTTTCGCTCCCTTTCCTCAGGTCTTCCATTACTTCTGCACTGATAGCTATTACATTTGCCAAGTCTTGGTATCTCTTCCCAAGGAAACTAAGATAACGGGAGGAAAATGATATGCTAACATTTTTACACCGCAGCATTTCTTTCAGTTCAGTTGTCCCTGCCACTGACATGACATGAGAAGAATATGTGTGGAATCGGTCAGGCTTTAAACAGATAGTGGCAGTAGACCAGCACTGCAGTAACAATTGTTTTGTATTCCTTTTCAGAGCTGGCCTTTGCATGGATCTTCAATGAATACCCGTACTTTGTCCAACAAGACAGTCGGCGATTCATCTCTCAAGAGACTGGGAGTCTGTACATTGCTAAAGTGGAGCCCTCAGATGTAGGAAACTACACATGTGTGGTGAACAACACTGTCACGAGGGAGAAGGTGCTCAGTTCTCCAACACCACTGGTCCTCAGAAGTGATGGTAATCCTACTGGTTCATCTCACTATCCATTCATAATCTGTCACTTACTCTTTTCATTATTATTTTTGGCTTTGTTCAAGTTTTATATAGTTTAAACAGTAATCTAGGCTGAGTTTTACCTTTATATCATGTATCACTCTTCATTTAAATAAATGTTGTAATGCTGTCCATGTTTATTACATCTTCATCTCAGTATAATTCCCATCTGTGGCTGTGAGCAAGCATCAGTTTGCTGTTTCATCTCATAATGTATCATCTCATTCATTGCACACATCTTATAATGATATATGCAGTGGCAATGTTTGTTATTGAGAGTCAGTCGGTGAAAAGCAATCTCTTAAGTAAACTTCTACAGAAACACTGACCACTTTAGTGCACATTGTTTGAACTATTAAAAGACTACTCTACTACTATACTTGACATTGTTAAATAATGTTCAGGTATGATTGTGAAATGTAAAATTGGTGTTACACTGATTGAGCTTGAGAACAGCTTCATATTGCCAGTTATGGCAATAATGAAAAAATCATCTGACAATACATTCACAGCTCTGTCCTTAAGCTGTTTGAGCTAACATTAAGGCTAGCTTCATCACAGACCAACAGAACAGACTGCCTCACATTGGCAGACTCCGTTCAGAGCTTTTGCTGTGTTAAAATGATGACATGATGTTCTTAAAAGTTTTACTGAGTACATTCTGACAACTGCTCATTTAACTGCTATAGCTAGCTGTCTGAGATTAACATGAGCCAATGACCTAGATTGTATAATCTAGAAAAAAAATTGCCACTCTGCTCATCTGTTATAAGCCATAAAAAAAGACTGCTTATTCTTTTGAAAATGATAGAGTGGCATTTCCACTTCCCTAAAGCACAGCACAGATGCTAGCATTCAGAAAGTTAACAGGACAACAGCCGAGATTTCTTTTTTGTTCCGTAGCCAAGTCAAAGAATTAATGATAATTAGCCACAGCTGAGTATATTATACTGGCTAACATTGTCATTACACACAGAGGAATCAACAGTTGCTTGGTTTAACCTTTAATTTGCAACAGCTTTTTAAAACTTTGCTATTTATGGAGTTTACAGTACAAATAAAGTTGCTGCCCAGTTTCAATATCAAAAGAGGTAACTGCCATGTATTACAAGTGGTTGAATAGCATTTCACTGAATGTAGCTCAACAAGATAGTACCACTTGTTTTACATATACACACACAAATTTAAACCAACTTTCTTTGACCAGCAAATCACAAAATCATTGCAGTTGCACTGTTCTGTTTTTCTTCTTAGTCACACAGTGTGGTCAGCACTGTATTTGTGGCACTGCTCTCTACAAGCCACCCTTTATAAATGGTTTGTGAGTTGTAACTAATAGCTGAACAAGTGTTATTTAAAATTTGCAGAAACTTCATAGATTAGTTACGTCTTATTCCTCGGAGTGCCTACAGGGTTACCAGGTTGTGAATAATCCCTTTTGGCTTTGTCTTCCTGCTTTGTAGCATAAAATGCAAAAATGTCAGCTTTCATGAGCTGAGTTAGTGTTTGAATGACTCCTGTGTTGTATCTATCAGAGACATTTCTATACACAAACATGTCACAGATCACTAACAACTAAGCATTTAGATGATTGGGATATTGGTTTGTGTTGAACGAGATGCAGCCATACTCATGCATGTTAAATGCATCTTCCACAGTCTTCCACACTCTGTGGAAGACGCAGTGACTTTTAATCTGAGAATGTCCACAGGACCCCAAGTCAGTTCTTGCTGCCAGACTGTGGGGTTGTAATTGGTAATAGTAAAGGGCATACTACTATCTCTGCGAAGAAGTCTTTGACCCCTTCTAGTGATGTGAATATAAATAAAGTCATAAATGAAGTCACATTGCCACAGGTGATAAATCTCTGCTAAGCAAGACTTTTCCCTGATGTGTTCGCTGAATCTTTTATAAGTCACCTCTGATTTTTTTTTTTTCCTTTTTACCAGCCCCTCAGTGGTCACTTTTGCTCCATACATGTAAAGACTTTTATGTTAGCTGTCCTACTGTGTTGCTGCTCTCTCTTTTATCCAAAGCATGTGTAATGTGTGCTGTTAATCACTGATGTAAAAAAACCTTGTCATCTATTGTCTCTTTTTTGTAGGAGTAATGGGTGAATATGAACCCAAAATAGAAGTTCATTTCCCTGATTCAGTTCCAGCTGCGAAGGAATCGGTGGTGAAACTGGAATGCTTCGCTTTGGGAAAGTAAGTCAGCCCTATTGTGTGCGTGTGACACAAGCTATAGGCACATTCATGCATGAATTAGTACAACTCAAGATGATTTAAGGATGGACAAGCATAACATTACTCAGCCTAAGATTCATTAATCCATAGTAGAGCAAAGGCCGCAGAATGAAAAGACATGGGAGAGAAAAGACAAGGGAGAGGAAATCAGAGTTCTTTTAAGAACTTCTGAAATCTGAGCAATCACAGTTTGATTTGTGGGTAACAATAATTCACAAGGCTTTTGCTGTAGCTACTTTTCTTCTGTGCTTAATCACACTTTGATCACAGCGACTGACAGTTGCCATCATGGGAACTTTTTGTTCCTCTTTTGTAGCCCTGTCCCAGAAATAAGCTGGAGAAGAACCAGCGGTGTCCCTTTCCCCAGCAAAGTCAAAATGAAGAATGCAAACGCCGTCCTTGAAATCCCTAATTTCCAGCAGGAAGATGCGGGCGCATACGAATGTATGGCAGAGAATAGGCGAGGCAAAAATGCTGTGCGGGGTCGTATTTCATTCCATGGTCAGTGAACCATTTCAAATTGAATGACAGCGAACGTGTAGAGATACAGAAATGAATGTGTGCCTGTAACAGATATCCACATTTGGACATGAAACATGCAGCAGTTAGAATCTCATTTGTTAGACAGAAAACCTATTTGTCTATAACGTGAGGGGCTTAACGTCACCATGAAATTGCAGGATAGGCTATGGATCCTGGCTGCAAATGTGAAAAGTGGATGTTCTGTTATAGGCTTCAAATTCATCTCCTATTTACAAACCTGTGTTTTTCATCATGTTTATCATCCACTTGCTAAGTTTGAACTTGATGATTTAATGCAAGGCTGCTTTAACTGCTTTATGATTTCTGATATCACTCTTTACCAGTACACTGCCTCTATAATTAAAACGCATGTTTGGAAATGTAATCCTCTCATTTTGTTCAAGCTAAACCTCACTGGCTCCAGACAATGACGGACACGGCTTTGTCCATTGAGGAAAATCTCTTCTGGGAATGTAAGGCCAATGGAAAGCCTAAACCGTCCTATAGCTGGCTGAAAAATGGGGAGCCAGTGGCTGAGGTATGGAGATCTCTTCTTCCTCACTGTAGCGCAGATGGGTGATCAGTTAAAAGATTTAACAGATAAGTTCAAAGAAAAACCCCAAATGTGGGGAGAAATATAATAAATGGAGACAGATATCATTTAATGAGTATGAAAATGGTGTGTATCATATTCTATGGCCTTGACAGTCACTAAGTGAACAGTTAGGGGCATTAGCCACCATCATCAATACACAGAATTTAAAAGAATGATGTTCAACTCTCAGACTGACAGAAAGGCACTAACACTTCCTGTCAGCCCCAGCCCAGCACCTTGAACAGCTCCCCTACCTTTTTTCCTATGTCCATTTAATTTATGACTCATCTTCACATTTGACTAATCTTTTTTAGCTAAATCATGACTCTTCTTTTTCACAGCTTTCATTTTGTCTGTAATGATCTGAGATGTGATGAGGTAACATAGCTAGTACAGATCTGCTTTATCTGAATCAAAAAATTAAAAGAAGCTATTACCTGTTGGACGACTGCATGTTCTGTATCAGAACTGCTTTTAATGCTTGAATCAATCTCTCATCCATATTCCGTTTGCTACTGTTCATGATATTAAATGGGTACTCAATTTAGCAGTGCGCTTTCATAACACTGGAGGACTCACATGAGTCAGATTTTAAAAAGAGACAGAGATATCCTGACTTGGCATCAACATTGCATCTGTATCTGGATACATCTGGATAATGACATTCAATCCACTGCCCATTGTATTCACACTTGGTATTATTCTCCCCCCCTGTAATCAGCATTCATTTTTTAAATCACTTTTGTAAGGGACTGACTAGTTACTGTTACTGCTTGTAGCTTTGCTTTGAGTTAGGAGGAAGAGACAGATGGTTATATTTTTCTATCTCAAGAGCACTGTACAAATGGCATTTTAAACCAAATACAGATAGCAAGTTAAGGCCAGGTGTAAACAGGGCCTTGCTCAATGTTCAGACTACCAGTTTTAGGGGCAGCCTGACTGTATACAAAGTCAGTGGAAAGATGTAACCAAAAGTAAATTAGAGTTTTCCATGTGCTGAAAATGTTTCAACTTGTGTCAATCTATTTCACTATGCAGGGGGACAAGAGTTCAGTTAACACAGGCACACTCAATACCACTGTCAGTGTCTATGTTCCTTATGACTTACATACAGTTGTTGACGCAAATTAACATGAATGATCTTGCAGATAAATTCATATTTGCTCTCATTTGCCTTGTTTTCCATCTGAGCACACCTTCAGTCAAATTCTGGCTCCTACATTTCTTACAATGCTAGGCATCTTTTCATGAAAATGATAAATTTATACTCCGCATCTGGAGTTTTTTTGACACAGGCTTATTGTTGTTATCGTGGGCTTGTTTTTGTATCCAAGCCTAAGATGACATCCTTTTCTCAGACTTAACAAAACTCTATTGGTTCACTGTGAAGGTTAATATTATTTATGTGGTGACTTTGGACCTCACTAGCATATTCAGTTTTACTGAGCCCACAACCTCTATATGAATCTCTAATTAAGATAGCATAGTAAGAAGCCACACCCCGTGCAGCAGTGAGGATCTCTAACTAGCTCATTGTGTTAAAAATCATCACACCATTTTCAAATCATCCAAGCTATCATTAAAGTTTTTCCAACTGAACAACCACAGAAAATAAATGACTTTTTAATATGCTGCTGGTGCTATTGTCAACATTTCTTCTTCTCTCTGTGTATCTAAGATGCAGGTTAGCAATTTTTGCCACTCATACTCTCTCCTCATCTCTTCCACCCATTCCAGTCTGAACATACGTAAAATGCCACAAGGCTCTTTAGGCTTTTTTTTTCTTTTTCTCCTCTCCTGCTGTCCTCCTCCCTTCATGGTGCACCAGTAATTGCTGCTGTGCCTTTGGACATAATAGACTGGCCTTGGAATGGATATGCAGAACTGTTTCTTTTTCCTCCTCAGGGCCGGGTACAAATTGAAAACGGGGCCCTTTCTATAGCTGCGTTAAACCTGTCAGATTCTGGGATGTATCAGTGTGTGGCAGAAAACAAACATGGCATTATTTATTCCAGTGCCCAACTAATGGTGTTAGGTAAGATTGCCTCCCTCCCTCCGCTTTTATCCTGCTTATCTGTCTGTGCGTTTGATCATCTCCTAAGATAAAAACCAGCAGCCTGCTATAGCTCTCCTCAGCAATCAGTCTGCAGGCTCATTTGATGTCACTACAGGCTCTGCTAGCAAAAATATGAATCTGATGGAGTGTCTCATTTTACTTCCAGTCGTTTCATCATATTGATTTGGATACTACAAATGCATTGCTTTGTGGCATTGTGCATGCTTTCTCATGTAGATGGGGTATTGATTTATTTGCAATCCTTTGATGACTTCTATCTGACTAGCTTAATGAAAAATTAAATTCTGTCTTGATACATGTGATGACACTTGGATCGAAATGGTAGCTGACAAAATGTGATGATGAGTGTGGATAATGGCTATAACCTCTGTAGGTGGAAGGCATGATAAGGGTGTATTGTGTGTTTGTGTACTTTTAGCGTGTGGTAGTGGGTGGATCCATAGCCCCATATCTGCTAAGTTCATGCTAAGATTTCACTGAACACTGAGTGAGAGTCGACCTCAATGTAGCATGCTTATCTTCATAGGTGTGGTTGCCTGTATTTTTGAAATCTCATACCCTTTCTCTGCTCCCCCTACATACAGCTTCACCTCCCAGTTTCTCCAAAAGTCCGTTAAGAGCCTTGGTAAAAGCTCGCTCAGGCAGTGAAGTCACTCTCGAATGCAAGCCTCAGGCCTCGCCCCCAGCAATTAGCCTGTGGAAGAAAGGCAATGAGATCCTGCAGAGAACTGAAAGGTAGGATAAAAGTCCAAGTGCATATTCCTAGCAGCTTTCAATCACATTCACTGCAGCCACCAACTTCTTTGAATAGTATATTTGGCATTTGTGCAGATGCATAGAGGGAAAGGCTAATGAGGAGAATGAGAGCAGGACATCCACCACAAAAACTGCACATGGCTAATATACTTTGTGCACCATCATGTGCAAATAGCCTGGTGTGAAAGATGTCGTATCAACAGTGCATGCATGAAATATTTAGATTAAGATAAAAGATTATGGAGTCACTGCTGAAGATAAAAGTCTATCTGCTTTTAGTTAGAAGAAGTAAAACTGAAGCTGTTGCACTTATAATAACCTGAGTGTCAAATGTTCTACTTTAACATGATACAATGTGATTCATGCAATCACTGAAGCTGCAGAGACAAAACCCTGATTGTGGATTTGAGAGCATAGACGTCTCACCAGACTAGAAAGTCCACACACAGATATGATGCAGACAATGAGCAAACTTCAAGCACCACTTAAAGCAGCCTAAAGTGGCGCTTAATTTAGTTTGTTGTCCTCCTCAGTCTGATTTCTTATTGAAAACACCAGAAGCTGAATTTGAGCTACTGAACAGATTTCACACAATACTAAACACCTAATTAAAGGTGGAGAAGTCCAAAAGCAAATCAGAGGCAAGAAATAACACATTTGAGCAATCTGTCGCCACACTTTTCATCATCCTGATTGGAGGGAGAAGAAAAGCATCAATGGTGGTGACTAAACCTTGCTGGAAGTCATGTACATCAAGAATTCGTAGCACACACACAAACACACACACACACACACACACACACACACACACACACACAACAGGCAGGGCAGAGTGAATCAAAACAACTCAAACACACATGCATCCGAACACAGTGAAGAACTGCGTAACTTTGTGCTGTTTGAATCATTCCCATGCTGCTTATTCAAAAAGAAAGAGAACAATACAAGCAAAGCATCTTGTCAAAACAGCGCTGAGGCTCTTTAGTTGGCTCCAGAGGGGGAGCTGCAGCTATAGCTGCAGAAAATTGGTAAAATTCCCAAGCTGAATGACATTTAGCACACTGTATGTGAAGCCCACATACCCTTTCAAGGTGCACAACTCTGAATATATGAGGACACAGGATTGGGGAGTGCTTGCTCATATATGCAGTCAATTGAAGCAGTGTTTAGAAAATGGATTGAGTGCACATTTTTGTCACTAAATGCCACATCTGTTAAAGGTAGTTTCACCCAAATTATGAAAGACATCTTTTCATAATTACCCATGGTGGTGTCTATCGATATAGAGAGCTTTGGCTTAATGTAGCGATATCTATCTCTGAGATATCTGCCTCCACCCTATGGTCCCTGGTTACCCTGGATAATCTACAGATCACACCGTCAGCAGTTTTTTATCTGGACAATTTCTTTGGTAGAAAGTGACTCCAATGAAAACAGCACTTACAGTGAAATCTATGATTTATCAGTTGTTTCTGGAAAGATTGCTGTTGATTTTTTTTCTATGTAGTTTTTCAATTGTTTGAACACCATAAACAAAATTCTATTCATGGAATAGGATGTAAGCAGAACACTCAGATGCAGATATCTTTGTCAAATACCTGGACAAATAAAAAATATCTGAAACTATCTGCATTACTAGAAACCACATCAGGTAAGTGTGAAAATATGTTTTACTTCTTCAGTCTTTCTTCGTCTGCTATGACCACTAACTTATAATGTTATGACTGATGTTAGAAGCACTCTGATGCTGCTGTATAATGATCTATAGTTCACTGACATTGCGTAAGCCATAGTAGCTTAACTGCTGTTTAGCAAAAGTTCAGTGTGTTGAAATTTGATGCCGTTTTCAAAAAAAGGCTATTTCAAAGAAAAAATGAACATTATGACATAAAAAGTAACAATGCAACAGTACATGGTGTCATTAATATGAAGTCTAACTTCATACAACTGTAATCAGAAAGGACACTTATGTGATTATCATAATGTTTTGAGGAACTGTCTTGCTTTACTTGTGTTTATGCAGCACTGTATTATTTTATACATTACAGCATGTCTTGGGCTTTTATTAAATATCCAGTCAGTCAGTGACCTCCCAGCATGATAGAGGTTCCTTCCTGACTTTAGCGGCATAAAGCCTGTAAAGCACATTTTATTTATTCATTGAATTATTCAGTGATGCTGTTTGTAAAATATTTCTTCATTTAGTAATGTGTCCCTGAGTTTAGCTTACCATTGAGTCAGGGTGATGGGTCACCCTGCCTGCTGCTAACCCACTTCAAAGAATTGAATTTTTGGGGCTGTAGCAGTGGCCCTTAAAGTAGCAGGGTCAGAGGCTTTTCCATTTTGACAAGAACGTGATTCAAGTAGAAACACCACCAAACACCAAGCCCCCCCCACCCCCAACCCTAATATGTGAAGATATTGAATATCACTATACAATAATGACTACAGACAAATGCACTACAAAGCTCAGCACTTCAGTCTAAATGTACTCTCTTCACCTTAAGTCAATACAATAAAAAGCTGTTCTGCTTCCCTCAGGATTACTTTGCTTCCCAATGGAACATTAAAAATCGCCAATGTAACCAGACGAGATGCAGCCAGCTACACGTGCATCGCTAAGAACCAGTTTGGGACAGCAAGCACAACTGGGAAGCTGATTATCACTGGTGAGTCCTGCTCTTCTCCTAAAAAGGAAGTTACGCCTCACTGACCTTTCACTAGGTCCTAACAAGCTCTCCAGTCTGACTCTGCACTGTTTCCACTGATAATGGTGATAGATTTGCCTCCCACAATTTCTTGTAATTTTTGAAACAATGGCTTTTTGATTTCAAACAGAAGATAACAAAAGCATCTTCTCATTTCTAACTGACAGCTGTTGATTTGGATGGCTGTTGTTAGCAGATTTTAGTAACGGCTGGTGGTGTGGGCAACATGAAAAAATGAAGGCCAGCCCCCAAATACAGAGTGGGATTCGTAAAATGTGCATGCCATTTAAGTATTATGTACACTTCTACTGCATTAATTTAATAAATTCAGCATATCTATAATGCTGTCAACAATTTGTTATTCATGATTTCTCATCTTAAGTATTATTGTCTGAACTTACACAATGGTAGCGTTTGATTCATTTTGATCCACTTTGCTTTGTCATCCATTAATCCTGTCGGGCTGTTGTTGCATATGTTATGTCTCCCGACGTTTCACAATAAAAGCCCTGTTAAAGACCCCTTCCAAAGAAAATCAAGTTTTTAACCATGCTGAAATGTCCACATGGTGTTTTATGACACATGACATATCCTGACCTAAATAACCAATCATTGCCATGGCTGTGCCAAAAACAGTCTCAAAAACACTGATTTAGACAACCTGGGTTTCATATATCACATACCTAAGGAACCTATTCCGTCATTTTGTGGGGTGTTGCAAAAGAAACCTGGGACGTCCAGCGCAGAGCTGATTGGTCAGTACAAAGAGCGAGAGTTTACATCAGGACAATCACTAATACTTGTCAGCCATGGCCAGTTACAAGATAACAAGCTAAAAAACTATATAAACAAAGATGATAACTACATTTCCCATTCTGTTATGTATGCTGGTTTGGTGTACAACAGACAGATCATCTGAGTCTGGGTCTGACTGAGGCTCAAACATGTATGGTTTAATCTCTCTGATGTTTCCTCTAATGCTAACCATCTTGACACACACTGTTCTCTCACTGCTCAACCTAGCACAAGTAGCAGTGGGATTGGGGTATATTCATATATAAGATAAGATAAGATAAGATAAGATAAGATAAGATAAGATAAGATAATCCTTTATTTGTCCCACAACAGGGGAAATTTACATTGTTGCAGCAACATCAAAGATTGAAAAGATAGAAAAAAGGCATAAATACGAGTAAAAGACAAGGTATAAGCAAGATAATATTATAAAAAATATAAACATAAGAACAGTATAAACAGGACAATGTAATAAAAATATGAACAAAGCAGCAATATACACAGGACTATATAAATATCCAGAATTACTCAGTGAGGAAGTAAGTGTAGTGTAGTCCAGCCCCTTTACAGAGTTAACAAAGTTTTTTTTTTTTTTTTTTTTTTTTGACGATGTCTGAGGAGGAACTTTAAGAAATGAAAGGTTTCTCCCCACTTAAATGCTAGAAGGCTTTTAATTTGAAAGGGAAGTGTCGAGTTTGTATTGGCAGCATAATGCAGTAACTATAACAGGGCAAACTGGAACAAACAAGGCTCTGTCCTAAAATATGATCAATTATACTTATCAAACAGAGGGAATTAAGAAATCCCTGTCTCTGATCAAGTAAAGGCCCATTACCTTTTGAAGTTGAGGTAAATAAATGCCCTGGTCACTATTTGAAGAAATGCAGTATTCATTTGTATTGTTTTATGTGCAAGTTATATTGCATGTGTAACATTAACAACCAAGTTTATAGTCAAATTAATATATGCTGGTATATATTATGCAAAATAGCCATTAAGCAAGCAACAAAACATTATCCTTGATTTAGTTAAAGGTCATTATTTATGAATGCAGTGACATATCATGTTCTTGTAGTCCTCCAGTTTAATCTGTTGTGTGTGTAACCACCTGACTTATTTTTCTCATTAGCTTCTATTCTTCTCATACACTGACAGCTGAACCATTTAATGTCATAAAATTTAATTACCATGACCTTTCTTCAACATACTGTGAGGCCCCCAATCCACCAGAGTCACCGGTGGGAATGTGCTTCTATATCTATCATCCTGTTTCAAACATTTTCTTCCAAATTGATCCTAGAACATAAAGTACAAACCAGGAGATGTCATTAAATGTTGCTGATGGACAGGCTTGGAATTTAAGTGCTTATTAAAATCAGGGAAAGCACACATCCATCGGTAATTTAATGATGGCGGCTTGATTTAGCCATGAATTGGAGTGAAATGGCAGTTGCAGAGGTCACAGTGGTGTTAAAGGTTCCCGTGGCAGAAATATTAACATGTGTACACTGTCATCTGTTGTCTGGCCAGAGCCCACCAGAATCACCATGAGGCCTACTAACATGGAGATTATTGTTGGCGAGAGCATCGTGTTACCCTGCCAGATTGCCTGCGATCCAGCTCTGGATGTCTCTTTCTCGTGGGCATTCAACGGCCAGCTCATCGACTTCCAGCGAGACAGCGATCATTTTGAAAGAGTGGGCGGGGTGAGTCATCCCAAGCATTAAACTCAGCTACTTTCTGGCTATTCTGGGATTAATTGGGACATACTGTGTTGTGTGCAAGGGTATGCTCTACTGCCCTGCTGAGGGCTTCAAAGACACCAATAATACCCAAGCACAGAAATTTATGCCAAGACTCATCCATTTGAAAGTTTCTCCGTGGTCAGCGGTGGATGGAATTTCAAAAAAGAAAGAGATATCTGTTAAGAATCACTTACATTCTTTCATTCATTAGCCATAAAATCCTCAATGAATGGCACTATCAGGTCTGTAATCGGGATCCTTACCTTGTGAATTGGCTGTATGAGCTGCCATGTGTTATACTTCTAAAAATATATTAGTGAAATGCCATTTCAGTCATACAGAGGGCCCTCATTAATGAAGTCTTTATACTTTTCATCCCTTCAACTTCTAATTCCCGTACCTCAAGGGAGAACATTTTCTTATCATCTCCCTCTTCCATAATTTAATTTGCATACCTATTTATGAATCTTGAGCCCCAAAATAATTAAGTAATGAGCTGGCTGGCATTCACCAAGGGCAGGCCTGGCACCAGTAAATGTTCATTTGAAATCCTTATGTCTTGAAATGATGATAAGTGATGACTCTTTGTTGAATATTTGTTCCTTTTGATGAAGGGCAAAGCCAACTGTTCAGAGCTTGTCAGTATGAAATTACTTTATACACTCTCTTTGCTTTTTATAGTGTAATTTATCATCACAAGGTCAGCAGTCTGATCACTTCCATTAACATGTTAAAGGTTGGCATCATATCTAAATGCCCTCACATTGTTGTGGACATGCCAAATTCATATCTTCATGAATGCAAATTGCAATTACAAATGACATTGAACTGCGCAGGCATACAATGAGATATGGTTTTCACAGAATCTGTTTCCCCTGTCCACAGAGATTACCAGCCCCCTGCTCAACAGCTTCTGATGAATTAATTAACATAATTAAAGCAAATATGCCTCATCACACCCTTCCTGCCAAGGCAGGACGCCTTGCTTTCAATTGCGAGCTCTCAGGTCGGCCAGGTGGCGGCTGACACTGGAGAGAAAATCAGACATGGCGAGCAGCGCGTAAAAACTGTCAGGTGAAAAGAGAGGAGATGAAAGGAAAAGAGAAAAGAGAGAGGGAGAGAGGTAGTCTCTTTCGCCCATGGCCACATAGAAGTGCCATTCAGCCCGGCTCTGCTTTGTCAGGTACTTCAGAGAGGTAGAGATCCACGTGCATTCATGCCTAGTTGCTGCAGAGTGACACTATGATCACTAGTGGCTGGAGGTGATGAAATCTGCGGCTAGTCTCACCTGGTTAACCCCCAGGTTACATGTTTCTAAAGCAACACACTCTTTTTCCACATGCTGACATGTTTGACATGTTTGGTGACAGGCAGCTTCAAGAGGTGACTTTCAGGAGGTAGATCGCTATAAACGGTCAAAATGAAAACAGAATAATGGTATATAAGTGTTAATATAACATTATAAATTACGTATTACTTCTACATGTTACTTTAACGGATAAGGCAGGTGATATTCTATAATTTCCCTATTTTATATCAAAGAATCCAACAAGAAAAGCAAAACCAACAATGAATTGATCCTATGCTAAAGCAATTTGACAGGTTCAGCACATGTCACACTGTGCAAAATGGGTCTAATAATATCTTGGTTGCAATCAGTGTCAAATTCAGTGTCATAGGGATGTCAGATTGTGTGGTGAACACTTGGTTAATTGTACTACAGTAATGTCTCATGTTTTGAAAATGCAGCAAAACAGAAGCTTTGACCATAGCATTGGCAATGTGTATTAAAAAAAAACTTCATTTAAAGTCAGTTGGGATCTATGGTATATGTACAGTATTTGTGCATGGTCACATTCTATCATTTAATGTGAACTGGGTCCAAATTTAAGACATTTTCCACAACTTGTCTCTGATCACAAAGTCCAAAAATTAGCCGTACGATTTAGGACCACCATTTTGGAATGATTCCCCTGCCATGTTTCCCCTCACAATTGTCAAGTTTCATCAATCTGAACAGCTCAAAGTTACACAGTGAAGATAGGCCATGACATAGCTTATTCCTCTGTGCTGTCGAGCTCTATTGTTGTCCAAAAGCTATTTAAAAAAAACCATCAGTGAGTCACACTGTTGCACTGAATGACACATAATGAACATGGGTGCTATAGTTTATTTTGTTTCAATCCCCCATTTTACTGATTGTGCTGTAATACTCATACTCATTAGCATGCCAAATGTGTATTAACCACCAACCACTGAACTATTTATTCCTGTTTGAGTAACATTTGCTTAAAATACATTGGCCAGATATTTTAAGGCATTACTTAGTCTTTCTAGAAACTGAATTTTATGCTTTATTTGTTCTTAAAATATGCAAGTCATACATAGGAAACAACTGACTTGGGCCTGAGTGATAAAGACAGGTTAGGAACTGAGAGACAGACATATCGTTGTTTGTTTTTTTGTCATGGGATTTTTTCACATTTTTAAACATATAAAAATATATCATTGTAGTAGAATAACACTTAAAAATTGTGCTTAATGCAGCCATATTTAATACAACTGTTCTTTCATAGATGATAAACTATATTTGTTGTGATGTTTTGTTCTGTTCCGTCATGGCCACCACATGCATGCACTTGTATAAAATAATATTTGCTCTTTACACAGGGAGTTATTCTCTCGATAGTTGCTTGAGCTTATGTAATTACAGAATAATTAGGATTGTCTTGCCAATTAACTAGACTATGTTTGTTTTGTGTGTCCTGTGTATAGCTGGTAGCTGTTTGTATTGGGTTGTTTTGGGGTGGGGGTGGGGGGTGGCCTGAAGGACAGCCAGTAGCATTATTTGTGCAAAGTACATCTGCCATGTCTATTGTTGGTGTTTGAAAAGAGGCAAAAATCAGTGGCCTGGAGACGATGCGATTGTGTAAAGTATTATAAATGTTAAAACATCCCAGAGCCAAAAGCTGAGTGATGAAACAAAACTACATCTCTAACATAGCTGTAAGTTTGTTTTTTTCAACAATGATATTCTCTTCTAGAGTATATCAGGGGATCTGATGATTCGTAATATCCAGCTGAACCATGGAGGGAAGTATGTCTGTGTTATTGACACTGATGTGGAGAGCCTGTCCACCTCTGCAATCTTGGTTGTCAAAGGTAAGAGAATCAATTTAATTCAAGGGCTTGATTTTGTGTGTTAGTGTATGAATACCCAAATATATTTACTGGGAAATAATGTGGAATTGAAGTGTCTGTTGAAGTATTTGGGGAGTAAGAAATATGACAGAGAAAGATGTGGAAAACTCCCTGAGGCTTGAGAGTTATGTCAGCTTCTGTTTACATTGTATACTGTACGTGTTGCTAAAATTTAACATGGCACAGGCTCAGTGGCATGTGTGGCTTTGGGCTCAGCTGAGGTAGATTTTGTTGATATGTGCTGGGTGTATCAGGCTCAGTGTGCTGGCTTATCTCTGGTGATTTACATTGGTATTCAAGCCCTTAACAAACTGTAATAGCTGTCCCAGGTGCTTTGAGAAGGCAATGTTTATCACAGAAAATGACTATAATTGGCTCATTTACACATCGGCAAAATATCATGGAAAGCATCTAAATAATGGGGCAGCAGAGCAAACAACATGGTAAAGCCAGAGCTTGTAAAGCAGTCACAAACACTTGCTTCTTTTTTCTCTCTATGTATGTCTACCCCTAGTAACTATCCCATCCAGGTTATCCCTCTACTGCTGCTGATCTCATGTTCAGTAATCACCATACAGCTCTGCACAACACACACACACAGTAAATGAAGTCCCTCTATGCACACAATAGCAGATGAAGCCCTCAGTTAAAGGGAGTTTCATGACCTTGATATGTTAAAAGGTGTAACAAGGAGGACTTTATGAGTTTAGTGAGGAGCTTTTTGGAGTGGGTGATTACCTCATGTTCACCCTCCTGATTTAGGTCCGCCAGGTCCTCCAGACAAAGTATCAGTGGAGGAGATCACAGACAGTACAGCCCAGCTTTCCTGGACTCCTGGAAGAGACAATGGCAGCCCCATCACCGGCTACATCATCCAGGCCCGAACACCTTTTACAGTGGGCTGGCAGGCTGTCGACACAGGTAGCATGAAACATTCCTCTTGTCCTCCTTGTAGCACTCATGTGGGTCCTTATGTGGGTATTTACTTATTTATCATTCAATATGAGTCTAATTGTGCAGAAGCCTGATTTTAAAAGGGTCTCATTTTCACATTGCAGTGCCGGAGGTCGTCAATGGGAACATGCTGACAGCCACAGTGGTGGGTCTGAACGCCTGGGTAGAGTATGAGTTTAGGGTGGTGGCTCGCAATATCGTAGGCCTGGGAGAACCTAGCCCAGCCTCAGCCAAGACCAGGACAGAGGATGCCAGTATGTAAAACCAAACACGACTGCACACACCCAACACACACACAATAAGATGGAAGAATTTTTTGTGATTTTGAAATTACTTCCCAGTTTTCCTGGGATTTCTTGCCATAAATTAAATTTAACTTTAACCACAGAAATGTGTATAACAAAAAAACAAAACAAAAAACGATGATTTCACTGGATTAACTTAAAGTTTTGTGTTAAGGCTTACCTGTACTCACACTGAAGGTAAATTAATGTTAGATACTGACTTTTCCAGCAAATGTAAATAATTAATGAAGTGGTGTATGGATGCTGTTTCAGATGTGTAAAATTTTTACTGGATCTTTCTGAATTATGAGATACACACACTCATTGTGATAGAACAGCTACTGGTTTTTAATGAGGTTAGTGGATAGCATGTGCAAACATACAAACAGTTGTGGGCAATAAACATAACATTAGGACTGACTTAGACTTAGACTTTATTGATCCCTTGGGATGACTCCCTCAGGGAAATTAAGTTTCCAGCAGCTTATATGGACAGAAGCAGCACACAGGACAGTTTGCAAACAACAACAGCAACTGCTTGCAAACAGGTATAGAGAATAGAATAAAGAAATAAACAATAAACAGTAAACTCCTAATAGGATAAAAAAAATACACTGTAAACTCTTAACTAAATATACAAACTATAAATAGAATAAAATAAGAATGAGATAGGATAAATAAATATGGAGAACTGTATATGGCCTGTGGTTAAATTAAATTAAATTATTGCACTCATGATTACTAAATAAATTACTGACTGATGATTCTGAAAAAGCCCTGTCCCCTGCCAGAGTTATGGTATCGTAATGAAAAGTGAAATTTAACATATGTGAAAGATTTAGTGATGTGGGAGACGTATGTGTGTTTGAGCTTCCACCATTAAAGCAATGCTAACCATGGCTTTTACACTTTATTGAATGTCCATAGACCTACATCAGTGCTAAGATGTGCTGTAAATTCTGGTATTCCACCATTGTTCTTTGTACAGTCATAGATTAAGTAACTTAAATGGCTGTATTTTTCATCAGAGTGGCATTGTTGCCTACTATTATTTGGTGTCACATGACTTTGGGTCACATGAGTTATATTATCATAATAATGGCAGAATATAACTACTACTGTGACATGTTAGCGTTAGTGAGGTTAAGCAATTTTGTTTCCACTCCCAGATTCCTGCTATTTTATTTCTGAATTCTAGAGAAAAATTGGGACCTCAGTTCCCAGGATTCAACCCAGCGAGGCAGCCACACATGGGCATCTGACACAAATGCTGCTCCAACTGTTTGCTGATATGACACATTAAATGTGATGCTTCACTTGCTAAAGGATACTATAAGGACGTGCACGACTGCTCCTCCACCTACTATCAGCTTTGCCATCACACTGTCGTGCACAAACAGCTGAGTGGGAACAGGAATGGAGTGGGTTGAATCGAATGTCATTTGCAAAAATTACAAATCTTGGCTTGAGGTTTATGCACAGTGACATTTGGGCAATATCAGTAATTCACTATTCTCTGAAATATTTGTGTTTGCACACAGTGAGGGATTTGTGGGGTGTAAAATAGAAGATAGTATCTGCAGCAGGCAGCCTTGTCATAAGGCTGCAAGTACAGTTGAGACTTGTCGTTGAGCTTTGTAAACTGTGTTCTAATTGCTCCCCTCTGGGCTTTACCTCTCAGTTCCTGATACAGCTCCCACTGATGTTGGAGGTGGAGGCGGCACAAAGTCTGAATTAGTGATAACATGGGAGGTAAGTCATCTGTCACATTTTACTGTTCTCTCCATCACAGAGTAATGGTTTTGCTTAATTGTGCAGAATTGAACGGAACACTTTTATGACCCACATTAGAGCGAGACACCTCTCCTCCGGCTCAGCCTCCAAGTGCCATTTCTCCCTCCAAAAGCATTTCCTTTGAAGAGTTTTGCACTTTAGCCACAATTACATAGCCATGCAAGAGGAAAAGATAAGGTAAAAGGTGATTGTGGAGTGTTCTGGGTGGTAACCACAAAGAAAGAGGCTGTGACTAATCACAGAAGCCTCTTGTGGAGGTGCAGTGCAGAGACGGGCCTGTCTGTGTCTTTGTCTGTATGTGTTTTAATATCACTATAGTTTTGTGTTTCGCTCCCAGCCTGTGCCCGAGGAACTGCAGAATGGAGAGGGTTTCGGCTATATCATCGCCTTCAGGCCCGTGGGCACAGTTACGTGGACGAGAGCCGTTATCTCAAATATCGGTGTGGCGCGATATGTCTTTCGCAACGACACCATCCCACCCTTCTCGCCTTTTGACGTGAAAGTGGGGGCATACAACAACCGAGGGGAGGGGCCCTTCAGCTCCATCGCCACTGTGTACTCAGCAGAGGAAGGTACGATGCAGACTTCACAGCCCACCAGCAGAGAGTGATCCTTAAATAAGCTATAATCTCTCTCCTTACAACTATGACCTTGAACAGTAATGATGAAATTAGTTTTTTAGTTCCAGTGCTGTTATTTCCCTCCCCTCTCAAGCTGGGAATGTCAACTTGATATTAGTTATCATGCTGGTAGATTACAGGAAATCCTAGCAGACACTTACCATACCGTGCTGTCAGGGAGGTATCCTGTTAATTGAATTTGCTGGGCAGATAGTCTTCCCTTATGTCAGTCACAGATCCCATTAAAAGAGAGCGGGGGAAATAGCTTTTCAGAAACTACAGGTCTATTCTGTGCCTTTCCTCTTATTGCTATTAGTGTGTGTGATGCTGTTGGATGAGTCTGTGGGATTCTCACCAGCGCTCTATTTCTGCAGTCCCCAGTGTGGCTCCTAAGAGGGTTAGGGCTAGAAGTGTGTCTGCAGCACAAATTGAAGTGATCTGGGAAGCTCTCCCTGCAATCCCTGAAAGAGTGCTTGGATATGAGGTACGGTATGACTCACTACAAAATCATTTTTTACTTTTTTTACTTTAAAAAAAAAAAACATGATAATTGAGTTTTTCCCTGTGGCTTGTTTATCAGCTGGTAACCATCCTTTCATTGTTCTTTAAATTAGTTTGTCTCTTGTCTCATGTATCTCAGCAGAGATTTCATGAAATGACCTGAACACAACAGCAAACCCACAAGAGGAAAATAAAATCCCTTATCCTTTCAAGAATGCAAAGAGGGCTTTGCCTACCCCCCCGCCCCCTGGTGCTCTTTCAATATCTGTCACCTCTGGCCCTCGGCACAAAGCTCTCCAGTTGCCATAGTGCTGGCCACATTGTCCTTTCAGAACAGAGCTCATTTCTCCAAACGCGGTTCTGAAGTGGATTTAAGCTGCTGAATCTCAATAGGCCACCAATAGTATAGGTCCAGAGTTATAGACTGGACATGTGACGCTCAGGCTTTAATTAGATGTTGTTAGGATTTTAAATGCAATTCAGTTTCAGTTTAATGTAATCACTTATTACTGCTCAAAGATTACATTACTGTAAACTGAATTCTGGTGCTTATCATACACGGCTTTAATTGATACAGAAATTTGAAACACAATAATTTATGGGTGATGGAATAGCAGGAGTATCCCTAGGGGCAGACTTCACATTTCAATTAAATTATATATTGACTTAACTCTTATGTCACATAACACTAGATATGAATATTGAAGATGACCCAAAGCAAGTGCCAAATTATCCAGTATAGCTTTATCAAATATCGCTTCACCTGTGCCCTTGATTGGAGGCTAATAGCCTGAAGGGAAGTAAACTCTGGGTCTTGTTTTACAGAGTGCAGGATTGCTTGCACAGGAAGTAGTGATTTGTTAGCACAGATAAAGCATTTTGAAATACTTGTAACATTTACCCATTACCTCTTCGCTTTCAACATCCACTTTCCTCAGGCAAAAGTAAGAGCTGAGGTTGTTTTCATGAACAAAACAGGCAACAGACATGAATTTTTCCTCCTGGGTCACTTATCATATGACCCACTAATGTCCTGTTTATATGACCGGGGTGGTTGAGGGGATGTGCATCAGTAATTGAGACTTCACTTGTGAAAAAATTTATTATTCATCATCCCTCCCTCCCTCCCCTTCTGTAATACAAACAGCATTTCAGATTTCATGATGGAATATGAATTTCAGTAATGCAGTGAAATGCACCACTAGAATCTGCCTGTTTGTGCCCGTGTTAATGACTTTTTTCTTTTCTTTTTTTTTCTCTCTCTCTCTCTCTCTCTCTCCAACAGGTTGTTTACTGGGAAGATGACACCAAGCCTGACACTGTTGGCAAAGTACGCATATCTGGAAACTACACACTGGTTAACATCACAGGGCTGAAAGCGAACACAGTGTACTACCTCTCTGTGGCTGCTTTCAATACAGCTGGCCCCGGGCCGCAGTCAGCACCCATCAACACCACCACAAAGAAACCACGTGAGTCTAAACCCTTATAAGCGCTGAAATCATTTCTAAATGGTGCTTGCTCGTGGACCATGTCAGCCCCACTCGAATGAAGTTGAACTGTCCTCAACATGATAGACATAGCATCTTTTCAGCTTTGGTAGTTGTGCTCCTAGAATTTAATCTGACAAGAGAGCTTTCCATTTACCTCAGAAGGAAACAAAGTCCAAAAAAAGGTTAATCAGTGAGTGGAGAGGAGAATGTAGTAGCACTGACAATGCAGGTATTTAAAATGGACGAGTGATGTTAAAGCTAAACTACACAAGTGCTGCAAAAGCTAGATTCTTGAAATGTAGGGATTTCAGACTATAGACATTATGCAATATGAGTAAAAGAAAAAAAAAATACAGCATGTTCATGTTTCATGACACCAAAAGGATTGGAGTTCAGCTTCCCTCTGGCTGTACCTTTGTTTCATTTCCTGTAGCCAGAGATTTGCTGCCAGTGACCACACTACAGCTTTGTTAGTGAAAATTCTACCATATTATGAAGCAATAGTGGAGATATGACAGGATTCGAACCGGGGACACTCATGCCTAACATCCACCCGGACTAAACTTCTGTTGTTGGGTGACTCATTTTTGTTTTCTCACCTTGCCAACACTTGTTTCTAAATGCTGTGTCTGTGCTGTTAAATTAGTGAAGATGTTTTCTTCATTTGCTTGTGTTTTGTCTATTTGCATGTGTTTTCTAAGTTGCAGTGCATTGAGCTGTCAGGGCCACCGTAGAATTCTTAATTCTTAATTACCGTGGAGCTCTGCTGTATTATTCAGACTGATGAGAGTTCTTTATATCAAAATATTTGCAAGTGGAACTAATATATAAACTAAGTACATGTAGATTTCTACACGTGTATTCCAACAACAGCCATAGGAAAAAGTTATTCACATCCTGTACTACTGTACATCTTTGGTTCTTTTTCTAGCTCCAGATCGGGCTCCACTCAATATACAATGGACCATGATTGGCTCTACGCTCACACTGCACTGGGATCCTGTAGTAGCCATGGAGACAGAGTCAAAGGTCACTGGATATTTGGTAGGTCCCAGTTTGCTGCAAAGCTCTGATTTATCTTCAGAGTCAAAGATGATGGTTTTCACATCAGCTTATCTTTCTGCATTGCTCTCTCCTACCTCAGGTGCTGCTGAAGAGGCACCGCTACAATGACATCAACAGTATCTTGACCAACAAGACCACTGTGGCGCTCAGCCTTTCTGCCAATGACAACTATCTCATTCAGATCAAGGCCATGAGTGAGGGCGGCGAAGGTGTGGGTAGTGAACCTATCCACATCCACAAATTAAGTGAGTTTACTGTTCTCTTTCCTTCTTCATATCGCTTCCTTTTTGACCACTGATAAATCTTAAGTGAGGATTCAATAATTCAGAGAGAACATTTAATTTGGCTTCATTGCATCCCTTTCCAACCGTGTGTAATAGACTTATTTCGAGTGCGAGAAAAGCGACCTTTTTAGAAATGCGTGCACGGTGTCATCCATCTCTGCCATTGGGTTATTATTCCTTGTTGACTGGCTGCACAACGCTGCAGCATATAAAGCAGTGCTGTGCTCCCATCCTGCTGCTGTGCAAAATTGTGAGGCAGCTCAGTTTGCCACTCTCTTCTTTGATGTGATACGAACTTTATCTTCTCAGGATACTTAAATAGCCTCTCCTGTTGAAAGCCAGTAATAATACAGATATGGAAAAAATTCACAGTTGGCTTTTGATTTATGATTGTCAGAAATTTAGGGGATAGCACAATAGAGTGCAGGTTTTCTTCTTTTGATCGGAGGGGTATTTCAGATTCTTCACGAGCTGCTCTGCTGGTTTTGGTTGCAGGCATGGGAGCACGGGGCTCAGGAGCGAGTTGTCTCAGCCCATTGTACCTCTCCGCAGCCCTCATCAGTGCACTGCTCTGCTCCATCTGGTGATGTCTCATCAGAGCTTACGGAGCGCCATCCCTCCTCCCCTCCGTCCCCTCAGTCAGCCTGTCCTACGTTAACCCTCCACTGGACTGGCACAAGGCCCGGGCTTCAGTGGCAGGACTGGGAAAGACTGGAAAGGACTGGACTGCACCGAACTCTTAAAGGGACCACGCCACTTCTTTTAAAGGACCATCAGATAGAGATGTGATGATTTTGCGTGCATGATATCTTTTGGTATTTCTTCCAGTGTCATAAGTGCCACCATGCTCTAGGTTTCATTTTTAGAAGTTATGATGTCTATATGACTCCTTAGTATCTCTGGAGATACTAATGCCTTAAAACCCATTTTACACGTACAGTCCATACCAAAGTAGGTGACAAAGGCTGCTTGCTTTATGGTTTCTTTAACCCTCTATAAAAAATGTTTTGTACCAACAAGACTTTATCTTCTCAAGATCAACTTCTCAGCAAAAAGATTAACCTATAATCATTGGTTACATCCACATTGTAATATCTCAAAATGAATCTTATAGGTCAGCAACAACCATTAACTAATAACCACATCCATTTTTATAGCTTTTGCCAGAACATCCATTGCAGACTTAAAAGTTGTACCAGGCTTTGTTAAATATATGAAAGATGCATAGAAAATTGATCAACTGTGCCTAAACCCGACTTATCTCTGCGTTCAGAAATTAAATTAAGTCTGTTCGAGAGCCACATGCTCCTGAGCTTTAGGCTACCCTACAATACTCTGATAGATCTTGGCATTTTGCTCTCTATCTCATGCTCCTCTAAATAATAAATGCCTATCACAGTCTGCATTCTCAGTCTAGTGAAAAAACCGGGATTGCAGAGAATAGAGATGTGTGGTGTTACTATGTCAAGCAGATCCCATGTGTACTGTTCCTTCTCTACATTTAGATGACCTGTGTTCTAGATACGTATATCATATCACAGAACATGTACCATCTACACCCCAGATGACCAGCTGGCCCAGTGCACAATAGACTACAGGATAACAGTGCCTTCACTAGAGCTCTCTCTGATTTTTTTTCCTCTTTCTTTCCTTTTCAGATAGCTTAGGAGAAAGATTCATGTTGCAGAGCAGGCATTATTGTTTGCTTTTTGTTTTCATAGGAATTAGTTACAAAGGACAGGAAACTCAGAATTTAGAGGGAGCCCATTATTGGAAAGGGTATGTTGATTAAATTTTCATTGAGACAAGTACACAGGAGCACCTAAACAAAATGGGTTGGAAGCTTTAGGAAAGCCGGAATGGATTGAGATATATGGTGGAAATTTTGGTCCCAGTCTTTACGGTCTGTGGTATAATAAATGTATGACTCCATCCGTAGCATAATTTATGGGCTATTAAGGCATCAGAATAATTGATGCCAATACCGTGGTGAAGAGGGCCCTGACTGGAAATGGAGCGAAAGGCATGGCTGTCATTTTACATCCACCCCATCACTATCTATTGGACACGTACCAAACTGAACTGTAACAACAGAACATTGCTACTCTGCTGAGAGAGCTACTTTTCATGCCGTTTTATCATGAGGATGGCTCTGTCAAAAGCCACTCAAGTAAAATCTGAGGTGTGATTACTGGGGTCCTGACAATGTTCATGTGGATGTGGAAGGATATAGTCAAATGAACTGCTACACATCACTGTGCCTTTGCTGAACATGGGGCTGTGTGTGGTCATTAGCTCGGAGGCTGTCGTCGTCGTCATCTGTTTTTTGCACTCTATCCCCCCAACCCCACCCCAAAGACGAATGAAAGCACAAGGACTTGATGCAAGGTGACTGGATGTCCTCACTTAGCCATAGGAACAGGTGTGCAGACCCCAGAGGCCTCATAAAAAGTCCAAACGGCCGACATAATCAGGCTGTCCTATCTGCTCCTTGACTGGTTTCATAAAGCTCTGTGCTCGTTGATTAGACCACTGCAGACCAGTCAATGGGATATTGATTTTCCTGCCCCATTATTACAGCTGTCACAATTCAGTTGCTTGATTGACTGATGGCCGTGTTCTTATTGCACTTGTTCTGTTGTGTTACGTTTAGTGATGTTTTAGATGCCCTCCACTATTTTGCTCCCTATCAGATGACTTCTTAGGCATTCTTTTTTTGTTGTGTTTTAATTTGGTTTTACCAGAAATCTCACTGTACTTGCCCAATTTTTCACAGATTTTACAAGTATTTTGTAGTGTAGTGGTAGATTGTGACTTTGAATTGGAGCAGTGACCTGCAACTGATTGGCTGGTTGATTCTTATGAGTTACACGTCGAATGTGAAAACTGTTGGCCTGTTGTGCTCCAGCAGTAATTCTACTGTATCTGCATAAAAGCCCAGTCACACCAGGATTTAAAACAGTGAAATTTCATGGCAAATGTCAGTACACTTTGGGAACAAAGAGCCAGAGAATCCAAAATGGAGAAAGCTGACATAGCTTACTAGCTGTTGGTCCATCCACTTTTACTCAACCTTTCTTTGTCTAAGTATAATACCATATACCATACCATATATACCATATACCATATTTTGATGGTAAAATTATATCTATAATAAGTAAACTGTATTTACTGTCGCATTAGCTAATGAGCGTGCAAACTGACAGTTTTGGAACTAGCTAGCTTGGAGAGTTTTTTTTTTTCACAGTTCAATTACTCTTTGCTGAATTAATCCTGAGAACAAGAAGTAAATGGCACAGTACAGAAATAATAATAAATAAAATATAGAGAAAATAAAAAGAAGCTCAGAAAGCTTTGTGACTGACTGACACAAGGATGTTCCCAGCTGTCTAGTATGTATAGCCACTTGCTCAACAGCCACAGTAGCTAGCTTTTTTCCCCACAAAGATGTGTGGTTGAATTTTGCTGTGTCACTTCCTGGTGTGACCGGGCCCCAAAGCAGCTTGTGTGTGCAAATACTTGATTCAAGTGGTGTTAATATTTCCGTTGATATCCAAATTAGGGTAACGTCATCGCCAACTGGCAGGCTAATAGGTTATTAATTTACAGTGCTTAAATGTGTGGCAGTTTCTCAGAGCTTTCTTATTATTTACATAGCTGTAGTTCAGCCTAATGTTTCTTTCCTCTGCTCTTGCTCACATAAGAAAGCAAAACTATTGTTTCTGGCTTTGTGCTTTAATAAATACTACAAGTTCAATCTAAAGGACATTCAGAAAGTGATTGGAGCCACCAGCTGTAGTGGTTTGAAATGCATTGATCACAGAAGAACAACATATCTATTTATATCCACAAGGTCGGTTCGGTTAGATTGGTTTCTGTGGTTGTTGTGGCTAGAAAGGAGCATATCTGGTGCAGTGTAAATAGCTTGCATATATTTTTTAAACACGGCCATCAAAGACAACCTTATTGCTTTTATATAGTGTGTTCTCCGACCTTAATACTGGTGTATTAATCAATGATCTCTGTGAGATACTGACATGTAGAACGGCATTTTCATATTGAAAAGTAACTGTTTGTCTTGTATACTAAAATTGTGCATGTTAATCATTGTTTGTGAATTTGTGTTTGATTTTTTCTAAAACTATAACTTAATTAAAATGTTTATTCCAGCCAGTGGTCTGTTTGTCTGTCTGTTGATTTTGGTTACTTAATCTCAGCAAAATCTTCAGTTTGTGTGTTTAGATTTCAATATCAACTAATTTGGGTTTGCATTATTAGCTCATCTTAAGCCCTTGTGCTCTCTGTCAAAATCTAGCTTGAAGAGTTGTATTATTTTTGTCCATGTGCTTCTCATTGTGCATATATTCTGAATAAAGTTTATTTTTAATCAAAACCACCAAAAAACTGCCTGACTCTACCACAAAACCAGAGTCTAGGCATTGTTATTCCAGCTAGGACAGCTAGTTAGTTTCTGGATCTCTGGGCAAATAAACTGCAGCATTTGTTGTGTGTAACATAATAATTGGAAATATGTAGTCAGAGAAAAAATGCTCACTGCCAAGAGGTGCAAGGAGCTCAACAGGGGTCTCTACATGGGCACAGGAGCAAATATTTGCCTTGTTGCCCTCCTAACAGTCGTGTACTGAGTGATACGTTTGAAATAATGATTATTATATATGTTATCAATACATGTCACAATGGCAAAGGTATGCTGAAATCATATATAAATCATATATAAAACTAATCAAACTAATGTATGAAGCAGTGAGTTATACAGTTCTTTTTAAAAACACCTTCTTTGGACTCATTTATTTGGGCAACATTTTAAAAACAATGAGATTATAGGACAATTTAATCAAAATGACAACATTTGATACTAAAAGATAAATAGTAATATTGAATTTACATTGAGCCATAATCCCATGTCAAGTTAAGTCCCAACCAACCCAAGGTGGTCCAGTGAACTTGGAGACAAGACTAAATCAAAAGGCATGAAGAGTGAGACCAGCTGAGGCTAATTGTAGTCTAAAAGTGCATGCATCCTCTCAAACGTAGTGATGATTAAGGGTTTCTTTGGGATAAATGAAGACCTATAAATGATCTATTTTAACTACTACATACTACTACACAAGTACAATAGATTGTGCAATTAGACTATGCAGTAAAGTAACTGGCAACATTTACTTGTTGGGACTTTACAGATCTGTCTCACAAGTAAATGAAATGTATCAACTTTAATATAAATAAGTTGTATAAGTTGTATAATAGCAATGCTTGATTCAACCACAGGTGCCTCCTATAATCCAAGGCAAGAATAGCAGAAAGCCTCTGCTTGTGAGATTCACACATCAATGGCAAGCTGGCCTTTTTAGTCAGTGAGATCCAAACAGGATTACTTTATGCCACAGCAGTTTGTAGAGCAAAGGAGTGTTTCAGAATATAATCACCCGATTCATCAAAGCACAGCTTTGCACTGCCTTCTGCACCGCACTGCATTTTACCCATCATTAGCCCCACACAGACACAGTATCTGTGAAGAATAGATGTTTCTTTATGTCTGACCAGAGGTTGTCTTTAAGTAATACACAAGCTGTGTTATTTGAACTCCTGCATATGTGTCAGAAAAGGTTGTTCATTTGCTTTCTGCCCTTGTTGACCTCCTTGTTTGGTTTCTACAGTATCTGTGAAGAGATGCAATCTATTATTAATGCAAATGATCGCCACTGAACATCCTGTTGTAATGAGAAATATATGAAAGCTTTTCTTTAAAGCAATACTGTCCATGCTCTTGTGGTCTATTCTAGTTGTTCAAAGTGTTATTTCCTTCAGTTGGGGGAAATTATTTTTAAAATATGGTGATAAGCACAACAGGGGGGCTGTGCATATTTTCATTCATTCTCAAGTTACCACAAAATACTCATGTGAAAAAAAATTCTAAATTAGTTCCTTTAACTTTTTTTTCTACAAAAAGTGCCAGCAGTAAGTTCTGCAGTAGTAGTGTAAACACACATTTAATCTGTGCACTGCAAATTGTTTATTACAGTTGAGATGTTTATGAATAACCCAAGGTTACTTCATGCTTTCAAGGTCATTCCTAATATAGTATGTTTATCTCTTTTAGTTTTATAATTAAGGTCTTGGTCAGGAACCTCAGTACAGTGTCACAGCAGTAATGGTTGTTATAGGAGGTTACACAACAGTAACAATGTTACTGCTCTCCACAGGAATTCTGTGGGGCGGCTGTGGCTTAGGAGGTAGAGCAGTCGCCCACCAATCAGAAGGTCGGTGGTTCGATTCCCGGCTCCTCCAGTCTGCATGCCGAAGTATCCTTGGGCAAGATACTGAACCCCAAATTGCCTCCGATGTGTGTGTTTCACATCGGTGTGTGAATGTGTGTGAATGTGTTTAGAAAGCACATTAAATATAGAATATGTGCTGTGTGAATGTGTGTGAATGGGGTGAATGTGATCTGTAGTGTAAAGCGCTTTGAGTGGTCGAAAAGACTAGAAAAGCGCTATATAAGTACAGTCCATTTACAATTAATGGGTATATAGCAGTTGTACAAATGTGAACTCAAATCTAGTAGTGTGTTGGTTAGTGTGTTTTTTCGCACACAATGGAATACCTCGGCCTCAGGTCATTCTTGTCATAAGACTGTTGTTGCACATAATTAAGGAGAGAATGTTGAGCGTCTATGTACAAGGAAAATGATTATATATCTATAAAATCATATATATATATATATATATATATATATATGTAATCATTTTGAAGTGAATAACATCAATCATCTTGTTGTAACACAATGTTCTGCTGAGGAACCTTTGGTCCTGACATTCAATTGGACATTACTTTGTCAAGTAAAAACACAAAGAATAAGTCAGATCCATGGAGGCCCCATCCAGCAACCCACAGGATCCAAAGGATCTGCTGCCAATGTCCCGGTGCCAGACACTACAGACAAGATCAGATGATGATCTCGTGATTGAGGAATTTTTTTTCCCTTCCTTAATACTTTAATTATTACTATTATCACTACTACTACTGTATTATTGTCATCACCTTACATTTTATATGGAACCCGCATTATGCTATGTCCTTCTCTTGCTATTCTATACCCCCTCTTAAAGAGTATGGTCTAGACCTGCTCTATATGAAAAGTGCCTTGATGACTTTTTATTTGGTGCTATATAAATCAAATAGAATTGAAATGAATTGAATTACAGGAGATCTTCAGAGATCCCATGTCCAAGTCCCAACAGGTCAGGGCTGTTTTGCCAGTATGAGGGGGCTTTGGCTCCTTGTCATGTTCCTCGAGACATTTCTGAGCAGTTTTTGTGGTGTGGTGGGAGCATTATCCTGCTGGGGGAGGCCCCTGACATTGGAGAGTGTTGTTCCCATTGGAGGGGTGTGTGCTTGGTTTGTGACAATATTTAGGTGGATGGTATGTGACAAAGTAATGTCCAAATGTCGGCAGAACATTGTGTTATAACAAGATGATCGATGTTATTCACTTTATCCACCAGTGGTCATAATGTTATGGCTGATCAGTGTATAACCTCATCCGTTGCTGTCATGATATTCCAAGTCATTTCCAAAGGCTGTGAAATTCCAAAATTCTTTAAAAAAAATAAAAATCATATGTATGTTCAGGCCACATCCACCAGACTTGAGATGAAGGGTTCTGCCACAGTGAGTCTTCATAGATTTCTTTTCAACAACAGCACTGCTCTTTAGCTTTGTCCCTGAGTATTATAGATGCTCCATCAGTGTGCACTAATTAGGAGGGCGCCTTGCTTACAGACGACAAGGGAAGAGACACAGGAGGGAGGTTTGGAAATTAATCACTGAGGTTTATTAATGAGGGGGTATCTGCCCTATGTGGCCAGAGAACAATATGAGAAGGCGCAATCAGAGGCAAGTTCCATCCATCACTCTGGAAACTGTGTGGAGACACCAGCAGAGCAAAGCTTTTAGAGGCAACCTTTAATGTGAGCACAAGTAAAGAAAGGAAAATCATCATCTCAAAGAGCATATAATTATATAAACCTGAGAATTATATAAACCTAATACTAATGGTTTCTTCTGTTCAAAAGGCAAATCTACAGTATACATTCAGTTTGTGAAAGCCTGAGTGAATTTCTGTTTAAAGAGCCCCTGAATATCATCCTGTGACCTTTCTGGTCACTATATCCACCCCCACTGACAGAAATATTTAGAATCCAGACCCCAGAATTTACTGTTAATGAACTGCTGGATACATCCAGGATCATCTTAAGTCACACTAAGCTTACAGGGAACATGTAATATTATTGGAATAGGGTCCTGCTTTTTTATGAGCTGATTTTTCTACACTGAGTAAAGTGTGACATCACTGCCACAAAATGACCTGTTTCACCACTATAAAATCATCATGAATTACATAATGTGTGCATACTTCATTAGCATGCTCTTCTATACTGTCACTGTAAAAAGAGAAAGTTGAGAAAACTCAAAATAAAAGGGAAAATAAAGGCAAGCTGCGAGATTTAATTTAATTTCTTAAATTTAAACTTTGAGTTTAACTGATTTATATTTTCAGTTTTAACTTAACTCAAACCTGTGTGCTGTGTGCAATGCGTACACTGTAAATGCAAACATTGTCCTGACTAAAGATAAAACAGTGCATTTAACTTAATTCATACTAGTTTTTTAAGTTTACTTGCTCACATTGAGTTTTCTGTAATTTTGATCCACATACTCCATATTTCGTTTAATTCTATGTACTTGGTTTAACTGAGTGTGTAGCTTGGTTTGTGGTATGAGACCTAAGTTACAGAACTATGTTCCCCCTTGCGCATGCCCATTTCCGGTTAGCGCGCATCCACCACTTTAAGCAGGAGGCCAACTCAGGGAGCGGTCAAAGCCAGCACAGAAGGAGAAGTTGATTTCGGTATGTGTAAAGCTTTTGTTTATCAATCTATAATCAATATAATTCATTTGTTGGAATGAGAGTTGTTCGAAGAAACCAGCCTGCGGGATTGGCATGTTAGATTGTGTGTGTGTATGTGTACGTGCGCGCACCTGTACACAGAGCATACGTTAAAAATTTGGCAGCAATTCAACATGAGTGAATCCGAATAAAAGTGCTTTGACTCGGTCTAAACTTCCTGAAACGAGCCCCAGTGTATTGTAAATCTGCAGCATATCTCCACTTGTTGCTACACGAGCCCTACCGTCTGTTAGCTGCTGGATTAGCGCGCGCTGCTAATTTAGCTGTTTTCCTAATTTAACGGCTGTGGAGGGAGCGGCTCCGTGCTTCACTTACAGGCAGCAGAAGTCAGTGTCAGTGAGTCAGGGTGCACTCATGCTCGTGCTGGGGTGTAAACCTTAGCAAAAGTCAGTCCAGAAGCTGTGTGTAACGTTAGTTAAGTGAAAGTTAGTTTGTTAGCAGTTTGTAGACACAACATTCAAACTGAGATCCTCTTCTCTGGCTCAACTGTACATGCCCCCTGCCCCTTACAGCAGTCATAACCGAACCAGTAAAGAAAAGGGAGTACAGTCCGAGTGAAGTGCTGCAGCAGCTGGCGTGTTAAATTTCAGCTTCTGTTAACTTGGGTTATCAGGAAAAGCATTGTGACACCTTCAAATTAAATCGAGGCAGATGGCCGCCCACCCTGAGTCCGGTTCTGCGCGAGGTTTCTGCCTCTTAAAAGGTTTTTCCTTGCCACTGTCGCCTAGTGCTTGCTCATGGTGGGATTTGTTGGGTCTCTCTCTGTAAATACCTATTTTAAAGAGTATGGTCTAGACCTGCTCTATATGAAAAGTGCCTTGTGATGACTTTTGTTGTGATATGGTGCTGTATAAATAAAATTGAATTGAAATTATGGACACAGATGTTGAATACCTCTAGATAAAATATAATTTGACTCTCACTCTCTTAAAATTGTACTTAATAATAGTGATAGTAATATTTGCAATGCAAAGAAATTGTGGAGGAACAGCCTGCAGTCAAAAGGATGATGGAATGTTGGCCTGTGCTGTTCACAGAAAGTCAGGTATGGTCCACCTACACTTGCACTATACTGAACTACACCATAAGTAATCATCATTTTCATTGTAGATTACTCTTTTGTTTCATTATTAAACATTATTATTTTTATTATTATTAATCATTATTTTAATGATTAATTGATCATCTAGTAGACCTAACACATTGTCATTTTCTGCAGTCTGGTCATTACTTTTTTAGAAACTGTATGGTATGACAGTCAGACTATTGGCATTGAATGACTACTATGGTGGAGGAAACAATTCCTTGGATGTGTTTATTTTTTGTTGTTTCTTAAAGTGTTTGCTGAGTTCTACAGAGTTGCCAGTAAAAACCTCAAGAAAGACTTCTATGAATCTCTGGACCACCACACCACCCGTCTCATTGACCTCTTTAAATCCAGAAAAGGACTTCTAGGCCAATCACTTGATCGCCTCCTCCAGCCAATCTATACATAAGTAAGTGTTGTTTCAGATTCTTCATCATTATCACCTTATAGTAGTGTGCTTACTTGTGCTTGAGATAGTCAAAAGAATAGTTCTACATTTTGGCAAATTCACCTATTGTCATAATAATAATAATCATCCATATAGTCATATGAGTAGGTACATTACCTTTAATTATCAGTGCCTGTTGTTTTAGATCTGTGGGGTAGAGACGCTGATGCTCAGTGAACACAGTGGAGGTGAACGGTACAGGTCCCTCAAAACTCATCAAATACACAATCCAACAACTCCAAAACACTCTCATGGACATTTTGTGACTTGCACATTCACCATACTATGAAATAATAATCTAACATTACGAGACAGAGTTGTTTTCAAGGCAAATGCATAGCCGGAACTGGAGAAGCTGCACCAAACGTGCAACCGCCCATCTGGAAAGTAGTTTCGGCTATGCATTTGCCTTGAAAACAACTCATAACGTTACATTACATTAACGTTACATTATTATTTCACGGATCTCAAAACAACAGGTACTGATAATTAAAGTTAATGTACCTAATGTACCTTTAAATAATAACTTGTACTGTTGTAGTAGAAGTAGTAGTAGCAGCTGTAAGAATAATTATTATATATAGAATATTATTCTACTACTTACACTACTACAGTACAAGTAATTATTTAACTACCTCAAGCACTTGGAATTTAATGTTGTAACCTGAGAACACTGCCTGTCATAGTCTTATTGTGAGACATCACCACAACACGCACTGCTGTCCTACAGTGTCTTCCTGTGTATCTTTGGAGATAATTCCAGCGAATTCTTCCTCAGCTGCTCAGTAAGTACATTTATAATAATGATCATAATACCATCATACAGTGTTTATTTTATGACATCATCAGACCTCAGGTTTAGTTCTCAGATTTTTCTCAGAACTTTTCAGCCTCACAAGTCTTTAGTTGCTTCAAGCCCTGCAATGGGCATAACAGCATGACACAAAACAATCTCAGACAAAATAGTAAACTTTGCTAAAACTGAGGTCAAGTTAGGTATTACAGCATGTATTCACACTTTGCAGGCCAAACATATTTAAGTGGGGATGTCACAACACTAAACAACTATTCACCTTGATTACAACACACTATAACAGTGGGTCATAACATCCTGCCCAAATTCATTTATTTTTATTTTGAATGCAGGATACAGACACAGCAGTGCCTGTTGGTGTTCTTAGAATCATGACTGAGGACACACCACCATCAATTAACAGCATTGCCATCATCCTTGAAGGAAACATTGTCATGGATGAGATTCCCACAGCCTCTCAAGCACTTTGTCTTCTGTTTGGCTTAATATACGCACTCCATCCTGGATAATCCCAAAGGTATGAAGAACACATTTGAGTTTATCCAGAAGATATTGTTGAACCTTGGACAACAAAAGCTCAGCCCAAAACTGCAAACATTAAAAAAAATTGTTCTTCCGGGCTAGATGTTGCAGCTGGTGATAGCCATACTGGTTGGCTAGGTCAGTGCAGGTTGGCTGGTCAGTACAGGTGTTAAGTAATGTCCATGAGTAAAAACTGTTGAAAATGAACATAAAGTATGTTATGTTAAGTATTAACAGGTTGAATATATATCAAAGTTGTTAAATTGCTATGCGCTGATTTGCTGCTGCTTGGAAGATATAGGTACAAGTTCAGTCAAGGTTTTATTCAGGTTTTAAACCCAGATCAATCAGTGTAGACAAAATAAATTTTGGTGTTCATAATGCCATTTTGTGAGTCTTATTTTTTAAGTTAGGTAAACTAAGGTATGTTAAGTGAATTTATCTAAAATTAAGTACTACTCACTTACTTTGGCACAGTATATTAAGTTCATGTGACTTATCTTTATTAAGTTCCTGTCAACCCTATTGAAGTGGATTACACTAAGATACCCTGAGTGTAGGAGTTTTAACAACTTAAATTTAACTATACTGAGACACATTAAGTGCTCACAACTTCAAAAAATGTACAGCTTACTTAATTGTAATAATTTCACAGTACTTCACACAATTAAGTTTGTTTACTTTTTCCCAAGGTAATCGGTTTCCTAATTTTTTTTTAAGTAAACTCAACTTGTTAGAATTTACAGTGTAGTACGAAGTATGCAAATAAGCTAACAGCACAATTTTGATCTGGTGGAACAATTAAAATTTTTACTTTAAATGCCAACAATTTAGTTTCATTTAGTTAGTTTCTAACAACTTGTAATACTAAAGAATAGAAGTTCCCTTTTTTATATAATGTATGGTATTTTTTCTTATTGTACAGTCCACTTTTTCAACAGATATATATACATATATATATATATGATTGTAACAAGAGTTTACTAGTTACTAAGAGTCTGCAGTAAATGCCAGCAACCCTGTGAGTCTGTACTTATGGCACAGCAGTGCTATGAGCTAAGTGCTAACATCAGCATGCTAACATGTTCACAATGACAAAGTTAGCATGCTGAATTTAGCAGGTAATGTTTACAAAGTTCACCAAATTGATGTAGCCAGTTAGCCTGTATTTGCTAATTAACACTAAGCGCACACCCATATGGGAACCTGCTGCTGGTGGCACTGAATGAAAATCACCAAAATCATCAGGATTCTTACTCTGGTAACAGTATATATCTAAACAAAATTTCATAAGAATTCTATATAAATATGTCTTTGGGTGATCCCCAACAATTGCCATTATCTATTTGCTCAGAAAATGAACAAGCAAGTTGTTTAGCTGAGGGAATGGAGATGCACCATATGAAAATAGTAAAACAATCTACCGTGTCATGGACTGAATATTTTTCGAGAAAGAGCCTTTGAGGAGTCTGGAAACAAATAAATATGCACTATCAAAAAAACAAAAACAAAAACAAACAAAACAAACAAACAAAAAAAAAAACCCCACAGAATTTGTTTTAGTTTTTTTTTTCTTTTTTTTAGATTTATTTTCTATTTATACTTGAAAAGTGTCCTATATTTCAGCTTTTAATGTAACCATGTGTGGTAAAAGTCTTTAATGTAAAAGAGATGATGACACAAGAGGCACAAACTGGGACAAGGTCCTCCCTTTCACTCCAATGAGGTCAAAGGAACCTCATACGGGAGCTTTGACATACAGGGGGCTCCAGCCAGTTCTCAGATCTCACTGAGCTCTGGAGGATAAATTCAAAGCTCCTTCCAGGAAACCACTGGGCAGGCATGGAGGGCCAGGAGGCAGTGGATGTGCACTATAGGTTTCTGTGGGTGACTTCATAACCACTGGCAAATCCAGCAAAAGCACACAGGACCACCTTGGTTGAGAAGTAGGAGATTTGTTATTGTCTGACTAAAAAGACATTTCAGACATTTCAGATATTTCAATACTGGTCTTTCTCTAACAGGGTCAGGTTAGACAAGCAGGTTTCTAACTAGAGGGTTTCTGATTCAAATCCCAGACAAGCAGAGAAAACCTGGGAAAGTGATTGAGGATTCTTTTTCCCCTTCCTTAACAGCAACCATAAAACTGCCCTTGATATAGGCACTTAACCCCCATTTACCCTTGAGGTGCTGCTCTGTGGCCAGCAACGGAGGACTGTGACTGTGCTGGGCAGCTTGTGTGAATGTAACTGAGTGGGATGCATGGCGTCTATCTCTACATAGATGAGAGATAAGGAATTAGAAAAACAAGGTTAGCCCATGCCTCTGAATGCTAACAGCAGTTTTATTTTCAAAGCATGGCCTAGATCAGATAAATCAGGTCTCTCAAGCTCAGAATGTGAACAAACAAGGACTTGGATATTAAAGGGATTAAAAAGCAGTCTCTGTAACCTTCTATGAATTTTTAAAGGTCCAGTTAAAGAAAAGGCAGAAACTAACTAACCTCAATTTTCTTCTAAGAGGATAATTCCACTTTAATGAGTGAATGAAAGTGCATTCTCTACCTGGAAACAGAAGTTCATATATTAATCTCACCAAATGATCCAGCTTTATTAAAGGGGAGTTATGCCAGTTTTACATCAAAGTCTGCTTACAGGTGTTTTTCGAGTACAACGACACATATGCAAAAGACTTCTGAGGCTCCAGGGGGAGCTACAGGATGTCTGATAAATTGCCTCAAGTAATGTAACTTGAGTCCGTTGGGTATGAAGACTACACATGTGAATATGAAAAGGGTAGTTAGTGGAGTTAGAAAGAATTGAGCTTACCAGACCTAGCTCTGTAGCCTGCTCCTCATCACTGCTTGAGGCTAGCAGCTAGAGGCTACATTAGACATATATCCATCCATCCATCCATTATCTATACCACTGACATTGGGCGAGAGGTGGTTTACACCCTGCATGTATCACCAGTCCATTGCAGGGCCAACATATATATTTATACATATATATTTAGACATTACTAGCACAGTACAGCCAAAACAAAAGAAATGTCAGTGTTGAAGATAATTTAGTAGAGAAATAAAAACTGAGAGCAAATGTCCCTCATTGCACAGAAATTCTGACTGCTAAAACAGGTTATTTTATCACTGCTTTTCAAATATATAAGCAATTCTAATCTAAAATCTCTACTGGAAAGATGACATTATTCATCACTGCCCTCCAAATGGCTATCTATTCACATGAGTGTTGACCTACCACTGCTATGGTTAATATTTGTGAGGTTTAGACAAGTAAAACTAGTTTAAGATTGAGAGATTGGCATCTTGGTTAAAAGAAACCAATGTGGACTGTTAATAACAGGCTGGATGCAAACTGTGGCTTTAAATATCAAGACCACATTCGCAGTTGACTCCAACCACCCATTTGATCTTCTCCTCAAGAGGTTTTGTGGCACTATAACAATGTCACACTACTTGCACAGCCACAAGAGATCCCTGTCAGGAAAGCATAAACATTTCTTGCTTTGTCTCTGTTCAAAACTGTTCTTATATTATGTATTGTCTGCAATTACCTGTCTTCATCCTCTCTTGGCTTCTCTTGCCTCTTTCTCTACTCTCTAAATGGCTTCTTTTCTCCCTTTGTGTTGATGGTATCTTTGAGTCTTGCCTCTTGTATGTAGTCTGTTATCTCTTTACTGCTGTTGTTAAAGGATATTTTTGTAGATATCAAGTGTCTAGAATTGGAAGATGACAAAATTGTGATTTTGTGGTTTATAGATAAAATAACTAATAATATAACTAAAAATAACTGACTGTATGTCCTGGAGAGAACACAGTCAATGTAGTATAAATTAAGTGCAAAAATTAAAACCAGGGTTGTTATGAACTGGAATTGAGCTTTACGTCTTTTGTATGTCTAGTTGAGTCTGATCAGTCGGGAAGTTCATTTTCTGCTGGGATCTACCTCAGAAAAATGCTTAATTGAGTAAATCAATTTCATGAGCCATAGCTGCTTTAAGTGTTAATCCTCTGTGTCCGGCTTCATTATCACTCTACAGTGGATGAACGGAAGCAGCTGTCATTTACGACTGTTCAGTTTAATCCAACATCTACAGTAGGTAGCTAATGTGTAACAAACAGCTATACATTTGGATACTTGATGATTATATTGTATATGTCAACGAGAGCTGTACATATGTCCGCCCAATTTACAGACTGGATGTTGTTTTTCTGTTCTACTACCACCTGAACATAATGTCCAAGTGTAACATCAGATGTGCCTTTTTGAAAAGAGCAAAGGTAGAAAAAAAGCAGCTGATATGCTGATGTTTATAGTATATGTACCTGTTCCCCTCCCCCTTGAACTTGTCTAATTACATTTAGGTGAATCCTCTTGGATTAATATTTCCATTGCCAGTTTTATTGCAGAGCATTGCATGGTAGCAAATTATGCCAGTACATGCACCTTGGTGATCAAGACATTGATAGATGAACATTTTCATGCTTTATATATTTTTATATATTTTTCCTATACTGTGAGAAATTTTCTACTAAAACAACTTAGAAGTAATAAACCTTAATGATAAATCGTTCTCTGGATCCGAGCAATAAGGTGCTGAAACTAAATTATAGATAGACTTGATACACCCTAGACACTTTATACTTCTTTCAGTATACTCAGTGGTAAAAAAAAAAAAAAAAAAGTTTTAAGTTTCCTAATATTTTCAAAATAGGGAACTGTGTTTTTTGTGGGTTATCATGCCAAATGTTTTAAAAGTTCATTATCACAATAGTGGAGTTTAATAGGTTAAAGAAACAATGTATCGACAAATCTTCAACTTCACATAATACGTCATTTAGCTCAGTGACTTTGTTGGACTCAAAAAATAACTTTTTTAATAACTTCATTTATAAATATATGAGGAGAACAGTTTAAGTTTTCTTTTCTTTTGCCAACTCACCAGCTCCAGTAAAGGTTGATCACTGAGTGCCAAACAATGCTACTTAGGCAGTCTGATGATTCTGTTAACCAGTAGTTAATACTGTATGCAATCATATTTCTAACCAATATCACACTTTCTACATCTGTGCATAAATGCTGTTACTGGTGTTTCATTTGAAGATTTTCACTTTGAGAGAATTTCAGGTTTAACACATTTTTTTAAAATTATTTTTTACAAGTGATAATGACAGTAAGGTGGAATTGTACATGTTATGCAATACTGATTTCATCCATTAACAGCGCAACCACTAGACACTAAAAGGATATAATATATTATCAGATAGTGTCATAATTGAATTATATACAGCAGTGGAATCATGTATGAGCATACATGAGTCTCATGTTTTTCCAGTGAGTTTCATAAGAATGTAAAAGTGTGCATCCTGCTTGCAGGTTTCCATCAAAATGGTTAACATTCAAGAAGATGCTAATTAATGTATGGTTTCATCCTCTGCTGTTATGTGAGTATTAGAAGTTGGTTTGTCAAAACAAACAGTCGCTGGTGCTAACTCTACAATGGAACCATTTGACAAAACAAATAGCCATTGTTTATAGAATAACTGATGACTGATGCAGCTTTAATGTTCTCTCATTCATGTTGTAATATAAAGAAACAATAGGAATGTTTGCCTTGTCCAGCTAGTGAAAAGCAGAATCTTACCATGTCACAATTGATAACTAAAGTAATCATGTTCCTTTATTCACTGAGATAGTGAGCGTCTGTCACAGTGAGATGTAATACCCATTTAGCTTTGCTTACTGCAGAGGATAGGATCATAATACTGGGTGCTTTCCATAGATGTATTAAGAAGAACTGGGTAGTGCATTCAAAGGTGGTGTTGCAGTCATTCTTATGATGTGGGCCCCCTCATGCTTTCCTGCTACTGGGCCCCCAGAGCAAGCACACAAGAGTCATTCTTCAGCACATGCATGTGAAACTTCAGCTGATGTCCTTTTAGCTTCCCACACACGAGTAGCAAAAAAATAAATAAATAAATACTTAAATCACACAGCTCTGCCAGATTTTTCAACAGTTATTGGACCAAATGCATCAGTGACATATCCTATGTAGTATGAGTACAGCATGCAACAACAAGAAGCATGTATTCATATGCAACACAAGCAGTACAGCCCTATGAGTTGTATGCATCATAGCAAGCCATTTACATGGTCTGGTACTGTATAATTGGTCTGAATGACAGCTTTTTGAAACACGCATGGAGAACTAGAACAGGCATTTAATTGAGCAGCTAGCATAAAACCAGTGCCTGACAGATGACGTATGTTAATATGTCAGTTCTTTTTCTGCACTGTAATTTGTTCTCTTGCATACAAGCCTGAAGCAAATTAAATATGTATTTGAATTATTTGAATTATACATTTGTATCAGCAGCATGCTAAAGCAATGGATGGTGTGGTGATTAACATTCCTAAACTGCTGTTATGTTAAATCAACCCGATGTCTACACAAGAGCAATTTTATTTATATATTCTTGAACAGTCATCTGTGTTCAATGATAAATATCTTCCAGGGAAATTACATTGTCTCAGCAAAGGATTGCTGTTTTAGCTACTAGATCTCTTTCCATAATTTCTTACAGTTAGTAAATCTGGGGTCTTCAGTCTCGCTTGTAGCTTGTAGTCCTGGGTAACATAATTTCTTCAATCTGTTACCGGTGTTCATGTTGCCCTGAGGTTTCCGGAAGACTGAGGTGTCAATCATGGAGCCTAGTGGTATAAATGAGGTCTGACACCGGGCACCAGAAATCCCTGAGCTGGATGTAGCATCCTCACTTCTTCATTATGGCTTAATTAAGCCACTCAAACACAGATGTGGATTCTGTATGCTGATGGTGTTGAATTCTCGGTTAAATATACTCACAGGATTATTATTATTTTATTTTTTTGCTGTAAGAGGGACATGGGGGCTTTGTAGCTTTTGTATGCATCTACCAAGATGTGTGTATCAGCACAAATATCAGGCTGCTGCAGCTAATAATTGTGAGATCTGGCCACACTGGGTCAGATGAACTCACACGCCTCTTTGGGCTGTGGCAAAAGGACATTGCAGTGTGATGTTGCGCATCATTACACTAATTTAATCCCCAACAACCCCTCAGATTTTAATTTTGAGATCTCTGAAATACAATTTACACAAGAAAATTGCAGAGAGGAAGTTATTATATGTGTCACCAAGATCTGCTACATTCTGAATAAGCCATGAACTGAAACGATATGTCTTAATTTTCTTTTTTACAGTGTGAGAATTCATGTACAGGCACACACTGAACCACTGCGAAAGGTGACATACCAGTTATTGGTGCCAATATCATTTGATAGGAAGGCAGAGCAAGCCGATCATTGCTAATCTGGTTCATATCACAGTGGCTCTCCGGTGGTTTCAATGCAGGGGCTTCCTTGATCAGACGCCAGTGTTTCATGGCAGGACCAGGATTTAGTGAGGCCTGTCGGGGCAGGAGAATGTGAATTACGGCTCAATGTTCCTCGACAGTGCTGAGCCGGTGGCTTCATCTGTTCTGACAGGCTCTTGACTGTGTGTGATGATGAGAGACAGCTCCGGGTTGGCGCTCGGCACCGACTCTTCAGCTGACAGTGTGAATTATGGAGACCCGAAGGAGCAAGAGCATGCATCAGCAGACCCCCACTCCTATTAATCCTTCTCTCAAAGGTTCACCGCAAAGACCCTAGACATACCTCACCACAGCTCGCACGCACTTCAAACACTGTCTGAAACATGATGGAGGCAATGGACCCAAGTGCTCCTCTGACTTCTGCTTCAGCATCTTGAATTTCTCTCATATCAAAACATAAGTCTCTTTTTTTAAATACTGAAATACTGTTAATGGTTACTTAAGTAATACACGATGAGATGGGAAATATAATATTCTATTTGACTTTTTATTAAGCTTACTATGCATAGCCTATTATGCCTCTGTAGCATTATCATGTATATTTTTTTAAAAGAAACCCTTTATTGAGCTCACTCATGGTTGTTCATAATCATTTAATATATAACATGAATACAATTATTTTTTTATATATATATATATATTATTTTTTTATTTTTTATAAATGTCTCTTATTTCATATTGGCAGTGACACTTGTACTTAATGTCTTTTTTTAATTTAATGTCACTCCTTGTAAGTGTGGAGTTGTCACAAGTCACTGCCCTCCAACCTTTCAGCCAGTCACTTGCCCCCTGCCTCAAGCTAGCAAGCTGATACCAGACTTAGCAAGCTTGCACCAGTTAACTAAAGAAACAACAATATCAAACCAATTCTGAAATTAACTAAGTACAGTACAGTAGTAGTACACTGTACTACTCTGAATAGCCAGAGTAAGCAGTTTTAGCTAGCTCAGTAAGAGAATAGTCTTCTTACTCTTTTTGGTCTTCACAGAGTTCTGTGTCTTTGCTGCTCAAGAACGGTCACAACACAGCTTATTGTTAGGTAGTTACTTAGGTAGCATTTGCAGCCTTGTTAAGCTATATAAAAGGAGAGTTTAGTTTCTGTGTCCTGTCTTTATTTACAGCAGCAGCCTAGTTGGCTGGTTCAGATTTACGTTGACATAGGTTGTTTCTACAGCTAACAAGTACTAAGTGGCTAAATATGGTAAATGCTTTGAGTTTGTTTGTTAAAGAGAGGCAGAGGGTGCATGACTGCCTGAAAAGAGATGGGCAGTTACCATCGACAACACCACTGTCATGAAGTGTCACTAGGAAATAAAAAATGACACTATGAAAGTGACATGCGAAAATAGTGTAATGGCCTTGTGAAGAGAAAAAAGACTTCTGAAAGCTGGCATTTTGAAAAGACAAATCCATAATCAAATAAAAATAATGAAAATACTTTTAATACTATTTAAACATTATTTAAAACTTACATTATTTATTTCAACTTGAACACTTGGGGCTTCAATACACTATTTTATTAGAAAGCCCAAAAATTTTACAAATTCTACACATCTTCAACAATTACCACCACCTAGATCAAGCACAATGATTGAGTTTTATTGGTCAATATCAGAAATCAATGCTATCTACTGCAGCTAATTTACTCAATAACCATGACACATTTCAGTGTATTTAAGAATCCATTGAAATACAAATCTCGCGATTCTGACCATTCGTTGAACCCTAACTTGAGTCTCTGCTGAAGGAGATATGAAAATTGAGCGATTCCAGAGAAAAGACAAATCCTGTTGCATGTTCCTTGCTAATCCTCTCTTTGGACGGTAAAATGCATCGCAGAGCTTAGAAACACACCACCCAGGCTGAACTGTGATGTACAATCTCCAGGAGACAATAGAATTGGTGAGTGTATTTTCTCATCTCATCTCTCTGCCAAGTTCACATGCCCACACGCACACATGCACACACTCGGGTGCCAACTGCATCCCTTCCCCCACTCCCACCCCCAGCCCTCATCCACCACCGCAAACCACCATAATATGACAGATTTATAAGCCAGAAGGTATTGGTAAGAATATAGAAAACAAGCAAACCTTATATGAACCATCTTGCACTTAGGGACTGTTTTCACTACATAGAGAGGTGTTAAGAAATCAATTCTTAAGTCCACAGAGATGATGTTTGCTCTCATCTCCTGTCAAAATAATCCATTGTATCTGTTGAAATAATAGTTAATTTAATGATAATATGAAAGCTAATGGATACTACATTACTGTACTGGGAAGCCATTGGCATCTAACTCTGACCAGCAAGTGGAGTCTGTGAGGAGTGCATTGCAATAGAGCCTATCCTGTTGCACATATGCTATCAGCTAATCTCATTACATAGAAAGCGCACTCTCCACTGTTGGCATGTGGTCTAAGGTTAACACACCCAACCACCCCCACATGCACACACACATACACAGAATGTGTTATTGTTGAATGTATCCATTTCACTTTCAGTACATTTGTATGTGTCAATAGAGATCTTTGCTCGACTCTAATGAAGGCTGCAATTGATTTCACATTCCGGGCATGCTGTGTTTTCCAAGCTGTCAGATGGGGATGTTCCAGCATCAAAATGTATACTGTTGCACTAATCAGTCCATTTGTATAAACAATTTCTAGCTGCCTGGAATGGATTTATGAAGCATATCATTTCAAGAAATGTATTTCATCTAAAAATGCACTTTATAAATTATTATTATTATTCCATTCTGTGAATGGTGTCTGTTGTACTGTGTGTTGACTTTGTGTCTTGTTTGATGTGTTTTTTTCTTTTCTTTTATCTATTTATTTTAATTTTATCTTACTTTTTAGCTACTTTCATGCCCTTTTAAATTGCCCCTTGGGGACAAATAAAGTGATTTGTTTGACCGAGTGATTGATTGATTATTATGGGGGGATTTTAAAATCAAAATTCAAATTGTTAAAGGGAAAGCTTACACCTTGTTTTTTGCTTCCAGCTTCCAAATTGACTTTACACAAATTATGAATGTATATTTATCCACTCATTCAACAAAGCAGCAGGCATTTACTCCTTTCATTGTTTTGTTGTATCTCATTTAGAGGTGGTCTTTCCTGACTGTCAGGAATAATAAGATATCTGTGGGAGAATTGTCTAGTCATATTAGAGGTTTTAACCTCTGCTGAATTGAATAAGATTCTGCACCAGAAAGGACACGTTATTGAATTGACAGCTCCATACTACTTTGAGCCAAACCTCCTCCCTTTATACAGCATTATATGCATTTGATTCCACAAAATTAAATTATTTTGATATCAGTCATATTTCCTCCACTCTGTGTTTTCACACAACATCAGCATCATCCTTCATTATCTGCCACTACTTTGGAGGTCCTCCCCTGCACTCATAAATACTGTGGATTATTCAATTGCTGTCAATCTGTCTGCTGCCTCATAAATTTACTGCTGCCACAGTACAGGGTAGGGAATTCAATGGGAGAACGCCTGAATCTCGGGTTGATTTCTGTGTGAAGGGGGAGGACAAGGGGGCCAGGTATACCGCATGTGAAGCACTCTCCAGCAGCAGCCCATGATACACTGACACAGGATTCTCTTGCCCAGGGCTGTACCTGATCTGTGCAGTGGTCACATAGATGCCACTGGCCCTATACATGTAACTGCGATGAATTATTAACACTGTTGCCAAGGTGGAGGGAGATACAAAGGACATGCAGTCACAACACATCTGGCTAGTGAGCTACCTTGGTTTGACAGAGAAAAAATGGAGGTAATACTTTATCCATCCCTATTTATCATTTGTAAACGGTATATAGAGTTTATATCACACAATAATATAGTCCAGAGCTTGAGATAGCAGTAAGTTACACCTCAGTGCTTTATTGTAGATGCAACATTTTTTTATGAATGTGTCCTAAAGTAAATGAAATTGATAAAAAATACAACCTGATAACACTGGTTTCAGAATAATTATTACTAACTGTTTTTTTTTAAATATAGCTATATGCCTCACTTAGAGAAAACACATCTAAAACTGGCCTTATACGTTTAACTTCCGATAAATTATTAACACTGTAGCAGAGGTGTAGAGAGATACAAAGGACATGCAGTGACAACACATCTGGCTAGTGAGCTACTCTGGCTTGACAGTGAAAAAATTGGAGGTAACACTGTACCCATCCCTATTTATAATTCTTGAGTAGTACATAAACACTTAATAAAGGCTTTATAAACACACTATAATATAGTCTCCTGCAGCCCAAAGTTGGAGGTAGTATTATTATTAAGATAGCTATGTGCCTCACTTATATAAATAAATCTAAAGCCAATATTTGACTGATTACTTATTTTCATGTTATTCAACTAACATTTTTGTTGAGCATCAGAAACGTTTTGTGAGTTCAGCATCAAGCTTAATTCCTTCAACTTGCCAAAAATCTGTCTCCAGCAGAGGAAAGCAATGCAAATGCTATGCTATGCTAGCAACTCACTATAGCGTCCAAACTGCCCTGAAGAAGTAGTACTGCTCAGAAGACATATTCCTCTTGAGTTGTAAACACAAGAAGGTTGAAGCTTTTCACAAACAACCATCACTACGACCCACTCCCTCTTTAACAGACGAATAATAAAAGAATAATAAATAATAAAGATAATTTCAGCAGCTGTACCAGGGGTATCGATATATGTTTATTCATAACCATCAGTACAGTACTGAAAATGATAACACGTCTTGGTTGTTAGCTGAATGGACACAGACACGGAGTCAGTCACCATAAATGTATTCATATGAAACAGTATTTACCACAGTTACGGGTAGTTAATGGGAGATTACATTATGGAAACAGGAGTATGGCGTTAACAGATAATTAGCGTTAGCATGCTGTTCCCACAAATGAAAAATGCATGAGCTACTGTTGTAAGAGTTATCCATTAATGTTACTATGGTACATATACTGTACATTACACTATTAACATTAGACCTGCACTTGTGATTTTAGAGGGAAATAACTATAGTTAACAGAGTAGGTCTCAGGTTGTGTTTACCTGCAGGTATTTCTGTAGGCTTCATGTGATCTATTTATATGTTCTAAACATGTATAAATCATTCACATGTGGATTTATAAATGTGTTCAAAACTCTGGAAGACATTTGGAGCTTCAAGGTTCATTCATGATCTTTCACTACTTTGACAAAAATAAAAATAAAAACATCTTCACTCAAAGTCCATTTATTAGATTTGTGAAGAAGAAATATATATTATTTATATATAATATATTATTTTTTTTAAATCTTGTTTTTAAGTTGTATAACTTCTATTTAAAAAATCACAAGCTAAAAGCAGGGTTTGGTCTCTCTAACATCAGCTCACTTTTAAGAGATAGTTTTAAAAACCCAGAGCAAATATGTGGCAGCTTTTGAGAGAGAAAAGAGAATGATTTTGACCCCTTGAAATGAAACCTTTTGCGTCAGTTTCTGCCCCTTTGAGTAGTTTATAGTTTTGTAAGTGCACATTCACCTAGAAGGCAAATATGATCAAACAGCATTACTAGTATAGACTGAGATGATGCAAAGCTTGCAGTGAATATCTATGTACCTTAAAACTAACCAAGCTACCTGAAAAAGCACACCATCTCATGCAGTTTCTTCTTTAAGTGTGACAATCATTTACCTACATGCTAGGGCTGTGATGTAACCTATTGGAATTGTTTTTGTTATTTTCTCATTGTCTACATGTAAGGCACTGACTCTTGACAGATATCCTGAATTATAATGTACATTGTTAAGTGCTGGCAAAGTCAGCAGGCCTAAATCTGCCTTTCTATTCTTAACTCAACAGGAAATCTGAATATCTAAAGTTCTTAAGTATTTCTAGTGCATAATATTCATGCTGGATCAGAAACTTACCTGTCTCTTTGAAGTGCTGGTTGATAAACCCCACAGAGAGCATACAAAATATTTTATGAAACTTTCTTTTTTTGTGTGTGTGCTCCCTTTTTTAACTAACATTTTTTTTTAACTAACTAACATTATGTTGGAGAGTTTGGGTGGAAAAGTAAACAGTTCATCCAAAGGTCAATATGGGGAATTAAAGTGTGACACATATTGGGTTTTTATGTCCACCAGTCAATTGTCTCCTTCACAAAAGAGTTTCCAAGGTCAAATGAAATGGCAGCTGCAGAAACAAAATATTGCTCTGTACTACATTGTACTGCTGTCTGACTGCAACTTCAAAAGACTTGGCTGCACTCAAATTTATTCCATATATCATGCTCAAATGCATGTGTCAAAAGTCAAATGTGGAGCTTGCAGACATTTGAGATTATATTTTAAAAAAGTGAGAATGAGATAGTGTATCTTTACTATACAGCTATATTATATGGCTTTCTCCAAAAACGTCTAAATCCATTTTAGACCAAGCTGAGAACTTTGACAAACAGAACCAGCACTCAGACTTTTCCACCGGACTAAAGCAGAGTGTTTGTTTTGCCCTGGCCTTTCCCCCCTTGGCAAACACTGCTGCTGTCACATAGCGCTCCTGAACCTCACTGAGCTCTGAATACAGACATGGCCTGTCTATCAGAATGGCTCAGTCAGCACAATTCCTGCAGTGCAAAGAGACTTTGTCCCTGAGGCACCAACCCCTACCCCTCCTCACCCCAAGTATTCTCTAATAGCACTCCACTTGATGTGTGAGAAGCACAGCTTGTGGTAGACCACAAAGCATCGAATCATTGTTTGCTGATAAAACACTCAACACAGTGAATGCGTACAGGGAGTCCATCTCCAGAGTGCCAGCAATGACTGCAGATGAGACGGAGGAGCCTCTGCTGGTCGATTTCATTACAGGCAGATATAATGGCATTGTGTTTACTGGAGAGAGTGGCAACTTTACTGGATACTGTTTCCCAGGTTGCATTTCATATTTCTTCAGCCAAGCACAGGCAGGGGTTATCAACAAATAGGATTGGGGAGGATTTTGGTTCATGACTGTAAAAAGATATTTACAAAACATCTGCAACAGTTCCCCTGTGAAGGGCTAACGTTTAGTAATTGGACTGGCTTCCCAAACAAGATGCAGAAACACAGTATTAGGGGTGAAGGTTTGATGCAGTGCCCTGTTTCTATGTGTTTCAATTTCCTCCCTCTCTTGAGACACCTTTCTCTACCACCATTAAAACTTAAAATAGCACTGTAAATAAAAACATTGTTGCGACCTTATTTTATTTATACCACATCATTATTGGACAAAAAAATCCCCTCCTCAGTGAGAAGAAATAGGTTACAATGCCATGCAAGGCCTCCAGACGCTGATGATGATGAGATGAAGGGTTTCGACAATTACCTATCAACAAGAGATGTGCGCTCAGATAAAAATAGCATGCAATACATGCAGAGCTTGTTCTGCTGACTGAGGAGCTACAGGCAAAACAGGCTCAAGTGAAGACTGTCAAATTAGGTACCAAATTATGCATTAGATAGCAAAGGCATGGCTGGTGACTGGTGTGCTGTAGAGCAGCACGAGTGCCCCGGGAGGTGAGGTTGGAAGGTTGTCTCCTGCTGTAATGGAGCCTGACAACCCTGTAAGAGAGCAAAGAGAGAAGAAAAGCAAATCTTTCTTGCCATTTAAATACCACATTGCTAAATTATTTTAGTTTAGTTTTGGTTGGCTCTGAAATGCCAGCAATTCTAAGTTGTCTAGGCATAACTCCCATATCAAGCTTCAGCTACACTAAATATACTAGATGTATATCTTAACTGATACATTGTGGCTATATAGATGAAATGCCTTAATGGATGTCTTCAAACCTTTTAAAAGAAAAAAATGGAACACTAATATAATTTTCATACTCACTCATTACTACCCTTTTCCATCCAACATGGAATGAGTTCTGTCCCAGTTCACTTGCCTAATCAATAACTCAGAGCATCTCAACAAAAAATAAATTGGTTCAGAACCCGAAAAGTTGGTTCCCAGCTTGAACAAGGAAAAAAAAAGCAGCTTTTCAAGTGCGAATTGAAACAACATCAGTGAGCATGTCATATTCTACAAGCTCGAAAGAGATGATGGAGAAGACAACAGAATTCAGCAGTCTGCCAACGAGTATCTGTCATAACAGTACAAACACTTGCAGGTTAATCAATGTGATCCACCATCTTGCTATTACTGTTCACTTTAGGTGTGCATTGTGCATCGCCCTCTGTTAATGGCACCTTGATTAAAGTGGTTCTGCTCAAAACTAGTGGAAATGTGGGTTGGTTCGCTGGATAGCACCAAGCTTTCAAGAATCCTGAACAGGACCAGTTCTAGAACCACAGCTAATTTGGTGGAAAATGGGTATCAATGACCCCTTGTGCCTTTGGTATGGGAGCATTGTCATCCTGGAAGAGATTGCTCCAATCATAACAGGACTGTCTCATCATAGAATAAAGGTGATTACTCAGGACAACTTTGTATTGATTTGTAGTGACCCTCAAGAAGTGGACTCAAACCTTGCCAGCAAAATGACCCCCACACCATAATGGAGTCACTGACAGTCTGATCAGGTTCTGCACTGACATTCTCAGTCACCTGAGGAAGAGTTGCGCCTTTGTTTTCCTCACAATTGCATGAATGCACAAACATCACTGTCATCAAATGTGCTCTGTCGACAATTTCCATTATTTACTGATGTGTCTTTCATAGATCTAAATGCAGATGTCACTTTAGTCACTGTTGCTGAAACCTGATACTAAATCCTGAAACATGAGCCAGTTGAGTAGTCTTTGTGGCTGAAACTCCCACCATCTCTGCCCCTACAATGACCCCTCTCTCAAGGTCACTTAAAACTTTTTCTCTTGCCATCATGATACAAAATCAGAATCAGCTGGGCCTGCTCAGCATTTTTATAAACCACAGAGCATGATTGGATGTTAATTGCTTAATCATACCATGCAGTGCACCTGTGTGGCGGCATCTTTATTTGTATACGTTTCTCCATTCATGTGTTCTGTTTTTTCCTGTAATTTGTCACCTGTCTGTATTACAGATTAGATAATAGATGTATCTTTTACTACACTCACATGGATTGCATTTCTGTATTTGAAGATTTTATTTATTTATTTATTTATTTATTTTAACTGATTATGTTTTATCACTGATGTTAATGTGTGTATTGTGTGTCTTGAATCCAATCTTAACCCTTGTTTCACAATCACTCACTGACTAATCTATACATCGCTGTTCTGCTCAAGATTCTTGAATGTATCGAACTGATTAGTTACTCCTTTGAGTGGTAATAGTCTCTGAAGACATTTCAGTCTCCCTCTCATGCCCCTCAAAGCAGCAAGACAGCTCCTCTGAAGGTGATGAATGACTTGCTTTTAGTAACTAAGGTGGAAAATCCTGTTTTAGTTCTCCTAGATCCTTGGTGCAGCTTTTGACACTGGCGATCATTCACTCCTACTTTCTGGATTGGCATTTGTGCCACTGCTTTAGGCTGCTTTCTCTCTGTTGCACAGAATTTTATCTGCGGTCATTGCAGAGTTCAGATCATCTTTGTGATATTCTCCATGGGTCTGTACTTGCTTCAGTTCTTTCCCTAGTATATACTACATTACATTAGCAGTACATTAGTAGTACATTACATACTACATTAATAACATGCTATGAAAGAACAGGAGTATGTATGAAAGCTCTGTGATCTCTGATGTCTTTGCAAAACTCTCAAGTTTAGTTTTTTTTTTTCCCTCTGGAATTTGCCTAGAGTATGTATCTCTATGAGATTGAATAAATGCATTTCCTTACATTGAACACCAGGGAAGATCCATATATTATGCAGCATTATGGACACAAAGCATAACTGTGTGGAAACAAGGTGTTAATCATCTGTTTCCATGCCATACCTCTGTCTGCTCCACCATCATTAAGACCTGTCAATGACAAAAGAAAAGGTGCAGTTTCACTGAATATAACAGCCAAGTCAATCAACAGTGTCAGCTGTCATTGCACACTAACCATTATGCACAGTAGTATATATTAATAGAACCTGTATTAATATATATATATTACTATTATTATTAAAAACCTGTAAGCCATCATCAGCAGTGACATCCCATCATCATCACTCTTATTGAAACAGGCTGTTTAAGGAAAAAAAACTTTTACAAACAGATAAAAGAACATAAATGCAGGGAAATTAAATCCTACCTGCAATAAAGATAATCATGAAAATTCATAATTGCTTCAACTGAAAGCCTTAAATAGGCATATGATAAATCCCTGTGTAGAGTGCAATTAAATGATATACAATCCATGAAATTAGTGAACAACCTGAACAAACAGTATTTTATAATTAAATTATGTCTATCACAGTGTTTTTTTTTATTTTCCACTTAATTATATAAAACTGTGCTCACTTTAGAAAACTGTGCACATGTGGTCTAACATATGCAACTACATATGCAACATATACAACACCTATAGATTGTGTGCATTTTTATTAGCTAAGACTTGTTAAACCAAATTTTGATGAGTGCTACATAGTGTTATTTAAACATTTATTTAAAGGTCTCTCATTAAAACTTCATAAATCAAAAGCCACAGCAACTTCTCTGACATTAAGATCAACATCCTGAGCTCCTGATGCCATCAGCAGTCAGCTAAATGAATCCTAATCATTGTCTCTTTCTGTGTATAGGAATTGACATTGCAATGCACAGAGAGAGCTGTGGTATAGTTATTGAACCATCCCGCCCTGGTGCTCAAATCAATACTTGGATTTATGAGCAAATCTGCCACATATTTTTACTCTCACCTCCAGACTGGAGGGCACTTTAATTGGTGAAATCTATTCCTCTGATTAGACATAATTCACATTGGGCATTGTTTAATTCACTTGTAATTAAAGAGCTGAGTAAAGAGACAGGGCTGTTTAATTAATTAACACTCAGTTCCCTCACATGTAGATAAAATCACTGGCACATTCCTCCATTTATAATTCACCGACAAAAGTGAAAAATCTGCTGCTTGTCCCAAAAGTGATAACATTTACTCAGAGAAGACACAGTGTCTTAGAGTAAGATCATGCATTTACTTGACAAGTGAGATGATTGGATACACATGAAGAATCAAGCTACACATGGTTAATTAAAGACACTTTTGCATAACACACCAATTTAGACATAAAAGCTACCTCACTGTATGATCCTGTTTACACTTGTTATTAATGCGATCCACATCTGGATAAGGAAAAATGCATGTTAAGGCAAATATCCAAATATCCTGGATATTTTTATGATGTAATTTGGAACCAGAGTGGGTGCAGCAGTGAAGCCACAGTATTTATAGCATCAAATAACTTATTAAAAGTAAACTTCTAGCAAAATAAATCAACAGAAATTGTCTTTGGAAAAAAAATATTCAATGCATATGAGGTATGGCTATTAAATAATGAGACTAATGCTGTAATACATTTTTATTGAACATAAACATTTTTTGTCTTTCTCCTTCAATATACTCCCCTTCTGCATCACCACACTGCTGAATTCAGGTCTTCCACTAATCAAAGCAGTGCAGTAGGTCTTCTTCAGACAGTTGTCTCAGAATCTCTGTCGTTCTTTTCTCAACTTCTGACACAGACTCAAAACGTGTTCCTTTGAGCACAGATTTGATCTTAGGAAACAGGTAAAAAGTCACACGGTGCTAGATCAGGTGAATAGGGAGGGTGATCAAGCACTGTGATTTGTTTTTTGGCCAGAAACTGCTTTACTGAGAGCGTGGTGTGAGTTGGTGTGCAGAAGTTTTGGGACTTCTGTCATTTTCAAATTTTCATGCCTAATTTGCCAAACCGTTTCTTTATCAATGGAGATCCATTTCTGCTATCATTCTTATACTCACTTGTCGATCATTTTGGACGATTTGTTCAGTTTGTTGAATGTTTTCAGAAGTTTTTGATGTGCATGGGCGTGCAGAACGTTCATTGTCCTGGACATCCTCTCTGCGTTCACAAAATCTTTTGTGCCATTCAAACACATGTGCACGTCACATGCAGTGTTCCCCAGACAATGTATGAAAAGATTTTGTTGCTTTTTTGTTCAATCTCAAAAATCACTCAAAAATTTCAAGTTAATGCATTGTTTAACTTTTAAGCTAATTATTTTCCAAAGCCTTAGCAAAAGCACATGCACTTCAATCACTAGCTAGCAGTGAACTACAGACGTCACTTATTGGAAACTTACAGCAGTTGCATGAATGCATGAATACCCAACCTTTAATTTTAACACTCGGTGTGACTGTGAACCACATGGTTTTATCCTCATAAGCGCAGTCTCATTACTTAATAGCCATACCTCGCACTTAGATGTTTTACCTTGATTCATGTCTGATCTTCATCTGATGTTTTCTTTCACTGTGGTTTTTTTGTCTTGACAGTGGATCAGAAGCCTCAGTGGATGTTTCAGTCGCAGGCTTCATGTATGTCATAATGTAGTCACTGCATTTGTTTCCATTGCATTTCATCACGTTAAGGTATTATTGATACACTAACTTCTCAACCTCAACCTTGTTTATTTTGTTTTTTTTTTTTTCTTTTTTTAATGCATTGACAAAAGAAGTTGGAAGAAACACACCTTATGAGGAGAAGGTGTTTTCAGCAAGTGACTGCAATTATGTGCTCATCAGCTGAGTTTATCAATGTCTTCATTTATGACAAAAAATTGTACTTGCACTTTTTTGTACAATAAAAACAATGTAACAAATCTACATCATTGTGTACTACTGATTCACACCGATGTTTTTGGAAGCCTGAGGTAAACTTTACATCTTGGCACACAGCATCTACTTCTCTTAACACATTCATGGTCGAAGTGGTTTCTCAAGGGTATCCTTCAAGGCTTCCTTTGATTTCAGATGTACCGTGTTTGTTGACAAGTCTGCCAGCTCTGTGTACCTTATTTGCATATATGAGTTCTGATCACAAGGCAAGGGCAATTGCGATAATGAAAATTATTATTATTGATACCAGGTGTAAAAGCAAAGGCACCAGAATTGGATGTTATTATACAGATAATGTATCCATATTTGCACTCTGCTTCAGTAAAAACAGAAACATGAGAAAAACATACAGGCTTTACTGTGAAAAAAAATGATCAGAGCTTCTGCAGCAGCTCCAGAATATGTTAGTTAGAGCAATCTCTACTTATTTATATTTATGTGGTTCTAAAAATGTTCTGACAGTGCTCTGAGCACATTAAATGGGATTGTACTTGTGAGGAGAATCAGAATAATATCATCATTGTCCCTGGTCTTACAAATAGCTCAGTTATAAAAACACTGCTGATTTATATTTATGTGATTCTGAAAAGGTTCTGACAGTGTGCTGGGAACTAAAAGATGGGGACTGTACTTCAGAGGACAGGAGAAGAGATTTGCCATTACCTTTGAAAATTGATTTCTTTTTGCCTGTAAATAATTTAATATGAGATAAGCTTCTGGGTTTGAAGTTTGCCTCTATCAGGTCTCGATATCCCCTTGCCCTGTTGAAAGCCTCAGTTTGGTCCAGTGCAGTAATGATGCTTTTTTTTCCCAGGAATTGATGACGGTCCCATTAAAATGCTCAGTGAGGTTTTAAAGCCAGCAAGTCTGGGGGAAAAACGTTAAATCAATCTTCAGATGATTAACTACTAACCATTTTCAGCTGCAGTGAACTGAGTAAATGTGCACTCAGGAAAATAAAATCCCTTTTCTCCACCTAAAAGAGATCATCATATAAAATTAGCATGCGAAGTGTTGATTAATATTGTTTAGGCAACTACTGTATGTCTGTTGTGCTAAATGATGAATGATAGAGTTGAGTGGCACTGGCTCAAGCCATATTGGAATGAAGGTTAAAATGATGAATGAGACGACTGTAGTTATTAGGTGGCCATGACCTATTAATGATGTTACCCAATGGAATTGACTGTCCATGTAAAAGCAACACTTTTCATTGCATCATCATTGCTGCTTTAAATGATTACAGTCAACCATGGTCCAGCCTTTTTGCCCTGCACACTGCATCTCCATTAGGACTGTGTAATGCTTCAGGGGCCCTTTCTAATCACATATATCACTGACACCAGCGTGCATTTGTCATGGCGAGTGCACTATAAGCTCAATGTTCAGGCATTATGCTGCACACATTAGGATAACTAGTATTCCGTAAATATTAGTCTAGCAACACATTTTCAGCATGAGCGACTCCGTTCATATTAAGAGGTGACAAACAGACGGTATGTGTGAGCTATGAAAAGAGGCAGGCTTAGCACTGTCAAATCAATTCTGGGAGAAGTTGTAATGATGCCTACGCTAAACAATCTCTTAATCAAATACAAAGACTAAGGCAGCTCCATCTTTCTGCTTTGGGTATCTGAGGAAAAGAATCTACACTTTCAAAAAGCGCCTCATTATCACCAATGAGCAAGCTGTGTTGGATCACTTAAATCAAATTCCACTTCACCAGCTTTTCAAAATTGTGGTTGCAGGTGTATGAGCGCAAAAAATTGCTTCTGATTGTTGCGTTGTTAAAGCTGCAGAGTTTTATGATGCTGACAACTTGAGTCCCAAGTAATAACAGTAACAGTCGCATTTACTTTTCAATCAAGAAATACAAAATGCTCTTTGAGGAAGGGCAATAAAATGTAATTACAAAATATTAAGTATCATAAGAGCATCTGTAGAACAAAAGAAGTAAAAAAATACTTTTGCACAAAGAAACAAATCTATCAAAAAAAATCTGTATAGAAGATATAAAAGCAAAACCAACAGACGGATGTGATAAGATGACAAAACACTATTATGCAACAACAAAACAGCCATTAGTCAGAAAGGCAAATCTATAAAAATATGTTTTGAAGCAGGTTTTAAAAACAGAGACAGTGCTGCTCCAGTGCCAGTACAGCAACATCTCAATCACCCCTCAACTTTAACCTGGATTCTGCAACAGATAATAGACTTAAACCACCAGACTTGAGAGATCTTTTGGGGCAGGGAGGTAAAACGTTCACTCAAATAATCCATTACCGGGTCATGTTAAGTCTGGTATGTGATTTTAAAGTGAATTTGGACAGAAATTGCCAGGCACTGCAAAGAAGTTGAGGCCATGTGGCAAAAGAAATGTCATAGTAGGAATCATGGCTGCGGAATTCTGCCCAGATTGGAAGCTGAGCTATAGCACATTAAGTTCAGGCAAGGAGAAAATAAAAGCATGACTCATTTTATCTGTACTATTAGAGTACAAGAGCTGGCTTTAAAATATTCTGAAATTTAGTAAAATATGACTGAATAAGTATAGAGAAACAGTGGCTTTGTTGCAGGAAGGTTGTGTGTACTGTATGTGAAATGTTCAGACATCCGATCTTTAACATAAGGTATTGGAAATTATGTCATGCTAAATCATCTAAGATGATTGAAACACCTAAAGAAGACTGGGCTGATGTAAAAACAAAACTGTGTGTCATCTGAATAACTGTATGTATTTATGGAAACATTTCAATGACAAATAAATGTGTTAATGCTAAGATGATCAGAGAACACACCAGAGCAGCATTCATCATACAAGGAAGTGTCAATTAAATCAACTGCAAGGTCTGCTTGTTCTGAGTTAATAAGACATTGTAGTTGAAAGACACTTTGCTGCTTGCTCAAATGTTTTTAGTTGTTGTTTTTTTGTGTGTGTTGTTTTGTTTTCAGTGCCTCGGGGTGGCCCAAACAAAATGTAATTTACCTTAGGCACAGGTGGAACAAATAATACATAAATATTGTACACATGCCCTGATACAATTAATTAAAATCTCTGAAAAAACACAGAGATTGACATAAGCCCCCACTTCATAATTAAAGGATTTGACTGTGACCCGCTGCGCTTGGGACCTTGCAGGTTTTAATCGGAGCCATCTAATCAGCAACTCTTGTGAACTTGGGATCCCAGGTGAATGCAATAATTAAATGGATGGTAGAACATATAAAACTTGCATTCTGGGTTATGTGGACCAGACTGTAAAAAATAAATATACTATATATCAATATATTTACATGAGTATAACCTACTTTCTAAATGAAAGTGATGTCTGTGAAGTTTGTTTATGCTTCATTTCCGATTCAGAAATAAAATAAAATATTTGGCATGTGGGTGTTTCTGCAAATCAGCCACATGCATATTTCCAAATCCAAATTATAAGTGGTTCTAAAGCTGCTGGCAAATTGGCTTTGTGACAATGAAATAAACCACCACCACTTGAGATTGAGTGCTGTAAAAGTTATTTCATTTTCAACTGGTAGCAGCTATATTGTTGTTGTCTAATTGGATGGTCACATGAGTTAAACCAACTTCTCATACTATAGGCTTATTTCACTTTGACTATGTCGGTCCTGTCCTTGTTTCATTCCAGTGAGAATCATGAAAAGTGTTCAACTCAGCACTCATCATGTGAGGCTGCACTCAGTGTCACCAATTTAGTGACTTTTTAAAAATCTTTTAAAAGGACTTAGTGATGAATCTTGATGTGTGAATGTAAGGATAAATCAAGTGAAAACTCCAAATGAATGTGTTTGCCTGTTTACAGTATGTAGCCTATAATATGCTGTATTGTATAGGACTGTACGTCATGCTCAGGCTACAGCTAGGCTGAACCCCAGAAAGCAGACTTGGGACACAGTCACAGATGGAGTTAGGGAGTCAAGAGATCCCAAGGTTTATTTATAGAGTTGGATGAGGGGATGAGAACCGGGCCCGGGTGACGAGGGGGGAGCAAGTCCGGGTTGGCCAGTGTGTCGGGCCGAATGTTCCGGGGAAAGTGTGGAGACCAGCCAGGAGACTGGGGAGACTGGCAACCGAGTTGAGTCCGGAGGCAGGGGTGGACGGCAGCGCCGGTCAGGCAAAGCTGAGGCACAAGACAGCAAACAACAGTAAATACTTTCGCCAGGGAAAAACTACAAAACGCTAAGTAACTATTCTGAGATTAACTCAGTAGGTTCGGTCGGACGTTACCATGTGGAGAACCTGGCGGCTTGTAGGTGGAGAACCGGGGTAGATATCTGACAGTGATGAGCTGATGAGAATCAGGTGCGACCAGCACAACCGTTGCGCCCCTGCAGGGAAGCAAAACAAACACACACACACACACACACACACACACACACACACACACACACACATGGGGAGGCTGCCATAACACTGTAAGTCCTATGAGGAACTCCGGGATGTATGTTGTACTGTCAGACCATCGCAACCTTCAGGATCAGTACACAGAACGGATAAATGGTTGGTTGGGTGTATAACATACTGCACAATGCAGTCATCTAATTTTTTCTGATACAGTTGCTTGGTGACAGATGGAAAACACATTCAAGGTCTACACTCCTCAAGCAGACACAAAGGTCCGCATAAGTGAGAGAATCGCATTTTCAACCCCTTCTCCTCATTTCTTAGCTTCCACCCCACAGCCAGTACAACTCATCACCTTCTTCTTATTCAGCTGAAAGTCACCAGCAGATACCCTACTAACAGATAAATATATAAATTATTGTGATGTGTGATGGCCTGAACCTTGGTTCTGTCATCACAGATGTATTCTCATTCACTCTCAGGGATCTGTTTTGGCAGAGGTGGTGTGGTGCTTGGAGGGCTGTAGAAGTAGCAGTTCTGAAGTCTCTGAGAGATGGTAGAGAGAAACGGAGAGAAGGAGGGCTCTTAACACTGTGCTGGCAATTAATCCTTGTGTGCTGCACATATACAGTACACTGCTCCTGTGTTGCACCCTCTAATTTACAGGCTGAGAGACAGCAGGTGTTCAGGACTAAGTAAACAGAGGGGATGTTGGAGGGAGGGATCATTCGACCTGCTCTGGTCTGCTATTATGTGGCTCCCTGCTGGACTGAAAGCAAGGAGGCACCTCTCTTGGTATGCAAAAGCTGTTTAGTCTTCCCTGTCGAAATACTAGGCCAGGGCCCAAGGTCACACTTCCAGGGTAGGCTTCGCAAATGTTGTTCCACCCCCGAGGCATCAGCCAGCAAGAAAATTAACAGACACTTTGTGTTTTTCAGTGAGCTCCTGTGGGAGACATGGCTGACTGCCGCACTGATCCTGTCTTGATCTCCTCAGCCAAACACTCCATTATTTAAAACAACAGTTTACCACCTAGCCAAAGTTATGTTGCAGTGTAAATGACTTGTTTCACAATTAAAGTGCCACGTGACTACTTTGTGCAATCACAAAGGGACAAAAGGTCTGAGTTCTAAAATGCTGTCTGTTGCATTTGTTAGACAATAAACAAGAGTGAGTTGCCCAGTGATTGCAGGTCATGGATCAAGAAACAAATGCCAAACAGTGCTTACATATTTATCACTTTTGTTCATTAGAAGCATAGAAAACCATCAGTTTCTACTGCAATCAGGGCTAAAATGCAGTCTACACTATAACTTAAAGTAGGCATTTCTTGTGTTTTAGGATTGTAGTTCCATACACTTATTGGACTCACTCAATTCGTTAAGGTTTTGCAGCCCCTTTATAGGCACACAACATTCCAATTCTGTTATTAAAAGAATGGACCACACCTGTATTTTGGACAGGCAAAATGGAAGAGAGAGGGTCATTGTACTTAAAAATATTGGATTTGAACAAATAGCTGCTACATCTAATTTACTGTTGTTGACTGACCCTTTCAGTAGAGAAAATTATATCCGAAATTTAAAGTTGTAGTTCAATTGTAGTTTGAGCCATCTGGCAATGTGCCCACAATGACAATGTTAATGTTCATTTGTTTAGCAGGTATTTAGTTGTAAAATAAAGCATTAAAATGAATTATGGAAAAAGATGAGTCAGGGGTCACAAGAGAAATTAATATATGTATCAAATTTCATTGCAATAATAATAATCAATAATTAAAATCAAAAATGTCAACCTGCTGGAGAAAAGTCAGGGGATCACTATAGTCATGATGAGTCATCATCCCCGTTGTGTGGTCTATCTAATCAGTTTCGGTTTGAATGACTTTTTGAATAGGTATTTGCTTCTGATTTGTTTGATATTTGTAGGTAATGAGTTCCACTGCCTGGAGGCTCTATAAATTTTTCATAGTTTTTAAGTTGATTTGATTTTGGCTTTAGATGACCCATGCTGACCTGTCTAGTTGTTTTTTAGCCCGGTTATTCATCCACGATAGCATTTCAGGCAAATATGACAAGATGGAATGTTAACTAGATGTAAGAACCTTGAATGTCTGTACAACTTTTTATGGGAATGCATCAAATATTTGGAGAGATATTTCAGTCTGGACCAAAGCAAATCAACCAACTGCTTTTGCTGTGCAATGTGGCTAAAACAAATTGTCAAAATGGATGCTGTAGAGAATGAGATATACTGACCTTAAGTCTATCAACAGAACCATAATACAACCCAACAGCATCTTTTGTCAGGGTCTTCTCCCCTGGTAAACAGCCATGCCACCAATTTGTAAGACAGACTTTCCATTAAAAAAATTAAATCTTAAGCATAAGCCAGGATAACCTTGATGACATTATACAGTTATTTCCTCAGACTTGATAAAACTCTTCCAGAGCCACAGAAGACATTTTACAGTATTTTAGATTCACAGGCTGAGTAGTACCCATGGTGATTAAACTGATCTTAATATGTAAAATTAATCAAGTTCCTCTCAACTGTCTAGTTCAAAACTGGCATAAATTAAATGTTAATATTTTACTATAGTGCTTTAAAGTACATTTGTGAAACCCCATGACTATAGTGGCTCCACTGAAAGCAGTACTAGAGCACTGCAGTGGTGTTGCAGCCTCAGCTGCAGTGGCAATATAATTAGCATACTGTCAGATGTCATCCGGTTGGCCTCCAGACTCATTGCAATGACCTTTAGCGCTATTTGAACTTTCTCTAACTGTTAAATATACATATTCTACATTGTCGCATGCTGCTATTTCTTTAGACACACTTTGGCTGACATTTTCATGCGAATCACTCAAATGTCCACTTGACTTTTTTTTTTCCTTTCTTTTTCTTATTCTTGGAAACATACCAGAGTCCTTGCTGGCATTTCCTCTCTGAGCTACAGTAGCAGTTTGTCCCTGCGCAGAGAGCTTACTATGTACCACAGTGATGGACTCTTGCTTCAGTTTTTATTATTTATATTTTGTTTGAATGTTTATTTATTTATTTATTTTTTTACCTCTGTGAAATATTTCAATTCTTACTGGATTGACTGAGATGAAATTCATGGTGACCAGAGGATGAATCTTAATAATTTTGATGATCTTCTTATTGTAATGCCACAATAGGGTCAAAAATTAATTGCCCAATTGTTTGGACCAAACACCTCTTAATTAATGACATTTCCATCTGCCTCAGCTGTGCTTCATCTTTAGTGCCAATCAAAAATTGTTAGCATGCTATATGCTCAAAGCTCTACTGTGCCTAATTATAGCCTCACAGCTGTTAGCATGGCTATAGACTCTACTATTTAGTAAGACTGTTGTTTACTTATATATATGTAAATTTGCAAATGCATGTTTTCATGCATGTCTTTTATTAGGGCTGTACATTTAATTGAAGATTAACTGTGTTCATGATTTTGGCTTCCTACAATTAAATAAACATAATTAGAATGTGGGTTCAGTTCATAGAAAACTCCTCTGCTTATCAAATCAAATGCTTCCTGAACTAACAGCAAGCAATACCTAAGTGCAGTGGCAGTTCAGAGTTCAGGAGTAACAACAGAAATCAAATGGGAAAACAAAAGTCAGATGTCTGGAACATAAGATGAAGAGATCAATTGTTTGGAAGTATTTCAGATTTAGTGCAAGTGATGTGCAAGAAAAGTTTAGATGCAAAGAGTGCATGAGACTTGTGTCTTCACCACAAAACATGACAACTAACTTGTTCAACCACCTGAAAAAAACACCACCAACTGCAGTAGGATGAATGCATGAGGGCCAAGAAGAGTAACAAAGCTACCATTACCTCACTGAATTCCCGTCCTTGTCTAGCATCAGCTCATGCATAACAACAGTGTGTTTCAGCATGTCACCATATCCATCCAGCTGCGAAAGCAAGACTCAAATAATAAATGCAATCACATTTAATTTGGCCAAAGGTAAGCAGTGAGTGAAAGCAGTGCACTGTTGTTTTAATTTTGGGTTAAACGTTTTGGCATAGTTTTATTTGTATTTTGCACTGTAAATAAGGACAAATCAAAATAATTGTGGTTATTATTTTAGCCATAATCGTGCAGCCATCTTCTACCATACACTATACTATGAAAATCAGAGTCTGTTTGAGATACCTCTCCTTTGTATTTAATGGTGAGATGCACTGATTGTATAAGTTAGTTTTACATTTTATTTCTGTCTAGTGTTTGACCAGTAATGTAAAATCCTATCACATAAAACACCAAGAATACTTTCCAGACCAGCAGCTCTTCTTGTCCAGTCAACAGTGGCCTCATTGTCATTTCCAGTCATTGATGTTGAGGCAACTGACTGTCCAAAGGGATCTTCTGTAAGCCATGGAAATAACAATGGCTGAATGGGAGCATGGGGTTGAACATGAGTATGGGGGCTGTGGGCCAGAGCAGGGTAGTAAATACAAGGCTAGCAGAGAATGCTGCATGCCGCTAACAGATGGTATGAATAGGTTTATAAATGCTTGAGTAGGCTGTCAAAATGATGTGATCTGGCATTTAACCATTTGTGATGTATGGAGGAAAAAATATGATGTGATAACCAAGGACAGTGCTATCTGTTCTGCAGCACTGAGCAGGAAAAAATCTGATCTCAAAGTGCAGATTTGTTGGGAATAATGGCTTTCATGGTGCTCTCAGATAAAGCATCCCATTTTGCAGATGTCATATGTTGTGATCAGTGGAGATTTCTGTATGGTATTTCCACCCAGAGATGCCTTTGTGATATGAAACCATGCCAGTCTGCGCTCTCAAGGATGCATGTACCTCCTCTTAAGTAAACATTTGCATTCGCCACACATCTGTTAGTGTATCAAATCGTCCTCATGCAAAGTGCACTTCTCTGAAAAAAACTCTCAGTCAAGGTTGATTTTTCTGCTCAAGGTTGCAAAACACTACTTTGACCTCAGTCCACTTAAAATAAAGTTCAACTAGACCATCCATTTATGAAGGGAACTGAGCACCTTTCTTGCTTCCTGTGCCAAGGATTTTATCAATAATCATCTCATAATTGCTTGTGCAAACTTGTCTCTCAAGTATAAATTGGTGCATTAGGGATATGAAAATTCATGTTTGATAATCTTCATATTTTATAGAGCTACAGTGTAATATTTTGTGTGCCATGCAAATAAGGAAAACAATGCTTTTCAAGGTCATTTAAATGCAGGATTCACTTCATTTGTGTAGTATGCAGGATATCATGCATAAATTTGCTCTCGCAGGAGCATGACATGTTGTAAACATGACAGCATTGCTGCGTACCAGGAAGACCTTAAAACCTAGCAAAAAAGAAAAAGCTATAGTTTTGGTTTCCAAAGCCTCAGCACTTGTCCCTTTGTCTGAGAGTTAATTGGATGTCAAGGCCTTTGGACAACAGATTTATGTTCTTTCAGGCTAATGCTTCATCTGGAGCATGACTTTGGTTCTGTTAATGTGCAGCCTGAATGATGACATGACCTCACCTCGTGTGTCACCACCTCCATGCTCACCGTGCTAAGCAGCTATGCCTCCCCTGGTGACACAAGCCCAACAAACTTGCGCTTAATCCATCCTTCAGAGCAGCTGCACATTTTACCCGGCCATCACTTTCTCAGATAGCCAGACCTAAAGTAGTTTCTGGGCTCTTATGCCCACTGAGATGCATTTAAATTCAGGTATGTGACAGTTGTGCGTACATGCATGCTATGAATATAAACGTAGTGAGTGAGGCTGCTGTGGAGTGGATGAAAAAAACACAGCCATAGATAGAGATCAAATGTGATGAAGAAGGGCTGGCATTAGAAATTCTGCTGGAGCTGTAGCATGTAAGGAATGCCTGCTCGTGGTTCAACACAAGCAGATAAATATAAATTGATTGGAGATGCAGAGTGAAGTGCTGTGGGCTTTAGAGCAAAGGGGTTCTCTACAAAGTGACATGTAATCTGGAATGTGGCACTGTTCAGCAGTGTTTCGGCCTGCCTCCTGATAGGACAGTGATAAAACAAATATCATAGGGACAACAGCATGTATTGGCCCTGACTTGTGTTTGAAATAATGAATAGCTTACAGTGATAGAAAGCTCCACCTCACCGGTAATGCACTGTAAAATGTTAACCATAAAGTACACTGGAAATCATCATGGACTTTAATGTACTGTATCAACCTTGTCGTGCTGTAATTATAATCTTACATACCACAATTAGCTTTATCACTATACATCATACAAGCAGCTGTTTTTTCCAGCTGGTTTTTGAATGACTGCAGAGAGGTTGTTTTGACAGAAAGTAGTCATGCTAATGGTAAACACTATACAGTTGTCTACATAGGTGAGTTCATTCTTCATGATTTCTCCAAAAACTAAATGACGTAAAAATCAAACTGATTGCTATATGTACTGGCAATATGTGCCCAGGTTTCTTGAAAGTGAGATTGGGACAGTTAAAGGGGCATCTAAAGAGGTATTTTAAGTGGTAGATAAGCCTCAACACACTGAATTGAAAATCACTTTGACAATGCATACTGTGCATCACATTGTTAAAAAAAAGTCGTAAATAAGTCCAACAAGTAAATTAAGAAATATATTTGCCAATATGACAAGGGGTAACAGAAATAACAAAATATACTGCAAATATAGAAAACAGCAGCATAATCACTATTTTTATGTTTTCTTTATTTCCCTTGTGGTTTGTCTACTACTCCTGGTCACTGTAGCCATGCCCCAGGAGGTGTCAGATTGTTTGACTGACAGGCAATGCAGTACATGTACAGATTATTTTAGAGCATTTGTTAGGTTTATTTGGTGTGTTGTAACCATTTATGAACACAAAGACAATGGCTCAATAATAAATATTAAATAACATTTTGCAACATATACAGTACAGGAGAACTTGCATCCAGGTGGATTTTGGTTCAGGTTTGACCATGACAAAGAGAGGTGTATTGGTACAAATAAAATAGTTCAGTGCACAGTCACAGAGAAAATAATACTCAAATGTCTTTGTAATAGCCACTTACCTTTAAATTGCTGTGGACTTTCTCACCCTTTTGTCCATATACATTGACTTGTTATACACAGCCTAAATAAGCTCTCTAAAAAGGCTAAATTAGATGTAGAGTATTTACTTTCCAGTTGGCATCCAATTTTAGCAATAACACTGGCTCAGCATCAGCAGCAACAGTGCTAAACACAAGTCGACAGAGTTGAACAACTGTTGCAACAGCACCTTCAGGGACAAACCCTTTCAATATCTTAAAGGAATAGTTTAACCATTTGGGACATACACTTATTCACTTTCTTGCTGAAAGTTTGATTAGAAGCAGCTGCAAGCTCGGATCAGAATAAATCTAATCAGGGAGCATGAGGGTATCTCCATCTATGATGTAAATGCTTGATAATATGAGTTTGCTGTTAACAAGCAACACACAAACCCAGTTCCAATTTCAAAACATGCTGCATGTTTTCTCTTTCACACATGCAGACACACACTCACACACACACACACACACCCACACACACACACTGCACTGTACACCCACACTGCTCAAAATATAGCCTACGTGCAAGCAATGCTGTGCTCTCTCTCTCTCTCTCTCTCTCCCTCTCTGTGTGTGTGCGTCATTTGAAACAGACCACATATTACACTCTTAAATTCAGACAGACCCAAAAGACATTCAACATTTTTCATAACAATCATGAAACATCATAGAGTGAATTAAACACATGGCTTACCTTTAGAAGAATTGCAGACCGCGAGTGTTGGTGCTGAACTTCCAAAGAATGGTGTCCTTCTACTCAGTTGCGCATTTTCAGGTGAAGTCCCACTCAAATACTAGCACATCTAACTGGTCCTTTCTTTTGTGGAGCATCTGTGGTCCAAAAATGCATTTCTCAGAGTGAAGAATGAATTCTCATACATTGCTGTGGAGGTACCTAATATTAAGGCATGTTTGAAAGCAGACAGTACACTGGCTATCGCAGTCAGATGCGTGTGGTACTTTGAGAGGATCCAGTCCTCCTCAATTAACTGATTATTTTTGTGAGCTGAAAAACAGTTTAGCAACCTCATACTCTGTCTCAATTATAGAACACCTGATGCTGTATTTAAACCAGTCTTGGCTGTGAGACCAAGGAGAGACAAATAAACGCTTCCCAACACTGAGAACGCTGCTGTTTAGGTTAGGTTAGCATAAAAGCTGGAATCAGGGAAAAACAGTTAGCTTTGTATGAATTTAAAGATATAATGTGTTCAATAATTGGCTTTTAAGGTGCTCATAGTGTCACAGGAGGGAATAAGTTTAATCTATTGACCCGAGGACTGCATGTTTTGTTTATGATTTCATTATTGTTATTATCATCATTATGATTATCCTATGGTTTGTGTATATATATACTTAGTTTGTTATTTGCAGTGTTTTGTTGTATGGGTTGTGTTTTCAGGTGGGGTTTATTTGGTGTGACTCTGGGTCAAGGGTGATTGGTGATTGAAAGACACCTGTGACAAATGCAATCACCCACTGTTGTAGTGTGGGATTGGTGGGTGGGACGGTGCGCTGCTTTGGACTTGATTTGATCCAGGTGGGAGACGCCACACAGAGAGCACACGACAGAGAGGAGGACAGTGGTCACCAAGAGGGCACGGTTGGAAGGGAGTGTGTCGGCGACAGGGAACGAGCCCACAGATGAATGGAGCAGCAGACCTGTACTGACAACCAAAGGAAAGGAAAGCGGACAAAGTCAAAGCTACCGAGTGTTGAGCAGGCGAGACTCTGAACATGTTTTGTTTTGTGTTCCTGCAGCATCTTTCAAGGGAGGATACAGCATGCAGCAGCAGGGCCGGAACTATTTGGGCCAAATATCAAGTATGGCCCACCTTTGGCAACTATGTGGCATAGTAGACAATGGTCATTCTGTAAGTTAACCAAGGCTGGTCCACATATGGTTCAGCTCACATGGCCCATCTTTGTTTTAACATATTTGGGCCTCTTTTGGCCGAAATATGGCAAGTTAGCATCGACTAATCTGAATGTGAGCCTAAAGTGGCCCACATATAAGGTCACACATGAGGCCTACCTTTGTTTAAACATATTTGGGCCAGTTTTGGCCAAAATTACTTTACATATTGTTTTGTCATTGTTTGAGGTTGCCAGTGTTGCAAAAATGATAGCTAGTTAACATTCTATAACACTCTGTATGATACTAAAATTAAATTATTGCATGATCCTGCAGACAAATTGGTTTAAACACGCAAACATTATGCTCTGAAGAAATACTGCGCCCTCAACATCCTGCAGCTCTTTGTCAGTGACTGCAGCTAGCAGAGATACTCTGCAGGTTGGTAGCTTAGCAAAAGCAGGGTTTACAATTAACATCCGCCACCACTAGGTTATTGTCATCATAAATGCCAGTATGATGAACAGTAAGATGGAAACAGGTTTCAGCTGCAGCAAATCTACTGATTGCGTTTCAAATTTCAAAGTTGGTTGGTTATCCACCTCATTCAACGTTTGTGTTCAGTCGGTCATTCAGAAGAAGTGAAAGAAGTTAGCCTGTAGTAACGTGATTAGGTTACCATAAGTTGATTGAGTGATTGCCAGTGATTGCAGGGTTATCACATGTCCCTTACAATACGGAACTGTCCTGTATGAACTGTCCTGGGGTTCATCTCCTATTTCAGAATTGACTTGAATGCAGCATCATCCCACTTGCATTCTGTGAATAGACTCTGCCTGCGATCAGCTAAAACTTGCTGCAATCAGTGTTTTAATCTCAGATAAGAATGGGATAAAGTGGTAAAGCACTTGGCTCAAGAGTTTCAGTGTCAATCAGACTGTAAACTCTGCCCTCTTCACTTGTTCCAGTGATCCACCTTTTTCACGTTTTTCAATCAATTCCACTGATTTTGTTTGAATTTTGTTTTATCTTGCCTTTTATTTTCTGTCACAGGTTAAAAAAAATAAAAATCATAGTCATCTACTGTTCACCAGTTGTTTCTTGAGTCTGATCATTTCTTCAGTTCTTTTTCAATTCAAGTAGGTTTCTTTCGTCGTTGATGCAGCATTGTTATCTTAGATGCCCAAGACTGGACCACTGACATGCCAGCCATTCAACACAGTATCTGGGGGTAACAATGGCATGTAGCCACAAATTCAAACCAGTTCTGGTTTATTCTATTTGTTAATTTCGTCAGCTGTTTGTTGATATGTATCATTATGACTAGGCTGTGGGTCATATCTGGGAAACAAGTGTGGACCACCCAAGTGCCATTATTCCGATGTCGTAGGTGGGCCAGAATAAAGATGCACAGTAACCAACATTTGGGTGAGTGCTGGTTTATTGGGTCTCTTCTTGGCTGACATCTGGCAGTGTGTTGGTTTGGTTGTGGCCCAGGAGCGGAGCGGTCAAGGACCATCATTCCATGGGGTGTGTGGGCCAGAATAAAAATGTACAGTGGCCCACAGTTGGATGAGTGCTGGTCTGTTTGTGGTTGACATCTGGAATTCCTATGGCTTGGTTATGGCCCACTTCTGGCAAACAGGAGCAGAGCAGTCAAGTGCCATCATTCTATATGGTATGTGGGCCAGATGAGAATGGCGAGTGTGGCCCAGATAAGGACCAGAATAAAAATGTACAGTGGCCCACATTTGCTTAAGTGCTAGGTTATTTGGTCTGCTTTTGGTTGACATCTGGTATTGTGATGGCTTGGTTGTGGCCCACTTCTGGCAAACAGGGAGCGAAGTGGCCAAGTGCCGTCATTCCATACAGTATGTGGGCCGGATGAACATGTCAGGTGTGGGCCAGATATGGACCAGAAGAATTTTGCTATCTGGGGAAAACCCTCCTGTACTGACAACCGAAGGAAAAGAAAGTGGACAAAGTCAAACCACACTGTGTGTTAAAGCTACCGCGTGTTGAGCAGGCTAGACCCTGAACGCGTTTTGTTTTGTGTTCCTGCAGCATCCTTCGAGGGAGGATTTGGCATACTGCAGCAGGGCCGGAGCAGAGGAGTCAATGCCATTTGTTTCCCCATTTAAGATTGGACTGCTCATTTTACATTGTAAAGACAGTTTATGTTTTATCTCTTGTTTTTTTAAAGAGGTATTTTACTGTTTTAATTATCTTTGATAATTGCTTGTGGCCCTGCCAGCCAGTTATTTCCTTATGTTTCCAATCTTTAGTGTTTAGCTCAAACTTCACTGAATGGACACACTCAGCAACAAGTAAGTGTATTTTCCAAACATTTCTTGAAGATATGAGTATAATACAATCATGAGTGGGACAAGGATTGTCAGTAAAAAGGCATAGCATAACGTAGAACTTAAAATTATCAGCACTTAATCACGGGTCACAATGGAATTGCTGTCAAGAGATCACTGCTGATTGGTTTGCATTCTTGTAACTTCCCCAGGACAAAGAAAAAAAAGAGTAGAAATTTTGCTCCCTAACCCTAATTAACTCCTGGTGTAAATGAAGAATAAAATTAATCATGATGCATGAGATTAAAGTAAAATTTTATATAACTTGGAATGCTCCACACATGAATACCAATTCCAGTTTAAACAGCTGGCTTTATTTTGCTTCAGCGACAAATTAAAGCTGAAACACTGAATGCTGGGACTCTTTTAAATAGTTTTGTTATGCTCCATTGTGTCACGCACATGGCAAGAGTGTCTAGTGTCCCCATTTATTCATTGCAAAAGTGTTTCCAATTAGATTTCAAATGCCATCACTACTCTTGTCTCCCCAGGCATTGTGTGAATGGAGGTCTCCCAGGGCTGCACATATTATATCTCATTACTGACAGTGTGGGTCACCTGGGACTCCAATCAGAATATCTGAACATTTAAGCAATTGGCTTTTCTCCTGCTGCTTTGCGAAGATTGATTGGGTTTGGGCCTCCCTTGCACCACTTGTATCGGCCAGACTTTAGGTAGAAATCATTTAATCTTTTCATATATATCAACTAATGATATTTTTACCTGCGTAGGCTACAAGGTGTATTTTTTTATTTTCAACTGTTTTCTTCAGTGCTTTAGAAATAATTATCAGCAGCAATGCATTGAACACCAGATGGTTTTCTGCTTTAGGTAATCTTATCATATGTGGAAAAGACAGATCTCAGTACCAGCAATGGATGTGTGAGTGTGAATGAGTGTGACCACAGCCATCAGTAAAATAGGAGCAACATGGGTTGAGGAGTTAATGATCTGAAAGGAGGAACCTTAAAATCTCAACTGGAGGTTAATATAGTGGATTTGTTATCTGATTTACAAAGGCATTCAATGTCATTTAGTTGGATAACTTTTAAAGGGTGGCCAAAACTGCCTTCCCAGTCAATGCCATAAATGGTGATAGTTAAAAGGAGTACAAAAGGCTGGCAGAGGGCAGACTGGTTGGCTGTGTTTGCCCAAGCCGGCTGTGAAAACTGAAGCTGGCTTACCTCCGATACACGCTGGTCCTATGTCTGTCTCTCTCTGCTCTTTATAAGACAGAAGATCACACTCACTGTGTGCTAAAAATGGGCATTTCAATGTTCACACCTCAAGACGCATTTAAGGCCTCAAATCTTGCTTGAACCATGAGGATTTGAATCTACACTTCAACATACATCTTCCCAACTACAAATCTCTAGTGTATCTCTATGAACGGTTCATTTTGTGGCATGTTATCCTTTTAATGTCTACTCACAATCCACTGTAGTATTAATTTCGATAACAGAAGTTGTAATGAAATATAACCGTCAAAAACCCTTCTTCCCATGGCAAAGACAAGACACTAACAAGATGTAACTTATATCTTTAATGAAATCCCTTTGTATTTTTGTGGATTTGTTCATTCTACACACCTCAAAGTGCATACAACTGAAACTGAAGTAACCTAATGTTAAAATGTTAAATAATGTTCAGTTACTTTTAAAGCCATATTCAGCCAACTACTAAATTCCACAATGCTTGAAAATGTGGGTTTAGCCTCACTGAAGAGTCAATAGCCCGAACCAGCTAAGTTGGCTAAGCTTTTGCTGAAGACAACACTAAATTGTACACAAGTTAATTGCCATACACATTTAATAGTCAGGTCTTTTGATACTGAATGGTTCCATGCAGGGTAGGATTTGTACAGGGGTACTTCTCAATTCTAGGGTTTTTCTTCTGGATACTTAAGGTTTGTGTCATCAAAGATCATAGACTGAGTCATATTGCCAGAGTTAGATTGCATTGGGTTTGCTACAACTGTTGCATCTTACCAGAATTCACAGTTTTAGCCTTATTCTTAAATTAATCATCAGGCCAGACATCATTGTCTTCCTCCAACCAAAGACATGATATAAAGAAGAGTGACAGTCTCTGCCTAGCTGGTACATTTTTGCTGTTATCTATTACCACAGACAAGCTATAGAATGCTTTCACACCTAATCTGTTTGGTGTGGTTTAAATGAACCTTGGTGTCTTTGTGTGTTTTGTTTAGGCTGCTATGAAAGCTGTCTGTTGAACAGGAGTGCAGACATCTTGAAAAGGTGAATTCCAGGAGTGATTAATTAATGGTGTTAAAAAACAAACAGACAAAAAAAAAAAAAAACACCACAGGATTGAACTCAAACCTAAACCCATTATTAGAGCTATCTTACTGTGAACAGTGAAGCAAAGATTTAGTGAAAAAGTCCACGTAGAAAGGAAGATGGGCAGAATAAACATGCCAACAAAACACTGGACTTTAATCTAAGAGATCGCTGCTCATTTTGTTCATTTCACATTTGTGGCTGTCAGCCAGCAGTTCTTTTTTTTCCATAAGAATGAGTATTTTAATTCCCTAACATTAACCACATGTTTATGTATTATTGTAACCATGACAACAATCTCTCTGATAAATCTAATTCCAACCAAACATTAACTACAGTGTTGTCACATCATAAAATGGATTATTAATTTCATTAATATCTTAAGCAACTGACAAATGATGTTGTCTTGCCATTATGTGCGTCAAATCAGAAAAAAACCTCTATGGGCCATTCTAGACAGTACGAACATTCATTCATCTCTTCGTTATCTATACCACTTATCCTTAATGGTTGCAGGGCAGCTGGAGCCTCACCCAGTTGACACTGGGGCAAGAGGTGGGGTACACCCTGAACAGATCGCCAATCCATCGCAGGACCAACACATATAGACAAATGACCATTCACACTCACATTAGCATCTTTGGGCAATTTTGGACTGTGGGAGGAAGGCAGAATGCTGGAAGAGAACCCACCCAGGCATAAAGAGAACATGCAAACACAGCAAAGCCTGGAACCCTCTTGAGGTGCCAGTGCAAACCACTGTACCACTGTGCCATTTTAGATTTGTTGCTATTGCCCCATGTAACATTATGACAGAAGACACCTCTTGTTAATCCCCTAATCTAAGGTCAAGTTGCACTCTCAACTAATATGATCAGTATCTTTGATTTTCCAAGACGCACGGATGACAGCCATCAAAACTGTCCACTCAATCTAATAGTTGTGTAATCTTGTGATTACAAGTAATTACAATAAAGTAAAATGTGTATGGCGGAGTAATATTTTTAGTGATGAGTAAGGTGTGCTGTCATGCTGATCTAAGCACATTCTAAATGTCTTGTGGACCAATCAGATTGCTCGGTCGGAACTACTTCTTGTATAACTGTTAACGTAGCACAAAGGTGGTGTACTGTTACTATGGTTACCCACAGATTTAGAATGGTGGTGGAACTATTGACCTAACGGTGTCCTGTTAGATGACTTAAGCAGGCACCTGCTGGTCACTTGTAAACAAGTATTTTCCAGTGTCATGGTATAGATTAAAACATTTTAATGTGAAATAATTGCATTAATAGCAGATGTAATCCTTCAAAGATCTCACAAGGTCTTACCTCACCCACAGGACAGATATTACTGCCTGGTTATCCTTGAAGTTCAAGTAACATTTTCCTCCTTAAACCTTGTTTTACTGGTCAAAATTTGGATGATATTTCTACTTTATCTTTCTCTCTCAATTGCTTTCTTAAAAATTACGAAATATTCTCGTTTTATCAGCAATGTGGGGAGAAGAATAGTTAAAGCGTGATGGCAGAGCCTATAGTGTAGCTGTAGCTGGGTATTTTATGACATTCAGCACTGACTAGCATGCAGCCTAGCTCAGTGGTGGTTTGCTTAAAATAGAAAGCTCTTCTTAAAAATATAGCTACAGGGGCCTTAAAGGAACTGCTGTCACTATCTTGCTGTGCACACTTACTCCTGAGGCAGGTCTGCCTCGGGAGGACAAAATGCTTTTGGGTTCCATGGATGCATCTGCCAAAAATGCTACATTATTTCCCATCAGTTAGTGTACCTGTCAGGCAGCATGTGGCCGCCAAACTTTTACACACAGACTTAAGATTTTTCCAAGTGTATCTCTGATGTGTATTTTATATAGAGAGGGATATTAATTTTGCTGCTTTCAAATCTAAACATCATACAGGAAATCTATTTTTAAGTGTCCTTTTTTTGCATTATGAAGAGAGAGAATCCCCTGTTTATGCACTGGTCATGTTGTGAATTTCGGCATCAAAGAGGCCTTTATTTCCTCCCTAGATTCCAAGGTTACTGCTCCGGTATGTGACCCACATTCTAAGCACTTCACACAATAATGGCTTATGTCAAAACTTGGATACATTCTCAGAGCTTTGGACTCTGGAATAAACATAAACCATGGCTGTTCGTGAAACCTTGCTACCACAAACTATTATGAGTAAAAGCACGGACCAAATGATAGGTTTCTAACACGGGGGGATTTATTCACCCTCTCATTGTCTCTCTGTTTCTTTCCTGTGGTCTTTCTGCCGATAATTAGTGCAGTGTGGACATTATGCAGACACCCCCATAGGAGGTGAAGAAGAGACCACTTCAGTCTCATTAAATATGTATATTTACCTTTAATTAGGAAGTATTTGTTTGCAAGTACAGCATCCCTCCTGTTCTGATTTTACAGTGCACCTGCTTTCACTAGTTGTATGGAGAGCTGCTGACTGGGTTGAAGCAAATAGACTGTCAACACTCCTCACAGGGACCCTCCATTAGGCTGTCTCTTTCAGCAGCACACACCCCTGAGGCTATGAAGCATTTTGCTCTCTTACTGCCGCACACTGCTTCTCTTTCTTTGTCCATCTAAAGAAACAGCCCCTTCACCTTCTGCAGCTCTGTCTTTGTTTTTTTATTGCTCTAGCCCCCCCCCCCCAAGAACAATATTTTCAGCCTGTCTTTTTATGATTTCAATAAAGTAGAATGTATTTGAATGGCAGAGGAGCTTAGAACCTGGAGACAGAATTGTGTGTATCTGCATCTTGGTGAAATATTCAGAGAATGCTATTTGTTCAGTGCATGCTGGGATCGGCTAAATAAATGTGTTAACCTGAGGATAGGACCCCTGCGATGGTTCACTAAGACAGGACTGGAAAGCAGAAAAAGCACATTTCTGCTACATAAAACAGTGTTTACTTTTCCTAGATTTCCCTCTTTTCTTTGCTTTTTTCATTTGAATCACTGGATTATTTTTTCCCTTCAGGCCACCAAAACCATATTGACAATAAATAAATCACGTAAAATAAATTATTAGTGCACTAGGTACTAAATTGTTTTTGCCAAATATGTTTTGGAGGTAACTGCTGTGTGGATTATGTTAACAGTTTGTTTTTTTTTCCCCACCCAACTTGCTATGTTCTTGTACGGCACAAAAGTCATAAGGAGGAGGCCGAGGTGCAAGGAGGGAGGTACGAAGAACAAGACCTTGACATAATATTACATTTCATTGAAATTCAATGAAGAAATAATAAATTTGTGCTGCTCTTCACTCTGTGCACTTCTCTGTGCAAACTGTTCACCTGAAACAGTGGTATTGGGGAAGTCAAAAATGCTATGAGGACTTAACATTTGGACCCATCATGCTGTTAAGAATGTATTCTATCCTTGGCTTACAAGTCAGGCTTATATTGAATAAAACTAGTTAAACAGGGCAATTAAAATTTTATCACAATGTAGTATTTAATTTTTATTTAATTTTTATTTTACACTCGTTCTGCTTTTCTCTTCATGGGTTTTTGAGCCTTTCCTTAGTGAAGTGGACAGGAGAACTACAACCATGCAGTTTATGTTTATATTAGTGGGTCTATTTTATGGAGTTGTATTGCTTAGTTAGAGCTTTTATTGACCTGCTAACTAGCTAATGTTACAAGCTAGGGACTTTTTGCAAACATAGCACACACAAAGATAGTCTTAGTATCCACTTTCCAAGCGGAAGTATTAGCTGTCTCTCTTTAGTGGGGCTGTACCTTCAAATGTTCCTTCGTGATTTGAAACATGATAAAAGTCATATGCACGAGGTAATGTAGGGAGTCCTGAAATAAATCACAGATGGAACTGCGCAGTGGCAAATGATGTCCAGCTACATGACTGCATGTGTGGCTGTTTGGAATCTTAGTGGCAACACAAATAGCCAGCCAATCATATTACACTATGAATTAAATTAAATTCTATTTTTCAAGGAATCACAAACCAAAAATGCTGGAATCGCTGACTTATAGCACGTTACTGATGCCAGCAATCCTGTGAGCAGAGCCCCACCACCACCACCAAATAAAATTACTGCTCAAGTGTAGATATGGGAACATACATTTATTAAACATAAATGCTATTTCAGACCTTTAAGTTACCACACATGGATGTTACTGCATGTGATTAATTTTAATTTACACTGAATTGTAATTAAATTGCAAATGAGAAAAAAAGTGGTGTTGGAAGGCATGACCTTAAAGGAAGGTGGAGATATATTAGATCTAAATGACCCAGGCCATTAGGGAGCTGTTTTTTACCTGCTGTTGCTTGGCTATAAATCACATTTACGGGCTCTACAAAAGAAAAAAAAAAAAAAATCAAGTATCAATAATGAATGTCCAAGTTTAAAGCACCCTCATCTTGGCTGTTGATCAATATCTTCATACCCAGCACCCAGCGACACATTGCACGGCAATTGTTTCTGACTTGTATCAGCTATATCTAATGGGCAGTCAGCAAAGCTCACATGGGCTTTCAACGACAACAAAAGCACAGCTAACAAATGCGCCACTTGAAACCTGAACAACCCAAAGCTTAAAATAGATGACTTTCTCCTGTGCTACCTTACATTTGTCTGCCTCTGACTTTCAAGAACTTTCCTGGTTACAGAGCCCAAGGCAACAGGCAGCTTAATCCTCTCCACTTTGAGATGCAAGAAATAAATCAGATAATGACTGTATCACACAATGCAAAACATACTAGCTGAGTAGGTTGGAGTAAGTATAACAAATGGCCCTACCACATGATTCTCTATATTCTCTATTTTTAAAATGTAATACAGTGTGTGAGGCTTTTTGTTCAGATACACAACTTGAATTTGCAGATACTCCCGTGGCTAACAAGAGAACATGGTAACAAAAGGACAATAAAATCAGAGATCTGTATTTTTTATGCCTTAAAGCTGTATACAAGGAGCTTTTCGTGCAATCAGTTCAGGAATTTCAAGGACTCACTTTGATTATCCAAACGCAGGTCTGAGAGGAAGCGATCAGAGCTCACAATCCCAACAGCAGCTGCTTGAAACGCCAGGAGCTGCTGGTCTTACTCAGACATATCAACAAAGAGGCAAAAAGCAGCCAGAAAGGTAAGAATATCTCAGGGTTATGTTATAGTCCCTTTATTAAAGCTCATTTAGACCAGTGACTCACTTTTTATAAGCTCAAAATCAGCAAATGACTGACACAACACCAGTTCTGTGTATTTCTCTATTTTGAAAAGGAGTCAGAGAAAAGGATATTTCTGTAAGAATGTTATTCCAAAAAGTAATAAAAAAAATCTAGATGGTAGAGGAAAAATCCTAAGGGAGTTTACTTTCAGTTACCCAAAACACAGGCTCGTTTGATGTGTGAAATATGATGAAACTGGTGTTATCTTTCATATCGATGCATTAATTAATATGTAACTACAAAAATAGAAAGTGATGGCAACCTCACTTTTTTTTTTTCAAAGCAAGCAATGTAGTTTGAACTTGAGCTAGTTGCTGTAGCTGGGTTTAATTTTCACACAGTGTAAAATGCTATGAGCCTTATTTAGATTTATGTAATCAATCAGGATAAGAGCCTCATTTTATGACCAGAATGCCCAGACTTTATTGAACCAAGTAAATCAACGTAATCGATGAGAACAGCACCAGAACCATGAATTCTTTCTGTATATATAATTTCCCCTGTTTGTTTCTCTGACTTGTGTCATGCCATGTCTCTCTTTTCTCCTCATAGCCAGAGTGTTGTCTGTTTCTTGATTTGTGAGGCAGCACACGTCCAACAAGAGGTGGGTCCGACTGAAATGACTCCTGAAATATCCATCACTGCAAATTACATCTTTGGTAGTGCTGATTCCCTCTTTTGGGCTAATGAAGTTATATGCCCCTGCACAACTACCAAGACGCCTGCTAATGTCTTTTAATTTGCAGAGATAATTACAACAAGGTTCCACTTGAAAATCTATACATGCCAGCAAACGGAGCCAAAATCGACCAATCCACAGGGGTAATTATTTCTCCCTTAGATTCTCTAATGTATAGATACATCTCAAGGGGCTAATGACACTGATCAAATGATTTATGCAATAATAAAGCAGTCAGGGTTGACATGATATGTGTACAAGATATAAAATATGCATTTGTGTGCAATTCCTTATGAATACTAATGTGCTTAGCATTGCTTCTTTTCAGCACCTTGTTTAGGAAATACCAACATTTGCATTTGGTGCCTAAAGGTACTGAAAAACGAGGCGAGACTATGCCCCAACACTATACAATCTGCAATCAGCCAGTGTAACACAGGCTGTTGAGAGCAGAACATGTTGTGAGTGTTGTTATCTTCAGGTTAAAGACATGCGCGTACGCATGCTCACTCATATGCATGCTCAGCGAGTAAGAGAGAAACAATGGAGGAGAAGGTTGTAAGAGACTTAGTGGCAAGGAGAGTCTAGACATAATGAGTTTAATAACGTACAATGTTCATTAAAACATAGCTCACAGCCTCTCCGGAGGTGTCATTCCTGTCAGATTAGTGGTGCTGAGATATGGCTGGTGCTGAGCGGAAGCAGCCCATATGGTCTGTCTGCTTGACAGCGCTGTGACCCACAGCAGATGTGCTGTTTTTCTCTCCCCTGGTGTTAGAATCAGCTTCTTTGCCACACCTGTGTTTTCTCCCAAGCTGCACAATAACATCAACAAATGAGACTGTTGAATTCGCCCTCTGAGTCAACAAAGGATTCTGGGCAACCACAAAACACATTTTGACTTCATTAGAAGGGCTGGCTTCCTTATGGTTGTTATTAACGTAGTGGCAACCTAAAGTAAAAGATCAATAGTGCCTGTGTGATGTCTGCATGCTGACTGTTACTGTACTAAAAGCAGGATGAAGTCATGACTATTATCAACCTTGTTTCTTAGATATTACATTTCTATATTGATTATCATAAGTTATGAGAGAAGAATGATTGCTATCTCTGTTTAATGTTCTTTCAAGTCAAGGCACTGCTACATTCATGCACCACCTACGTATGTTTGCAGCACATGACATTAACATCAGTGACTGTGGTTCTCCTGCTGTAAGGTATAGGCAACAAAATCACCTTGTTAAACTTGTGGTGTAATGTAAGTTTACACGTCCTGTCTTGCGTTCTCCACCCAGGTTGTACACATCTCTGGAATCAGGGAAAGAGGGAAATCACTTCAGATCTCCCACACTCTGTATACACTCTGTTCCAGCTTTGCCAGAACAACTAGACACAAAAACTGTTTCTTTCCCCCAACATCACCCTGCAGTTAAATCAATTATGTAATGTGTCAAAAAACAATCCCATATTAGTTTATAAATTATATGTTTACAATTTAAATACACACAGTGCTTTAACATGTGCATGTATCTTTATTATTGTCAAAAGAATCTGAGCATGCTGTATATACAGTACGTGCTGTATACAGACATGTACACATACATACTGTCCTACTTCATGTATAGTGTACCAACTTACATTATCCATTCAATACTTCTTGTATATACTTATACTTAAAACTTATTAATACTAACTGTTACCACCAAAACATTGCCATAAAGCCAGTTATCATAGTTTAAGCAGATAATGTAGTTTTTCTGTTTTTCTTTTTTTCAGCATCACCAATTTATGACCTGGTACATAGGTTCATTAACAATGTTTCCTTATTATGTTGATGATGATGATTGATCAGGCAGTGTTACGTGTATTTGCTCTTGCAAATTTGTAGTGTGAACACAACATCTAGGAGGCAGTGTTGTAGTTTTGGAAGATTTTCTGGTTGTCCAGATGGTTTGCCCTCCAACAAAAAATTTACTTTGTTATTAAGACAAATTATGCTAGATTGTGTGTGACTGTTGATATATAGGGTTACACAGGCACTTCTGACAACAGTATATGAAGTGTGCACCTGATAAGCTGTCTGCAATTTCAGCTGGATGAGATGCTTTTTTTTGTCTTTCTGCAGCACAGATGATCAGGTTCGGTATGGAGACTCCCATGACAAATGCCACTCTGCTTATAGGCAAACACACAGCTCATATAAACAACATATGAGCCCTGTATTTCATTATTAAACTTTTCATTCATTTCAAGAGTATCATTCATCCCCTCATATGTATGTGAGTCACAGGTATCAAGGAAAATGTGCCATATGTAGAGTGTCACACACAGTAGGGATACCCGTGCCAACATTTCTTGGAGGTGTATATTTCCGTCCAAACACTGAATATTGGTGTTCTGTAATACATGTCTACTTTATATGGATATAAGTGTCTATCTTAAGTAGCAGCTGCCTGCTCTCTCTAATCCCTTTGCTTGATTTAAATGTCAATACCTCCCTCATATGTGCACAGGCGTAAATCTGTATGGATGGAGTGGGCAGCAGTGACATCGCAGGGTGCAAGGGGTGAATGGATCTCGACGGGCGCTGGCAGCAATGGAGGAGACAGCGATAGACCGGTGGCAGTAACAGCAAGGTCCATAGACTTTAATGTACATCCCCCTGGTGAAATGCCATCTGGAAGAAGTAGGGTGCCTATGGATTAATCACCTGAAGGTTCAATCCTGTTCTCGATTATGCACCCTGCACTCACATCTTCAGTGGTCCCTCGCCTCCTGGAGCCTTGAGCTACACGCCTGCATTTTTGAGAGCTTGATGTTGACTGGCTGAGAGGCCAGCATGTTTTTTTTTTTTCAGTAAATTGGGGAGATAGAAACTGGGATGGTTAATGGATGACTCAGGGTGCACACAGATAGATTAATGTGAGGGGAGGAGGGAGGACCAGGGAGGATGCCACTCTATTGGGGTGTTGTCTTGTGAAGCAGCTAGAGGGTGGAGATTTATGATTTCTTGTTACAGGCATGTGGATAAATGATTGTTGCCCTGTGTATGTGGGACATGCTTATAGAGCTTGCTCAAATTCAGCAGAGAGACCTTGGGAACACAGGGGTGCTCTCCTATCACTAGGAGATTCATCTCCTTTCTACAGTGCCATATTCTCCTCCTACTACAGCAGTCGCAGGTGGTCTGTTGTTTGAAAAGGGAAGAGAAGTAAGTTGTGTTTGTTTGAAGTATTATTTTTCATCAAAGTATCCTTCTTAACATATTCTCCACCCTCGATTTGATGTGCCAAGTTTAAAGTAGTCTGCTGAATCTTGTGCATTGTGAGGATTATCAGTCACTACCCCACATAGAAAGTAAGGAATAAATAGCAATTAGTGTGTTTTCTGAAGGGCGACCATACTGAGAGGGTGGTTTCCAAAATCAATAACCTTGTTAACTGAGTAGCAGCAGCGCAGTGTTGCACCTCACTGGGCTTGGAATTAGCTATCTGTGGCATGCATACCATCACAATTGAGAAAATAGAAAGAAAAAATCCATTCATGCTGTGACACAGATTAACAGTGTCACGTTGGAGATGAAAGTGAGGCGGAAGCATGGAGCCTTTAAAACGTTTGAAGCAGAGTTTGTTGTTGTAGACCTTTTGCTGTCCCCGCCTGTGGATAACAGTATTAACACAAGTTAAAATGTCACACAAAGGGGGAGTACTGGTGGCCCAGTAGTCTCAGGCACAAACTCTTTAACCAAGTAACAGCAAGATCCTGGGCATGAGTCCAACTAAGGACCTTTACCACAGGTCACTCCCTCTTACCTCCCCCACAGTTCCTGCTGATTTTATCTGATAAAGGCAAAAAATACTGTGAAATACAATCTAATCTAAGAGTTTTCCTATGGTTTGGTTGTGGAAATGACAAAATTGAAGGAGGTGAAATTGGTTTCATACAACCTCAGTAGCTTATTGTCATTGTTTGGTCACCAAGCAAGGATGTAGAGATCAGCTAGACATCAGCTTTCTTGCAGGAGATTGGACTACAAGATCTACAAATAATGGTATCCTTTTCATATTAACTGCAACTCTACCTTTGCGATCTTTCCTTACTTTAACCAACTGTTATAATCTCCTACCTTAAACCAATCCTAACCAGAACTAGATGTTTTAGTTGCCCATCACCTGGTTTATAATTCTGCATTGAATCAATGCTGTAGGTACCTCCCTAGAAATGTAACTATACGTCACAGCGACACAGACCACAACTGTGATCAGTCCACTTGGTTGGCTTGTATAGCTCTCTCAGTGGCCAGATGAGCACAGAATACTTACATACCCTCCAATCTGCCTCAGTCAGTTCAATTGTCCTACACATCATCCGCTCCGACGTTTTCTGTCTTTTCTGCCGTTAAGTAATTTCAGTAAAAGTAACCATTGTTCAACATTTATTAGCTTCCACTCAAACATGATCCTCTCAGCTTCAGTCTCCATCATTTGAAACACATGAAAAAACTCAACATAGCAGCATAGAAACCTCACAACAGTGTGGGCTTTGCATCGATCTTTGGCATAAGTATAAACCAAGCTTGAGGCTGCATTCAGACCAACAGTAGCCCTGTGTGAAAAAACACAGCCATCTCATTCATTTGAATGGAGCCAGTCTGTCGTCACGGCAGGCATGCCAACACAGAGGGCTCTTGAACCATGCTCAACTTTTGTTTCAGCACAAGTGATTGGTTACATGTAACCAATGATTTGTTCATTTGTCAAATCAACCATCTTGTTTATCATCTTCCTTGAAAACACATCCCATAAAGCATAAATCTTAGCTTTGTTACGAAAGGATGTCTGTAAAGAGCTCATTACTGCCCCCTGTGGCTCCTAGTGGAAAAACTGCCTTTACAACTGTGTGTCTCACCAGCTGTAGTTATAGTAAGAATTTCCCTTCAGTCACAGGGACACCTTGGTGCATTGGAGAGATGGCAAAGATGATACAGCACTCAAAAACTGAGCTAATGGTGACATTTATGTTTCAATTTCAAGGATAAGGATTAAGTGGTTGGTTTAGCAAATATACATCTGTTTAACTTCCATTACTCCAACAACAGCACACAGCCATTTAATGAGAGGTATATATCCAGCCTGTCCACATGAAACTGGGCTAAAGTTAGCCAAAGTTACTTCAATGATAAAAAGAAAGTCAGTGGTAAAATTGTTATCCAAATGGTCTGTTAGATAGACAGATACATCATAGTGCCATAACCTTTAAGTTGCACTGATGTTCAGTTATGTCTCTAAATGAAGTGGCAATAATCTGGCTGAACTGTTGGCTTCAGCCTCGTTGAACACACACTTGAGTGAGTGAATACATGTTTTCAAAACTGACAGAAATGAAAAGCTACACAAAAAGACCCAACTCTTTTATTTTAACATAAAATATCACAAGTGGATAAAACCCCATTCAAAGTGAATTTGTCACATAGAAAACTGAAAAAAAAAATACTCCTTGTGATAAATGGCTCCTTTTATCTCTACAGAAGAAAGAAAAGAGGAGATGGAAATGGACAAAACAGAAATAGCCAGACACCAACAGCAGCAGCACATGATGCCACAGAAAGCTTTGCAGGGGACCTTGAAAGGCAGGCTGGTATATAATAAACACAAGGTAAAGATGGAGCAGAATAATCATGACAAGATAAGAAAGGCTGAGAGCTTTCTTCAGCTGTCAGCAGCAGCTTGAGATACAATGTACCCTATTACCGGAGCAGCTTGCAATCAAGGAAGAGCATGCAATGTTGAATAAAAATCTGAGAATGGAAAGTGGATCAAATCAGGCAAGACAAGATGGAGAGCTGCAGCAGGAATGAGATGTTAACATAAATGACATCTCAATCACTCTCCATTGCCGCTTTCCTGATCCGCTGTTCCATAGGATCTTCTGTGGAAGCTGTATCTGGTCTAGGTCCACTAATTAAACTGTGATTAGGTCCCACTAATCAAACTCCTTCGGATTCCTAGATGTTCTGCAAAGTCAATTACATCATATCTATGAATTTGACTTTCTCATTACATTTTTTCCCCTTGCAGTTTTTAAATTAAAGCGAGAGCCAAGCACATTGAGTCGGGTTTAATCAAGTGGAAACTACCAAAGCCCCGTGACTCTGCAGTAGGCAATCTCCCTGAGCCTCTCAGCCTATTGCAATGAGCTAAGGCTTCATCAGGCTTATGAGCGCTGTGTCATATCTGCATTACAGCTGCACCACTCTGAAAATACCCCTACTGTCTGACTAATGAACTAGGTAAGGTCCAATCCACAAACTCCACTAGTGGTGCAAAAAACAAGCGGAAAAGACATCTCAGTGCTTTCCATGATCATGATATATCTTCAGCAGCGGAAAGCTACATAAATGATTTAAACAAGCATCTGTAGAGGCGCATCAGCTGTCAGCTGTCAGGAGATGAAAGCCTGGATTGGCTCACAGGACTCGATGAGAGACCATAGTAGTGGGGTGTTCTGGGACAGAGAGTGGAGGCAAGCATGGAGACCAGCTGTCGCACTAACTGCCGGCACCACGGTGCGTGGCGATAGGAGGCCTAGGGCACAGAAGGATGCTGTGACAAGAGTAGGAAGGAATCCAGCATCTCAGCCACTGTGCTCAGTGTTACTCGAGTCCTCTCTGTTCAGGATATTTTGTATCTGCTTTCAAGTAGCCCAAAATCGATAAGGTTTCAATCTTGCTTTATCAGACCAGGCTTGCGAGGGCTTTTTTCTCTATCATAATTTGGACACTTTAAAAAGATAGGGGAGGAGCTCTCTCCTCACATTTTCTCAATAACTGTGCCAAAGCACAGTTGGTTTGATGTGCACTAACTCAGCTTGTCAAAGGGTTATGAGCTCTGCCCTACATTTCTGTGCTTGGACTTCATCGGGCGTAAAGTAAAGGGCAGTCACGTTCTGTCATTGAAATGTGTGCACACCATACACACGCCTGCACATGCTGGTGCACCACTCTGCATTCACACAGTAGCAAAAAAGTGCCCTCTATTTAGATTGTTTTCCTGACATATGACACTGCTCTAATGATTTGTACTGGGTGTGAGCAGAGTCAATGCTGAGCTTGTATTATATTAAAGACTTCTTGTTGTTGCTTTCTACAGACTTTTACAGAAAAATATGAATTATTTTTAAAAGATGCATGTCAATTTCCACAGAATTTCACCTGCAATGTAAATTAATGTCCTTATTAATTCAAATGATGTTATGTCCTACTGCAAAAAGACAATAAATGTTTTTTATCCACCTGCCTTTATGCACATTTTCAATGTGTGCATGAAAAATTTAAGTGGAAACACAGAAAATTTAAAAAAAAAAAAAAAAAAAAAAAACTCAAAATTTTGCAAACATTTTTTGGCTTGGCTGAGGTGGAAAACTCACACTCACACAGAATCATACCTGCATGGAGCAGTAAGGGGACTGCAACCTTTGTCACATTAATACATAAATTAAACACAAATGCCATATTTCCATTATGTTTTCCAAGTGTTTTTTTTCATCATCTTAGGTTTGACTGGTGCTCTTTTAATTACATCATACAATCATGCCATCTCCCTCTGCAATGATGTAATGTGCATTCATTTGTGTTCTTGTTTGGTAATTTTCTGGAATATCTGTTGAATTTTTGCACTAAATTTGGATGGAAACCAGGCTAATGACCTCCACAGTACAGTAAACAAGGCCTTATTACACTGTTGAAAAAAAATATTGGGATATAAAATATTAGATTTTCAGCTGGGGTTTTGTATTATTTATTGATTATCTGGTTTTCACAGTCTTTTTTAATATGGTCAAAATAAATTCACCAATAAATCCTCTGATTTATTTATGTAGAAAAATTAAATCCTGAAAATAATCAGCAATTCTGGTGTGCATAAAATATGGTTACAAATCACTTTCTCTGGCATGTAGCCTGCACACAGCTTGGGTTTGAACACACTGTAAATTTTACATTAATCACCTGAGAAAATGGTCATGTTCACAGATGCAACAAAGTCAAATACCTGCCTTGAAAAGTATCTAGGGAGATGTCAAAACGAGCAGGATATGTGTAAGTACAAACATATATGTGACAGCTTTTGTATGTCATCTTTTTGACGCTCACATTGGTTTTCAGATGCATCCTAGAATAGACTGGAAACACTGATCCAAGAACATCAGATATAAGCAGCAATTCAGAACTGAGCAGTGTGAACGTAGCCAAGCACGCCCACTCAGCCACACACAAATTCACAGTTTTATTCCACTGAGCTTCTGTGCTCATCTTGCAGACAACCCGCAATACTGCTACTGGTTAAGAAGATGGGAGACACATAGTATGACAAATGCATATGTTAAAAGTAGTCTGAGATTTAAAAAAAATAATAAATTAAGACAAAATACGGTGGGAAGCTCGGCCATCTCCTATGTATGTGAGAGAGATCAAAGAGCGTTGGTAAACCAGTATCATCTGGTGGCACCAGTAGGGTTTCTGTGTGGTCAAGGCATCACAGTTTCCCATGGATATCCACTTGTGCTGCCAACCTTTCTGAGAAATATGCATGGCAGCAGAGAGACTCAGGGTACAAACATTTAGCACAACTCAGTTTGTTTTCTCCTGTTTAATCATTTTCAGCACCATGTTCTCAAGGGGATGGTGGGGATGATGCATGGCACTTCAAAGACGGAAACTAGCGATGGGACACCACACATCATCCACTGTAGGTCTCTCACTGCCTGTGTAAACATGTTTATAGACCCAGAACACAGCTAGTGTTAGAGGATCTATCAAGGATAAAAGCACGATGCCTTATAGATTATATCTTTGAAATGTATCTTTTGAGTGTAAAACACTCACCATCTGTAGGCTTAAAAGAATTGTGGCAGCTGTAAAAAGTTAGCAGTTAGCAGGCTCTTTAGCTGTAGTTAACTTAAATCAAGAGAGCTGATGTTCTCTGGCATCCCTACTGCATTTGCCATTAGAAGATGAAACTAAAATTAATTTATTGACACTGAAAAAGCTCCCATGAAAATTTACCAACACAGTATTGTGGACAAAACAAAAGAAATTAATTTAGGACCAACCACTTTGGAATAATGTTTGAACAATCCAATTGCAGTATTAGTATTACTGCTGTAGGATGTATGGGGAAATATTTCTTTTGAATGTCACTAAAAACAGAGATATTAACTAAAATACAGTGTCATTTTTTTGTTTGTTTAATTGGTTTCCTATTTGGATTTAAAATACATTTCAAAAGTCATTGCTTAGCCAAAATATGAATGAATGCATGTGTCTGATGGAGCTACACCGTTTCAAAGAGGGCAGATCTCTTAGTTTTTGAAACATAATATCACTTCACTTGTGAGAACAAGTTTTCACAGCAAACATAAGTTTTAAAATATCTACAAATACTCCTAAATCTACTTCTGCAGAATAATCTGTCTTTTCCTCCATTCCTTAGTACGTTCCAATTGTCATTCCTTCGCTAAAATATGGCTACATACACTACAGAGCAACAGTTTTGAGGAGGGTCATTTGACCGTTGGTTATACAGGAAGACGGTGAAGAAGTGGGTGATCTTGCGGGAGTGGTTTGAGAAGTATGTATAATTTTTCCCTCATTAAAACTTGTTGCGGGTGGCGCAGTGGTACAGTGGTTAACACTGTCGCCTCACAGCAAGGATTCCGGTTCTGTGTGGAGTTTGTATGTTCTCCCTGTGACTGTGTGGGTTCTTTCCAGGGTACTCCAGCTTCCTCCCACAGTCCAAAGACATACAGGTTAGGTTGATTGGTGACTCTAAATTGCCCATAGGTACGAATGTGAGAGTGAATGGTTGTTTGTCCATATTTATTTGTCTCCCCTTCTTGCCCAATTTCAGCTGGGATAGGCTCCAGCCCCCCCGTGACCCTTAACAGATAGGCAGTATAGATAATGAATGAATGAATAAAACCTTTTGCCAATTATATCCATTGTAACCGACATGAATGCTAGCCAACCATGGTCTCTTCCCTTTGTGAACAGGAGGACTAAGCCTTTTTGCAGCCAGTTTTCAAGCCCGCAGATCAGTGTTTGGGTGGAGATTTACTTCTAATTTATACAGGGTTTGAGACACTAATTTGTATCTCTGACAATATGTAGGCTGAGTCTATCCTCAATATGACACATCTGTCCACTGTGCTTCTATTTTAGTTGGATTTGTAAATTATAGAGTGTCTACTTAAAATGTGGTGGCTCATGCTGCTATAGCTAAGTCGCTACTATTAAAGTTGTTCATTCCATGGCAGGACAAATCAAATCAAATCAAAGGACACAGCTGCTTTAGAGAGTATTTTAAAATGAAAGCAAAGGTTAAAACTGGAGCCTTTTCAGTCTGAGTTGATATAGGTGTGTTTTTTAATTTATTTTGATATTATGCAACCTGCAGGGTTTTGCCTGAATGTGCAGATGCATAAAAAAGCTGTTTTATGACTGAATGGATTACTACCATATATGTGATTCATTGCAATATCTGCAAAAGAACTTTTTACAGTTCTCATCTCCTGAGAAGCGGCGGGAATGTAAGCACATCTTTCCACACATTGGATTTTATCTGTCTTGTATTTCTTCATAACTAACTATGGATTTCAGATTGTCTTAGTCATTAACCCCACCCCCACCCCGCCCCCCAGTAACCTTAGGATGGTAACATGAAAAAACACACAGCCTTGGGTTGGTAGAATATTTTTGTAAGGAGCTGAAAATGAGCTTTGTGCTCTTATTTGAGGGGATCAGCTGCTCAGATACCGGATCTTTCCTCAACAAATTGGCCCTCAGATATCCTCTAGGCACCGCTGTCAATCCATTGTTGTTGATCTTGACATGTTCTCTGCGTGATACACATAACACACAATAATTCTTCTGTTTGAAGCCTTAAAAGAGACCAACACGGTTACCACCATTCGCTCATTTTTTTTTTTTAGCAACTTTCTGTCTGTCTGTCTTTCATAGAGTTGTATCTTATTAATATGAGTAGAAATAATCCTCTGAATTGCGACATGTTTGTCATTTCCTTCGACTTCAAGGGCATTAAGATCCACATTAGAAAACACTGACTTGATTGCACTGCTGCCAAACTTTATGATGAACAGAATGCATTACTGCATGTGGCTTATATAACCAGATTGAGAGATTTTAAAAATATTTTTCCAATACCCCACTTGCTAAATGGGTCCACTCACATATTAATAGGTCACTGCTTGGACAGGGTGATCTGGGGTGATATGCATCAAAAGAGCAAACCTTTAAAAAAAATAAAACTAGACAACTTTGAAGGACACTGAAGTTTTTGTAGGATATCACAAAAGCAATCAATGCAAACACTGTTTCAGGGTGGGAATGAACAAGGTTAGCCAAGCCTGGAGGAGAACAGTGATCCTACCTGTCAACTTTATGATGCAGTCCCACAGGGGCTGCCCGCTGATGTAATGTGAATAAACAGGTGAATGGCAGCAGGAAGAAAAAAAAAAGAATGGTGTCAACTTGATCAGCTATCCACCGTTGTCAGAGCAAGACTTTTCGTGAAAGCTGAGGTCGCTCTATGTGTGACCTTTGTGAGCGGTGGCATGTGACCTGAACTGTTGAGCAGCATGCCGTGATTTGCACTAAAAAGGACACATTTCCTTTTGAAGCATCAGACACGAGAACAGGCTTAAGCGTTAGCTTTAAAGGTTTCTAACATGAATCCGGTTTACCCAGCAGCCCATGGTTCCTGAGCCACAGCGTACTTTGACTCTGAATGTAATTTCACCTCACAAGTCTTGAATGTTTTATACAATGTGGGCTACATTTGTCCTCTTGAGAAGAGGAGAAGCCAACTGTGTAGAATATGATCTGGCAGTATTTTTTTTTTCTCAATTTCAAAGATTTTTTCAGCCCTCAAACTGAAAGTTTCATTTCAAAACGGGGTGCTGTTGTAAGTGGTCACTTGGTGCACTTTGTGATATTTCACCATTATAAGACAGATAATCTTTGCATGGAGAGCTGTGGCCTACTGGTGGATTTTTACATCTTCTCATAGAATTATAGCTATTACCAAAAACTGTTCTGTGTGTCTGGACAGGCGATGCATGCCTGATGAAAGATGTATTCATCAGAGCAGTTGCATTGTATACTGTTTAGCTTCCATGGCTCCATTTTGTTGTTATTACTACAGCAGGATTATTTCTTTCTACAGTTGTCTCAGTTAATTTACATACAAAAGAACTGGTCCCCAGAGAAAGAGCAGCAACAAGCAGTTATTATTGTACAGGCCATAACATTAACTCTCTGTTCAGGAGGTTTGCAGCACTGAACCCTTTTCCTTCTGCACATTGTGTACTGTATGAGCCTCTACCTGCTGTATCGCAAACAACAAAAGCTGAGAGCCAATTTCACATGTGTCTATCACAGTCTGAATATTTCCACCAACAGCTCCGCAGCTGCCTAAATTTTCACGGCAGTAGGTCATGGGAAAGCACAGAGAAGGAGAGCCCAAGGAGAGACACAGGGGGGACAGACAAGGCAGAGCTCCATGTTTGTGTTTCTAGGCCAATGATGCATGACCTCCCTTTCACACCCTGCTGATTGTTTACTGGGCTTACATGCGCACACTTGAACAGTGATGATGCTGCCTGCCACACGTAGTACTTTCACTGCCCTCCAGTGGCTCTCTAATAATAGTACGATTCAGTGTCACACACACACTCACACTCTCTCTCACACACACACACACACACACACACACACACACACACACACACACACACGGACTCCAGCATGCCACCGCCCTAACCAATTCCATCAGTGCTTGCTTGCACAAATGTTCCTGGAGCTGAAATGACAGGATCCACAGAGAAGATCCAATAAATGTTTACTTACTTCACTGCTATCATCATTTCAGTTTATCTCATTTGGCGTCCCCAAGGCACTACATAAATTACTTTCAATGCAATTATGGAAGTAACCAATTACAGCCCTTGTCATTTTATCCTACAGTGTACAAATAAGCAACACAACCCTCCATTTATTACTTGAAACCGTATTTTTAAGACCCAATTGAATGTGGGGAGAGATCTCAGCAAAGCAAAACCAGATGTGGTTCGGAGGGTTTCTCTCCGAGCCAAACCGTGAGGAATGCATGACTCTGGTGAGGGTTTTTTTTCTGTGTCTGTGTGATGAGGAGAAGGGGTCGAGGGGTTGAGGAGTTCATTACTGCAATGGGTCTACATGAAGAGCGTCTGCAGTTGTGAGGTCACACACCACACTGGGCGAATCTCCCAGCAGCCACGCTGCTGGGGGTTTAAGCTGCAGGGTGTGTGGTATGTGACAATGGTGTGTGTGTGCCAAAGTGTGGGTAGGTGCAGTGGGGGGGGTGGGGGGTGGGTTCACTCAGACAGCAGGGGGCGTTATTGTGTTGCCAGACTCAGTCAGAACACAGGAGTCCTCTATCATCTCTGGCCTCTCACTTTCCCCTCTGTATCGTGGCCAATCAGATTGGGACCGAGGTTGAAAATAACACTACACACTGTCTGAGATGACTAGCTCTCTGTCCTTTGAAGCTTGTTTGTTCTAATTTGGCATCTGAATTACACTGGGATTTTCAATTTGCCTACAAAGGAATCAGACCAAATTTGCTGTTTCTGGACAAAGAACAGACGGTCCTGAGGGAGAGGTTCTTTTAGGTCAACTTAACCATGTCCTCTACACGTCTATAAATAGAGAAATCATCTGAAACATTGACTACATATGCCATTTCATTTAATGACTGTGGTTGTACACGTGACATGCGCACACATGCAAACACACATGCAACCAAAGCCAACCTATAAATGCAGCTGAGGCAGAACATTTTACTGCCTTTGCCAAAGCAAGATTATCTGGTTAGAAGTTTGAATTGCCAACCTAGTGATTAAAACATCTATTCACAATGTACAAAAAAGAGGCTGTAGCTGCCATGGATGAAATGTTCATTTTCAGTTTAAAATCTAAAGGCTTCACATATTCTGTTTGTGTGCTTTCTTTGTTCCAGCCTGCCCCTGTTTGAAATTTAGTTGACCTTCTTATTATAGGCATGTTGTATGGCACTTTCTGGAAAATGTCAAGGCCCTCCCTTTCACTGATGTAAGGATTACCAGGTGTTGACCCAGAATCCATTATCTCCTATTAGAGCCTGTCTTTCTTTTCTCTTTGGAGTGTGTGTGTGTGTGTGTGTGTGTGTGTGTGTGTGTGTGTGTGTATTTGTGCATACTTGGCAGATGGTTTTTGTCAGTTTATTGCTGAAAATCTCTCTGAATATCAAAGTTGAACTCCTAACTTTTGTGCAAAAATAAATAAATAAATAAACTGTAATGATAATTCAGCAATTGTGCTCTTTCTGATTTTTCAAAAGAGGATAAAACTGTTTTTGGACATATTTATGGAAATAGTATCTAAACTTCAGGCCTCTGGTTGGCACTTTTCCATGTTCCCATTCTGTGGTGTGCTACTAACTGGAGCATGTCATAATCAATATACCAACAATAAGATGCCTTTTGTTTTTGTTTGTTTTTTCTTCTTTTCCACAAACCCACACTGCATTAACTATCAACTGCTAGTGATTTAAGATGTCTGTCCCTTTCCAACACAAAACATTTGTGAAGAATTTAGACTGTAGATAGGTTTGGACTGGATTGTTCAGATCACCAGGTGACATTATCATTTTGAGGGCAGACACGGTGCCCACATGAGAATGAATATCCACACAGGACAAGTCAAAACTCAAAAGGAGAAAGGAAAATGTGCAATACACCTTCATCCTCAGACTCCTTCTCCTCCTCCTACCTTCTCAAGCAGGATGCCTTTCCGGCTCATGCTTCACACACCCCAAATTTCACTAGCAAAGGTAACAAGTTGAACTTACTATTTTCTACTCAAAGAGTGAAAGCTAGAAGAGCTAGGGTTTCTGAGTGGATTCTGGTGTTAGTGATGATTCTAACTAGGCATTAGCGAGCTCCCATACATTTAGAGCCCTGTTTATCCCATGCAAAGGAGGTGTGTCTAGCTAGCATTAGCTGTCTCTGTCATGGGGCCATTAGTGTTGATCGTAAATGTCCAGAATCTCAACACACACAAAAATGAGGAGTCCCGTAACAAATTTATTTAAAAAACTTTAAAAAAAATTTAAAAATCTGAACCTTAACCTTCCATACGTTATCCAGTGATTCGAATCATGATGTGGGCTAAGTTATGGAATCACACAGTAACCAGGGATTGCTCAAACAAATCACATATGTGACAAAGCAACAACTACCAATATCATTACCAATATCATGGGTCACTGTTTTGTGTCTTTGTGTTTCTGAAAACTTTTCTCCAAATGACTGGTATTGTGCGGACACTGTCTTTAATGTGAACCCCATCGCAGAGCCATTAAAATCTGATGGAGTTTCACCCCCAAAGAATTTTTCTTTCTGCACCTGGTGTCTGTCAAGCGAAGCCAATACAAAAGGCCAGTTGAGGCATATCCTTTAAGAGGGTCATGTGTTCAGATTTCCTTTCACTTTTTCTCCCCTTGAACTTCTGAGGGATGTGCGTGAGCTTAAATGCCTCAGCTTGTGAGAGGGCTAAAACATAAAAACCAGCTCCAGCATCCCCCTGTTCCAGCGATTCAACAGAGCATTCAGGAAGAACTTTGTTTCTTTTTTTTCTTTTTTTCTCCCGTGTGTGAGTTCATTGCTGTTTGCCTTTGAAAAAATCAGACAGGTTTGTCATCTCACCGAATGAGAGAGAGAAAGAGAGACAGAGGTAGATAGAGAGGAATGAAAATGTGGCGCGTTGATTAAAAGCAGCAGCATCAGATCCACAGAGAGACAAATGTGTCCGCCCATCACACATTTTCAATTAACTTGTGGAAGCCAGCTCTTTTGTTTTGGAACAACAGCTCACTTCTGCTTGTAGAAATCAGCCACGGTGTACACCAAATAACAGGAAATCATGTGAAATCAAACAAACTGTGAGCTGACTTTGTGACTCTTTGTTCTGTCACACAATCTTCCATTGAGTAGCATCTGTATCTGTCTCCACATGTACTTAGTTCATTATGAGTGCATAACCTTTCAAAATAATTGCCCTGACACAAGTGAGCAGACCCGAATATTCCCTAATGAGACGTTAACGAGGTGAGGTCATACGAAAACGCTGATCCCTGGTGTCTGTCTCCGTCTTTCCCTTTTCAGCTAATTGTTGTAATAGTCGTTATCATCATTATCATCCTCATTATCCCAATCAGCACTTGTAATCGCCACCTCTGCCATCGTCACCACCTTTGTCTCCATAGTCTAATTATCATCATAATCGTCATCACTCTGTCATTAGCACCATCAGTACCTGTCTTAACAAAGTGGAGTTTTAGGTCACGTTCTCGAAAGCAATGGCAGGGTTTGCTTATAATTTAGATGTTTAGAATGTTTGTCTTGCATGGATGGTCATGATACCAGTCTTGCAATTAGCATTCAAAGTCACAAAAGTAAATAGAAGATAATGTTCTGTCATTACTGTTGCTGATGAGGAAGGTTTCCCTATTGTTTAACTGCGCAGAACTGATTTTAATTTGACGAAACAACAAATAGCTGGCTCGACGCCAGGGATGCTTTTATTTTCCCGAGCTTCCTCATCATCATCTTAGAGGCTGGCTGTCAAGTAACTTGGCCCAGATAAGATTGAGAGCGTGTTTGTCGACTCCAATTTGACTCACAAAGTGGATGTTCCCTTTTAAAAAACATTATCTCCTCACTTGACATTTCTCCATTGTGCTCAGTGGTATCACTTATATCGTTTTTACAGCAGCCCTGCAGCAAGAGGGAGTTCTACAGCAGTTCTACAACTGTGTCTTTACCTTCACTTATCCCCCCCCCCCCACCCCCCAACTGCTGTTCAGACACGTTGCTACTTTCTGTCTCCAAACTGGATGTGTGCAAGAGATTCCAGCATTCCTCACAATCTTCCCTTCTTTTTTTTTCTCTCCTGCACTTTTATGGATTCCGCCTTCCTGTTCACTGTGTTTTTCAGCCCAGACTCAGGTCAGAGAGATGGATGTTGTGTAATGAGTGTAATTGTGCTAATCCTTCCGTTTTCACAGCACTTTAATTTGTTCATGCTGTTACCTAATCTTTATTGAGCCATAATTTGTATTCTGTATATGATTACATTTCCTCTTCCAGTGGTTTGGCAATTATAGGGCTTGCACTCTCATGCTGGTTTGTACAATACCTGATGTTACTCTAACACCAACTTGTAAATAACATAAAGGCAAGACCTGCAGAGATTCCACGTTAAAAAGAAAAAGTAGCCCATCCAGATGTTCTTTTTTTTATGTCCAAAGTGTACTGCTCAGCTGCTAACCTACGCTGACATGACTTAGACGTTTAATTGAGTCATGACGTTCAATTATGTGGTGCCTGCTTGTCTCAGACTCTCAACATTTAGCTGATTTTTCACTTACAACACATTCACATTCAACAGTAGTCCAGCAGAGGGAATATTAGGTATGTAATTTAGTGGTTTGTGGACTTCAGCTGGGCTGTGCCATGTGATGCCTGAGACAGCAGGCAGAACGCTTTTAGGTCAGTAGTTGTTTATTTTGAGAGCTTTCAGGAGAAAACAAACTCTGTCACAATCACGGTGCATTTGCTGATAAGCTCCACTTTACGTTGTGTCTTTTTCTTCTCACACCCTCCTCCTTCTCCATCTGATAGGAGACTTTCAGATGTGTAAACAACACCTGGATGGTGTCAGTCCCATGCTGTTTAAGTCTAAGCGACGCACAAAGACGTCTTTGAGCTCAGCTGTTTGTAATGTACCTCGAGGACAGAGGTATTTGCAGCACAAGTAGTGAGCGACAACATGACTCCTGTAGGATATAGCTTTGGTTACAGCCAGCCTCAGTCAGTACCTTTGCTGCAACATTTGAGGAAGCAGAGCAGTGGCGAGGGTGTAGTGGATGCCCTGTTAGACTCATTATCATCAGAGGCACATTTTTTCTCCAGCCGCACTGGCTTCTAGACCACAAATCTACTCCATCTGATTCCCTGACTCCTCATTTCCCTGCTGATTCTGAGAGGAAAGTCCCACCACCGCTATCTGCAGGGTCTAATTTAGCTGTCGCTACTCTGTCCAATCTCTGTTCACATGCAAGCAGCTCAGCCCAGGTGGCTGGAGCCTGACGTAGGGACTGACTTGACCTGGATGCCCGTGCACAATCCTTGGTGAAGTAACAGCACCAAATCCTCTTTGATTAAGCCTCTCATGTTAAAAGCCCTACAAAGAGTTTCTGGTAAATGCGGCTGTTTAGCTCATGAGGAATGCTTGTTTTTCTCATATTTGCCTTCACATATGAAATACATGTTACACGCAGATTAAGGCCTGCCTCCTAATACAGCTTATTATATTACAAAATACTGAATGTACTAAACACGTCAGCCTCCATCCACTTCCCAGTGGCGGTCTGATCCATAGGTCAGAAAGTCAGTGAGGACACAGGCCAGGTGGCATCTGAGAAAGAACAGCAGCAGAGTCGTCCTTTGGAGACGAGTTAGCATTACAGAATGAATCAATGCTGACAGAGTCCCCAAAGTCGAGGACAGAGGAATTTTGTAACCCATCTCTCGGGCTCTTTTCTTGCTCCTGCTTCCTCTGACTCATCAGCATCATGACCTGCAGTGAAATGTGTCAGGTCAGACTAACCCAAAGAGACATTTTTGGGCCACAGTCGGTACTTCTCTGCAGTTTCTCAGGTCATTTCAATCGTTGTTATACTCCCAGTGGGTAACTGACCTGCAGTGCAACAGAATACAGAATGACATTTCCACACACAACCACAAAATAACAGAAAGGCAGTTTGCATTAGTGTTTCACTGGTTTGACGTCTGAGAGGAGAAACCAGTGTTTGCCTTGACAATGTTATTGTGCCAGAACAGAGGGGAACAGAGTTGTAGTCTAGTATGGTTAGGAGCTCTGAGAACAATGCACAAGTATAATCTGTAATGCAGTTTGTCAGACTTAGAAAGGCTGCATTCAAAACAGCAAAAAAAGAAATCTCATTCCTGATGTCAAGTAACACCTTGAATGCTTGCTGTTTTTGACTTGATTGGAACCTGAAATGTAATGAGAATGGTGAGTCTGAAGCTGCAAAGGTAGCCGATAGACTGATATGGCTGATGGATGCCTACAAGTGTTGATGCTAAACAGGAACAGATGCGGAGGAGCTGACATAGGAAGCAGAGTCATACTGGTGTTAAGCCCAAGGGGATCACATCACCTTGCACCGGTAAACCTGCCTGGGCAGTGTCAACACCCTCAGCATCTGGCCTCCGATGTTTCACGCTTAAAAGGAAGGTTGGCTCATTTTTAAGTGATACCCTGCTCTATACAGATCAAAGCAACTCCTCAACATACAGATCTGAGCCCTGTTCTTCATACATGGATAACTGAATTATCCAGATTAGAAAGTTGATGATTTCACAGGAGTCTGAGAGTTCTGACTGTTAAAAGACCAATAGAACCAGAAAGTATGGCATTGAATTTGACATTTAAATGGGAAAAACACAAAATCTTATTAAATGATGAACTGCAGAACTTTGTTTACTGAAAACATAAAAGCTGTCTTTTTGAGAGATTGTTGTAATGTTTTAATTTCATGGGAGGTTCATGATTATTACAGTCACGTTTGACAGCAACGCAAAGTGTTGAAGCATTGCAGAGTACAATGTAAAATGACACTGGTAACAATGTAGAAACAGACATAAAATGAGACTCTGGTCAATGAGTCTAATCTAGTGCATGCTGGGAGGGATCCCAACACACCTACCTTATACTGTATAAGTACAATCACATGATCACTATTCAACCAGTCATATGTGTGCTGATCATGATTTACAAAGCCAATTTTTAATATTTCGATTAGAAGCATGTTTAATTGTGTCTTTAATTATGTACATTTGTTCATATGTTACTATGTTTCTTCACTTGATAGCGAAGCCAACTGTCAGTCAGAGATCCTCTCATAAAAACACACAATAAAAAAAAGATGATACTTGCTCTTTGACACAGATTTCCACAAGAGCTTTTACATAATTACAAAGATCTGATTCCTCTCACTACACCCTCTCGGCTCCAAGCCCTCAACGTTGCAAGCAAATGGAAATTAATTTTGAGAGAAATGACTTCACTCTACAGAATGAAGAAAAGAACTGATGTCTGATCAAAGGGCCGCACTTCTAAAAACCTGTCCCACGAAGAAAAGACAAGATTTCAAGTCCACCCTTTTTCATTGCTCACAATAGACGTTCTATTTTAGCTCTGTCAGAGAGTCAAATGAAACACTTTTGGACAAGGCATTAGAGAACATCTGCTAGAGATTACTCCTTCAGGGTGTTGATCATGAGAGGCGTTCTTCAAATCAAGACAATGATCAAAAGCAGTTACAATACCCATGTGTCTATATTTAACCTAAATAGTCCACTGTGGCTTTTGTTAGTATATTTTATGCCCTAATTTGAGGGGTTTTGTGCAGCCAGTTGAATAACACTGAAATGTATAAGTGATTGAAACAAAGCTATTTTTGGATTTGTACTACAATTCTACTCATATATACTGTATACATGAACAGACCAATACATTATCCTAAAACATTCAAAGTCACTGAAGGACGACAAGATTCAACATTCCGATGGTAGAAGATGCAATATTGATTTATTCTCCTACTTATTAACTACTATTACTACTACTACTATGAAGGAGTTAGTGTATATGGCTTATGCCCAGTCTGAGTGCTCTTGTCAACCTCTTCACAAACCAAACTCTCCAACTCTTGCTACATCTGTTTCCCATCTTCACTTCTTCCTCTCTTTTGACACAGGAGATTGTTTGAGTTTATGATGTAAGCTACATACTGTGAGTGTTATGGATTTTGGAGGAGACTAGGTAGGGAAGGCCGGAAATAGAAATATGAAGAATTTTACTCAAATTGATCAACAGAAAAATGCAACAGCAAATGTTAGCAAGCTAATACACCTGAGGGTGAACATGGTAAACATTGGGGATGAAAAAATCATACTTGCTTTCTGAATGTCACATAACAGAGCTGTGTGAATCATAAATGTCTGCACATCTTTGCAGAAGAAACAAATAAAACTGAGGCGTGTGTGTATGTTGTATTTATCACATTGGACAACTCAGTCTATTTTCAGAAAAAAATACCTTGATAGTGGTTGATGCTTGATGAAGAAGGTAAGAGCTTTGTGGAAAGAATGGTAGTAGCCTCTGTAATTTTGCAAGGAAGCAAACACATCTTTTTCCATAACTTATCACTGCAAAAAAGTACAGCTGGGTTTGAAGTCAAAATTCAAACAAACACTCTGCCAGTCTCCCTGTTTCTTGTGTGTGGAGCAGCTCCAGGTTTTGTCTCTCAGATAACAGGCTTGGTTTTCTGGTTTCTAATTTTTGGAGAGAGTTGTTCATTTTGTAAAGTATTGACTGGGGAAAAAAATCAGGAAGTGCTGGAGAAGCAACTGCAAATATGAGTTCTGCTTCAGAAAGGCTTTGAGCACAGTATGGGACATAATACAAATAGCAGGATTTTATATGCAAATGTTAAATTGCTATTATATTATAAAGGGCATGTAATCAGCAGGAAAACACATTTCTGCCAGTGATTCACAACTATAGCTTTATCCTGAATGTCCACAATGTTCAAAAGGCACACAGTGAAGTCGACAGCCAACCCCTCCATTGTAAATCTGAATCTCCTCCAGCCTACATTTTACATTTTCTGACAAGGCCAACCAAATAGGGCAGTGACACTGAACATTATTCATCATTCATATCAGTGACACTTCTCTGGAGCAGAAATGTCTCATTAGACAGGTCAGGACCTGACTGATGGCTTCTTGTTTCCCAGATCTCTCTTACCTGACAAGCAGCTCTCAGACTGCAGGAGCAGACGTGCCTCAGTTATCCCGCATGCATCCCTGCATCTGTGTGTGGATAGCGTACAGCCAGCACAAAGATAAGCCATTTGATTTTCTGGCCTGGGAACAAGAGAGTGTTGATGTTTCTCAAAAACCCTGCTATGATAAGGACAGGTGATAATAAGAAGCAGCCACATTAAAAAAAAAAAAAAAAAAAACCTGCGATAGATTCTTCTCCAGCATGCTGTTTTCTCCTGATCTTGATGTTTAATATGTCATCCTGAGGGTTAGATTTTACATAACCCTGTGAACTGATTTAGATCTAGAGGGGAAATTAGCTTTTGACATGAAAGCTCATCTCCAGGGTATGTAAATAGCACCCAGAGCTCAAGGATATAAATATGTATCTCCTTCCATTCAGGTTCTAATGTGAGGCCCTATGACTAGAAAGGAAGTCTCAACTTTCAAGTGGAGAAATGTTTTCAATATGAAAGATAACTGGAAGATTTAGCAGAATACTGTATTTCTGAAAAAATGAATTTGAAAATAAATTAAATTTGTAATAAGATGAAGAGCTGTCTAAGTTGCCATGCTGGCAACTCTGTGAGGTTCTTCTGAGGCACAATGGTGCTTCAAGCTAAATGCTATTGCCAGCAAGCTATTAATCTCACAATGACAATGCTGAAATAATAATATTTATCATTATAATGAGGTATAACATTTACCATCTTAGTTTAACATGTCAGCATTGTACTAGCTGATCTGACAGAACGGTATAGTTTGTTCAATTTGCCTTCCAAAACCATTATACATCACTCCTGGGGGAAAAAAATCAATTTTATGATGTGACAACTGTGTGGTTAATGTGTGATTACATTTAGTTACCAAAACAGGATTAAAGAAAGATCATGGTTTGGGTTAAAATGGCAGCTTTGTAAAGGTCAGGGCTCCTTCATCATAATGGCTACAATAATAAAAAGGTACAATTGTGCTCATGCCTTAAAAAGATCAACACTGGCTATCAGTTGAAAAAGGGAAACAAACAACCATTTCCCATATTGAATCCTAATTTCTGTTAGGATTTGTGGGATTGTCCACGCAATCTCCTCTCTAACACAGACTTTGTCGCTGTATAACATCACCTTATTTTCTGCTTTGCACCTTTGGTATTTACTACCACTGCTACTCATCTTTGTCACTTGAACTTTGACAGAAAAGTCAAGAGACCAAATGACCAAATTCATTTGGATATGTCATGTGGCAACCATGGAAATTCATCCAGCAGTTGTTGAGATTTTGAGTCTGTGTGTTGGAAGGACTGAAATCTGTCTTGTGGCCCAACCAACCAACTGACAATGTCATCCATAGAGACATGATAAATGGCAAAAACTCTGGAACTAAGTGTGAATTTCAAATATTAGACCTTGGTTTGATGATGTACATAAAAAGATAAAAAGCATGTTGGGGGATTGTTTCATGCACATTTTTACGTGTGTTTTAGTCTGGACATGGATTTATGTGTTTATGTATTTTCTTTGTTCTGCTTTCAGTCCTTCCAAAATGTCCCCAAACAACTAGCACCTGTGCATTTGTTTGATTTTCTTGTGTTCTTTATATCTGGTTGTTCTCTTTGAAGCTGCATAGCTATTTTATAGTATCACAACAACATTTCAGTCATCCCTTTGTCATCACATGTTCCCATCCATCATTTCCAACTTGGCAATAGGCTCAAATGTCTCTCTACTCTGTTATTTGACTTAAGTCCCCTGGCAGTTGCCCTCAGCGGGGCTAAGTGAGGTAACCTTTGAAATAAGCTTTGCAAAGAGGAATGCTCTGTTTGAACATCACTTACACATCATCTACAAACCCAGAAGCATGTGAGGCAATAGGTCAAAATGTTGGGGAAGAAAACCAACAGGGGAAGCCTCAGATGTGACTTTGATACACTGTAAGAGCACAGCACGAGCAGAAGAATGTTCTCCCCACAGCAGAGATCCCATTTCCACATAATCTAGGCCTGTTAGCGGGGGTCCTGCAGCTCTTGACCAGACTTCCTCAGGACAACAGAAAGCTTTACTGACCCATCCATCAGTCCTGTTTACATTCCATCTTGTAAACTCTCAACCAACTTTGTTTGTAACTGCCCAACTCTCCTTTGAATTCCTTGTGATGATGGCACCCAACCCCAACCCCCACCCCTGCTCTTTGTTTATGTATTCCATAGTTGTTCCAGATGTTGGAAATGATTGAGAGTCAGTGTTCTGAGAAATCGCTCGCAGCTCAGTTATGTGGGGAGTTTTCATCAATGACACAGATCATTACCATTTCAGTTTGCTACTGTGTCAACGGCAGGAGAGGATGCTGTGGACTAAAAAGGCAAAAAAAAAATGGTAAATTAGATAATGATGATGGATAAGGAAATATCACACTGATTCTTCCCTGCTGAAAACAAATTTCAGAGTCCTAATGGTAGTTATTATTTTGAAAAGTTGAATGAGACTCTCTTGGGTAATTCTTTGAAATGGTAACAGTTCATTTTGACCACATCACAGCAGCTAAGATATGCTGTCTCCTTGGTGGTGTGTCTTTAATGCAGATAATTAAGACCAAAGAGATGACCGTGTCACTCAAAGGCATAGACAACCTAGATCTATTCTCCTGTTACCTTAGAGGGCAAAAGAGACTCAACATGGTTCAACTCAAGTGTGAGACAGGGTGGAAATTGAAGTAGGAATGGAAAATGAGGGGAAAGGGCTTTCAAAGAGCAGCCTGGCTTCACCTTAACTCAATTTTCACAAGGCAAGTTTCAAAAACGAGAGGCTTACAGCTTGTCACTGACGCCAGCAAACCCACCCACCAGTCAAATACAGGACAGAACAATTTATCAACTCATTTTAGTTGCAGTCATGCCAGCCACAATTGCATAGAAGCACTCTGATATACACAGTACCTCTGCTGAGACTCTGTTCCTCTACTTATAGAAATCAATACCTTAAAAAAAGGAGCCACAGCTAAGTGGGCCCAGAAACAATATCAAAAACATAAAGCCCAATTCATCTCTTTCACTGCTGCTATTTCTAGTTAACGGTACCTGGGTTAGGTAAACAACACTGCTTTTCTGTAGCACTACTCTGTTTCTCTTAATGTGACCCAAAGGCACATTAGCTCTCATCAATCAGACACACCCCAGAAAAAGCACAATATCTAAGCAACCTTACCACTGAGTCGGGAAGGTATTGCTAATGGACCACAGCCATTTAAAGATAGTCTCGCCTCGTACCTTCATTTCTCAGCTGCACTGCATGCTTCACTTAATAGATAGGGACACACTGAGGAGAAAGGAAGGGCTTCTTTCTAACAGTTGCCAGTAATAAAATAGAAGTTTACTTTCTAGCATCTCCAGGTATAACACAATACATGTGTTCTTATTTACTTTATCTCTCTGTTTTGTAAAAGCATGGTGTGATTGGAAGACAGAAAAGAGGCTTAATGTAACACCACTAGCAAAGTAAATAACAAACTAATGTTTGTGCCTTGTGAGTCTGTTTTCCATTATTCAGTATTTTTCTGAAGATCCAGCCAACTTTCTGCACTTCTAAACTTCCAATGCTTCAAAACTAGCATATAAACTAGTGTATTTGCATCAAACCAAATCAGCTATGGGATGTAAGTGGAAAGTAATTAGCATTTATGCATTGCTCAAAAATAGCATCAAAATATGTGACAGCACAAGACAATGCTGTTTTTGTTTTAATGCTGAAAACCCATGACAACTTCAATTAAAAAACAGAAAACAAACACTGGCATTACCAAAATTAAATTACATGTTGTCTGTTTTTGTCCTTTCTTCCACTCATCTTCCATTTCCATTGACACTCAAAAGCTGTATTTAGTTATTAATAGTAATTAAGTGTTTTGTTATTCACACTTTGGAAGAGGGAGATATGATAGGAGCATAAAAAGCATTCATTTTATTGTTTTTGCCTTTGAAAGACTGTCATCAAACTTTTAGCTGACAACACCCAAAGAGGAAAAAAAAACAATTTGGCCTTTCACAGCATGTCTGGCATCTGTGTGGCATTTAAAAGACACCAGACATATGTCTGTTTAAGACACAGATAATGGTAATCAGACCACCGGGGCTATGACACGCTCTGAGTGCTGATATGGTTGATGTCAGTCAGTTGGGATCTGTTCCTGTCTCAAGTCCAATTGCTGGTGTTAAGTAAAACAGTCATTTCCAGCTGGAGGTTTTGTGTCCCTTTATTTAATGAAATGTTCATAAAAGTAGAAGACTGGTAAATTCTCATCAACTTGTAGATGAATCAGTTTTACCACAATGTGAGATACACTGGAAATTTTCATATTGAAAACTTAGGGAGAATTATTTTAGGGAGCCCATTTGTCAAGCACCGTATAAGCCTACTATTTCACTCGAGACAACTTATCATATTTATTATGACTTTGGCTCTAATTAATCCTGCAGCCACCAAGTGTGGTAGTATTAGTGGTTGAAATATGACCTATTTTCTGCCTCCCAGTCCAGCTTCTAACTAAGACATTCTTTAGATAAATAGCTTTTCAAAGAAAGCACCCCTTTTTTGCGGTACATGTAGCAGCTCCTTTTTTCCCTCCTCTCTGTGACAACTTTGATGGTCAATTATATTTAATAAACAGTTAGGGCGCAGAAATAAATCAATTTCAGGAGGGCCTAATCCTCCTTTTCAAGCAGACTGTGAAGCCACAAGTCCTGAAGAAATGTTTGAAAATGAACTGTAATGGAACACATATGTCATGCAGCAGAGGTCCCCGGGAGCCCCACATCCCATACTGCTCCCTGCCGGCTCCTTCAGCGAGGAGCTTACATCTGTGACATGCAAAGCAAAGATGCTGTTCTTCATCTGCTCTGTATATTTTTCTAGTGGATTTGTGGACGATATTTTGAACCAATGTCATGTGTTCATCAGTGTCCTTTTAATTATGCTATCACCCTGGGGCTTAGCACAAGACAGGGCCTACATTTCAGCAGCAGATGCCCAGCTCCACACGTGTGGTTGGGATAGTTTACAAACTCTTGGGCCAGAGGTTTGGTGCTTTCACCAGTCTGGTTAACCCTGGGTACATCTGAGAGACACTCCAGATGCTGCTGGTGAAACTACACATACACAAACAAGTCATTTCTGAAAATACGCCATTTACAAATCACTTTTTGGAAAGTCTTAATGGCCTCTTATCTAATGGATTGTGTGCACGTACACGCCATCATCAGCAGCTCTAAAATGGTTACAAATGTTTGCCCTTTTCAACCCTTGCACTCAGTGTTACACTTTTATTTACTCATTAGCTCTTTAACCAGCTCGTTCAAAAGCCATCTCAGTTACAAACTGTCTTGGGGAATGTAGAGCCAGTCCATCTCAAATATGGGACCAGCTACTATTGATTTTTGTGTCTGTTTTGTGAAGTTGATTGTCCATTGCTAAGCAACAGCGGACAGTCAAGGCGGCGTCCAGTTGTTGCTGGTGCAGTTCCATAAGGTTAATGATGAGGCTTTGACCACGGGGATTCCACATCTTTTCATGCACGTCCTCCGTGGTTAAATGCTGAAGTGGTTTCAGCGTGCACAGGCAGATTAAAGAAGAAAGAGGGGGGGTAATGGGGATATTCAACTATGCTGCTGCCAAATCTCAAAAACTAATTGCAGGGCTGAAGAACAGTACGCGTTGCAGGAATCCCACTTTTACTCTTCTGTTCACTGCTTGCTTCAAGAACTAATGCGTGACTGAAGAATTGTGCAAGCAATTCATTTTCTGTGTTGGTGTAGTGTTGGTGTTGTATGGTGTTACTGGCAGCTGTGAAACTGGTGTTAATATTTAAATTTAAATATTTAGATGTATGACCTTTTTTCTAATTTGCATCTGTTTCCTCTGTTTAACATGTTCCATATCACTATTAATTATATCCCCTGTGTTTCTGGAAATGTGTAAATAATCTTTATGACCCAATTAGGATTCCACCAAGTAAATCCACTCCTCTGTTGTGAGTAAACAATGATTTTCATCCTGCAGGTATACTAAGCATACTGCAAATCCTACTGGGAGAAAAGTGTGTTTAAGTCAGGTTTACATTAACTAATGCGACCCTTTAAAGTAGCTTGCGAATGCCTGTCTTCATATAAGCATGCTGAGCCGAGCTGAACTGCAGGGAATCAGTAAAAGCCTGAAATCACTGGAAAAATCATCATCCTTTGGTTCTGGCATTGTTAACTCAAACATCATATGATATCTCCCTTTGTTTGCTCACAAAATGTGACTCTATCACATACAGATGTGTCTTCCCTATATTTTTGGTCAGCTCATCTATTATTATTGACACACTCAAGCAAAATGGTTTACTTTATCCATCTGATGATGATTTTTTTAAGAGGCTAGAATGTTTATCTGAGTAACATAAACTCTGGAGAAATTGTGGTGGAATAATCATAGCCACAGAATGCGATGAGTAATATTAGATTTGCTTTGGGAGGGCTGTTATTTTGTGAGTATGTGCTTGATCAACTCCATCTCACTTTTTAACCTCATGAATCCTCATGAGGTTAAAAAGTCAAGAAGTACTTTTTCAGCAACTAATACTACAAGTAAGCATGTTCAGCAACATGTTATGCTATATTTGTGCAATATATTCATTTATTATGTGGACTTTATTGTGTGATAATGTATATTTATTGGGTTATTTCAGCAATTTTAGATTTCACATCCAAAGAGTGGGGGAAATTTGAGAGACAGCTGTAACAAGACTGAAATTCTACAGCTATGGCTCTGTGAGGCTGTAGTTAAAGGCACAGTGGTACTTTATGCTACATATGTGTTTAGTGTGCTGGTGTGCTAAAATTTGCAAATTGGCACTACATACAAAGTACAGCAAATGCTAATTGGAATAATGCTACTTTTGCAATTATTTGGTATTGGACAAATCAAAATTTTGACCTGGTGACAGACATGAAGGGTGGCGTGGTGGTGCAGTGGTTAGTACTGTCGTCTCACAGCAATAAGGTTTAGGGTTCAAGCATGCATGGGTTCTCTCCAGTCCAAAAACATGCACATTAGGTTGCCCGTATGTGTGAATGTGAATGGGGACCATTAATGTCTGTACAAAAGTTCACGGTCAACCATCCAGTAGCTGTTGAGATATTTCAGTCTGGACAATGAATATGATGCATGAAATCAGTGGAATGCTCTTTTAATCATAAAATTCTAGTCTTACCTTTATATTATCTGTGTAGGCCCCATTACAAGGTTAAAAAATATAATTTGTTGAGAGGCTAACTCATCAACCATTACATTTCTCAATCACAATGATTTAAATATGTGAATTTGTTCCATATTTTATAGGCCAGAAACACTAAATTTACTGCAGATGTTATGATTTTGGAGCATAGCAAGTGGTTCTGTGCTGTAGTACTCAAAGAACAAAGTCTATGAATTTAAGGAGATTTGTAAGTAGGAATGGGGAGCTGATGTTCTACTTTGTAAAAACTTGTTTAATGTCAAAGTGATACCTTTCTTGTGGTTTCACTTTGCTCTCACAAGCAAAGATGTTGACACAGTTCTTTATAACAAAAGCGTTTGTCTGGCCGCAGCACTGAGAAGCATGACATCATGAGCTAACTTAAAGCTATGCTGGAGAACGTCCAGATAAAAGTGGCAGGATATGTAAGCTATTTAAGCCCCATCTGGTGTGAGGGCTGTGTATGCAGCCTCTGAGCTTTATTATATGTGGCATGAAAGGATTACAGCACAACGCTTTATTTAGTCTTCCTTGAAGATCACTGATTTGGACCTGCTGCAGAGTCAACATCTGACCTGGAGGACACTGGGGCAGCCAGACGGACAGCTCACACAGACCAGAAGACATATCAGTGTTGTGTATAAAACTACTTATTCTGACTTCCCATGAAGTATCTCTGAGCATCAGTGATTTAGCATATTGTGTCATATTATAGATGAAAACAAGTAGAGTAAAAATAACATCACAACATCATGAATATGAATATGTTGATAACACAACTTAGATTAGAACAAAAGGAAGTCAGATGGAACTTTAATTTCAAGCGGACAAAATGCAAAAAAGTGCAAAGTACCGTGTAGAAATTGTTTTCTGAATGATCATTATCAAACTCATTACATGCTAATAATTTTGATTTGAAAAACAAAACCACTGAAGTGTGTCTAAAAGGTGTCATATATATTAAGGTGTTATGAATAATGTTATTGATTGAATGTTGCACACACCCCTTTAAAAAAGTATGGCTTTAATAAGCATCACAGTACGACTCAAGCTGCCGTTCTCAAAGTTACTAATGATGCCCCGATGGACTTGTGATTCTGTGAGCGGCGTTAGTTCTGCTTGAGCTGAGCTAGGTATTCAACCTGTCTCATCATATAATTCTGATAGCTAGGGAGGACCACACCACCACCACCTACCCTCCCAAACAAATTTTTAAGTTCACAACTGCTGATTTTTTTTTTTTCGTTTGTTTGTTTTTTGCATATCAGTGACTCTCTGAGAGTTGGTTCGCATAAATGACAAAGTATGAATATTTTCTCATTTATCTATGGTAGTATCTCCCAAACACTTTTTTGTTTGTATGTTTATTGTTTTGTTTTTTGTTTTTTTGTTTTTTGAGATAACCCCCTCTCAGATTCCTTGCCCTACCAGAAAAAATAGAGGTGAATGGAATTTGTCCCTGTTTTTGGATAATTCAGAGAACACTCTATCTAACAGTTTCAACAGGGACTATTTCATCAGTAGAAGGTATTTCTTATGAAAGTTGTTCACAGCAATGTCAAGAGTAAAAAGGACACTGATTCTAGGGAAGTTCTCTGACTTTTTAAAATGTTATTTTCATGTTATTTTTCAGCACCACACATATGATTACAATAACATCCTTGTTTAGGTGGAGAGAGAAATCTCAGAGTTGGCAAAGAAAATCAAAATAAACTATGTGACCAGATCCTGCAAGAGATGACAACATTTTTTTCTGTATTTGGGTGAACTGACCTTTTTAACTCTTTACATAAAGAAGCTTGTATTGAAATATTTTTTTTTTAAAAATCACAAAAGTGCATTGCATTCAACAAAGAAAAATTAACTTGATGCCTCAAAAAATAGAGAAATGAAGAGATTATAAACTATATCACACAATTTCAACAAAAGATCCAATAATTACAATCTCATAAAAAAGCTTAAGATGGTTATCAGTCTTCACTGTTAGAGAAAATAGAGGCACAATGACACTACTAGAATTAATTTACTTTTATGTCCTTCATGGTTTTAGACAGTGAGAGATATTATTGTCACAAGGGGCATGGATGAATTATTATTATTATCAGTGTGATATTCTATGCCTTGAATAAATAACCAGATGTCCTGACATAATGCCATTATGGATAGTATTGTTATTCAGGCAGAAATCACTCTGACCTGCTCTGTTCATTCAGGTTCTACTAAACAAGCACAGGATATTCCCTTCATACATCAGAAATGTATCCAAGCCACTGAAATGTGTCACCCTGATCTATGTACTATGGCATTTGAATAGGGTGGAAACAGCTATCAAAATAAAACATGCAAAAAAAAAAAAAAAAAAAAAAAAAAGTGGCACTACAGTTGAAATCCCTAATCTGATCACAGGAGTTGACAGGTCACATCTCCTAATTATGACACTGTTTTCTCATAATTACTTTTTCTATTGATGAATGCAGTTTTATCCAGATCACCAGTCTATCACAGGGCTGACATATGGATAAACAACCATTCTCATTCACATCTATGAGCAATTTAGAGACTCATCTGTTTTATATATGTCTTAACTAAACTCTCAGTGTGGTTCAGACACACATATTTGATGAATTTTGTTCTATTTTACTCAGAGCAGCATGGTGGTACAGTGGTTAGCACTGTTGCCTCACACAGGTTCAAGCCCTGGTTTGTGCCTGGGCTTTTCTGTGTGGAGTTTGCATGTTCTTTCTGTGGGTTCTCTCCAGGTACTCTGGCTTCCTCCCACAGTCCAAAGACATGCATGTTAGGTTAATTGATGATTTTAAATTGCCCGTAGGTGTGAATGTGAGAGTGAATGGTTATTTGTCTCTATGTGTTGTCCATGTGCGATGGAGTAGTGTATAGGGTGTACCCTGCCTCTCACCAAATGTCAGCTGGGATAGGCTCCAGCCCCCCCATGACCCTTAACAGATAATTGGTATAGGTAATGGATGGATGGATGGATTCTCCAGAGGCCACACCAGAGTTTTTGGATGCATTTTTATGTGTTTATCTACCATTCAAGGCAGCCATTGGTTTCCATGCAATTTCCTACATGATGAAAATCACCTATTAAAGTGATCTAACTTTGATGTACACTAAAGCAGACATGATGTTCACTGTAACGGACTGGGTGTATGGGAATGAATGGAAACTATTAAATATTTTAAATATTTTTAAGAAAGAAAGCAGCCATGTGATTTGTAGTATGTGGGTTAAAATATACAAATTCACCAGTGTGGCCCTTTAAGCTTAATCTATTTCAGACAACCTTGTTGTTTTTTTATGTTGAGATTAACAGGCCAATATTCAACTTTGGTTCTGATTAGCTCCAGGTATCATCTCAAAACTGAGGTGACCATGCATTTGTCTACTGGTAGTCTTATCAAGGGGTCCAGCTGGCAAGACAAGGACCATAGAAAAATGGATGGAGGGATTATTTGTTTGACCCATTTAACCTCCTTTTCATATATTTTATCTATCCCAGTTAATTTTTCCACAACTGTGCTTTCCCATTCATGTGTAGAATTTTCAATTTTCTCACCAGCTTTAATTTGTAATTTTAAAGCACTTAGCTTATCAATATTTGCACTACATATTTATTCTATATTGTGTCATTACAGCAGCCAAAAGAGATGTACAGTGTGTACAGAGACATAAACCAGGACAGCCTCAAGATGAATATTTTCATATTCTTCTACAAAACACTGAAGTTATTCAAGCCTTGCTCATTTGTGTGTAACAAGTAGGTCAGAAACCGGAATGCTAAATAGGATGCTCGTGTTTTGTACAAAGAATTAACATATTTTTGCACATAATATTTTTAAACCAAAGCTACGGTGTGTTATTTTGGGGCCGGCCCACACACTGCTCCTTTGTGAGATTTATCTTGCACCGTGATCCACAGTAGAACAACCAGCTTCTAAAATAGCCCAATAAAAGAGAATGTTTTTTTTTTCTTCTTTTTTTCTTTTGGACAGTGTTTACAAGAAGTTTGTCTTCAGCTGTGGAGCGGTGGAGGTGTGTTTGCTTTCACACCGCTCCAGAGAACATAAGCAGAGATTATCTCCATTCCCATCTGATCTGGCCAGGTAGCGCAGCAGCACCATTGGCAGGCAAAGACTCCTTTAGACCAAATGGAGTTGAGGTATTTGCCTCTCAGGCATCTGAAGTAGACAGTGAGAGGTGTATAAGCAGCCCTGATGGGATGATGTGATCATGATTAAGTAATTTCTTTTTAATTTCTAAGTTAACAGACTTCCCATCAGAAAAGAATAATAATTCATTACAATTAATCATATACACATGTGATTTTACATATGCTGCAGCTGTCTGGAAGATCTTTCCCAAGAAAAATCCTCTTTTGTGTGGGCAGGTTTGTATTTTTTGTTTGACAACAGTGCCTCCTTTCATGAGGATAAACCAGAGAATTGCTGTAGATAACATCAGCAGTGACAGCCAGCGTGACTGAACTATGGAAACTTAAAAGTCCCCATAAACCTGGCATCAAATTTTAAGCTTTTCTATAATGTTCTATATTCATGATGCAACAACAAAGGTTTTTTTTAAAAAAAAAAACAAAAACAAAAAAACATCCCGTTACTCTATGTAAAAGAGATAAACTCTCAAAAAAAAAAAGAAAAAAACTCGAACAACCCCACAACTGTCAAGCATTGCTACATAATAACATTACCTTTTCTCCCCAAACAAACAAGGAAAAGAAATACAGAAATTTCTCATTCTGAATAAATGAAACTGTTCTAGCTTTGGCAGAAAACTGTATATTAGTGTTGTTCCCTAATAGTAAAAAGATAATTGAGAAAATATGTTTTTACTGCCTTTAAACTGCTTAATCAATTGAAAATTGAAACAGTGTTGCATTCCTGAACACATCAATTGCACAACATAAGGGGTGGCTGTGGCTCAGGAGGTAGAGCGGGTCCACTAATCGGAAGGTCAGCGGTTTGATTCCTGGTTCATCCAGTCTGTGCCGAAGTATCCTTGGGCAAAATACCGAACCCCATGTTGCCCCCAATGTTTGTAACATCGGTGTGTGAATGTGCTAGAGCGCTTTGTAGTAGTGCAAGGGCTGTGTGAATGTGTGTGTGAATGGGTGAATGTGACGCGTAGTGTAAAGTGGTCAATACGACTAGAAAAGCGCTATATAAGTACAGTCCATTTACCATAACAAGTGATCTCTCAAATCACTGCAGAAACACCAAAGATATAAGCTAAGGATGGACAAAACAACAACTAAATAAAAACACAGTAATGTACATGAATCACCTCTTTCATCTGTATTCATGAAACTGACAATGAGTAACCTCAAAGAAAATGACAACAGTCACTTGATTATGCAGGCATCTGTTTAGATGAAGGCTGAGACTAAAAATACCTAAATTCAGCAACTGTTCAAATTGAGTCAAACCCAGACCAGTGTTCCCCATAAGGGAAAGCAATAACTATGACCTCAGTCTGTTATTTTGGTAATGGCTAATTAGAAGGGGCTTGTTTCCGATTAGCTCCTAATGTTACTTACACAGACCATTGACTTGTTTCCGTGTATATTGAGTTATCCCTCAGTGAACCCCTCTCGCTGGTGTGCTGCTGGAATAACTGGTTTGGCTGCTCCAATCAGGCTGTTTATTTTTGTCCTTGATCACATATGCAATCATGACACTGTCAGTCCATTATTCTTGTTTTTTAATCCCAGTATTTGTCATTTAATGTATGTTTAACTAATCACCTCCCTGAAATGGTCCTGAGAAACTCCCAGGAGAAACAACTGATATTTGGATGAATGGTTTTAATTATTCTATGACAAAGTGAGGGCAGTCAGGCTTGCTGGCCTCCCTAATCGATTGAGTATGTAATTCCTCTGCTTTTGTCTCTATATGTTTTGATTTAGTAATTAAGATTAAAAGAGTACTCAACTGATTTAGCATTACACCCTTAGAACATCACAATAAACTGTTTAAAAAAAGATTGAGAAATCAGTTCAGCAGAACCAGAGACATCATCTCAATCCAATTTAGAGATAGACCGATATGGTTTTTTCAGGGCTGATACCGATACTGATTATTAGTAGACAAGGAGGCCGATAACTGATATTTGGAGCCGATATTCATTTGCAGTAAAAATGAAAATATTGGCGATCAAAATTTTTGATAATACAAACTCCAACACTTAACTTCGTTTAAATGCCTTTAAGCATATGTTTATTAAACAGCTTTTCAGATTTGCAACATGTTAAAGGTTTTTTTATCTTAGACAATAAACATCTTTGTTTTAAAATTCTAACAAAAAGTGCAGGGAGCTTAAACAGCTTAAACAAAGAAATAGCTCCCTAAAGTTTTCTATAGTAAATAAAGAAACATATATCTGCTCTCTGGAGCTTCTCCACCCGGCAAAACTTTTTTTAAAAGTTAAATTTAAAAAAAAGGCTGATGCCGATATGTGTCAAAATGCCGAATATCGGCGCAGATAATCGGCCCGGCTGATAATCAATCTATCCCTAATCCAATTCTTCTTTCTTTTCAGAGACTTGGTGCCTACATTACACACAGTGCTGGACATTGTCAGTGCAAAACTGTCACAATTAAGTGTACAAAAGACTATATACATTATATAAGAGACACATAAAAGTTTTCTGATCTACCACCTTTGGTTTGGCTGAATTTTTGAAACTATAACTGCTTAGGAAACAGATGTCATGGTTCTGTCGTGGCTCTCAGAAAATAGACTTAAGAGCATGACTCAGGAGCCAGATAAAATAAAAATAAAATCTAAGCAGGCAAACAGTACAAAAGGTCCAAAAAACACAGGCAAGGTCAAAAACACAATCATGATCGAAACAGGCAGGCAATAAACAAAGTGGTGGAAGGTAAAGCACATGGCACAAAGACAGTCTGGCTGAGAGCAAGTGGACTCTGACTGGAGCTAATGAGGGGAACAGGTGAACAGGTGAGTGGGGAAGAGAAGCAGGTCAGGTAGGCAGGCAGGAGGGAGTGACAGGGTCTAAAATGACAGCAGATTCTAAGCATGTATCCACAAACAACTAGACAGAATGAACAAAGGTTGAATGAGCAGACTGAAACCATGACAGGTTCACAGATGCCAGTGCTGCCAGACTCGTTGGCTGGTCATAGGATACGAACAGCATTTTCTGATAAGTCAGGTTCTACACCCAACCATCTAACCCAACCCCCTCCCTAATGGTGTGTAAAGCCATTTTTACCTCTGACCAGCAAAGTGTTTTTCTTGTCTATATTTATTTACTCCAGACTGTACAAATGTAAAAATAACTGTATGTTAGCTGTAGCTTGCAACATAGACACAGATCATGAATAGGAGAAGGACTAGGACATCTCTTTGTTGCCTTACAGTTTGACACTTTTTATTGTATTGTCTTCATACATTCATTGAGTTGAATCATAGAGCCAGGACAAAAGCAAAGTACAACTTTGGTGACCTTTGACATGTAGCTGTGCTAACAAACCATCAAGACAGTGCTGAACTTTGAGGGGATGCAGAGCTGGACAGGAGAAGCCATCATAGTTTATCAGCTGAGTTGGATGTTGCACCACCCTGTTTAACTAAACCATTCTCTTCAGGGAAACGCCTGTTGTCGACTGAGCTAACCAGCATTTTCACAACTGGTTAGCATTTCAGTGGTTAGCACACAAGCTACCCTAGTTCTCCAAATAGTCCTGCAAGGAGCATGAGGATGAATATTTTGCTGAAATTGAAACGTCCCCAATAACACCTTAACCACTTTTGTGTTGCTATAACTTCACGCCCCTTCAAAAACACAGAGTGCCTCTCAGGAATTGTACACAAATGAATAAATAATGAATGCTGTCATTTTTCTTATAAATTCAGTCTCCATCACTATGTTAATTGTTCATTTAAAACAAAAGGTCACACATTGTTAATCTTGTGCAAAAAAGCTCTGAATCCTCATAAGATTAATTGAGCTAAAGATCTCAGCAAGCTGAACATTATCTTTACTTTCCTTTTTAGGTCTGTGAAAAACCACTCTGCACACTAAATTGAAAGTGTGCAGAGTATTGAGAGTATTGAAATATTAATCTTGAGCTGACCTATTTTGAACATTATTGCATTGTACACCTGGGAGATAGGACAAATGTGAACTGAACTCAAGCCAAAACAGCCCTTTAATGTACAATAGAGAATGAATGGGATTTTTGTGGCTGAGAGAGATTTAATATTTAAGATATAGTAACAGAAGCTTGCAGTGAGTGTCTATATTCAGCATTTGTCTTATTACATTTGTATGTATTACCATTACCATACTCAAATATATGTAATCTAATGAGCCGCTTGCAGCCTTGTATAATAATAGCAGAGAAATGTTGACAGTGCTCAGTAATTATATTCGGAATTGTCTATGTTTGCTGAAGATGCATAAAAATTGGATGCCAGAGCTAAAACAGAAAAGCATCTGCATGTGTCCTATCCCATCGACTCCGACTGCTCACAGTGGGGATATACTGTCACGTTCATCGGCAGTTGCCCACATATGATGTGACACAAATGGAGGCAGAGTGGCCACTGAACTGCTAGCCTAGAGACTTTGTGGTGAGTGAGTGGCAAAGAAATGTGACTTCCTCTTGCGCCGTCAGATCGTCTGTTACGGTTGAGTTGAAATCTGGCTTCACTTTCTGCAGGAACCCTCACTGGGTCAGCTGGAGTAACTGATAAGGATTCCACTCTCAGTTTTAACCCTCTACTCTGCTTTTAGGCATTTTGAAAAAAACATCTGGTGTAATAGATGAATCAATGTAAAGTTTTGTCATCTTCTACTGGGTTTCCTGTGACCAAGATTAGTTTTATCTGCATTTTGACTGTTGGAATTTGTGCCAACCTTAAAGTATGAAAGCAATCAACAGTGGTTCGTCTGTGTTCACTGAAGTAAAAGGAATCTTGCTCATATTGCACTCATGCTCATCAGTCATGCATAAATGGTTTGTAGGAGTGTGCAAGTGTGAACCATGGCTGTTGACCTGTCAACACTATCGTAGCTTGCTGGTTCATGATCGCTGTCATTATTGACAAGCTTTCAACACAGCAGCTTGTATCTGTAGCTCCAGTCTTGCTGTCACCCTACTTCAGGTGTAATACGAGAGCAAAGAATAGCTTCTCCAACACCACAGTTCACTGAATAGATAGATCCTGTAAAATCTAACAGTGAATACAATACTGGTTCAGAAAATACATGCATCTATTTTTTTTTTTTTTTTTTTTTGGTCACTTGGGAGCAGTGGAAATTACTTGTGAACATAACAGGAACATATCATCACCTTTTAGGTTGATATGGTGAACTTGTCAGCATACAGCTGTTTATTTACACATCTAGCAGAAACATTACAAATGGAGTCATGTTTCTGGCCATCTGGTGAATGTAAATGCAGTATTTGAAACTGTCTTCCAGTAAAGAAATGAGTCCATAGATCATCTGTGCAGCACTTTATTACGACTTGTAGTCACATTTTGTTGTTAAGTGATAAGTGATAGTGCTTTGTTTGTTTTCTTGTTTTTTTGTTTTGTTTTGTTTTTTGAACCACAGGATATTTTTGTTGCAGTACCATGGTTGGCCACTAGGGAAAATTAGCAGCGGGACTGTGTGGCCACATTGGATCTCTATTTTACACAGCATTGTCTGCATACATGGATGTGTTCATCACAGTGGCCCATTTGCTATCATAAATTTTGAGCCCTGTGCAGATATCCAACTTTTGTGCATAAGAAAAGATGAACAATTTTACATTAGTCATATGGAATTTTTTTTTCTAGTATGTGATCAGTTAATTTAAGAGCATTACAAATTCTCACCTCAATCTCAGCAGGAGCAGAAACACATCCTCATGAAAACAAATTCATGGCAAAGTTGTTGAGATATGCTGCTTTCAGTCAAAATGGATCTACCAAAGAAGTGTTGCCATTGCCATCCTTGGGCCTAGTATGCAAAGCATGCAAGTGAAAAGTAAAAATATTAAGAATTAAATGTGTTTTATATGAATGTGAAATCAAACTCTATGCGATTTAAAAATATTATTTAAGCATTTTTTTTCTTTAATATGCCAGATAGATAGGATGTACCAAGTATATTTTGAATGTTATTTATTTAGCTAGTGGGAACAGGGCTTCTAGAAAATCAGCAGTGCTTCACAGGCTTCAGAAAGGAACTTTTGATTGGAGATTCTCAAGTGCCTTGCTCCCACCTCCTCCCCATGCAGAAGGACTCATCTGTTCCTAATATTACACACTTGTGCCTTGGAAACCTCTGTAACTAATGCATTATGCCAGTCCCTCTGAAAAAATGCTGAAGGCTCTATACAAGCTCTATAGCAGATCACATTCTGCTGTTACTTTCAGGTAGAAAACACATGATTACATATTATTATAACTTGTGAATATGGAACATGATGCTGTATATCAGTTAGCAATTTGCTTTTCAGCACTGCTCATTGGTGGTTACTCTGGTCTGTATATTAAGGATAAAACTGATTTATAGAGTTGTGGAATTGCACAGAAATGTATGTTTTGTGCTACACTACATGACCCACTCTATGTATGGTTGAGTGAAAATACAGCTGTTGACATAAATAGATGGTGGTTCGAAAAGATAAAGCCATGGAATCAAAACCGTGCTGTAAAACTGCTGTGAAACTGCACAGTAGCCTCAGCATGCATGCGTCTGTTCACAGTAGAGTAGTATTAGACATTCCCAAGTCATACTTATTGTGTTTTATATTATAGTACTATGTACTGTTATCTACATCAGACTTATGAAAAATCATAATAAACTATGAAAAAGGAAAACTTAAGCTTTCATCGGGGGGGCAGTATTTGTGTTAACTTGCTTCTGGGCAGATGTTGCTTCACCCTCTGCCCTGGGAAAAGCCTCTACACTACCAAAACAAATTACAAGTCATGGAAAGGTCATAAATTAGTCTGAGGCAAAACCAACCATAACCACTAACTACATATCACCTACATAATAATTAAGAACTTTCATGTTCATTCATGCATAAACCACAAAAGAATGGTGTGAAGGACCGGCTTTCTCACAATAATTATTATAATAACAACAGCAGCAGCAGTAGTGGCACCACTGATAAAACTTGTAACAATTATAATTATTATTTTTCATTGGTCCCGAAGGGCAGTTCAACCAAAGAGGGCAAAGGAGCAGTGCCTGTATACTCTGTCTGCATATCTCTGCCATGAAGATTTTATTAGCTACTGTATGTGACTGCAGATTTAGGTCAGATTTTGTTCTGAGATGTTGACTAAGTTCGTATAAAATGGGGATTTTCTCTGGATTGTGCAGTTTTGCTTTTGGGTAAATCCGGGTTCTACTGACCCACATCCTGTTTCTAACCTCCCTGAGTGAATTCAGAACAGCCTGCTGTGAGAAGTGAGGCAAAGTATTTATTTGCTTTTCATTATGTACACATAGGAGTTTGTGATAATGATCTTTTCAGCAACGGCAAATATTTTGCACTTCACTATCTCCACAGTGGATCTGTTTGCTTTTTCTGCATTTGATTATCAATTGTGTTTAGCGAGATGTTGCTAGAGTGGCACAATATGTTAACAATCAATTGGGAGTGTTATACCTATATACTATTGAGAGTGCATTTCAGCAACACCGCTGCAGACACCTGCGTTGTGCAATCATTACCAATCACACGTTCACATGTTTATGCCTGTGAGGATGTTGTGATGGTTGAGCTGCTGCTCTATGTCAAAACAGACAGATAGAGCCAGAGAGGTTGTTTGGATCACACCATCTGTCAGTAGTAAAGTGAATGTAGCTTCATTGGTTCTCAGTCACAAGCCCAGCCTGTCCATAAGGTCACCCTGAGACCTCTCCAAACAGCTTTTTAAAGTTACTCATTCACTCGAGGCACCAAAGCTGCAAAACTCCAGTTCCCCTTGTGAAAGGCACAATAAGTCACTGATGTTTGTAAGAAAAACAAACCATACTATTGGCGTATAAATCATTTGGGGGCTAGACTTAGTTTTGACAATATTACTGACTCCTGAGGGAGTTGCAGGCGCATGGGAAACCACAGTGAGATGGATAGTGTATTCCTTTTGTAAGTACATCATGTTACGATGCAACATGAAAAGGCATCCCGAGGAGCAATAACTCATCTTTGCAGTTTCCCACATGGCCCTCATGTCTTTGACATATCTAAAGAAGAGTGGTGATGATTACTAAATGGCCCGACTCCAAAGCCATATACAAAACACCCTCATCACACATGCTGCAACCTAGATCTCTCTGTTGCTTTATAACAAAGGCTTCAAGTAAGAAGGTTCAACAATGAAACCCAGAACCACTCTACACATGTCACTGAGAGTATACATGAGTTTGCATACTTTTTTGCTCATACTGTTTGTGCATCCATTATGTGACAGATTAATAATTTTAAATCGTGTCTATTTTATCTTAAAGGAGTAGTTTTACATTTTGGGCAATGGCCTTATTTGCTCTCTTGTCGACAGTTAGATGAGAAGATTGATATCGCTTTCATGTTTGTAGGCTAAATATAATATGGTAACCAGGGTCTGTCCAAAAATAAGAGGGAAAAAAATCACCTATCAGCAGCTATCAAGCTTTCTAATTGACATGTTAAACTCATAGACTGTATATAGAGGTTATACTGAATCTTACTTGTGTAATCCACACAAAAAACAACAAGACAACTCCAGGAGGTCTCTGCACCAGATCAAGAAATAATCTAGTACATAAACCCCTGGAAAAGCCACAACATGTTATTTTTACACTTGTTTTTTTAAAACAGATTAAATAAATAGCAACTAACATATAAATTAATAAACTTTAGAGGTGCGTGTAGGGCTGATTTCTTCAGACAGCTTCCAGTCTTTATGCTAAGCTAACCTAACCAGCTGCTAGCTCTAGCTTCATATTTAGCTCTCAGACATGAGTGTGGTAATAAATGTGTTATCTAACCTCTAGCAAGAAAGCAAGTAAGTGTATTTGTGAAAATGCTTAACTATTCCCTCAAAGAGAATCATCTAGTGCCATAAGCCACAAAACTGGTAGCTCGGATTCTTGAATGGACATTATCTTCAGATGCTATTTTGACCTGCAGGTCTGCTTAGAGCATTTAAGTCCAGTCTGTCCTGATCCTTCACTCACAGTTTAGGTTGGGGGAGAGGGATTAACTCTTATCTCCACTGGGACGTTGTCTGTCTTTAGGCTGGACCCAACATGGACTTGTCTAAGCCTCCTCTGTTGCCACTTCACCCAGCTTCATGGAAAACATTCCTAAACAAACCAGTCTTGCAGACACCATATCAGTTTCATTGACATACTGTATCATAAAAATCCAAAAACTTCAGCCTCCCATAGGTTTCTGCTCACGCCGACTCCGACACAGTCTATAAAAACAACTGCTTATTTATTCTGACTCCATTTTGAGAGCAAACATTTCTCCAACTCAGGCAGACCAAATAACTGACTCTCACAGTAAACACCCATGCACAGACAGGCAGGTTGTTTGTTCCTGGACTGAAATAATAAATCACAAGCGGCAAGTTGGCCCAGGGGTCGAGAGGCTGAGTGTAGTTGGTAAGTTGCTGGTTTGATTCTGCTGCACTGAACATAATATTTGATAGCAACCTTAAGTTCTGAACTGTGAAATAATATATAGCCATATTCAGCTGATGTACATCAGCATACAAAAATCCAATTACCTTCTGAAAACTGACTGAACTGACTGAAGAAACAGGTGTTAAAGTAAAACACCAGCCCTCTCTTTCATTTTTCATCTGTTCATTTTTCCACATCTGTTTAAACATTTCTTGACGCACCATGTATTAAGTGTATTAAATGTTATTTGAAAGAAAATCATGCCATGACCTTAAGAGTACCTGCTGGTACTCTTAGAAAATATGTAATCGCACAGTGAGTATGAAACAGGCTGTATATACACAGAACAAGGACCTTTGACGTGACTTCACAGGGAGGTTTTTTCCACCCCATCTAAGACATCCCATAACATCAGTATAGGATTACTCACAAGCTCAGACTCTCTCTGTCACACTTTGTCCATGAAGTCTTTGATAAGCCCTTGTTTTTAGTTCTGGATAATGCACATATGGAAAGGTTTTATTGAGCATGGCATTGCATAAAACTGGATTTCCGAAAGAGGAGGCAACTAGTAGAAATGGGTATCTAATCAAGACAGGGTCAGAGCTGACAGATGCTGTTTCTGCCTGAGCAGCCAAGGCTGTTCTTTTCCTTCACCGAGCACACCCTGTGTCCCCACTAGAGTTTCATTTACAATTCAAATACATTCAAAACCATAGGATCTCCTGCTGGGATTGAAAATGCACTCAAATCAAAAGTGTCAAAGCAGTAAAACAGCGTAATACCATGCTTTCTTTACAGAAGGAGTGCAGTGAGTGGTGTGTTCAAACACGAATCCCATGGAGGTGCCTCAAATATTCATTCTCATACCACACATTGTGATCTAGGACGATTTTCCCAACTTTTACCTGATCTCCTCCTCACTCAAAGTGTGTTGTAACTTGAAAGTCTTGCTTGTGGTTGTGCTGGTGATGTCCTTCCAAAGTTGCTTGTTTTCACAAGCGTTGTGCATGCCTGAGCGCTCACCCACTGTGTTGTAACTATCTAACCGTCATGTCACCTTGTCTAACATTTAGGTTTATGTAGTGGAATTTGGAAGTTTATCATAAATAAATATTTAGGTAGGGATTATAGCCCTGGGGATATCTCTGTGTTGTCAAACTGTAATATCATCCCTGTAGACTAGACAGCTTTCTAGACAGCATTGAAATCAAAGGAATATGAATGAAAACAAATTAGAGCCTCCCTCAGTGGGTCAAGTTTTTAAAGTCTCATTTTAGTCTCAAAAAGTTTTTGTCGACCTATCTTTTCAACCAATAAATGATAACTGTGGTGTGTTCAGTCAGTAAACAACAAAATGTAAACTCTGCATTAAACTTTTATAACTTTTAGATTTTTTAAATGTATGTCTTTTGGCTTTGAACGTCATATGCGCAGGTAGTACAGTAGTTACGGTAGTGAATTCCGCCACACTTTCGCCCCTAGGATTGATGCCTTCACTGACTGCAAGCACTGTAGCTTTTACCGGTTAACGTAATGCGGACGGCGTATGAGAGAGTCAGAATTAAATAATTTTATTTTTTTTAAAAGACCACGTGTGCGGTGTGATGAGTAGAGAATCAAATCTTGGCATCTTGTAGAATAGATCACTACTTTAACTTTCTGTTTCATACGTAAGCTCTAACTCTTAATAACAGTACACTTCATCCAGATTATGCCTTTTCACTTTGCAGTTCCATAAGGAAGTTGTTTCTACTTGAAAATCTCAATAAAGTGATTATTTTGTAGGCTTACAAACTTTTCTAACTTTAAAGCATACGCTTACGAGGCGCACCTGAAGGCACCAAAAGTCTCGGTCAATTAGTAGAGTTTAGACAGTGAGGAGAGCTTGTAGTCTGTCTGTGAGCGCTCCACCAATGACCAGCTAAAAACGCCCCACTGCTCCGACTCAGATCTGCGGGGGTGGGGAGTACACAAGTTTGGATTTGGATTTTGAAAACCATGGGATTCGAGCTGGACCGTTTCAAGGGGACTGTGGACCCGGATTTCAAATGCAACTTGTGCAATAAAGTCCTGGAGGACCCGCTGACTACTCCGTGCGGTCACGTCTTCTGCTCCGGCTGCGTGCTGCCCTGGGTCGTTCAGCAGAGCAGCTGCCCCGTTAAATGTCAGCGGATCTCCACCAAAGAGCTGAACCACGTCTTGCCACTCAAGAACCTCATCCTGAAGCTGGAGATCAAATGTGACAACCACGCGAGGGGCTGCGATGCGGTGGTGAAGCTGCAGCATCTGGCCGAGCACACAGAGATGTGCGACTACTCCCCGGCAAAGTGTAGGAATAAAGGATGCAACGAGGTGCTCAACCTGCGGGACATGGATGCTCACATGCGGGAGACGTGCGACTACAGACCGGTGGGGATATGCGAGAGCGGCTGCGGATTGATGCTCACCCATAGAGAGCAGAAATTAAACAGCCACTGCTGCCTGAGAGCCCTGAAGGCGCACAACAGCGCGCTGCACTGCAAAATTATCTGCCTGGATAGAGAGTTCAAGAAGCAGACTATTAAAGCCAACAAGAGAGAGAAGTCACTTCTGGCGCAACTTTCCGCCGTGCACAGCGAGCTAGCAGATGACAGCGCTGAAATATCAGAAGAAATTCACGGAGTACAGCGAGAGGATCGACTCCCTCACCAAAACCGTGGCTTTCTCCTGCAAGGTAAGCAACCAACTTTCTGCTCTCGGAGAGAACAAGTAGCTTTTCTCTCTTATTCACGGTCCTTTCTCCCTGTAGCTGAGGGGAAACCTGTTTTCTTTAAGTAAAATGTACATAAAATAAGGAAAAAAGAAAACAACGTTATATCCCAACATGTATGTTTTAGTAGTTCACTCTGATAATCTAGACCAAGACAGTGCCTTTTCTCCTCATGTATGTGTCAGCAGCATTCATTTTGACCCATCTTTAGTGACATCCTGCTGCACAAAACTTTAAGAGCCAACTTTATAGTCTTTAAAGTGGCCTTCTCAACATGTTTGCTTGCATTCTGGGAGTTATCTCAGTATCGGTATCTCAGTTTTATTGGGCCTCCATATTGTTTTGGCTGAAGCAGCCCCCCCCCCCCCCCCCTTTTTTTTAACACAGATGAAAATGGAAGTCAAACAGTAGATGGGGATTTTCCTGATAATTCTGTTTCTTGCAACCAACTTTTTCAGGGAGTTCTGAGTCCTTACAGTGCTCAGAGGTTTGCTTCACTGTCTGCTTTGAGACATGGATGTCAGCTGTGCCTCTGGCCAGCTGGCAGTGGGGGGGGGCAAATATTTACTGCAGTTCTGTACACAACAAGAGCCAGGTTCCACTTATGTATCCCGCTTGCAGCATGCTTGTTTGAGGACTTCTGTCATCGGATGTTCGCCCCTTCCCTCTGGACAGACATAACAAATTAAAGTCATGGATGTAGCAGTGTTTGTGGTGGTATGAGTGTGGTGAGAGATATTGATTTTCAATAGGAGCCTCAACAGCACTTGAAGGACTTCTGACGGCCTGAAAGGCTTTAATGTTTAGAGGATATCGCGCACTGTGATGAGGAGAGAGATTTGACGTTTCTTCCTCTCTGCTTACAGTGTTTAAAGATGTAGAGGTTCCTCTAAATGTCTGGTTAATGAAGTATCTAAATCTGTGGGCTTAGCACAGGCCTCCGTTTAGGATAAAGTGCAGGAGCCTCTGGTGTAAGGATGTTTTATGGTTCATATTTAAAAAACTTAATGACCATCATAAAGGTCATAAGTCATTTAATGGTCATAAGTCAGAAGGTCATAAGTCATTTAATGAAGTGAATTAGTGTAAGGTGGCTGCACTGCTGCTGTGATCAGCAGAGGGGAGTGGTCAGATTATAATAAGGCTTAGTTATAAAATCTGTCCAAGAGCAGGAGGAGGAGCTTTTGATTCACTACAAATTGCACAGATTGGACACACACTGCTGACAGTGTTACATAATGAAATGAGGATGAATGGGAACTTTTCTTGGATGTTGTTCTTATTTAATTTCAAGCCTCTTAACACCCTGTTTTTGTCAGTGAAGTTTCTTGCTCAGTTTCTCACACAAGTGACATCTTTCAAAGACTTCACTCTTCTCTCTCTCTTTTTTTCCTTCTTTTTTTCATTTTTGCTTGGTGGTTTCATTTGTTCATTATGGGCTCTGTTCCTACCAAAAATGTGTTCCGGTAGACTGGTAAATTGCGCATCAAAAGCACTGATGCGGGGAAATGGTGAAATCGCTCATGCTGGTATAAAGAAGCTTGCTGGGCCTGTTGCACAGCTGGTTATCGTCGTTCATTTGACAGCGGCATCTCAGTCCTACCACTGACATATACATTCAGTGTGTTATTCCCTGTGAAACCAAATGTAAACAGAAAGAATAAAGTCCTCTCTGTGGGCACACCTTGAACATACATAAAAGACATGAGAACTGTTCCGGAAATCATCCACATAGGAGAAAGAGCAGGTTTGGAGGAGAAGAAATAATGTTTTGTGAATGATGTGGTTAGTTGAGAAGTGTTTTTTTTTTCTAGAAAGGCTCTTTGACTGGATCAAAGTAGTCAAGTAATGAACTGGATTGTTTGGTCAGAGAATCTCAATGTCCACATGGCGGTATGAAAGAGAACATCACAAGTGAGATTAGCTATGGGAGGCAGGTGACTAGCAGACTGCCACTGAAACTCTCTCAGAGCCAATAGCTGGATTTATACTTGTGCCTTAAGGGGCTCCAGGGCTACACTGCAGCTAACATGCACCTCCTCTACAATAACACGTTTGGGCTACGGTGTTGATGGAGATACCACATGATTGACTGCTTTTGTTTCCCATATGTGTGTTTCTGATAGAGTGGTGGAGTTTGTTATGAGTGAAGACTACTTTACGGAAGTTAATAAGTAGTGTTCTCCTCCTAAGAAAGAAAGTGATTTTACTGCAAACCTTCTGCTCACTGTGATCACAGCTCTGTATGAATGACTGAATGTAAACACAATGATTATACTCAGTGGTCTGCTATTCAGTAACAAAACACAGCAAAATAACATTCTAATTTACCTGAATGTAACTCCAGTTCTCTCAGTGTTGCTCTGTATCATCAAGTAAGTGAAAGAATATAAACACAACTACTGTGGGGAATGTAAAACACAATACAGCCTGATCATATAAGACATGCATTTAGCATTGTAGAGGTGATATCAATGTGTGAAATATGGCTCAACTATAAATCCTAACTGACAGCACCCCCATTGACCCCTTGCTATAAATCCAGCTTAACTCACTTTTGTGATTTCAGTGATCAGTGATCAGTCAGATTTAATTCAGTTTATAGCCTATTTAACCTTTCTCACGGAGGATATTTTGACTTGTCATAGCAGGAAAAGCTCAGGTTATGACATTTATAATGGCTTCCTTTGAAGCCATGCTATTGAGCCAGCATTCACAATCCCAGGGAGCTGGAACAGCTAAATGAAGTGTGTCCGTTACTAGCTGTGTTTCACAACACAAAAAGTCAAGTGGTGAGAAGGGTCTAATACAGATTTGTTATGACATATTTGTTCCTCGAATAACTGTCAAAGAGTGAATACAGGCCCATCATTTCATGCAGTGTTTGACGGGTAACCTACTTTAGTTTGTTTTTGAGTATCTGTCACTCCTCAGCTTAGGCTTCCTCAGCCAGATGGAGGATTTTAATGTCTTCTTTTAATAACCAGACAGCGGCTGTGAGGGAGATCAGGATGACCTGGCTATGCGGAATAACTGACTGAAGTTTCCAATAATAGTCCTAACACATTTTAAACTTCTTCATTGAGCCAGGAAGAGTAATAAAACTAAGCAAAAACAAAACGCTCAGATCTCGCTCTGGTTCATTTCAGGGCTGCTAGAATTGCTGTCACACTTTCCATTCAGCCTTAGATCTCTGTTTTGAACCGAGCTCCGACTCTTTAGCTGCTGTGGGTGACAGTGTTTGCGCTACGTGATGTGATAAAGAGCATCTATCAAAATCACAAGACATCAAACAGATTGAACCTCCATTGAATTTGATCTGGGTAATCGGGGGCTCAATCTGATTAGGCTAATTGTGGACTAATTTTAAAGCATGAATCTATGAGATAATTTAACAGAATAATGTACCCTATTAGTTATCTCTCATGCATGGGTGTCAATTGAATATGACAGAGATTACATTAATAAAAGTCATCTAGAAGTCACAGAAAGTAAGTGATTATGCTGCCACCTCCTTTGTATATGGATTAGCTTCACTGAGTAATTAACTTGAAATCTACCATATCTTCCTGCTCAAACTGGAACGCCTTAGATGACCAGGTCACTGAGTTTCTGCCTCTTGATCACAGGCCAATAGTTCATGAATCAATATTTCCTTTTTCGTTCTGCATTACAGTACCTACACTATAATTAGATGCACTATGTTAAGAGGCAGACAGTGGGGAAGGCAGTTTGATGGAGGACAGACTCGGAAAGTGTGACTGGTGCTGAGGTGAAGGCTCACCGTTGACTGTGCCAAGTCAACAGTGAGCAGCATACTAAAGTTTCATTGCAAGTTTGCTTTTCTTTCCTCAGCTGCCCTCTTCCTCTTTTTCCAGTAAAGTTAATGTTAAACATTTGTTTACTTGACGTATCCCCATGTGTTGCCCCTAAATTATGTTTGCATGATCATGCTTTGCACTTTTGCTGGTAAGGACATTTTCTTTTTATCACCTAGGCATACCTAATGTTTTAGTAAATGCGCAACCTCCTGAGGAGATTCACTTAGTTACTTAGGGATTACAGCTTTGCTAGAGTGTTCGCAGATGTGGAAAAAACTTAATTACTCTGAGTTCGTTTTAAAGGCTCTTGCAGACAAAATGTGAAAACACCTTTAAAATCCATCAATTTGTTTTGAGGCTTGTGGCAGATTCTGTGTAATATAGGTGGATGGAACAGCATGTGATATGTTTTTATTTGAAAAATCACTGTCATATTCAACTCAGTTTTCACTTAATGGCCAACTGTCTTCTTGTTGACAGTAACAGCTCTAGTCACTATAATTTGGAGGCATGTGTTGCTAATGCTGCTGTGACACAGTGCAGGAGCACACATTCCAGCATGGCCTGACCTGCACATGATGGTCTTTTTAGCCTATATGGCAGTCCGGACACTGTACATGCCAATAATATCTGCTTTATATTTAGTCCCACTATGCCGCAGCATACTGGAGTGGCAGCTGAAATTATGTTACCTCATAACTCCCCTCTAAGTCCTGCTTAAAAAAACAGATTAAGAGCTGACTCTGTGAGTTTCCCAGAGTTCTTCATGTCATGTTGCTACTGAGTAAGAGGCCCAC